>NC_135783.1:244558321-245165321 GCF_051106095.1 Pogona vitticeps
GATCAGCAAGTGTGATCACCTCTATAGAAGCTAAAGTTTTAGCAGTTTGCTGATCTGGAACATTCAGGTGTGTGTTAACACAATGCCAAGGAGGAAAGATATCAGCAATGATCGTAGAGACACAATTGTTGGGAAGGGTTATAGAGCTATTTCCAAACGATTTGAAGTCCTTATTTTTCCACTGAGGAAGAATATTCATGAGTGGAAAACAATCAAGACAGTTGCCAATCTTTCTAGGAGTGGACATCCACGCAAGTCCACCCCAAGGTCAGACCGTGCAATGCTCAGAGAAACTGCAGAAACTCCATGAGTTACATCTCAGACTCAACAGGTCTCAGCATGTGAAATGTTGAAGTCCATGACAGTACAATTTGAAAAAAACTGAACAAGTATGGTTTGATTGCAAAGGTTGCCAAGAGAAAGCCTCTTCTCTCTAAAAAGAATATGCATCTGGACAAACCTCAAGACTTCTGGAACAATGTCCTTTGGACAAATGAGGCCAAAGAGGAGAGATTTGACCATAATGCACAGCATCATGTTTGATGAAAACCAAACACAGCATATCAGCACAAACGCCTTATACCAACTGTCAATCATGGTTGAGGAGGGGTGATGATTTGGGCTTGTTTTGCGGCCACATGACCTGGGCACCTTGCAGTCATTGAGTTGACCATGAACTTCTTGATATACCAAAGTATTCTAGAGTTAAATGTGAGGCCATCTTTCTGACAGCTAAAGCTTGACCAAAACTGAGTCATTCAACAGAACAAATGATCCTAAGCAAATTTTTATTTTATTTTATAAATTCTCTACAACAAAATTACTGAAAAATAAAAGAATCAAGGTGTTGTGATGGCCCAGTCAAACTCCAGACCTCAACCTGATTAGAATGCTGTGATGGGACCTTAAGGGAGCTGTGCATAAAAAAATATATATCTGTCAACCTCAATGAACTGAAGCAACGTTGTAAAGAAGAATGGATCAAAATTCCTCCACAACAAAGTGAGAGACTGATAAAGTCATACAGAAAACATTATTGCTGCTAAAGGTAGTTCTACAAGCTATTGAATCACAGGATGTACTTAGCTTTTCACACATGGCTTCTTCATTTTGGCTTTATTTTTGTAAAATATATCATGACATGGCATCATATGTCATGTACTGTTGTTCAACTCAGGTTGCATTTACCTAATTTTCAGACCTGCTAAGCACCAAATGATTTAAGTTTTGTCCTGACACATAAAACCATAGAATTGAAAGAGGGTATAGTTTCTTTTTTCACATGACTGTATATACACTGCCTCTAATCCAAAGCAAATTCATAGGGTATCTCACTGTATTCTCCAAAGTATTTCATTACTTGAATCTAGTAAAATATTTTGGAATGGAAGGCTTCAGAGCTGTGAACAACTTAAACCCATTGCTGAGTTCAGCCTGAGCCCAAACTGTCTGGTATCTAAAATGTTACACTTGTTCAACTTTGCCAAAATATAATCATCTGGTAAGTGTACACTTGAAGGTCAAACTTATGTGCTTACACAGTTAAACCTTCTAGAACTGCCTTGATGGATCAGAGTACCTTTTTTCATCAGGCAGAGTAACTTCCTTAGTGGGTTGGAAGACTAAAGTCTGTATAATAATACAGCCAGCTGGATATGGCTGAGATGCGCTTAGACAGAAAAATGATGGAGAAAAATGTTATCTGTTATTTGTTCTCCAAAGTGATAGTATGTTTCATCTGAAAAATAATCCTTGGGAGATAGATGGGCATGTGAAGTCTATATCCTTTATATTGCTTGCCAAGTCTTGCACTTGTCTCCAGACATCAGAAGAGGTGTCTGGCCGGGCAAGTGATATAAGAGACACAAATTCACATACCTGTCATTTCGCCACGCACAAGTTAATTCCTGACAAGATTAAAACATTCAGAAGAGGCTGCTGACATGAAAACATGAAATTAGAACAGCAAGAATATAGCACAAGTGTTTCAATCTTGCCAGGAATTAATCTGTATTCTACATATGACAAGATAACACAAGGAAACTCCCATTCAATTGGAGTATTTGGTCCAAGTGGTTTCTTTGGTTTGCTGAGACTACTGCCAAACAACTGAACTGTGTGTTCTCAAATTGTAATACTGCTAAAACACCAAATAATTATTAGCAGACATTTTAATTAGTGTAATGCAGATGAGACTATTTCCATGACAAAGGCACACAGGCCACTGTTGGCAAGGAAATGACACTGTGGGTTGAATCTAGAGCGTGGGTTGAATCTCAGCCAGAAAGATGTCTTTCTAGAGCATCCTTGGATCCCCAGATGTTCTTGGACTGTAATTCCCAGAAATCCTGGCCAGCACAGATAGCAGTGAAAGCCTCTCAGAGTTCTAATCCAAGAACATCTGGGAACCAAAGATTGGGAACCACTGTTCTAGAGGCAGACCATCAACTCTTATTAAGGGAGTATATCTCTCTCTTCCTACCTCTGAATATTAAAAGTTCACTGAAATCTTGTTTGTGTAAATTACACCACATTCAGAATGTTTTGTCATTTTCAGCAATTACTTGCTGCTTGTTTGTGTTTATTTGATGTTTAAATTTGATTGTTGATTATTATTATGTTTATTGTTTTTATATTATTGTTTATTTTTGTTTTCAGACAAGCAGTATAGAAGTCAAGCAAGCAAACACTTTTCCCTCCTGACCTACAGCCCCCATTGATTTCCCAGTAGTAAAAGGGATTCCTCAGGTGGCTAAAAGCCAGGGCTTTACTTCAATGCATCCCCAGTGCAATGTATCGCCACCACTCCAAAATTAATTTGGAGACAGGCATGTATTGACAGGCAGGGCACGCTACAGGCAACAACAGAGGTGCTGGGCCAAGTGATACCCACAGGCATTGTGTGGAGACCTCCAGGAGCTGTATGCAGGCTGTAACAGAAGCAGAGATTTTGAAGTGGGCCCATTAAAAAAGCAACAGCAGAAAATATGCACTAACAGTACTGTTATCTAATGTTAATGTTTGGTCAAAGAGGGGACACTATGTGAGATAAACCAGTGCTTTGAGTCTCAGAATATAAAAATGTAAACCGAAGACTGGGAGAAATAACCATTAGGCAACCTTCTGGGCAGTATGGCTGTGAAAATACAGCTTAAGGATTTGCAAACTGGGATTCTGACACTGTACAAAAGTGGACCGTTTCCAGTCCAGTCAGCACATTAATCCACACCCAAATTAAGAGATTATCCCAGTAAAAGAGTCTGAGCAAACAGTAATAAAATAATCATAGGAGACTTCTTGTGAGGAAATGGAAAATGGGGGCGGAGGCAGTTTGCAGTGTTTTCTCAAGGCAGGATATAATCCAAATGAAGGCATGTGCACAAATCAATGTGAATCATTTATAGATTTATATAGACACCACACGGGTGCAGGTAGCCGAGGAAATAAGCCGTGGCAGACTTTCTGGCTACTGGGTCTACAACTGGAGCTGCACTCTGTGAACGTCAGATCTCCATCCATAATAAAGACAGCCTGGACAACTTTGAAAACAATTGGCCCAAATCTTGTTGGATATGTACAATGTGCACAAGAGCAATCATAGACGTTACAGGGGCTATGAACATCTGAGCTGCTGTTTCATGTAAGTCATGTGCCTGATCACATGCCTGTTCATGGTGCCAACACTTGCCAGGTACACATGTGCTACCCTGTCATTTAGTCTCCATTCCTCTTGTGCACGTGTAAATGTTTGATATGGATATGAGGTGTTGTACCACTTTTTTCAATCTGTCTGTGCAGAAATCCCTGTGTTGGATGATTTTGCATTGTTCCATTCATAACATTCTTGGCACCAGAGATTAAAGGCAATCCGACTCATCCCATATAGACAAAGGCAAAAATAAAGCTAGATTATTTCTAATTTGAACTAGGAAATTATGAATCTTAGATACTATATCTCATTAGAGATGTAGGGAAATACATATTGGTCAAATCCTTTTGTGTAAGTCTGAAAGTGGTATAACATTTGCAGCTGAAATGCCTCAAGTCAGAAGATCACTGTAGACATTATCAGTTACATGCTGAATCGTACAACTCAGTGTGCAACTGATAATACCTATGATGATTTCTTAATTTGGGGCAATTCACCTCCAAAGGCTATGCCGCTTGTGTTATGCCATTGTAACTAGGTTAGAGGATTTGGGCTATTATATTCAAAAACTGGGCAAAGAACTTGTTCAAGGTTGCTGCACATTGTGGCCGATGTGGAATTTAACCTTCTGAACCAGATAATGACATTGAGATCTGAACTCATTCAGATCATCTTTGATTAATATAGTCAGCCTACAACATATACACACACACACCCCAACACTAGGAATAGAGCAAAGGAGGTTTGCTTCTTAAACCATCCATTTGAAAGCAGAATTCTATGCCCTTCATCTCTGTCCCATTAATCATCTGCCTCCTTATAATCCTTGAAGTCATGTTTGACCCCGGGCAGTATCATTTGTGACACTGATGATGCTGGGATGCCTAGATTTATGATCGGAACAAACTGTGTCTCTGATGGTGATTTTGCTTTTCCTCTTGTCCTCATTTAACACTGCCATCTGATATCCAACCCAGTCATATTCAAAGTTTCCCAACCAATCAGGAACCGGGATGGGTATGACTTGCCAACATTTTGACCTATGTAGATGTTGCCATTTTTTCCAAAAAGGCCTGTCAATCCATATCCTTTCAATATCCATTCAGTACAAGAAGCAACTGTGCGAAAGGAGAGAGTTAGAAGTGAACAAATAACTCACTTTTTGTGCAGAAAGGCTTTTGCATGTTTCACAATGCATTGGGACGTGCTTGCTCTTTGCATGGCTTTGACGACTCCATTCTCAGGAATTACTAGGGTCTGAACTGCAGATATCAAAGTACATTCTGAACCATGTGCATCTTTAGGGCACAATACTAGGCTGTTGCATATAGAAGTAAGGAAGATGCAAATAAGCATGCAGGCCAAGAGGAAAGCATTCACTGTAGCAGATTAGGCACACAGCCAAAACATATCTTATTGCAGCCAGCAGACCAAATCAAATACAAGTAAGCATGCATATTTATAATATATGTAATACAAGAGAACAGGTATCTTCATGCCAGTGCAACTTCCTGGAAAACCTCTGTCAGCATCAGCTACTTGCCTTTTAACTGCTATTGCTGACAGAAATTTAGCCACAGCTAAGGGATGCTGTTGGATTTTTGTCTGACAGGAGACATTTGGAAAAGGACTGAGCAGACCAGCCTGATGGACCAGTCAGTAAAGGATCAATGATTGATTGACAAATTACAGTGTATACTGTTCAAAATGGAGGAATACACTTCACCTCCATCTCCTGGTGGTTACACATGGTAGACCTTGCAAATCAAGAAACAGTGGCATTCTGGTTGTTTAAGTACTGTCCTGTGAAGGCAAAATATTAAAATGAGCTAAATTAAATGTAAAACAGTGTTTGGCTACATACAATTTATTCTAAAAGGGGTCTGCCTGAGAAAGGATAGCATATTTCCAGAGAATTAGGTAACTTTTAGAAGCCAAATGTTCCTAGAATAAAATATTGATTTTTCCTCATAATATATCTCAGTGTGGGAAATCCCTCCCTTTATCTCTTAGAAGCCCTGCTCAATTGTAAAAGTCCATGGACGCTATAATCTGAAAACATTGGGAGCGCTAAAGGTTTCTGGCCCTATTTATTGCATTTTTAACCCAGCTTTCTTCTCAATATCTCATTGCGACCTATGTGGGCTTTTCACTTTTTATTCTTACAGATGGCCTTCTAAGTAAGGAATGGTGAATGAAACATGGCAACTGGCATGAGGTCTCCCAATAAACTTTGTGACTGGGAATGGATTTGAACCCAGATCTCCTTTCCTGTTGGAGCCAACTTAAAGCCAGCTGGTTTATTGAGCAGGTTAAGTGGTGTTACTGCTCTAAAAGCTTTAAAAACATTCCCAGTTGTGCTTGCTTCTCTTTGAGAATTGTGCCTTTATTGTCTTTATTGCTTTTTGCAATACAGTACTATTGTTCACCTTTAGCAGGAAAGAAATGTGATGTGGGGCTCCTTAAACCTGTCAAACGACCTTTCCTTTTTCCAAATTGAATAGGTTAACTGTAAAATGGGATACTCAGGTAGAAGCAATGTTTCCAGAGCAACTCCTTTTTGTTTAACTCACTGCCATAATGGGAAGAAAGGATTTTTTAAAAAAATCCCAAAAAATGGTTGTATAGTGACTGGAGAAAAACAGTCATGCTATCTTCTCTCTATTTGGAGAGAAGGGAAGATTATAAATCATTAGCAGGGCACTGCTTTCTAGAATGTGCACAAACATCATGTTAATGAGGCATCACAGTAGTCCCCTGGGTATGGGAGTTTTCATTCTTGCTTCCAGAAGAGGATTGCAGGTGTGATGAAATAGCTTGGAATAATCTACTCAAGGGGACCAAAAAGGCACTTAGACCAAAGTCACTCTAGTGGTAAGCATCAGTTGTCTATATCAAAGGCTGCTATCCTGTGTACTTACCTAGAAGAAACTCCACTGAACACATTTGATATGCATCCAGCTAGCGGTGCAATCGGATGGCTTTAAAGGTGTGCACCTGATTGCATCAGGAAGGGCCACTTTAAGAGCAGCAATCTCCACTCCAGCCTGGCCCTCCAAAATAGAAGCCCTATAGCTGAACCAAAGAGGTTCCCACTTGGGGAGGAACCGATATTGATTGGGAATGCCTTTTCTCAAGTGTTCTGTGATTGTCAGGAAATAATTTGCATTGCATTTGCAATTTAGGGAGCCAGTCCATCTCATATTTGGTCTTCCTGTTTTCCTGCTGCCTTTCATCCTTCCCAGCACTGTTGTCTTTTCCAGAGAATTCTGTCTTCTCATGATGTGCCCAAAGTAAGACAGTCTCTGTTTCAACATTTTTGCCTCCAGAGATAGTTCAGGCTCGATTTGATCTAGAACCTATTTGTTTGTCTTTCTGGCAACCCAGAGTACAGTATCTGCAAAGCACTGCATTTCAAACAAATCAATGTTCCAGTGCTGTCCTGTCTGGTAGCCTTGGCAGGGCTGTGTGGTTGACTGTGTGGTTAACCTACTCGTGTTGTATATCTTTACGCCTTACAGTCCTAGCAGTCAAGAGAAACATTGGTCCATAAGAAAAGGTCCAAATGCCACAATACTATAATACCTTTATTAGAACTGGGCATTGTATGCTAACATTTGGGTTCTCCAGAACTCTTCATCAGATAAGTAGACAAACAAGGGAGAAAGGGTGGAATATGGAAAGTAGAGTATTATGTGCTTAGGATGCAGAGCAGAAGGAGACAAAGAGATATAAGTGGATTGGCTTTATTAAACACAAGACAAATTGCAGGATGTGTTTGGGGCTGTTGAGACAAGACTATTATTGTTTCTCCATTCTTGAAAACATGTAACCTTACAGATTCTGTCTCTAGCCAGAATTACGGTAGAATAGGGAAGGGGAATCTGCTATGGTGCAATGCAGGTGCATTTCCGAGAAAATCAGTGTGACCGTAGAATTTCAGAGGTAAATGATGGGAGGTGGTTATGTGTCATCAAGCCACTTCTGGTTTACGGTAACCCTAGTATAGTTTCTGAGGTATGTGAGATACATAAACATTGATTTTACCAGCACTACCTGCCAGGGGGTTTCCAGAACTTACTGGGGATTCAAAGCAAGGTCTCCTGAGTCCATAATTCTAATCAATACGCTACATTGGCTCAAAGGAGAAACCTGGACTGAAATCCTCATTCAACCATCAGGCAGTTGCTGTGTGAACAAAAACAGGGAACATCCTAAGCATGTTATTCTGGAGACATTAAAGAAATAATATTGAATAATTCAGGATCTTGAACTTCAACTCATCACTGAGGCACAACATGTGCATCAATCTCTGATTCTTTCTTAACTGCCAAGAAGCTTTCCCACCCTGCTTTTCCCAGATATGATTCTCCCATTTCAGTCCCCAGGCTCTCCAGTTTTAGAGAGACTCTCAGAGGAGGGGAAATCACTCGTATAGATCGTGAGTGCCTGTTCTCAAATGTTGTGTGATTGTCAGGAAATAATTTGCGTTGTGATCTATTTCCCCATGTGATCACACCCGGAGCTGTGAGAGCTTCATTTATCTGGCTGCCATGTTGTTCTGACAAAGCTGTTATACCTTTGACAGCTGCAAAAAAAACAGCTGTTTGTGTTTCAACTGTTAAAATGGTATGAAATCTGCAAAAACAAAATAAAACATGGCAATACTACAGGCGCAAAAATCTTAGAAACAACATCATGGCAAGCAGCAGCAACATCACCATCGTTTGCCAACATCTCCCATAGATGTCTGGGAGGAATCCCTGCCATAAGAAAGCAGAGAATACCAAGAATTGTACTCTCTGTGCCTCCTTGAGCTTTTCTTACTCCTTGGGAAACTTGAGGTTGCCACTGTTTTGTGCTGTCAAGTCACCTCTGACTTATGGTGACCTATGAATGTGCAATCTCCAAAATGTCCTGTCCTCATCCGCCCTGCTCAGCTATTGCAGACTCAAGCCTGTTGGCTCTTTTAATGAATAATTCAGGGTCTTGAACTTCAACTCATCGCTGAGGCACAACATGTGCATCAATCTCTGATTCTTTCTTAGCTGCCAGGAAGCTTTCCCACCCTGCTCTCCCCAGATATGATTCTCCCATTTCAGTCCCCAGGCTCTCCAGTTTTAGAGAGACTCTCAGAGGAGGGGAAATCAGAGGGTGAGTTTTTCCCTGGGATCCTGCAAAATTGCTGCCCCATACGTAGTTGACGATAGTGAGCTGAGTGGTCTGATTCAATATGAAGAAACTCCTGTTTTTATCCTGTTTATTCGTATTCACCCATGTACACCTGCCACTGCTAGCTTTCTGGCGATGACTGCATTCAGCAAAGGATCAAAACAGAGCAGGAGGAAGGGAGGGTTACTGGGGGAACTGGCAACAAGATTCCCTTGGGTTGAATTATGTGTTCCTAATGAATAATAATAATCCCTCATCTGGGAATGAGGTTACCTCAGTGCACAGCAGAGCGCTCAAAAGACAGATCTAGAAGATATAGCATGAAGTCAATCTTCTGTGCCCGTCAGAAACTGCTTTACAGCACCTGCTGATCTGACGGGAATGTTGACTTCTGTGAGAACCTCTGTGGACCCTCTAATCCCACTCTAGAGGGCAGACCAGCTCACAAGGGGTCAGTAGGAAGGTGAAATTATCATGCTGGGCCACTTGCCTGTCCTTGGCCTAAAGTTTTCACTTGCATAAAGCAAGGTTGAAGGCCTTGTCACTCTCCTGGTGCTGTTGGACTTCATTTCATATCACTCCTGGCCAGCAGAGGCAATGGTAAGGAATTATGGGAACTAAAGATGAAAGAACATCTGAAGTTTTGTGCTAAAATGACCATTTCAACTGGAAGAGCTGTGGACAACTGCAGAGGCACTAAGGGGCTTCACAAGCATCCCTGTGTGGGAGACCATGGCCCCAAAGGAATGCTGGCAGACAGCAGAGCAAATGGCGAGAGAGAGAGAGAGACTGGAATGCAGGATCTGTAAGCCAGGGCAATGCTCTATGTATTATCTGGTCATTTAATTTGCTTCCCATTTAGTTTCTGCCAGTTGTCTTGGGATTGCAGAGTGGAACGGAAGCATACACAGCCCCCACCACTGGTCAGTGGATTTGGTGACCTGGTTCAAGTCAGGAAAGGGCTCCTTTATTGTTAAACAGGTATGTTGAAGCCGAAATTTCAGTAGGTGTAAGTGGTCATGGAAAAGTACCGTGCTGAAATCCCCTCCCTTACAGAAATATAAAGGGTGAAGGAGACCTTTCCTCTTTTGCCTCCAGCCACCCTGCTTCATGGACCATGCTACCTTGGCCCCATCCACTGGCCCCAAAAAAACAAAACAAAACAAAAACCCCTGCAAAGAACTTGTTCTCCATACCTCCTTTCTACAATAACCACCCAATTCCTTTTTCCTTTCATATTGTGCTTTTTTTACACAGGATGAGGAAGCAGGAGCAGCACATTGTGACCATTCTTCTCTAGTAAGCTTATCTACTAAATTGCTCATCTAATAAGTTTATTCTTTAATTTTTTCAAGCTACCATTAAACACACCTGGAATTTGGGAAAAAAAATGTATCATTTCCGCTGATACGGTCGCAGCTGTCCCCTCTGCTTCTTCCCTGAGCCGAGCGGCTGATCACAGTATTCTGGTGCCAATGGCCTTGATAGACCAGGGTTCTTCTGGGTCACCAGCGCTCCTCCTGCCTCTCTAGCTCTTGGGAAGCATGTGCTGACACTCTCGGCGGGCTCTGTACTGCGCGGGGGCACCTGAGGCCCTGTATACAAAGGCAGCTCTGTGGGCCCCATTGGCTGGGAACTGCCTTTATCCTTTGTTTACGGGAACACTTGCCATTTGTTTCTTTAGAGACTAGGCCCCTGCTCTGAAGACTTGTGATCCTTTCTTTCTTTTGTGCACCCTCTCCCATCACACTTTGTCAACAAGGCCATGGATTAAAGGAAACCCTTACTGGAGACAGCCCTGCTGTCTTCCGTAAACATGTACCCAGTGAAAAAGAACCACACCACCGCCCGACTCCCTGACTCCTACGACACACGGCCACGGCCACAGACCCAATGGAGATGACAAGCCAGATCTTGAAGTAGCAGCAAGTAACAGTTTGCATTCACGCATGTCGAGCTTTTAAATGTTCATTATGCTTTTAAACATAATCTCATGGTTGCAGGACTAGTCTACAGAAGGAGATGGACCTGAGCAAATTCCTCCCTGATTAATTTAGTGTTTTGTATGCTATGTGTGAAATTGGCTAGACAGCTCAATGGTTTAAGTATCTGTTGTATGCTGTCAAGTCACTTCCAACTTCGTGGAAACTCTAATAAGGTTTTCAAGGTTATATTGCAAGGGGTGGTTTACTGTCCACTGCCACCCTGCAGTGCATTTCCAGACCAAGCAGGGATTTGAACACTGTTATTATTCTTTGCCTGACACTTTGGTGCAGACTGATTCCTAGGTAAAGGTAAAGGTTCCCCTTGACAATTTTTGTCCAGTCGTGTCCGACTCTAGGGGGCGGCGCTCATCCCACTCTTCAAGCCATAGAGCCAGCGTTTGTCCGAAGACAATCTTTCCGTGCTCACATGGCCAGTGTGATTTAGACACGGAACGCTGTTACCTTCCCACTGAGGTGGTCCCTATTTATCTACTCGCATTTGCACGCTTTCGAACTGCTAGGTTGGCGGGAGCTGGGACAAGCGACGGGCGCTCACTCCGTCGCGTGGATTCGATCTTACGACTGCTGGTCTTCTGACCCTGCAGCACAGGCTTCTACGGTTTAGCCCACAGCGCCAAACTGACTTTCATAATTTATTTTAAATTTATTTAATAATTTGCCTAATAATTGCATAACACCACACATATAGTATTGGGAGGATACACTATGTGACAGAAAATGATGTCTGAGGGAAGCTACACTATCACGCTTGTCAGACAAGTCTCAGACTGATCACACATGACAGCAGGGCAAGGCAAAATTGCACAACGTGATTTTCTTTCTTTACTTAGGGAGGACTATTGGCATACTCAGCATACATTAACTTTCTTCTATTTATTTCCCTGTCAACTCTTTGAAATGATATTAAATTCTCACCTGCAAACTTGAATGGGTGTTTGTTTATCAGCCGTTGTATGATGGAACACTCAGCTACATTGTCATCTGGTGTTTTTTTTTTATTTTGCAATTGGGAACGATCAAGTCAGGAAAGCAAATGAAAACCCCAGGAAAGTTGCTTTGTCTATAAGCTACAATCTAAGTCTCAAGATCCGATTTCAGACATTTCAATAGGGTGAAAGAAAATCAAACTGGTTGTGTAACTTTCATTCTCCCCCGCCCCTCACGCCCTACTTCTGCCTCAACAAATACCATATAAAAGGTTTAACTACACAGGCTCTGATTAAATATGAAAGTCTTAAATGACAAAGGAGAGGCGCTCACACTGGCCAGGGGAGAGAAACAAGAGCATTAGCAACAAATATATCGGGCCACATGAGTATCAACCACATTTCTATATGACTTAGTGTGTGAGGGCATGTTTTAGCCTGCTCAACCCAAATGCTGCATAAGCATGGGAGGAAGGTCAGGAGAAGATGGATGCCAGGGAGTCCCCTTTCCAGAGCTTGGTGAAGTCTCCTGTTGGGACTACAGCTCTCAAAAATCCCTGTGAAGCTGGGTATTGTAGTCTCCCCACAGAAGAAAAAATTGTCCAGTTCTACTCATGCCATGAGCCAGTCCTTGAGGAGTGCAGTTGAACTTTATCCTAGTTGCCAGGTTGTTTTAGGGCGCTCCAAGCTCCAAGAGGGAACCCTAATCTCTATGGTCATTGGCAGCATACAATTAATTAAAGGTATAAATACTATGTGAAACAAAAGAGCATGAGTCCTAATATAGAGAACTTTTTCATTGCTTTCGCTTATCACTTGGACACCATGATCTTAAACTCTTGCAGCTTTTGAAATGAGATTCCTATACTCTGCATTTCATGTGGACTTTATTTGTCTACAGCACAGGAACCCAAGGAAGTGGTAGATTCTCTTCAATATTTGAACATGCACATTTTCAAAAGGGATGCAATAGAAGGCTAAAATGTGGAACAAACAACACCCCAAACTCATTCTAACCGGTGTCAAAATGGAAACAATCCTAACCTTCAATTGTCTGTTGGTGTTTCCCAGAATCATTTTCTTCATGCTTCCTCATTTGGAACCCTGGTTCCTGCTATCATCTTATTTCTTTGGGTTTCCTTTCAGGTCTTTTTGCCTCTTGAACAGTTCTACCTATAATTGAATAAATCAATCCTGTGCACGCTTACTTGGATGTAAATATGACTGGATTCAATGGGGTTAACTCTCAAACAAGTATGCAAGAGAGTGCAGTCTTTATGAGAGGCTCAGCTTCAATATTATTCCTTCTTGTCAACAGGGCAGAACAGTAAAAAGGGTTCTGGTAGTGTTGATGTTTTCATTCTACTCCTCTTGTTGTTTGCTGGGCCTCACTTTGCATGGTATTTGTTTTAAAATCCTGCCTTGAATGAAGGTTGCTGCTTGGGTTTCGAAGGCATATGTTTCTTCTCTTGTCTTGCTTTGTATGCATTTAAAGGCAACTGCTAAGAGCCAGATAGTCCAACACTTTCTGGAAGTCAGTGAGGCGAGCAACTATTTATGCCCTGGGGTTGCGCGAGTGTTTTAAAACTTTTTATCACATACAGATGTGATTGTAGCTTGCTTTCAAATCTGGAAACAAATGTGGGTATCAATCAATTTTAGTGGGGTGTTAGCTCATCTGAATCTGATGCATCTCAGATTAGAGGCAGTGGGGAAACTATCCCTCTCATGTGGGAAATACCTATGTGACAAGTTGCTAATATAATTCCACAGGCACTTCCTTCTTCCAACTGGGTGCAAGGGAAAAGTGACTAATGCTGAGCAAACACAGCTTACTCGATAGCTGTGCGGGAAGATTTATGGTGAAATGTTAGTACCACACCTTTACAACATTTTAGAATACAACAGAACTAATAAAAAGCATACATACATTTATTAAAAATATTTTAGAGTGTTTTTTTTAAAAAAACCAAACCCAAACCCAATTAGTCAAGATGAAACAATAGAAATTAAAGTGAAAAGCTAGAGAAACTTTTTGAGAAGTGTTTGCCTGCTGTCAAAATCACACCCAAATGGCTGTCTGGCAAACTTCTCTATGGAGAGCATCCCAAAATACAGCCACCAACACTTTCCCACTCATGTTGTTTCTCCTAGCTGTTGGGAGTTGATGCTAAGAGCTTCATTTGTACAGAGAGAGACCCCCCCCCCCGAGTTATCCACCTATGTGCTCCTAGTCCTCTAGACATGGGTGCAGAAGAAGTAGTCCCTGCCACAGGTAGTGTACTGTGATGGCCTATAGAGATGATTGACATCTTATCCGCCTTTGAGTTTCTGAGGATCAAAGCTGGTAAAATTTTCTTTTGTGGACTGTTACTTCCAGAAATTCCTCCAATGGCCTGGCTGGGAGATTCTGAGAACATTAGTCAACTTTTAAAAAATAATCCAAGCCCATGGCTTGCCATTGACTCTAGTGGGAGTGGATTAATTTACACCTCTTCTCTGGCAAGTGTAACATTATGCTGTTTTAATGAAACTGACCCCTAGTGGAAGATTCCAATTAATGGTGGCATTTCACTTACCAGATATTCAGGGTCAATCAGTTTCTTGCCTTTTGATAATGGGAAACCTACACGTAGAATCCAATCAGCATAAGGACAATGCCACCATTCTAGCCTGTACATAATATGTAGGGTGCAAGATGGAAAAAAGGGGACAAGACTCCTGTACCTTAGATGGCTGTGTGGAATAGAGAATTTCAGGAGGTGTTGCTTTGCATGACAAGCTGAAGGTGCAGGAACCCTGACATCTTTTGCAACTGGCCGCCCTGTAATGTAACACAAGGAGATGATTGCTCTGTATAAAAACAAAAGAGATTAAGTACCAATTCATGTAGTTTTCAGGGAATTTCCAAAAGTGTATTCTTTTCTGCCTCCATTCCTTGCTTTCATTTTTTCGATCTGTTTGTGTTGAAGCCCAATTCTTTACAGGCTGGAAACCCAGCCTAACAGAGAGGGGCTGGGTGTCCCATGTCCTCACTCCCTCTGCATTTCAGCCAACTGAGTGGAACATATTTTGGGAACAACACAGAGGCCTCCTCTGCAGTTGCCAGGCACTCTCAACACTCTTGGTCCCCTCTGATTTCCATCCTTCATCAATTAGGACAAAGGGAGCAGCCCAGGTATGAAAACATATTTTATGTATGCAACACAGTGCACACTATTTTAAAAACCATGTTCCACATGTGCAAAGGTTCTGCTTTATTCTGTGCTCTTATTAGCTTTCCTAGCACTTTTCTCAGGCTTCTAACCTCATCAGTTGAACAGGTGACATTTCAAAGCCTATCTCTGCATCCCCCGCCTATTGCTTTTTCCTGCATGACCTTTTCCCCTTTGAAACCCTGTTGGCCTTTATGGAATTAGAACAGCCCTCCTTCCACCCTGCCATCCATCACCATGTGGTTGTCTTTACCTATCTCTCAACTGACTCCCCTAGCACTCTCAAAGTTGGAGCTAGTAAATGTCAGTTCTAAATATGCACGTTCATTTTGGAAATGGAGATTTTCCAAGGACACTGCTTGCTTGAGATGGGGTTAGAGGGTTACTTACAGTTATTGTGCCAAAAAAACATTTTTTGTTTGTTTTTGCCTCTGACAAAATTGTCTGTCCTCTTTGCTCCCCCCCCCCGCTCTATGGGAATGTAATCTGAAAAGAGTCATAGGCTCATGCAGTTGGAAGAGACCTATAAAGGCTTTGAGTCCAATGCCCACTCAATGCAAGAATTCAAATCAAACTATATCCGACAGATGACTGCTCAACTTTCTCTTAAATGCCTCCAGTGTCAGAGTGCTCACCACCTCCTGAGAAAACTAGTTTCATTTTTAGAGGAGCAAATGAGCACAGGTTTGTAGTCTTTACAATTACACTTTGCATACTTGACACCAATGCATCTGGGGGCTGCTGTAGGAGGATGGCGTCCAAAAACCCCCCAAAATGTTTTGTTTCATGGAAGGAGTATGTGTGGCAGAATGAAGTATGTCATACTTTGCCTCCTAAGCAATATGGGTAAATAAATTTGTATCACCAATTGAAAACATGCAAAAAACACAATCAACATTTTTCAAGTCTATCAAACATTCAGTTCATTTGTGAGACACATCTAGAGCATAATAAATCCAGCTAGATTGGAAACTTTGGTTTTCAGTTACAATTAGAGTGCAGTCCATAGCCCCAGATATATATCAGGGTTGTTTTCCCACAGTAGAGACCATCCAAAAAGTAAATAACCAGGTTCCGAGCAAATAAGAAATAACACAGTTAAAACATGTGTGCATTTGGGCAAATTTATTTATTTATTTATTTATTTCAGTTTCTATACCACCCCATTACTGTTGCCACTCTCTGAGAGATTTACAATATGCAGTAAAAAGATTACAACATTATATAATAAATAAGAAAAAATACAATAAAGTACATTTAAACTCAATGACTAGCTGAAATTACTTTTAAATTAAAATACACAAACTAAAACCCATTTGACCATCTTCAGACAAAATTACACTAGTTGAAGTCAGCTTTGTATAATTCAGTCTTAATTTGTTCCCTAAAAATACCAGTACGACTCAAAATAAACCTTATAATGGAATATGTTTCTGTTTTCGCACACACACACACAAACCCCCCAGTTCCATCTAAAGTTACTTTTTAGACTTGGACAGATGCAGAGTTATTACTGGTCTTACTTTTTTCACCAAATTCTCATCAAAAGCTTTAATCTCATGCTGAGAGCTTTGTACCTTCCAGATGTTGTTAGACT
The DNA here is from genome assembly GCF_051106095.1 of Pogona vitticeps. Taxonomy (NCBI): domain Eukaryota; kingdom Metazoa; phylum Chordata; class Lepidosauria; order Squamata; family Agamidae; genus Pogona; species Pogona vitticeps. Next base: position 244,574,887 of record NC_135783.1, read on the forward strand.
ACAATTCCTATTATCCCACACACACACTGGCTGTGCTGACTAAGACTGATGGGAACTGTAGCCCAAAAACACCAGGCAGGATACAAACTGCCCATCTCTGATACCATACAGTACAGTGTTGGATGCAAAATTTTAATTTCTAAATATATATTGAATATATAATGTAAGAAGCATTACAATTACTGAAAAGTAACAAAATGTTGGATTGCCCCTGTTTCCTCCTTTTGGGGCCATGTGGGCACTAAACAAGACTGCAATCCAAGAAAAAATTCAATGATTCAAGGAGGAAGTGCTGGAGTAGTGTTCAAAGGTCTTATTGCAGAGCTTTGATTTTTTTATTTATTTTTATTTATTTATTTTTGCTTAAGTTCCTCTAGCTGCTCAGCAGAAGTGCAGGAATTCACGGAGCAGAATAGCTTTAAGCTCTTGAGAGTAGTCAGCCCCTTTTCTCATTAACTGACACAGTTTCAGTAACTCACGCTAGACATTAGTAGTAGAAACAATGAAAACCATTGTATTTACTTACAGTTTTGGACAGATCAAACATGACTGCTTTCAGCAACAGACCTCAACAGACTAAAGCAGTGGTCCCCAACCTTGGGCCTCCAGATGTTCTTGGACTACAACTCCCAGAAGTCTTCACCACCACCTCTGCTGGCCAGGATTTTTGGGAGCTGAAGTCCAAGAACATCTGGAGGCCCAAGGTTGGGGACCACTGGACTAAAGGAAAGGAAAGAAAAAAAGTAGAGGAGAGAAGTGAGGCTGTCTCTGAATTTTGAGGCAGAACAATTAAGTTAGTGCTGGATAAATTGACAGTCACCTCAGCCCAGAAAGGCCCTTCCCAGTCACACCTTCTCCGGGCAGCATGCAAGGTTGCCAAAACTCCAATAGGACTATGATATCGGCAGTAGTCTGTTTCACAAGACACTGAATGAACAAGGAATCCAGAGGGCTCAATCAGGACCTCTTTTAGATGTTTAAAGAAGACTTTGTTGACACAAATACTGGAGGCACACCACTCACCATTGCGGTAGCACAAACAGATTATATGAATGGTGCAAGAATGTTACTTTTAAACTACTCTTCATTGTCCCTTGAACTGGGTGGGAGGGAAACGTCCTGCAGTGGCTCGATGGCAGGCACTATCAAGGGGCATGTTTTTTTGCTTAAAAATGAAATGTTATTTTTAAAAAAACCAAACATCCCCAAATACCTAGCCAGCACAGCAGGTGGAAGTCTTGCTAAATAGGGTATTCTGGGAATTGTGGCTTAAAAGTAACTTTTTGCATCTCCGGTTATGCTTTGTCTCATCCCCTTCTCTCTTCTAGGCGTTTCTGTGGGAATATGGCAAGATCCAACATTCTACCCATTGTGGGTTATAGTGCTTAAAGACCTCACCTGCCCCTTTTTTTTCAGTGAGGCTCTATAAAAAGGGATTAGTTGTTTTTGTCTCTCTCTCTCTCTCAAACTCACACTTCACTGGTGCTGACTGAGTGAGCGAGGCAGAGACTGTGTGGGCTTGCCTGAGTTTGTGGGCGCTGCCTGAGCTGTTTGGTATGTTTTCTCATGTAGCTTTAGTAATTTTATTGTTTTCTTAGGTTGTCCTGTTTACCTTTTCCTAAGAGAATTACAATAGACAAAGATTATTACTTACATTTTGTCTCAGTGTCTCAAATTTTCCCATCAGTTTGTTCTACAGTTGAGTCCAGGTTGTGGCTGGGCTGTTTCACTCCTTTTTCCAGGAATACATGGCATACATGTCATTGTGAACCACCACTGATAGATGCCTGCTTGCACCTTTTTGGGTTGCAGTCAGAGGCTTTTTGGGGGGGGGGTTCAATGCAAGTAGGATCACTTCATTTTGCTTCATTTCCAGCATTTGTGATCTCCGGGACCGAACCAAAGTTGCTGCATGTGGTCCCTTTGCTTAAGCTGCTTACTGCTCTCGAGAGATGAGACGTTCCCTGGCTGCTCACCTGCAGAGGAGAAGGGAGAGGGGTTTTCCATTTCTTTTTCATTGTTGCTCATGCATCAGTGATGCTTTGAAAGCCCTCTTAAGGTATTGCTGATACACTGAGTCTGTTAGCAATAATGGAAAAGAAGCAGAAAGCTTCATCTCCATTCCCCTCTGGGCAAGTGGAAAGGAAGCCTTCCACTTCTCAAGATCATTAAGCAGCATAGGGAAAACACTGAGGAGGAGATAGGAGGGAGGAATTATTTCTCCTTTCCCTTTAAAGGGAAAGATGATAGATCTAGATCTTGCTAAACAGAATTGCTTGAGGAACAGTGTGGGCAATCCTTATATGCAAGGATGGTCGAAAATGACACACTGCACCTCAAAATGACCCAATTTAGCACAATTATAGACCAATCCAGGCCAAGATAATTGGGCTACCTAACCACTCTTCACCTCCCCTCAGTCCAACATACCTCACAGAATCGTCCTGAGGATAAAAAGGGGGGAGGTGGTAGGAGCTACCTATATCTGAGTGCTGTGAGATTGATGGAGGAAGCACAGCACATCAAAAAGTGAAATAAATCAACACATCTGTATGTCCAGAGGTTTTTTTGTAACTACTGTAATAGGTTTTGCATCTGATAAACCAAGCTGCACTCCACAGAAGTTTTTGCCTAAATTTATACATAATAAATATTTGACTCTTTGTTGATTGTGCTGGAACAGATTAATGCAGCTGTTCCCCTTCCCCTGAAATAGCAATTCCTGTATGTGTGTGCAGACCAGCACCAGCACCTTCAAGCAGTGGTCATGGCCCCATGGGGGCTGATGCCTCGCCGTAGCTTTACTTGGCAGTGGCCACAAAGGATACTGTTGTAGTTTTCCTCCATTGGAATTGGCCCTGTACTTGCATTTCTATCCCCTTCTCCTGAGGAGAAGAAAATTCACCACCTCTGTAAACATAGTAGGGCAGAGCTGGAGAACCTCATTTTCCCATTGAGTTGGGAAACTTATTTTACTGACATGTTATGTTTAATCAGTAGTCACCGAGAGGAAGCTATTTAAAAACATTCAAAGAGGGTCAAGAGACCAGTGTAGGGTTGCAGGTAGAATAGCCCTCAGACACATGGAAAGGTTCAGTAGGAATGCCATAGAGATGATTCAGCGTGTAGAAAAGGTTATCTGTGGAAAAGGTTCTCTGCGGAAGCAGGGAATTTGAAACTGACGAACTTGAGAAATAATCTGCAGGTCTAGAAGGAGTGTTATATAGGTAAAAGGACTTTGCTTATCTTTAGCTGAGATGAATTTAATGGAGAAAATGCTCAGAAAAATACAGTAGTTCTATTTCCCAAATGAACTCCCAGCTGGCTGGGTTATTTTCGGTATTATGGTGCAGAGAAGTACTGTAATATCCTGTAGCTCTGCCCACCCCCAGCCCCCAAGTCTGGCTTGTAACGGTGGAGGTTACATTCTTAAAAACATTTCCAAACATGAGGAAAACTCCTTAGATCTAAATTGGTGCCCTGGCTTACACACAAAGCCTTCATTCTATATATACACTATAATGTTTTACTGGTTGCCTGATATGGAGTCCCGATATGCAAGAGCTGCAAACTGGGAATGTGATTATACATTTTTTCCCTCTTTCCGACAGCAGAGTATATTTACCACTTAAAAGTGAAGCAAAGAAGATCAAGAGATCGTAGCAAGGTGCAGAAAGTCCTTGTAAGGGAAAGACTAGGAAAGCAAACCCGTCCCCACCCAAACTGAAACCACAGCACGATCCATTCCTATGCAGTATAGAGACACCTTGTGGTTGATTAAAAAATACCCAGGAGATTTCCTCACAGCATTTTACTTTTTCATCACAGGGTCACCCCTCTGGAATTTGTCATATTTGATGTGGAATGTTGGGCCAGGTTTCAGGGTCTAGGCAGGGGGGAGTGCTCTAGACTTCTCCTCCGACATCCCTGAGTCTGCCCATCCTGAGTTTCATCACAGAAAATATTGTGGCTTTAAAAATTAAATTATAGTGTTTGTGAGAAAATTTTAAAAGCCTGCTTTGTGGGATAGTAGCTGAGTATTTGGCAAGGACTGGGAGATCCTGGTTCAGAGCTGTATTTGGTCATGAGGCTCACTGGATGCTCTTGATAAGGATGGTAGAAAACTATGCATGTAAGCTTGAGTAGCAGCAAAGAAAATAGAAGACAGAGTCATGAAACAGCTCGAAAAGTTATTCAAATATAAGGAGTGGTTACTGGTGACGAAGGCCATGACCATCCACACTATTGTCTTCCTGGTTACTATGTACAGATGTGAAAGCTGGATGGTGAAGAAAAACTGGTGGGAAAAATATTGATTCATTCCAAACATGGTGCCAGAGGAAGGTTTTGTAGAGTCAATGGACTACTAGAAAGACAATCCAGTGGGTCCTATCTGAAATCCATCTTGAACTCTCTTTAGAGGCAAAAATGATGAAACTGAGGCCGTCTTACTTCGGGCACATTAAGACTTGCTGGAAAAGACAGTAATGCTATGAAAAGTTGAAGGCAGCAGGAAAAGAGAAAGACTAAGTATGAGATGGATTGACTTAATAAAGGAAACCACAGCCTTGAGTTTGCACGAGCAAATGTGAGGACATTTTAGAGGTTGCACATTCATAGGGTCAGTACAAGTCAGAGGTGACTTGAAAGCACATGACAAAACAACAACAACAAAATTTGAGCTGCTGCTCGCTTCGGCAGCACATATACTAAAATTGGAACAGAGAAAAACTGGGATAAATGTATAGGGGTGTGGGGTGGGAAATTAAGAAAGAAAGAAGCCAAAGAATGGTATACAGTACAGTATTTAGTCCCCAACATGTCTCTGCACTGTCTACTGACCTGGTGCCTGCAGGTTAATTAGGTAGCTTTCTTGCTTGTTAGCAACAATAAACTTCAGAGGGTGAAGGGTTGAAGGAGTGTTACAAATTATAAAGTGCTTTGAAGGCTTAGTTCATGCATCATCTAATGACATGATAAACGGTGAGCCAGCCAGTAGTCCAGATTGATTAGTAATTGCACCTTTGCATGTGACTTTGATCAACTCAGAAGAAATTTGCTTCCATCATTCCTAGGGTTAACTTCCACAGAACAGAACAATTCAGCTCAGTTATAAAAAGGGTACCTGAATTGTGTGTGCTAAATCTAGGCTTTGGTTTTGAACGCACATTCCATAAATGCTCACATTGTCTATTTTGTTAGAAAAATCAGGACTCCACCCCTGTTAAATATCTGGCTGGGGAACAACAAGGCTTAGATACATGGATCTACAGCTGGCATTTGTAATCTGAGTCTTAAGAGAACTAATCCTGTCCTCCGGCAAAACCTGAGCTACCTCTGTCCTTTCCCTTCATTAGAATGCTTAGCTATGTGTAACAACATGAAAGGAGATACTAGAAGTGTCCTGAACGGGTTGTGTTCCCAGGGAGGAAGACGGAAACCGGGTGGGAGCACCAGCCTTAGACTACTCAGACCTAACAGACAGGGGCTACAGTGAAGAAGAGGTTGGTCAGACTATCCATTTGTATAAATGCAAAGTCTGTCTGAAAACAAATCTGTGTGATGCTAGAAGGGGTTGACTCACAAACATTGGGGCAGTGGTGGCTGAATCCTAAACTGGACAATGGCAAACCAAACAAACAAAAAAAGGTGATCAAAAGTGAAGAAGTGGGGGAGGAATTGAAACCACCAAGTACATATTTAATGTGCAAATTCAGAACCCAAACCAGGCCTGAAAACCTGGAGAAAGGAGTTTAATGGCCGTTCCTGATTCGTGTCCATTTATTCTGTTGATCAGAGATGGCTCCATTACCTATATAGAATGTAGAGGGGCCCTTCTGACAAATCAGGAATCTGGACAATAGCTGATGATGTGCTAATAGTGGGGAAAGGATGATGACTTCCAACAAGCACAGCTGGATCATGAGAGTTGCCCAAGGGCCATACTTCTATATAACACACTCCACAAAGTTACTGTCAGGCTAAAACATAAAATGGAGGGGTAGAGCCATACATACTCCCTTGAGAAGTGGCAGGCTATAGAGTTGGACAATGTTTGGTCCCTACTTTACAAACTGATTTTCGCTAGACAACGATTTTGACAGCTCCCTCCGCACTCGCAAACAGGTGTTTTCGGGACCTAAGCTTCACAAGATAGCGATTTATACAGCTGATTGGCGGTTCGCAAAGCGGCTTTCCTGTGGCCGATCTTCGATAGACAACGACGATTCTTCCCCATTGGAACACATTAAACAGGTTTCAATGCATTCCAGTGGGGAAATGCTTTTCGCTAGAAAATGATTTCACTAAACAGCGATTTCAGTGGAACGGATTATCATTGTCTAGCGAGGCACCACTCTAAGTAGTTACAGGTAACATAATTATCTACAGCTAGTTACTCTTAGGTGACAAATAACATAACTATTTGTTCTCAAAGGCTTTGACATAACTATTTGTTTGAAAACTATTTTTAGGTGTAACAGGTAACACCTAATTATTTTAAAAAGTTACTCTTTAAAAGCATTTAAATGCATGTTGGCAGGGATTTTTCCAGATTTATGCTATTATACTATTGTATAATATTAACATTCTCAGAATGTATCTACTTCTCACAAAATAGGTATAATAAAATTTCATGCAGCTTTGAAGAATCTTCTCTAATGTGTTCTCTTTCACGGCCAGGATCTGACGGTTGTTGTGGGTTTTTCGTACTGTTTGGCCATGTTCTGGAGGTTTTTCTTCCTAAAATTTCACCAATCTCTGTGGCCAGCATCTTCAGAGGACAGGAGTTAGAACTCTCCCGCTTCTAGTATCACCCAGAACGTTACCTTCTTGATCCACCCCCAACTCCTGCCCCCATTATTGTTACCCTTTTTTCCAGGCTTCTGGGCCAGCTTGGCTGCTGACTTATCTAGTAACCATCAATTACAAGCTGAGCCATCTGAACAAGCACCAATGTAGCTGGGATTTCCCAGTGCCTTACCTGGAGGGCCTTTCTACTCATAACACAGTGAAAGAGAGAAATGCTGGCAGGCTGTTAATTACAGGTGCTGCTTGGCTGGTGCAGCAGTGTCCCGTTGCTCTCCTGGTAGAGCTGCGTGGCGGGTGACAGACTCCATGATAAATTGACATCCCTTTTAGCATCCATTTTCCCTTCTCTGGTGGGGAACAGCTGCACTAATGGGAAGGGACAAGCGCAAATGAAATAACAGTGGTTGGCAGAGCTGGTGCCCCTCTTGTGAGACAGACATGGGGGTGCTAAGAGAGCATCAAGTAACTAGAAGGATGTGGGAGAGTTTTGGCTGCAGGAGTGTCTCATTTGCCATGTGATTTTCCTGAGATTTGGGAAGCAAAGCAGAAGTGGCCTGAATGTAAAATACTTAAGACAGAAGATACCTGTCACATAGACTTGCCCAACTTGTGGTGGACAGAGTCTCCCCACAGCTTTTGAGAACCAAAGCCTCACAGATGAAAATGTTGTTAAACCAACGTTCAGTTAAAATTGTGCTTTTCTACATGAGGTAAACTTTAAACACAGAATAATGCTCATCAGGGTCTTTTACCTGTCTTAGTCTTTCCCCAAGGTCTTCTATCAGGAGTCCCTTCCAAGCTATTCACTAAGAGCCCTAGGGTTTCCAACTCTTTCTCCTTAGCCCTTGATTAACAGGTCCCTCAGACTCAGAAAATTTCTTTTTTTCCCCCTTTGGCTCACTGGAGTTTATTCACATCCTGCTGCACCACCACTTTGTCGCATTCCCCCAGTGTCACCTGTTTGTTTTCCCTCAACCAAAAGTCCACCTTCGGACACAATGTACTATTTTCTCTCTTTACCCGCTGCCACCAGTGGATCTGTATCCACCCTGTACCAAATATGTTTCTTAGACCCCGGCTGCCAAATATAACAGGTTTATTGTGTGCTTGCCACATGAATGGACACATGACATACAATTCGCACTTTGATAATTAACTGCAGTTTTCCATAGTGACTGACACAATTTCACTTGGTCTAGAGTAAAATCCCAGCACGAATCTATCATACAGGGCTTAGAAAAGCTTTCTGGACTACGACTCCCAGAATCACACACATATGCTAGTAGGAGGATTCTGTGGGTTGTCATCCAGAAATTTGCCTTTTACCACCTATGGGCTGTCAGTATTTTAAAATATGATTTAGTGATTTGATTCCATATGCCAAAAATCTGAGGCTCAATATGCCATGTATGAGTCTTGCTTACACATATACAGTAACTAGCATATCATAATGCCAGATCACTCCTTGACTTGCTTATAGTATAGTATAGTATAGTATAGTATAGTATAGTATAGTATAGTATAGTATAGTATAGTATTAGTATTAGTATCAGTATCAGTATCAGTATCAGTATTAGTATCAGTATTAGTATTAGTATAGTACTGTATAGTATAGTATAGTATTTCTGTTCAGAACTGTCTTGGCATAAATAGATACTTTCAGTCCTCAGACAGTTTGCAAGGTGGACTTAATCCTGTTTGAGCACTAATGCTAAAAGGAAACTGAACAGGTGCAGGTATCAGGTCAGGCTAGGGAGAGGATTAGCTGCACCCAGAGGACATCCCCGCAGGTGTTCTGCTGTCTCACTCCATATAATCGGACAAAGGGCTAAACCAGTTACTGCTAGTAAGGACATTAATATTTCTCCAGAGAGACACAGAAAATCATCTGCAATGTCACAAACCTCTTTCTTGTGGTATATTTACTGGGTTGGGGAGTGTGAGATGATCCCTGCTCACAGGAGTACATTAAAATGTCTGCTGCTGGGCCTTTTTTGGGCTAAATTTTGAAACATACATACACACGAGAACTTTTACAAACACAGGCAGTTCACGAACTGCTGCAGGAGGGCACCTCCGCCACAGGGTCATGAGCTTCTTACAATCCCAACAGAGGATATTATTAAGGCAAAGTTTTGGATGTAAGCACTCTGGTGACCTTTAAACTGCCATTCAAAACCTACATTCCGTCAAGTTTATGTCTTCTGTGAGGCTCATTATTCTGTGTGAACCTTTTCCATGTGCCACCATTGTGAACACTTCATTGTGTGGAGACTTGGGGGAGGGCTTTCTTGGGACGGAAAGCCCTCACTTTGGAGGTTCAATTGCTGCAAATGCTGGCATCATTTGAGTGCCAAGTCAAAACGTACACATCTGTTTGAGCTTTTGGTGGTTGTTTAGTGGCACAACAATTTTAATGTCTTAATTCGGTGTTTTAAACTAATTAATTTGGATTTTTTTAAAAAACAAGATCTTATATTTTTAAGCTGATCCCAGCAGAGAGAGGGCTGTGCTGATATTAAAGTCAAGATAATGTCAGAAAAAAAGGTAGCAATCTCAATACAGTATAGCACTAAAGTCATGGTTGAATAAAAGGGATTTGTAGCTAGAAATTTAGGAGTTGAGCACTGGAAGGGTTCTGCCTTGAATAGGTTAATCTCTCAGATTTGCTTTCTCCCAAATTCATAATTTTTTAAAACCTCTTCTTTGAAACTGATGAGGAGATTTGCATATTTTGAGAGGTTCTTACCTAAAAATGAAGTCTCCTTATCCCCAGTCATGAAATACTGAATACTGTACTTCCTTAACCGTCAACAATAGCTTTAATGGGTACAGTCTCAACTGATAACAGCTTTCCCCAACTTGGAGAGGAAACTTGGTAGGAAAATTGTTTCCAGTCAAATTTTGGTGTGTTATGCACCCAGAACACCAAGCACAAGAGAAGTCCATGTTTCCCCGGTGCAGTGAATCACAGAACACTCCTATTCCCTTTTACTCTGTTTATCCTGTGCCCTCCCCATTCTTCCCACCTTGCTCAAATATAAACCAGATTACACATATCTGCTTTGGAAGCAAACGCCCTTCAACAAATGTCCTTCACAAATACATAATCCAAAACAGTTGCATTACAATTGCTGTTTTAAAAGGAGGTGGGGAGCACTTTCATGAAAGGTCACTTTATTATTTTATTGAATGCCTCGGTTGGTTGGTTACCCTTTTCAAAGTATCTGAGTTTGTTTGCATCTCAGTTCTACACAGAAACTGGTAAAATAAATCTTATTTATTTCTATTACCACCTTAGAATCGTGGTGCCAGTTCTCTGGTAGTACTCAGCTAGAGTTCAGATACATAAAGTGAACTTCAGGTTGGATTTCATTTGTATAAGGACTCAACAGTGGCACACCTTTCACACTGACATGGCTGGAGACTAGAATATATGTAGAGTAGATGAAAAGTACCTGTGAGCAGACCTAAGGTATATTTCCCTCACTACAGAGAGTTCATAGTTATGAATGCTCGAATTATGAGGAGAAATATGCAGTGGTACTTAATGATATCTACATATCTCATAACTTGACCAATTTTAGCCTAATCATAGAATTCTACTGTATTACCCTGTTTCCCCTAAAATAAGACCTAACCTGAAAATAAGCCCTAGTATGATTTTTCAGGATGCTCGTAATATAAGTCCTACTTCAAAAATAAGCCCTAGTTAAGTGAAACCCTGCCCTCCACCATTGTGCAGCAACCAGAAGATGACATGACTGCATTTGAATAAATGTAGGTGGTTGTACGTAACAAAAATAAAACATCCCCTGAAAAAATAAGCCGTAATGCATTTTTGGAGCAAAAATTAATATAAGACCCTGTCTTATTTTCGGGGAAACAGGGTATGCACCAACAAGTTGATGCAAGTGAAGGCAATTCTCCCAGCGTCTGTAGGTATAATGTGTCTACCACACATCCTTCTGCTGTTACCATGCAACCTGCTCAAGGCCACATAGGTGGCAAAGCATGTAATCCACTCAGGCACACCTGTTCTGGGTGATCTCAGCTGGATCTGTTTTTAGGGAGTACCATGGGGATTTGAAATCCTCACTCCACCTCCATAACCAGGCTCTCCAAACCAATCATAATAATAATCACCATATGCCATCAAGTCACTTCTGATTTATGGCAACTGTTTTCAGGGTTTTCCAGGTAGAGAGTACTCAGAAGTGGTGCACCATTACCTTCCTGTGGGAACATCCTAGCAGTGTGCAGTTTGCCCAAGGTCACACAGACTGGCTCTTTTCTGTGGAGGGACTTTGAGGAGTCAAACTCCCAAAATCTGGCTCTGCAGCCAGATACCTAACTCACTGAACTTTCCAACCAGCTTTCAAAAACCATCATACTCATCTTAACATAGTAGCTAAGAGGTCTGGAAGGGCAGTCTACCATTAAGCAGAGTTAGGTTCCTCTCTCAGGAATCAGATCCTGTACGTCACAAAAGGGAAGCAAATGTTTATGTACGTTCTTCTTGACTGCATTTTTTTTACTGCAAAGAATGAGGAGATATTCTTATGGGATTTTCCACCTCATATTCCAAAATAATTATGCCTTTTCGTTTGGGTAGATAAGAGGTGCTGTTCTACCTCAGATAACAACATTTCTTGGGAGGTCCCAGCCCTGTCACAAAAAGTAGACAAGATTCCCCTGGTCCCAGTAATTCAAGAACTGTCACACATAGGGCAGGGTTTCAAATTTACAGGCGTTGAGCATCTCTGTTCTTCAAACTAAAGCACCAATGCCAAGGCAGCATGCACGACCTACTGTATTATCATCTTTGGTTGCATTTTCAAAACAGACCAGTGACAGTGTCTTCAAGTTTGTCCTCTCAGAGGCCTGTCTTTCCTTGAGCCCCTGGTCAGAACCAGGTTTCCAGATAAAAGGATGATTTTGTCTTTGGCTCCGGCCTGTCTTCTGTTCCGCGAATAGGGTGCTGTGTCACGTGGAAGGTCTTCCCACGGGTGTCTGGTTTCTTCCTTGTTTTGCCTTTTGTCTGGCCTTGCACCTCAGAGGCTTTCTCCAGCTTTTTATGTTTTTCGGGGGATAGAGGGGGCGGCTCAACCTTGATCTCGGGGATTTGGAAAGTATGTGGGTGGCTGCTGCAATCCCCCACCTCATTCTTTGCATTTGACAGCTGCTGTGCATCAAAGACGGCCTTTGCGCCAGACAGTCGATGCTCTGGTTTGTATTGGAATTCAGGCTGAGTTTTGCGCAACTTTGCTAGCTGGTTTTTATATTCGCGTTCCAAATCACGGTCTGAGATGGGCACATCATGGACCTGCCAGAAACAGAGAAACAGAGTTTTAAGCTTTCGAGGTCTCGACCCGGTACCTCTAGGAAGCTAGGAATTTGGAACTGGTGCAAGAGAAAGGGAACTTCCAATAGAGCAGTCTGGGAAGACTGGGTGCTAATGCCTCTCAGCAGATTGGACAATGAGTGGGCGGAGGAGAGAAAAACAGAGGATATTAGAGACGGCAGATGGAAGATTTTATTTGCAGCAGAGGTGGGCAGGAGATCAGTGGGAGTGTAGTGACAATAAAAAGTTGCCCACCTGCTTAAGCTATATTGCTGAAATGAAGAACATTTGTAGGAAACAAAAGATGATTTGCACGTGAGACAAGTTGTGCCTTCCCTGTTCAGGGCTATAGGCATCTTTTCATAAAAACATAAGAAGAGCCCTGCTGGATCAGGCCAAGGGCCCATCCAGTCCAGCTTCCTGTATCTCACAGGGGCCCCAGTAGATGCCTCGAGGAGCACACAGGACAGATAGATCTGTCACCTGATACCCCTCCCCTGCACCTGGCATTTGGAGGCATCTTCCTTTTAAGCTGCATATTATACAGCCCCATCATGGCTTGCAACCTGTGATGGACTTTTCCTCCAGAAATCTGCCCAGTCAGATTTACGCCAGATGCCATCACCACATCCTGTGGCAGGGAGTTCCACAGACTAACAACACGCTGAGTAAAGGAATATTTCCTTTTGTCTGTTCTCACTCTCCCAACACTCAGTTGGAGTGGATGTCCCCTGGTTCTGGTATTGTGTGAGAGGGAAAAGAGCTTCCTTCTATCCACTTTATCCATCCCCTGCATAATTTTATATATCTCAGTCATGTCCCCCCTCAGGCGCCTTTTCTCTAGACTAAAGAGCCCCAAACACTGTAGCCATTCCTCATAAGGGAAGTGCCCCAACCCAGTCATCATTTTAGTCACTCTCTTCGGCACTTTTTCCAGTTTCACTTTTTTGCAGCGACCAAAACTGTATGCAATACTCCAGGTACTTTACCAGAGTTTTATACAATGGCATTATAAGGTTGGCTGTTTTTTTTTTCAATCCCATTTTTAATTATTCCAACCATGGAATTAGTCTTCTTCACTGTTGCCGCACACTGGGTTGACACTTTCATCAATCTGTCCACCAGCACACCAGGATCTCTTTTCTGATCCATCATGGATGGCTCAGAATCCGAACCTATCAGCTGATAATGTTTTGATTTTTTGCTCCAATGTGCATTACTTTACATTTTCTCATATTGAAACACATTTGTCATTTTGCCGCCCATTCTCCCAGTTTGGAGAATCCTTACTGCTTATCCCTGTCTTCAGGTCATTTATGAACAGGTTGAAAAGCACCGGTCCCAGGACAGATCCCTGGTACACACTGCTTTTCACCTCTCTCCATTGCAAAAACTGCCCATTGGCACCTACCATTTATTTCCTGGTTCTCAATCAATTTTCAGTCCATCAGAGGACCTGCCCTCTTACCCCCTGACTAGGGAGTTTTCTCAGCAGCCTTTGGTGAGGGACCACATCAAACACTTTCTGAAAATCCCAATAGACAACATCCACTGCTTCACCCACACCCACATGCCTGTTGACCTTTTCAAAGATTTCTAAAAGGTTTGTGAGGCAAGACTTACCCTTACAGAAGCCATGCTGATTTTCCCTCAGCAAGGCTTGTTCTTCAAAATGTTAATGATGACATATAAAGCCCTAAACGGTTTAGGACCTTGATACCTAGCAGAACGCCTTCTCCCACCTAGATCTAATCGAATCACTCACTATAGCCAGGAAAGACGGCTGAGGGGCCTAACGCCAAGGGAGGCCCGGAAAGAAAGAACAAGAAACCAGGCCTTCTAGGCAGTGGCCCCTCGGCTCTAGAACAGTCTCCCATCAGAGATCTGCCTGGCATCCTCGCTAGGTGTTTTAAAGAGCCAACTTAAGACCTGGATCTTTAGGCAGGCCTTCCCTCCTGTCAATATTTGATCTTTACTTTTTTACAGTCACTAAACGACGACCCCGCTAAACAACGAATTTGCATAACAATGACTTTTTGCGATCGCTATAGTGATTCGCAAAACAGTCATTCCAATGGGGTTTTTCCGCTGGACGTCGATTAGGTCCGTGCTTCACGAACCGTTTGTTCACAAGATTATGATTTTTTTCGGCTTTGCAAAATGGCTGCCCTGTGTTTTCCGGACCCATGCTTCACAGGGCAGCCATTTTTACGGCTGATCGGCACTCGCAAAATGGCTTCCCTATGAGCGATCTTCGCTGGACGACAAGGTATTTTCCCCATTGGAACGCATTAAACTGGGTTTCAATGCATTCCAATGGGGAAAGGGTTTTTGCACGACGACGATTTCGCTAAACAGCGATTTTCATGGGACGGATTATCATCGCCATGTGGGGCACCACTGTATTTTAATTTCTGTCTATACTTTTTCCATCTTGAATGATACTAATATTACTGATTTAAATTGTTGTTTTTAATTGTTTTATGATATTCCTGTTGTAAGCTGCCCATGTGGTCTAAATGGGTGAGATATAAATTTAAACAAACAAATAAATAAAATATGTGTTTTAAGATTTTATCTTGGATGAGGCTTTCCACCATCTACCCTGGAACAAACGTTAGGTTAACCGGCCTGCAGTTTCCCGGGTCCCCCCTCCTTCCCTTTTCCTTCAATTCAATGCCAGCATTTTTGTCTCAGCCAGTAGTTTTGCCCCTGATCTCAGTTAGTGAACTGGAGGGTTCTTATGCAAAACAAAATACATTATTATTATTATTGCTTCAACTTTGGCACAAGCCTTTGCAGACCAGGTTTACGAAGGCTGCCCAGTTCAAGACTGAGCAGCCAGGTGGTCACTCTGCAGGGGGTGGCAGCAGAACTGGTGGCTGCGGAAGTGGATGGGCAGCGACTAATGCCTGTCCTCAGAGCTGCTTAACGCAATGCCTTCACAGCTGGGATGGGGCCAGGAATGTTTGGCTAGTGCAGGATTGCCCTTAGAAGCCTCCTTCCTCTACGTACAAGTAGTTTTGTTGTTTTTTATAGAAAAACATATAATGAAAAATATTATATGTGAATGTGACAAATACTTTTGCCAGGATGTGTAACACACAACACTCAGCAAGCCTTTAGATGGAAGGCAAAGATGTTTCTTATGAGAGAGCAGGGGTGTGGTAAGGTGGACTGCTTTTAGTACCTGGAAGAATCACGAGGCTGTAAAGGGACAATGGCAACCCTCCTCTCACTCCCTGTTTAGCTCCCAACCCCCTTCAGTACAGCAGCCCAAGACGACTGGCTCAGATCTCCATGAAATCCTATATCTTCTCTTCCTTGTTCTGCTTCCTCTACTTGCAGTTTAGTAGCATTCATGCAACATACACTGCAGAAACTACAGGCTGTGTGTCAAGGTGAAGGGCATGCAGCCTTGGAGATGATGCTGGACTATAAAAAAAATTCCCATTCTCTTCCTCATTAGCTATACTGACCGATGGGTGTTGCAGTCCAAACACATCCCTTGCTATATACAGCCTTTAAAACACCGTATCTTTCTCCTTTCTGTGATCCTGTATGTGGCAGCAGGGAGATGGAGAAACCAGGTGACTTTTTTGACTATGCCAAAAAGCAGTGTCAGATTGAGCATATGAGGCTATGTAGTTAAGGATTGTGGATTCAAAGCTCAGCTGAAGCTTGGAAATTATCACCTCTGCTCAACATGCCAGGGCTGCCAACTTGTTATCATATCTCACATAGGCAATTTTGACTCTGGCTGGATCTGCAGTCATTAGGATTCACAATGCTGTGAAAAAGTCTCCTTTTCTACACATGAAGACACATGATCCAGGAACAGGTCAACTGGCAACCTAAACCACGCAGGAGCCCATTCTGCATGACAGGCAGGAAGAGGCAAGGGGCGGGAGGGAGCTGCTGTTGCCAGTGTATCAAGTGACATAAGTAGGTTCTGCTTCTGCTTCCACCTCCACAAAACATGTTCTCAAGCACACAGTGTTGTGCATAAAAATCAATAGCACATGCAAAAATCTGCAAGATACAGACATGTGGCTTCTGGAGCTCTCAGCCAACATTGATTTCTCCCAGGGAGCCATCCAGAAATTAGAAGTGGAGAAAAACAATGTACAGTATAAGGTGGGTGTTAGTTCCTGAGAGGGAGAGAAGAAGGGCTTATTCAGGACCTCATAAATATTTATACTTGGAGAATACGTCACCCATCCTTGGCATGTGTTATCAGTCACTGGTGTATGTGAGTTAGATTTTTGGAACTTTGTGTTTAATCATATCTTTCATATGTATAATTCTCAGACCTTGCCTTATTTTGAGCTGAGACACGCAATTTGTTATTTTTAATGGACACAATATTGGTGTGTGTGTCTTTTAACCTGTGACTGCCTAACGCAACATTGTGTGTGTTTGGTAGCCTTCATGTGGAGACAACTTATCACTCTTTCTCTGTGGCATCCCTGCCTCTGCTTCCAACCGGAGTCACTAGTGGAAGCCCTTTATGATCTGGAGAAAAGACCCAGAGGAGGAGGAATTCCAGGGGTTTGTACCTCAGCCATGAATGAGTCTTCTTGCAAGAGGTGAGCTGGGATACAACGCAGCTTCTCCAGAGTCTCCACCAGACCTGCGCACCCACGTAGTTTCTCTGAAGAGCCCAGGGCCAAACGGACTAATAGCAGTCCCACACGAAACAGCACTTTAACCCCTGTGAAAGACAAGGTGAAAGGAGGGTTTCAGAGCTGAAGTTTCACATGGAACTGCCTTGTATCAGGACAGTTTCCCTTCTGTTGATATCCTGATTTTAGGAGAGGCCCCAGGAAGAGGAATGTTTCATTAAACTGTGTAAAGCATGGGTGGTAATGGTTCACTACTGAGCAGTTAGATGCTTAATGGAAGCTACTTAATTGTCACTTTCCCAGCCACATAGAACAGGTCATTTAACATAATTACAGAGCACTCCTGCGGTATTTGGATTAGAAAGCTAGTGTGGTGACTTGTTTCAATGTACCTACCAGCCCATCCTATATGCTCAGAGCAAGTGTCTTAAAAGAAGAGTGAGGGATAGGCACCCTTCTTGATATTGTTGGACTACAGCTCCCATCACCCCTCATTATTGGCTGTGCTGGCTCTGGCTGATGGGACTGACAATCTAACAAAATCTGGAGGACCACGTGTTGCCCAGTAGTAGGATAAGCCCTCCCCCTGCCCCATCCCTAAATCCTTCAATTCTTTTTTCCAATTTCTTCCTCACAGTCTTTCAGAAAGAGGAGACAGGAGACATTTTAACATAAAACTCCGTCTGCAGAAACCACCTCTTAAAATAAAGATTTGTCTTCTTTATTCAACATGGCCTCTTCCCATCCTAACCCCCCACCCCCCGTGTTGCCAAAACTGGTGTGCTCTCAACCATCTCACGCTGCTGTTGCTCTTTCCTTGCCATGGCTGGCTGTGAGCTTCCGACGTGCTCCCTAAGCACGGGTTGCCCCTTACCTTCACTCAAGAAGGCATCCCAGACTCTGAGCGCTGTGGGGAAGGGCAGCGTGCGGACAAAGAGGCAAAGAAACCACTCTGGGAGGTAAAGCAATGGGCCCACTCCATGTTTCTGCAGGTGCTTCTGTGCTTTGGGGCATACACGGCGCAAGAGGGCAACAAACACTTCACTGTCCAGGAGAAGCCCCTCCTACAGGAGAAGGGAAGAAAGTGTCACTGCCTTTTGTATAGCAGCTACACAAAAGGCAGAAGTTTAACTGGCAAAGCTCCTTGTTTTTCCTGAAAGAAGAATGCAGCTGGTTAAAAATTCAGAAGAATTACTTCCCCTCCAAATGCAGCAGTTCTACTAATTCTTGAGCCACTTGCCCCTCAACTCATGGCCCTCTCTAGCCCACTCCACGGGTCAATCCTGTCCCTTCATTAACCTGGGTTGTCCCCTTCCTTTTATTATCTTTATAGCTCCCTTCAGATGATTAGCTTTGGGCAGGCTTCCCCAGCCTGCTGTCCTTGAGGTGCATTGGACTAAAACTCCATCATTCCCAGATAGTACAGTCATTGGCAATGCTCTCTGTGGATGATAGGCACTCTATTTTAATGTGTCCAGAGGGCACTATGCTAGGAATGGATAGTGAAAAGGGTGGCCCCGCACTCTGTCTTCACTGTGAAGTGTCTTTGACTCCTTGCAACAATTCTGGCAAAGCAGTGACCCTTCTCCCATCACAGCTGCCCACTCCCTGTGCCTAGGGGAGAATTGCTCACCATCTTCGGACTGTAGTAGCCAGGCAGGTAATGTTCACAGATCTGCACCAGGCACCAGAAGGCTTGCTGGAAAGGACAGGCAGAAACAGTCAGTAATGTTTGCAGGGAAACTGGGAGGGAGTTGGGCAACGGTGGATAGAGGAAGATGGAATGGAGACAATAGTACAATTTAGAGGGAAATCCACTGAATCGAAGGGAAGACTTAAGAGCAAGGATGCTGTTTTGGTAGCAGAAGGGACAGTGGTATCTGCAGAGGTGAAGGGAATTTGGAGGTCTGCACGAGACTCACCTCTGGGGGCATGTGCATGAGTAGCAAGGCAGCCAGTGGTCCTTGGGCCTGACAATAGCCCTCCTGGGGTAGATATACAGTGTAAGCCTTCAGCACCTGCAGGAGTCCTTGTTGCCTATAAGAGAAGAGAGGCTTAGAGTGTGACCTGGAATACACAGACGCATCCTCACTTTAGCTCCTCCAAACAAGATCTGACCCTTCACAGCAACCCGGCTCTTGCTCTTCTCTTTCCTTATATTCGACCGAGACACACTCTGCCCTCCATCTCACTTCAGTCACTGGCTTCCTCTGACATGTCCTCCTCCCCACACACCCTCTGACCAGGATGACCTTCAGGAGAGTCTTTATTCCATATATTAATGAGCTTCCCCATACAAATATGGACCTGAATGCAGCTGGTTGTCCCTGCTGAAACACACCCATCTAATCAATGGGATTTACACACGTGTTGGCTCATCATTCAGCAAAGTATTCAGTGGGTCTACTCTGGCTGAGACTAGCAATTCAATGTAGTTCATGGAAGCAGCTGCTAGAGTACTGGGCATCTCAATATATGTCATTTAAAATTAGTTAACCCTCCATTGCAAGATGCTGTGCAGGGAGGAAGGCAGCTTGAGATGTTTTTGTCTGTATTGAAGACAAACACATGCAGCTTTTGGAGACTCTTCAGTTTCAAACTTGGTGATGTCTGCTCTGCAGAACAACGTGAATTTACTGTTATGGCTACTATTCTTTTGTTTCTATGGCCATCTATTATCAAACTTCATTGCCATTCTTTTCTCCACCCCAACCCATCTGTATCCTTCCTGGCTCTATCCTTGCTAGACTGTTCCGAACAGTGTCAAAAGCTAAAGCTTGAAACAAGAACCAATTATCCAAAGGAAATCAATGCATGTAGATACCATTTACATAACACAACAGGCAGACATAATTTGGGTGATGGATTTGCAGGGATGTTGGCAAGTCTTTGGTTCTGAGTCTGAATCTTTGGTACCAATTCTCAAGTCCCTATTCAAATCAAGCATCCCCCCCTCCAGAAAAAAAGAGAGTGGGTAGGTGGGTTATGAATCATGAACCAAGTCTGAGTTGTTGGGGAAAAACAACCCTGAATCGAGTCACTGATGCAATTTAAGTCCAACTTGACAGGGAGACCCCTGACTCGCGTCTCGATCCCTGCTGATCTTTTTTTTGGGGGGGCACCAGGATGTGTACACTTTTCTGAATGGGATTCTACAAGCTGTTGTACCTGGTGTTTGCCAAGTTCTTGGTGTGTATTGGGCAGTTGGGAAAAATGTTCCAGATGATGTCTGATTTTACATTTATTTCAATATTCTGCCTGATTTTCACCTTCTTAGGTTCCTAGGCCACCAACATGATATAAAAATCTCATCTTGTACAATTTGTACAGTTCTACATCTGTCTATTGTGAAGTGAAACCTGTGAGCCAGAATCCTGTTGGGGGGGGGAAGCGCATGTGCAAGAAAAATTAATCATGCAAGCCATTGCTCCCCTTTGGAAGGGTAGCCATCATATGACTGTAGCACACTTGTAGTGAAATCAGATGTGAAAGGACAAATCACTTGCATGGTGACTCCTTTGCACATCATTTATTACAACACGATTCTGACTGCAGAGCTCAAATGGGCTTACTCCTTAGTATGTGGGTACAGGATGGTACTCAGTACAGGCCTGTTAAAAAAGCAAAGGGAAAAAACTATTTTGAACACCTTAATAAACTATTTTATCTGTATCTCTACTGGCAGGAATAAAACTATGGTAAGGAAGCTCAAAGATGAAGCCTCATGTCTCCCTCTAGAGGAAAGGAAGCAAAGAAGAGACTCTGGATAGCCTTACATTATAGTTTCACACACCACCTACTCTCTACTAACTCAGCCCGTGCTTGACAGAAAGCTGGGTTTGCATCTATTTCAGAATAGGTTGGGGGCTTTCCAATTATAACTGCCCCCTCCCTTTCTTCAAATGTGTGCATGTGGGGGGGGGGTCACAAAGGTTTCCAGAAGCAGGTGCCGGAAACCATATGAGCTTTGCTTATGATGTACAGTCACAGTGCCCTTTCAGCGCAATCCACTCCCTCCACCTGCTGCTTATGCCAGAATCCCCATTAAGACTATCAGGATAACCTTGCTGTAGGATCAGGTTGATCTACTCCAGCCTTTTCCTCTCGGATGATCCAGACACCTCTAGAAATTTATAGAAGGGCCACTGCTTCCCTTCATTAATTTTGATAGGATAAAAGAGTATCTTTTCCTGTAAGATTTAAAAAGTCCTGAGCGGCGTATGTGAGACTAAGGGTGCAATTAGATACCGTATAGGATTGTGTTGGGTCATACTGGAAAGGATTGCTTTTCTGGGAGGGATCTTCCTTGAAATTACTCTTCTGTGGAAACAGAAATTACTCCAATCCCCCTCAAAAAAGGGGGACCAAAAAAGTCTGGATTGGGCATGAAGCAGGGCTGAGCTGGACTGCTATGGCCCATACATTGTGTGATTGCTGGGAAACAGCTCACCCCATACCATGTCTCAAACAATCCAAAATATGAGCTCTATCGCTCTCTGATTGCACCCGTAGTCTAGAGAAAGCCATTCTTAAACTCCCATAGAGTCACATAGCTCTTTAGGTAACCTTGCTTTGTTGGGTTGTTGGAAAGAAAAGATAGAAAAACAACCTTATTTGCTGCCTTGAGCATCTCAGAAGAAAGACAGAATACGCATACAAAAAAAAAAACAATTTCAAACAGATAGAGTCACTGCTTTATCTGTGATGGGGCTTGTGTAATTTGTAAACTGTCACTGAAGTCTTCCCATCTGTAAGCTAATCGGAGGGATATGGCTTTGCTGCAGCTTGATTCACAGCCTGTTTGATGCTTCAGTTCAGATTAGGTGATCACACGGAGACCTGTATTCTTTCAGTGCCAGGATGCACATGGGTTCCTCAATCCAATGTGGTTTGATCCGCACCACAGCTCACAGGCCCCCACCTTCCTTTACTCCTGTTTTTTTTGCCAATCTCTGGCTTTCCTTTTATCAGTCACTGTAAAGCCAATGGGCTGTTTAAAGTGTTGCACAGCAACAGGAAAAAGGGACAGTTTTCCAACGTTCTCCATAACATACAAACACATATACACATACTGCGGAAACATAGTAGTCTGCTGTGCAGTAGCTTGCTGGAGATCCTTCTGTTTCACATTGATCTCTCTCGCTCTCAAAATATCACATGAACCTCCGCCCCCCCCCGCCATTTCCTGGTTTCTCTTTCCCTATATCTCCCCAAACCTGCCCCTACTGGAAGTTCAGGACTGCAGTGCTAGGACACTGGGAGCCAGAGCTGGGCAGAAGGCTGCCCTCCCCCCCCCCGGGTCATCCCACGCCTTCTTGTAGACTTTTCAGAAATAAATCTGCTTCTTATGCTCTCATCTCTCTCTCACTCACCCAGGTCCCTCAGGTGAAAAGAACATCTCATGCAAAGGAAACTGGCGGTGAATGTCCTTTGTAATAGTCTCCACCCACTGTGGATCACCCGACGTATTATACAGTTCCTGCAACAAGAACATAAACGTTAGCAAAACATGTTCAGGATGCTCGATGCAGAAGGGGAAATCAGGATACGTTGCCCATTCCTTCTTTCTCCCATACAAACGCATATTAGAGCAGGGGGCACCATTCTGACCCCATGTGTTCCTTATTTCAAAAGCTAGCTTTAAGGGATCCATTTTGCTCTCTGGCAGGAACTATCTTTCTCCATCTTGGCCTGATACTTCAGGGGAGACTCTCTCTCTGTGTGTGTGTGTGTGTTTGACTGTGGATTAACTGACTGTCTTTAGTTTCATCCATGGCCTCTATAGCTTGCCCACCTGCAAATGAAAACCTTGGCAGAAAAAAAGAGAAGGGTTGCCCGATATTTGAAACTTTTGTAACTTAAGAACTCTTTCCAGTAGAAAACATGCATGGCCACATCTTTGTTTGCTTTTAAATATAACTTTACCCCAACAATTGTTTATATTTTGCTGAAAATGGACTAAGCTCTTAGAACACTGTTGTTTTTAATTTTGGCATTTTAATTTTAATTATGTCAATTGAGTACAGTTTTATGAATCTTTTAGATTAAAACTTACACTGTTTTAATATCTGCAAGCTATCTCGGAAGCATTTTGCCTACAATGCCAGCACAAAATGTCTTAAATAATTAGTAGATACAAAAGGACACATAAAAACAAAGCTTAGCTTTTCTATTTCTCAACACAAAACACAGGTTTAATATTCCAATCTTCTGCACATTTACTTAGAAGTAAGTTCTGTTCTAGTAAACAAGACTTAGTATTTCCATGTAGGTGACCTCGAGACTGTGTTGATCAATATTCTCCTATTATTAGAAGAACTACAGTATTCTTATTTGGGTTGCTATCTTTAAGAGGCATACAACTTATGATAATGCAAAATATTCAAATCCACAGCTTCAAGAAAACACCAGCCTGGAAGAATATGGAGATGAACTATGAAATAAATGGTGAAATTAAAGTAGACCTTAATTTTTAATAAAGGGGAAAAATGGGCAAGGAGAAAGCCAAGGGCAGAAGCTGAAGCAAACGAAGAGCAGGAATGTGTGAGTGTAAAATTATAAGCGAGGTGGCCTTACTTGGTACTTTCCTGGGTTCTTCTCCATTCTGGCATGTCCTCCACACAACAGAGGCCAACAGCGGGCACGTACAGATGAAGGGATCCCTTTCCGGCACAGCAGTTTTACCTGAAGACACAGCCTCATCACCAAAACAATGATCTTGCCAAGAGCCTTCCTATCAAATGTACTCCACTACACTCACAATTCAGAGTCAGCAAAAAGTACATGATATCCAGGGAGACAATATTCAGTTCATTCTCTGTGGGGCTAAATTCTCCTAAAATCCTCAGGTTCATTATGAGGGTGATTAAGTAATATGGCTTTAACTTTTTAAATAATGGCTTTAGTAAACATCCAAGTGACATTTGGCGCTTGGAAAGTCTTCCACTGACCGAGGTTGGTAGGTCAATCGTCTGCCTTTCTTGGCAGAGACAATTTGGATAGGCTTCCCAGCTGACCTCCAGATGAGACTACACTGGTGTGTTCAGTGTGGGGCTCCCTTTCAAGACTTACTGGAAACTGTGGTTCTATAAAATATAACAGTTAGGCTGCTACCTACGACCAGCTGAAGAGAACATCTTTCACTGGTGCTTAAGCAACTACATTGGCTCCCATTCCATTTCTGGATATAGTTCCAAAGTCCTGGTATTAGCCTTGAAAGCACCAGTTTAGGACTTGGGCATTTGTACTTTCCGGACATTTATATTTATTTCATGTATACTTTGCCCTTGTTCTGGTTCCAGGGACAGCTTAGAAAAAATTAAAATGACAATAAAGCAAACGAAAACAGTCTCATACCACAGTAGAAAAGGGCAGTAGAAAAGCAATCAATAGCATGAAAAATAAGCACCAAGCAACATGATAAACACACTGCACAGAGAAATAAGATTGGTTTTAAGTTGTGTTTTAAAATGTTTATGCTTTTATTCAATTTATATTTTGTCTGTATTTGTTCCATCTTACTGTACACCAACATGGGTCCTAATTCATGAGAGAAAAGTGAGATACAAATAGAATGAACAAACAAATTAACACATAAATAAACAGACTGTAAATATATGGACAGGCTTAGAAGATGAAAAATGGTTTTGCCTGGTGTTGAAGAGGACAACTGTGCAAAAACTTCCCACCTACTGAATGTCATTTTAGGTGGTTCCCTTCGTGGGGTCCCAAACATCTGGACTAAGGTTGGTGAGAATAGGGAGAGGGCCTTCTCAGGGTTGACACCCCTTTACCTTGGGAAACTTGCGTGGGGGTTTTCCTGGGAGGAATGCTTATCACAATACTAATAAAGTTTTTCAGGTGGGTGTGATGTTCAAATAGTGGTTTATCATTGCTGCCTTCCCTCCCCAGTGAGTTTCTGCAGCTGAGTGGGATCCACTCCACTCCACTGAATCTCTTTCCCTTTAATCTGATCAGGTTTTTTGTTGACTAGTATCCACTGCGTTCAGTCTATTGTGTTCTTTGTTGTCTATTGTTACATGATTTTATTCTTTCCATTGTCTATTGTGTTTGCAATGTGTGACCTGCCCTATAAACAGTGTTACAGACAGGTGGGAGGAAACTTCCCAAGGAAAGAAAGAGTAAACCACAGTTTCCCTGAATGTATCACAAAAAATAACTGCTATGTCATGTATGCAACACCTGAATTGCCTGAGTTGTGACTTGTGTAAGTATGTGGGGGGGATGAATAAGAGAGAGAAAAGCTCCTTGTAAAATTTATTTTGGGAATGTAGCAGGACTCATAACTAAAGACAGGTCAAAACTGTAGAGCAGAAACACCAACAAAGGCAATATTAATATTCTCTGATTCCCTCCTACCTTTCTGTAGCGCCGGGCCATGGTTTTCTCCCAATGAGCTGTCATCTCCAGCCACTTGGTCTCGCGGTGCCGGATAAGCTCAACAGACAGCTGAACTTGGCTGCATTTGGAGAAGACAAAAAGAAAGCTGAGAACATCTCCCTGAGAAAACGTCTGGAGAGTGCAGGGCTTTCCATGGCCTCTCCTCTCATACTTTGATTGCTTTCTTACAACATTTTATCACCTCTATTCATAACTTTAAAAGTAACAAGTAGCAACATTACATCTAATGCATTGCTTTTTAGATAACGATGTTATGAATTCTAATGCAAACCTGGTGTTTGCAGGCTTAGGCCTTGGCCTGTGTAGCAGCTGCTGGGCCACTCATGAGGCTCACCTGGAAACCTGGTTCTATTTAAGAAGTGGTTCCCCCTCCCATAACTTGCCTCAGCAACAAAGGCGTTTGGCTGTGTTTACTGCCTTGCTGCTTCTAGAGCTCTGGACTCCCTGTGTTCCAGTATTCCTACATCTCTGCGTCTTGACTCCAGTGTTCCTAAACCTGCTTCTGTCCCTGCCCCTGCCTTGGCCCCTGCTCTTGCCCTCCTGTATCTCAGCACCTGGTTCTGGCTCTGTGCACCCAGCCCTGTGCTCCCACCACTGCTTGGTCACAACCAACTGTGGAATGAGTGCCTTTGGACCTGATACTCTGTGTGGTGGATTGGGTCCTGGTGCCTTTGCCCCTGGTGAGAGGCTGCCTGAGATATCTTGGACAGTGATAGCACTGATCATCACAATAGCATAAAGCTTGCCTTTTAACACTTGACCCATAACATTAACCAGAAGGTGTCCATTTGCAACTTCAGCATTCATGGATGTATTTAATACTTACCTTGACTATGCATTCCCTGCCACCCAGTTCTTTCCCTAGCCCTCTCCCTTCCCTTCTAATACAAAACTACCTCTCCCCCTAGTTTTTTCTCACTGGTACTCTACCCCAGTGGTTCTTAACCTTTGTTACTCGGATGCTTTTGAACTGCAACTCCCAGAAACCCCAGTCAGCACAGCTGGTGGTGAAGGCTTCTGGGAGTTGCAGTCCAAAACTCCTGAGTAACTCAAGGTTAAGAACCAGTGCTCTAACCGACACTTAGACTACGAATAAGCCCAGCAGAGTGGTGCGAAGAACCTGGTAAGAATTGCAGTGGGGAAGCAGATCCATAACAAGCACTTCTGGTAGCCAGGGCAAACGGCAGTGTCTCTCACCTACTTTGCCCTGAGGCACTGATGTGAGCCCTCACCAAGAAACAGGAAGACCACATGGTACCTCCTAAAGAAAGAATATTTGTGCTTTCAAGAACATTGTTGTTGTTGTTGTTTAGTTGTTAAGTCGTGTCCGACTCTTCGTGACCCCATGGAGCAGAGCATGCCAGGCCTTCCTGTCTTCCACTGCCTTCCGGAGCTGGGTCAAATTCATGTTGGTTGCTTCAGTGACACTGTCCAACCATCTCATCCTCTGTCATCCCCTTCTTCTCTTGCCTTCACATTTTCCCAATATCAGGGTCTTTTCCATGGAGTCTTCTCTTTTCTCATGAGATGGCCAAAGTATTGAAGCCTCAGCTTTACTGTCTGTCCTTCCAGTGAGCACTCAGGGTTGATTTCCTTCAGGATGGATACGTTTGTTCTCCTTGCCGTCCAGGGGACTCTCAAAAGCCTCCTCCAGCACCACAATTCAAAAGCATCAATTCTTCAGTGGTCAGCCTTCTTTATGGTCCAGCAATGCTGTCATCACTAAAAGTCAACACGGGTTTCTCAAAAACAAGTCATGCCAGACTAATCTGATCTCTTTTTTTGATAGAGTTATAGGCTTGATAGATGAAGGGAACGCTGTGGATGTAGCATATCTTGATTTCAGTAAGGCCTTTGATAAATTTCCCCATGATACTCTTGCAAGGAAGCTAGTAAAATGTGGGCTAGACAGTGCTACTGTTTGGTGGATTTGTAATTAATTGACTGACCGAACCCACAGGGTGCTCACCAATGGCTTCTCTTCATCCTGGACAAGGATGAAGAGAAACTAGTGGGGTGCCTCAGGGTTCTGTTCTGGGCCCTGTGCTATTCAACACCTTTATCAATGACTTGGATGAAGGAATAGATTAAATTAAATGCTGATTAAATTTGCAGATGATACCAAATTGGGAGAGGTTGCTGATTCTCCAGAGGACAGGATTAAAATTCAAAATGACCTTGAAAGATTAGAGTCCTCGGCCAAAACTAACAAAATGAATTTCAAGAAGGAGAAATATAACATCCTACACCTAGGCAGAAAAAATGAACTGCACAGATATAGGATGGAAGACACCTGGCTAGACAACAGTACCTGTGAAAGGGATCTAGGAGTCTTGAAACTGAACATGAGTCAGGAGTGTGATGCGGCTGTCAAGAAAGCCAATGCAATTCTTGGTTGCATCAATAGGAGTATAGTGTCTAGATCAAGGGAAGTGATAGTATCACTCTATTTTGTTTTGGTCGGACCCCACCTTGAGTATTGTGTCCAATTCTGGACACCTCAATTCAAAAAGGATGTTGACAACCTGGAATGTGTCCAGAAGAGGGCGACCAAAATGGTCAAACGTCTGGAAGCCATGTCCTATGAGGAGCAGCTTAGGGAGCTGGGAATGTTTAGCCTTAAAAAAAGAAGGTTAAGAGGGAACATGATAGCCATGTTTAAATATTTGGAGGGATGTCATGTCGAGGAAGGGACAGGTTTGTTTTCCAGGGCTACAGACACTAGGACAAGGAGCAATGGTTTCAAACTACAGGAAAAGAGATTCCACTTGAATCTCAGGAAGAACTTCCTGACAGACAGAGCTGGTCGGCAGTGGAATAAGCTGCCTCAGACTGTGGTGGAGTCTCCTTTTTTGGAGGCTTTTAAGCAGAGGCTAGATGGCCATCTGTCGGGAGTGCTTTGATGGAGTTCCTGCATGGCAGGGGGTTGGACTTGATGGACCCTGCGGTCTCTTCCAACTCTGTGGTTCTGTGATTCTATGAAATATGAAAAACAAAACAATGGTCCATGAACAATGGTTATTTGTTCATGATGTACACAGAACATATCAGGTGGAAAGCCAGATTAGATTCAGATGAAGGAGGAAGGAAAATGAGCAGAAAAACATCAGTAATTTATGATATGCAGATGATACCATCTTACTGGCAGAAAACAGCAATGACTTGACTTTTAGTGAAAGAGGAAAGTACCAAAAAAAGGACTACAGCTGGACATCAAGAAGACCAAAATCATGACTACAGAACTAAACAACTTTAATGTCAAAAATGAAGAAATTGAAAGAGTTAAAGATTTTGTTCAATATTAAATAATAATCACAAGGACATAATAACAGTGCAGAAAATCAAATGAGCATATCAATCAAGTCAAACTAAAAAGAAAGATGGCACAAAAAATTAATAAAAACTTGGTGGCAGAATTGATAACAGCAGAAGGAACCTCTGCACTCTGTTGATGTAATACCTTGAAATGCCTGTCTAAGCAGCCATGTTTTCAGTGATCTCTTAAAACTCTCCAATGAAGGGGCCAGATGAAGTTTGGGTAGGAGTTTATTCCAAAGGTGGGGGGGGGGCAACCACGGAGAAGGCCCAGTTCCTGGTCTTCTCTTTCAAGGATTCTCTTGGTGGTCAATGACCTCAACCACCCAGCTTGAGATGATTTGAGTAGGTTGGGCAGATCTCAGTGGAAGAAGGCATTCTGCCAGGTATCAAGGTCCCAAACCATTTAGGGCCTTATATGTCAGCATCATCAGCTTAAAGCTGGCACAGAAATGGACAAGCAGCCAGTGCAAGACAGCCAGAATAGGGGATATAGGGTGCTCTTTATTTATTCCACACCTCTGGACATCATATTCTGATCCTGTTGAAGTTTCTGTAGCAGCTTCACGGACAGCCCCATGTAAAGAGCATTATAGTAGTCTAATCTTGAGACCACCAACTCATGGAATGGCATGGTGAGGGACCTGGTGTAAAGGCAGGGGCACAACTGGGTAATCTGCCTCAGGTGGAAAAAGGCAGAACAGACCACAGACACTACCTGAGACTCCATTGACAGTGCTGTGTCTAAAAATACACCCAAACTGTGAACCTCATCCTTAGCAGATAGAGTAGCCCCCCAAAAAGAGAGGGAGGCCCCCAAGCTACAGACACTGGGACACCCACCCGCAGAACTTCTTGTCTGGGTTCAGCCTCAGACTGTTGTCTCGCATCCATCCCAACATGGTGTCAAGGCAGCACTGAAGGGACGAGACTGCACCCACTGTAGAAGGATGGAAGGAGAAATACAGCTGGATGTAATCTGCGGGGTATTGGTGACACAAAGCTCCAAAACAACTGATGACCTCCCCCAGTGGCCTCATATAGATATTAAACAGCAACAGGGAGATGAAATACGGTGCTGGGGGAGAGCTTTGCAGATACCCCAGAATGCCAGAAAGACCAAAAAAAAAAAAAAAAAAAAAAAAAATCAGCCCTAGAAGCTTGAACCATCTCTGAAGGCAACACAATGAAACTGAGGCTGTCATATTTTGCATACTCTGGAAAAGACAATAATGCTGGAAAAGGCTGAAGGCAGCAAGAAAAGTGGAAGACCAGATACAAGATGTATTGACTCTCTAAAGGAAGTCACAGGCTTGAATTTGCAAGAGCTGAACAGGGCTGTTGATAACAAGACATTTTGGAGATCACTCATTTGCAGGGTCATAAGTTGGAGGCGATTTGATGGTACATTATAACAACAAATTATGGTGTCCTGGTGCAAAGTCCTAGTTGCCCTGACCAAGTTACAGCCTGTGGGGAAGGATTTAGCATATTTTCCTACCTGATTCTCTCCTGCAAATTCCGTTCTGCTCCTGCTTTATCATTAAACAGCCATGTGCTGAAGACCAATGGGATGGTATATAGTCAACTTTCTTTCTCAGAACTGGTGAAAAGATTCCCACTCTACCTATTCGAGGAACTGTGTATATGTTTACATATCATCATATATGCTCACAAAGTGCCAAATGTGATCCTCAGGGCTACATACTTTGCCCAGCCTTATTTTAGCCACTTGCATGGAAATGGGATTTAGATCTGAGTAGATATGCATTATAGGGGATTGGAATGCTAAAGTAGGGAGTCAAGAGATGAAAGTGCCAGCTTTAAGCTGATGATGCTGAGGTAAGTTTGGCCTCCGAGTTCAAAGCGAAGCAGGGCAAAGGCTAATAGAGTCTTGTCAAGAGAACAAGCTGGTCATCACAAACACTCTTTTCCAACAACATAAGAGGCGACTCTATACATGGACATAACCAGATGGGCAATACCGAAATCAGATTGATTATATTCTCTGCAGCCAAAGATGGAGAAGCTCTATACAGTCAGCAAAAACAAGACCTGGAGCTGATTGTGGCTCTGATCATCAGCTTCTTATAGCAAAACTCAAGCTTAAACTGAAGAAAGTAGGAAAAAACACTGGGCCACTCAGGTATACAGTAATCTAAACCAAATCCCTTATGAATACATAGTGGAAGTGAAGAACAGATTTAAAGAACTAGATTTGGTGGACAGAGTGCCTAAAGAACTATGGATGGAGGCTCGTAACACTGTACAGAAGGCAGCAACGAAAACTATCCCAAAGAAAAGGAAGTGCAAGAAAGCAAAGTGGCTGTCCACCAAGGCCTTACAAATAACAAAGTGGAGAAGGGAAACAAAATGCAAGGGAGATAGGGAAAGTTACAGAAAATGGAATGCAGACTTCCAAAGAATAGCAAGGAGAGACAAGAGGCCCTTCTTAAATGAACAGTACAAAGATATAGAGGAAAATAATAGAAAGGGAAAACCAGAGATCTGTTGAAGAAAATTGGAGATCTGAAAGGAACATTTTGTGCAAAGATGGACATGATAAAGGATAAAAATGGTAGGGACCTCACAGAAGCAGAGGATATCTAGAAGAGGCAGCAGGAATACACAGAGAAATTTATACCAGAAAAATCTGGATGTTCCAGACAACCCAGATAGTATGGTTGCTGATCTTGAGCCAGACAACCTGGAGAGTGATGGCAAGTGGGCCTTAGAAAGCATAGCTAACAACAAGGCCAGTGGAGGTGATGGCATTCCAGTTGAACTATTTAAAAGCTTATAAGATGACGCTGTTAAGGTACTACACTTAATATGCCAACAAGTTTGGAAAACTCAGCAGTGGCCAGAGGATTGGAAAAGATCAGTCTATATCCCAATCCCAAAGAAGGGCAGTGACAAAGAATGCTCCATCTACTGTACAATTGCACTCATTTCACATGCTAGCAAAATCCTCCAAGGTAGGCTTCAGCAGTATGTGGACCGAGAACTCCCAGAAGTACAAGCTGGATTTCGAAGGGGCAGAGGAACTAGAGACCACATTGCTAACACGCGCTGGATTATGGAGAAAGCCAGAGAGTTCCAGAAAAACATCTACTTCTGCTTCATTGACTACGCAAGAGCCTTTGACTGTGTGGACCACATCAAACTATGGCAAGTTCTTCAAGAAATGGGAGTGCCTGACCACCTTCTCTACCTCCTGATAAATCTATATGTGGCACAAGAAGCAACAGTTAGAATTGGATATGGAACAACTGATTGGTTCAAAATTGGGAAAGGAGTATGACAAGGCTTATATTGTCTCCTTGCTTATTTAACTTATATGCAGAATATTGTACATCATGTGAAAGGCTGGACTGGAGGAATCCCAAACCGGGATTAAGATTGCCAGAAGAAATACCAATGACATCTGATGATGCCCCTCTGATGGCAGAAAGTGAGGAGGAATTAAAGAACCTCTTAATGAGGGTGAAAGAGGAGAGTGCAGAAAATGGTCTGAAGCTCAACATCAAAAAACCTAAGATCATGGCCACTGGTCCCATCAACTCCTGGCAAATAGAAGGGGAAGATATGGAGGCAGTGACAGATTTTATCTTCTTAAGCTCCATGAGGACTGCAGATGGTGACAGCAGCCCCGAAATTAAAAGATGCCTGCTTCTTGGGACGAAAGTGATGACAAACCTAGACAGCATCTTAAAAAACAGAGACATCACCTTGCTGATAAAGGTCCGAATAGTCAAAGCTATGGTTTTTCCAGTAGTGATATATGGAAGTGAGAGCTGGACCATAAAGAAGGCTGACTGCCAAAAAATTAATGCTTTTGAATTGTGGTGCTGGAAGAGGCTCTGGAGAGTCCCCAGGACTGCAAGGAGAACAAACGTATCCATCCTGAAGGAAATCAACCCTGACTGCATACTGGAAGGACAGATAGTAAAGCTGAGGCTCCAATACTTTGGCCATCTCACGAGAAGAGAAGACTCCATGGAAAAGATGCTGATGTTGGGAAAATATGAAGGCAGGAGGAGAAGGGGACAACAGAGGAGAAGATGGTTGGACAGTGTCATCGAAGCGACCAAGATGAATTTGACCAAAGTCTGGGAGGCAGTGGAAGACAGGAGGGCCTGGTTTGCTCTGGTCCATGGGGTCACGAAGAGTCAGACACGACTTAACGACTAAACAATAAAGATATGCATGCAGTTGCACTGTATATCAGCGAAGTGTGGTCACTAAGTAGCAAAAAGGGAAACATGGAATATCTATTATATGACGACGTAAAGAAAGACGTCGACAAAGGGCACCAGCTTTGGAGATGCTGAGTAGGTATGACTAAACAGCATGTGACCTGAGTTACATTCAATCTGCTTGAGCAAATCTGAGTAAATATCACTTTTGTGTCTAAACAGAGTAAATATTTCATTTGAAGTTAAGTGATAAAAAACAAATTATTACGCAAATGCAGAGCCAGGCCTAAACAAAAGCAAGTACACGTAAACCCTCACTACCTTTTAAAAGATGTGAGGTTTGTTCATTTCTCTTTAGAAAAATATGAGTCAAGCAAACGGTCACGTTGACATCGCCTGCTCGTATTCTAGGGCCATACCTGTTTGGTTCCCCTGTTTCTACTCTCTCTTGAGCTCTGGCTCTCAAGTCCCTCGTGTAACAAGGGTACAAGAGATACTAGTCGTTATTGTGCTGGTTCTCACTGAGATTGTGTCCATCTTTTCAACCGATTGCATGCTTTTTCTCCCCTAGTTTTACTCTTCCCCCTTTCCCCAATTTTGTTTTACAGCTTGCTATGTACTTTTGCAACATCTGCCATGACCACGTGGATGTGTTAAGGATTTCTTTGAAAAATGTGTGCAACAGGGATGTTAAGAGATTCAGCAAATGAAGCCAAGTTTGCACCCACCAGAGTTTCCCCAGACCTGGGTGTGTGGTGTACCATGTGACACACTCACTTCCTTTCAGTTGGGATTGGCTGGGGAGTAAGCGGGTTATGATTGCTCTTGAAAACACTAGGCTCTCTTTCCATGATGTTATTATGCCATCATAGCATCAAAAAGGAAATACAGTGAGTCACACTTCTTGTGAGGCCAGAACTGGCAGTGGGCTGTGTGCCCAGCGTCAATCATGATTCTCACACTGTTCTACTGACAGGTCATCATGGTGGCAAGTGTGGTCAGTGCCAAGGAGAGAGAGAAAGATTAGACATATCGTGGAGATGTATTGAGTATGCTAGATTAAGCAAGAAAGAACAGGATTTAGCTTTGGTGCAGTGAAGACCAGGCTCCAGTGGCAGAGTGGAGGGAACAACCAGACAGACCATTTTAGACAATGTTAACAAATTTGTTGTGAGGTTAAAGTACGAAAACTGCAACACTGTGCTTTTAGGAAATACAGCATGATACAAATGTGATGTTGTTTAGTTGTTAAGTCGTGTCCGACTTGTCGTGACCCCTTGGACCAGAGCACGCCAGGCCCTCCTATCTTCCACTGCCTCCCAGAGTTGTGTCAAATTCATGTTGGTTGCTTCGATGACACTGTCCAACCATCTCGTCCTCTGTCATCCCCTTCTCCTCTTGACTTCACACTTTCCCAACATGAGGGTCTTTTCCAGCGAGTCTTCTCTTCTCATGAGATGGCCAAAGTATTGGAGCCTCAGCTTCAGGATCTGTCCTTCCAGTGAGCACTCAGGGTTGATTTCCTTTAGAATTGATAGGTTTTGTTCTCCTTGCTGTCCAGGGGACTCTCAAGAGCCTCCTCCAGCAGCACAATTCAAAGGCATCAATTCTTTGGTGGTCAGCTTTCTTTACGGTCCAGCTTTCACTTCCATACATCACTACAGGAAAAACCATAGCTTTGACTATTCAGACTTTTGTTGGCAAGATGATGTCTCTGCTTTTTAAGTTGATGTCAAGGTTTGTCATTGCTTTCCTCCCAAGAAGCAGGCGTCTTTTAATTTCGTGGCTGCTGTCACCATCTGCAGTGATCATGGAGCCCAGGAAAGTAAAATCTCTCATTGACTCCCTATCTCCCCCTTCTATTTGCCAGGAGGTGATGGAACCAGTGGCCATGATCTTAGTTTTTTTTTATGTTGAGCTTCAGACCATTTTTTGCACTCTCCTCTTTCACCCTCATTAAGAGGTTCTTTAATTCCTCCTCACTTTCTGCCATCAGAAGGGTATTATCTGCATATCAGAGATTGTTGATATTTCTTCCGGCAATCTTAATTCCAGTTTGGGATTCATTCAGTCCAGCCTTCCGCATGATGTATTCTGCATATAAGTTAAATAAGCAGGGAGACAATATAAGCCTTGTCGTACTCCCTGGACTACAAGGAGAACAAACCTATCAATTCTAAAGGAAATCAACCCTGAGTGCTCACTGGAAGGACAGATCCTGAAGCTGAGGCTCCAATACTTTGGCCATCTCATGAGAAGAGAAGACTCCCTGGAAAAGACCCTGATGTTGGGAAAGTGTGAAGTCAAGAGGAGAAGGGGATGACAGAGGACGAGATGGTTGGACAGTGTCATCGAAGCAACCAACATGAATTTGACACAACTCTGGGAGGCAGTGGAAGATAGGAGGGCCTGGCGTGCTCTGGTCCATGGGGTCACGACAAGTCGGACACGACTAAACAACTAAATGACGATGACGATGTACTGTATGATGAAGGAATACTTTACTGGGAGAGTATATTCAACACTGAAGATTTATTCAGAAGATAAACTCCCAGATGAGGCATGCCCCCTCGATTCTTATCAAGCAGGGCTATGACAGGCCTTCTCCCTCTGCATTCTCTCTCTCCCTCTCCCTCCCTCGTAGCATGCTCCTATTTCACAGGCTTGAACTGTTTCAACATACATGCCTTTTCCCAAGGAACACTGGCACTTCATTTCTGCAAAGAGGGGGTGGTCCAAGGGAATTTTACAGACATACTCATAACATCTCACTAAACTTGAGTTTCTACAGCATAAAGTTGAAGTGGGTTTGCAGTGCAGATGTAAAGCTAATATAATTTTTCAGAGTTTATGTTTCTCCTGTGTGGTATAATACTATAGGCAGAAGACTCAAGAAAACTTTGTGACTACTAACCACTGTAACCACTGTCCCTGTTGCCATGGAGCACGTTACTATGGGTTACGGTGAGAGGATGTGGCTGCATAGGATTGCTAAAACAGGACGTGTTAGTTAATATATCTGCAAAGGCACTTTCAATCAACTCATCTTCTGATTCTTTCTGTGTTACAGTAATTCTTGATCTCATGTTCATCGTCACTGCTGCTGAGCCAGTTTTCCATGTCACTGTTGGCAGCCAAATTACAAGACAACTCTGCAAACCCTCTAGGATAAATAAACATATAACAACAAGGCTACACAGACCTCTCAGTTTGCATTGTACCAACATGTGTAAAAATGAAAAGTTATTTAGAAGGGAGAAAGAAAGGCGGGTGGTCTTTTCATAAAAACTAAAATAGACTTTCTACAACCATCTGAGCTGGAGAATGTGTGAAGCCATCCAGATCCAATTTATCTCAGACAGAGAAAGAAATATTTTCTGGACTTCATTTCTCAGATTCAAACAGGCAACAAAGCCCACTGGCTATGCTGACCAATGTACCATGAGGATTGTCATCCAGAAGAGTAAAGTTTTTAAGCTAGATTTGACCTTTTTACATATTCTGTATCCATGCTGATTTTTGATCCAACATGTGAAAATGCATTACTAAGACCTTTAATGGATGTTATGAATTGTTTTTACATACTATCCAGTAACAATATTAGCATTACACTGAAAAGCAGCCACCTCTGCACAGCTTAGTTAATTTGAGTCTATGCAGAGACTGTATTTCTACCACCTCTTTAGCAACCCTCTTTCCAAATGTTGCCATCTCAAAAGGGGGCATTTGCCAACCTCATCGTTTCCAGACATTGCAAAGAGTTGTGATCAAAGAATGATGGGGCTCTGATGATGATTTAAAATTACTGAAATAAAAGACCCCCATGGGGTCAATACAAAATACAAATGCAAGAGCAGGCAGTATCTTTATAGACTAGGGTTTTTTTAATCATCATATAGTCTGTGAGCTTCGTGGATCTGGACCATCCACTTTATCAGGCATGTACTCATGTGAAGAACTTAAGAGTCAAAAAGTTCATGGTAAGATGGATTTTGCCAGGAAAGTTATTCTTAGATGTAAAGTCCAAATGTTCTTGGCAAGATTGATTTGTGGCCTAGCAAAATTCATCTTGCCATGAACTTTTTGATTTTAAGTTCTTCACATGAGTACATGCTTGACAAAGTGGCTGCTCCAAATTCACGAAAGTTCACAGATTGTATGATGACTTTTTAGTGGTCTATAAAAGTATTGCCTACTCTTGCATTTGGATTTGAGATTAGGATCTGAGGGGGAAAAACATATGCATTTGCCCCTTTGCTTAAGAGAAGTTTTTCAAACAAAACCTAGCTGATAAACCTTTGTCATGGCTAAAATTAGGCATAAACGCCAAGTGGTTCAGAAGTTGGAGGGGGTAGGGAAGGATCATTTATCTTACATATTTTTTGAACTTCTGGCTAACGGATTATGGGGCTTGTGATCTAAAATGTTTGGAGGTGGCAACAAAGGATTCCCACCCCTTTGCTAATTGAGTCAGATGGAATTGCTAGGAAATGGAGAGTGCCAAAGGCTGGCTCAAATAGTGGCAGCCCTATATGATTGCTAAACACCAGACCAGCTTTCCCCATAGTAGTTGACACCAGAGGTTTTGGATTACCCACCACCACCACCACCACCGTGACCTTCCTCACTGACTGCAGCCCATTCTGATTGAGGCTGCAGTTAAAAACATGCAGAGGATGCCAGGTTGGAAGAAGCAGTCCAAAATATCCAAATCTAGATTCACTGTGAAGGGTTTTGCAAATAAGCAAATTCTACCTCCTTGTCTGAGTGCCCCTAAAAAGCTGGACCTCTGCACCCTGCAGCACCAAGCGATAAACTAAAATGAGCAGAATTACAAATACAGGTTGGAAACAAATGGGGCCTTGGAGTGATGCAGGGAAATGTAACTGTTTAAACATGATTATCTATTAAAATTGTCTGCAACAGAAGTAGCCAGACTGGGAAGAAACTGTGATTAATATATGCCATTATAGCAAGACACAAATAGATGACAGGATGATAGTCTGTTATCTGTATAAATATTATGAGCTCTGTGTTAATGGACTTTGAACCAGGCATAAAGCCCTGTTTACCATGAAAGGCAAATTAGGGCTGCCATTTTGATTCAAGGCAGGAGATCTCATGAGCTCAGCTGGTATCAAGAGGAGTACCTAGAGAGGCAGATGGTCACTCACACTACAGTG
The DNA here is from genome assembly GCF_051106095.1 of Pogona vitticeps. NCBI lineage: Eukaryota > Metazoa > Chordata > Lepidosauria > Squamata > Agamidae > Pogona > Pogona vitticeps. The sequence goes on from NC_135783.1 coordinate 244,612,784, forward strand.
TTCATCCACATCCATCATGAATGGACTGGATGCTGTTTCTTGCTGTGGATGTGGATGAACTGCACTGAATCAAGGCCTGTGTCTTATGCCATAGAAAACTAGGGTCGGACTACATATGTTACTGGGCGGCAAGCACAAGAGTGTCCACACCCATTTCCCCTTTGGTTGTCATTCCTTGTACACAATAAACACACACAAACAGAGAGACACACACATCGTGCCCATCCAATGGTCTTTGCAGAAAAAAAAAGCACACCTTACCTGTTCTGGAGGCTGTTGCCCCCAAAAAATCCATACCGATCCGTCTGGCGATAAGGAGGCATCCCGTTTAGCTCAGAATCGGAGCCCAGGGAGCTGGCATCATCGCGCAGGGAGAAATCAAAGGCATCTGGTAGGTCAGCCACAGCGTGGCTTATGTTGCCATCATTGGGAAGCTCTGCGGAAAGGCAGAGGTCTGACATTGTCCCCTATGAGATCTTGGGAATCCGTCTCCCTTCTTGTCTATCCTGTGGGCTCCAATTTAAACTTATCTCATGCGCCCTTGGCTCTGAGCAGCTCCAGGCACACTTTGCATCTGTGCATGTGCCCCTAGTCACTACTGTTGTGACTTGAGTTCCTCTCATGGGCTTTGCAAAGCTGCTTCCTCCCACAACCATTTCCTGATGCAAGGGACGGTATCAAAGCTCTGCAAAAAGTAAACAGGGCACTGGGTGGAGGTGGGGAGGGCAAGAAATGTTGGAAGGGCACAGAAAATACAAGGGAACCCAAATTCCAGGCAGCTTGGGAAGCAGCAGACATCCCCACCAGCTGATGTCCTCACTTTGCCATCCATTCCCCCTCCCCCCCACGCGCTTTAAACAGGGAAGAACAGGTTGCATCTTTGAGTACCTCTCCTTGCCTGTATGTCTATAGCATCCCCTGCTGGAAGATCTCTCTCTCTCTCTCTCTTTTTTTAAAAAAATCTATTTATATATTATATCACCCTCTTTTCTGAACTACAGGGGCACAATAAACAGAAAGTCCAATGGGCTTGGAATCCTGTCCCACAAGTAGTTGTCTTATCAAAGTTAAATCCTAGTTATACACACCCTTTTTCCTCCTCCTTTAAGGAAGCTCATTAGTAGCTGTTGTTCTCCCTGCGTTAGAGGCAGTTACCCTTATGAGTTCTCTGCTGCATGTAGCTGTTGCTATGTGCTGCCAAGTAGCTTCTGACTTAAGGTGACACTATGAATGAGTGACCTCCAGAACATCCTATCCTTAAGACCCTGCTCATCTCTTGCAAACACAAAGCCATGGTTTCCACTGTTGAATCAAACCATCTCCTATTCCCATTTGGTCTACTTATTTTGTTGCTGCCTTCAGCTTTCACCTACATCGTTGTTTTTGAGTGACACTTGTCATCTCATGAGGTGCCCAAAGTGTGACAGCCATGTCCATGGCACAGCTAGGGAACTGGATCCAGGTCTCCCCAATCCTGTGTGTGTGTTTAGTCGTTTAGTCATGTCCGACTCTTCGTGACCCCATGGACCAGAGCACGCCAGGCCCTCCTGTCTTCTACTGCCTCCCGGAGTTGTGTCAGGTTCATGTTGGTTGCTTCGCAGACACTGTCCAGCCATCTCATCCTCGGTCGTCCCCTTCTCCTCTTGCCATCACACCTTCCTAACATCAAGGTTTTTTCCAAGGACTCTTTTCTTCTCATGAGATGGCCAAAGTACTGGAGCCTCAGCTTCAGGATCTGTCCTTCAAGTGAGCATTCAGGGTTGATTTCCCTTAGAACTGATAGGTTTGTTCTCCTTGCAGTCCAGGGGATTCTCAAGAGCCTCCTCCAGCACCACAATTCAAAGGCATCAATTCTTCGGCGGTCTGCTTTCTTTATGGTCCAGCTCTCACTTCCATACATCACGACAGGAAAAACCATAGCTTTGACTATTCGGACTTTTGTTGGCAAGGTGATGTCTCTGCTTTTCAAGATGCTGTCAAGATTTGTCATCGCTTTCCTCCCAAGAAGAAGGCGCCTTTTAATTTCAGGGCTGCTGTCTCCATCTGCAGTGATCATGGAGCCCAGGAAGATAAAATTTGACACTGCCTCCATATCTTCCCCTTCTATTTCCCAGGAGGTGATGGGACCAGTGGCCATGATCTTAGTTTTTTTGATGTTGAGTTTCAGACCGTTTTTTGCACTCTCCTCTTTCACTCTCATTACAAGGTCCTTTAATTCCTCCTCACTCCCCAATCCTAGTCCATTACTGTGTCCACTACACCCCACTTGGTACCCTGATTTGATCTAGCACCCACTTATTTGTCTTTTTTGGCAGTCCGTGGAAGCCATAAAGATCTCCTCCAACACCACATTTCCAATGAATGTGTATTTTCCTGTCCACTTTCTCCACTGCTTAGTTTTCACATCCGTACACAGTAGCTGGTAATACCACCGTCTAGAGATGATTTTCACCTTACATGTGAGGATCTTTCCTAGTTCCTTTCTAGCTGCCCATCCAAGTCTCAATCCTCTTCTGATTTCTTGGCTGCAGTCTCCATTGGGATGGATGACAAAACAGAGGTATTAAAAATCCATCATACTTTCAATGCCTTGTCAATATCAAAGGCATGCATTTTTTCTGTAAACATGATTTTTGTTGACATTGATTTCTGCAGATGTGGCTTTTGCTGAAATCTCATTGAGAGAGGTATAGATAATGAAATGAAATTAATATTGCCTGGATATTTAGCGGCTGCCCTTCTTGCACCTTCCTCCCGCAGTAATTTCAAGTCATCATAGCTTTCTGCCACCAAGATAGGGCCATCTATATGTCTAGGATCACTGATATTTACCGACCCTCACACCTGCCATACATAGAGGCCACCTGCAGAGGCTTCTGCAGCTGAGTCCAGAGTCCAGAGTTTTCATCCTTCATTATTTCTAAACGGATCTCCTTAAGCAATAAATGTACATTTTCTATTTTTAAGTAAACACAGATTTGCTGAATAATTACTAGTGTGACTATTTGCATATCACAAAAAATGAACACAAGAGAGAACAGTGATACCCACAAAACTGCATGTGCTGGTGTATATGTACAGATGAGAAATTAGGAATGAGCTTTATAGTTTAAACGGAATTACAGTGCTTCTCATGGAGGAGGGGAGGGGGCAAGCAGCCATCACAGGACTTCCATGCTTTCTGGATCTGCTGCCCAAATGCTAGCTGTGGTCGGGCACTGTCAAGGTGCCTGATCTCCCTTCTTAGAATTGCTTATCTTTAAGTCACACTTGAACTTGACAGTCCTTCTAAGAGATTGTCCCCTAGCTTCCCTTTGAATGGAGGATCAACTTCCCTAAAAGAGGACACGGTGTATGTTAGTAGTTACCACTATTTAACAATTATGAGGTCAACAGTGGCCTACTGTACTCTGCTAGCATAAAATACCAAACATTCTTACATTATTGTGTCTCATGGTGCAGTGGTTAAACTGCAGTACTGCAGCCAAGACTCTGCTCATTATCTGAGTTCAGTGTCAAAAGACTCAACTAGCTGGCTCAAGGTCAACTCAGTTTTCCATCCTTCCGAGGTTGGTAAATTGAGTACCCATCTTGCTGGGGTCAGAGCAACGTGTAGCCTACAAAATTAAATTGTAAACCACCCAGAGAATGCTCTAGCTAGGGCAGTATATAAGTCAAAATAATAATAATAATAAAAGCAATAATTCCCATATTGATCCTGTGAGATAGGCTAGTCTGAGAGAAAGTCAGTCAGAGAAAAAATCAGTCTTGGGTTTCACTACTGAATCAAGATTTGAACCTGAGCTTCACCAGTTCCTCCTTATTACCTGGCTGCAGCTGAATACTGATGTAACAAGAATCACTGCTGGGCAAATAAAATGGGAATCTCCAGCTGCTGATCATCCCTAACCTCATATGAAGGAGCTCAGATTATGTACCGATCAGCCACAAGCTAATATGTCTGAGATGCTCTTGGCTGAGCCAGAAAACACTCAGGTTAGTCAGTGACCATTCAAATAAATAAATCAATGTGACGCGATGGAAAAAGTTTCATTTACACATAATCCTCATGAGTCTGTGTAATGTCACAATTCAGACTGGACCTGAATCGCTGCCTGTATAAGGACTCCTACAGCACAGAACACTGGCTGGAAATAAAGTGCTGAAAATAGAATCACTGGGGCCCGCCTGCACAATCCCCTTTCTTTCCCAGCATCATCTTAGAAGAGCTGGAAACTGTTGCAACTCCCGTTCTTCCACACAGATAATGTTGTAGCTGCCTGCCTCTTTCATGGGTGTGTGTGTGTGTGTGTGTGCCATCTGGAAAGATGAGGTTGTTGTTAGGGGGCCTGTGATTTTTCACTGCAAATCACCAGATGTCATGCATATGCACGTGCATTTAGGCAAGGAAAAGCTCCATTTGGGCAGCTTCATACTGTATATTGTTTTAAGTAAAAACCACTTACTGTATCTATAGTCTTACAGGCAAAATCCAAAGAAAGAAAACAAAACAAAAAGAAAACATGTGGCACCTTAAAGACTATTATATTTTAATGCAAACTTTTGTGGACATCTCCACTTCATCAGACATATGGGAATACAGTAGAAGTCTTGTGATCTCATGCACAGATTTCCCATGCTGCATAATTCATAGATGGAATACAACTCCTATATGCCCTAGCCAGCAGAGTCAAAGGCAAAGGAAGGATGACAGTTACAGTCCAACAGCTGTTTGGTAGGCTTCAGGTTGCTGCTAATTTATATTTGCATTTTTACTTTTTGTGTGAAGTATATTATTTGATTGTCATTGTTTGTTCAATACATAATGGTTGCCTGTACTGTGGTGCGTGTTGCTCTGGGTGTCTTTGGACAGACGAATGGCACCTGGATGAAGCAGATGAATAAATAATGGGTGGTGGGCTGCATTTAGCTTGTCCCTGGCCATACCTCAAGGTTTCTGAACGATATGTGTGCTGTGCCTGAATAATACACAGCTATTCATCTGTATACAGGTTGCACCTACAGTACTTTCCTAAATCTGGGGTTGGGCAACCTATAGCTAGGGATGGGACTTTGAGGGACAAAGAACTCTCAATCCCATAATTTGATGGGAACTGAATTATGGGACAAGGAGCTCTCCCCGGCTTCCTGAAAGTCACATTCCCACTTATAACCCTCATGCATTTCTTGCCCAATTTTTAAAAAATCTTTGCAGCTGATCAGTTCTGGTCTCTGCAAGAGTGATCTGTCCCTTCTCCAGGATCTTGCTAGGTAGGATGGAAAAAAAAGAGTCAACAGAGTGACAGAAGTAGCTGCGAGAGGGAAAGATAGAAGGGGTTTGCCTCCTTTTGACTATACTGTAGCCCTCTCCACGGCTGGAATGTAACCCTTAACAGATTATCCCTGAAGAGCCGTGGCTCCCAACAACTGCAACAACAAAGTTGCTTTCCCAATTCTAAACCAACAAGTGCTTTCCATATAGGAATTTAATAAAGCAGAACGGCAAAGAATCTTGAGTGATTATGTGTACACAAAAGCTCACATTAAAATATAATAGTCTTTAAGATACATTTTTTTTCTTTTTGTTTTGTTTCTTTGGATTTTGCCTGATCTACACACAAGGAGTGGTCCTAAAATTCTAGAAATATATGTGGAGGGGAAAAAGGAGATTTGAATACAAAAAAAGAGACTGGTACCCACAAGGCAATGACAGGATTTGTAGCTTATGTTGGATGAAATGGTTTCTTTCAGTTTTTTCTTCCTATAGAATAGGAATATAGGAATGCTAAGAAGTGGCCTGACAGGATTGCTATGGAACATGCTAAACATCACCTTCTATTTTTGAATAGAAGAATTATAATTCTTTTTGTATTATCAGTAATATCTACATGGCGTATTCAGAGACCTAAAAGGTTTTGTGACTGTTTTGTCTGAAGGAAGTTGGTGTAACCACCACATGCAGGAGCACATGAAACCTTTAATCAACCATTAAGAATATAAAACAATAAAAGAGTGTGCTTTTGATGATAAATAATCTTCAAGGCTGTGCATCAAGTTCTTGTGGGCAGTTCCAAAGTTATGCACTGTTTTTAATGTTCCAAATTCACATGGCTGATTGTGTGACCACGGGCGGTCAGTCAGTCTCTCTCTCCCCCCCCCCCCCCAGTTTCCAACTAGGCTCTCTGAATTAATCGGCAGACTTCCTGCTTGTCATCCCTGGGGCCATTTTCCTTTCACATTTCTATTCCTACCCAGGCACCTAAATGTTGTGTGCTAGCTAGTCAGATTGATAAGGAGCCCTGGCGAACTCGAAAGCTTGTTGTGGCCTTTCAGTTATTCCAGATAAAGGTTCTTGCCGGCTCTGTCTAGGGGTGATGGTTTACAAAGGCAGAGCTTCAGGCTTCTTCTTCCTCTCCTCCCAGAAACAGCCCTCTTTCTCGGGAGGAGAGCGAGAGGAAGGGAGGGAGGTTGGCGCAATCGCTGTAGATACGCGCACGTCCGGGCCCGCGTCGAGCCCTCCAGCCTGTAGGTGGTGGTGGCGGCAGCAGCAGCATCCGCGGCAGCATCCGCCAGCGGGGCCTGTGTGCGTGTGTGCGCGCTGGGCTTCCTTTCCTGCTCGCTACCTTCGGGGGGGCTCCTCGGCCGAAAGGAAACGAAGAGGAGGAGAGCCGGCCCTTCTTTCCTCCCCCCCCTCCCCGCTGCTCGTTTAGGAGAACCCGCGAAGGAGCCCCGGCGCCCGAAGCTTCCTTCTCCTCCGGAGGGCCGCCATGTCGGACGGCGAGAAGCTCAACTTAGATTCGATCATCGGGCGCCTCTTGGAAGGTGAGCGGCGGAGACTTCGGGGCGGGAGGCCGGGCGCGCCCGCTCTGCAGGGCCGGGGGCGGAGGGGGTGGTGGTCGCCTCCCGCTAACCTCCCGGGCCGGGGAGTGCTGCTGGGCCGGCCGGCGGGTGGGCGGGCTGCCCTGCCCGGTCCCCCCAAGCCTTCCTTTCCCCCCAGAACCGGGACGCGCCGCGGCAGCCCCGCTGGTTTTCGCTCCTTCGGCCCCAACTCGCCGGCAGTGGAGGACTCTCCTCCCGGCTCCCAGCGGCCGCTTCCCGCCCCCGTCCAGGGCGGTAGGGGTGGGGATGAGCCGAAGGGGGTCGTGGCGCCCCGGGGGGGGGTCTCCTCTCTTCTGGCAAGTTCAGAAGACACTGTAACACGGATTAGGCGTCCCTTAAACGCCCCGTCTTCCTCCATCGCTTCCAACTCAGGAACCCAAGGAAAGAGTTTTAACTAGGGCGGGGGCGGCGGGGGCGAAGGGACCCCGCGAACCCGCTGCATGAGTCACGGGTGGCGTTGCTACTATACCGCGCCGTGGAAGCCCCCGCTTGGCACGAAAACAAATACAAGGGCAACCCCGCGGCTGCGCCCTCCATTTAACCCGCTCCTTGCCAGACCCGTGAATTCCCCACCCCACCGCTCCCCACACCACCGGCTACAGTCTCTTTGCTTCCTTGTGAAGACCCGGATAAGGATCGGAAGAGCTTGGGATCGGGAGCGGGCATTCCGCAGGAGGGGGCGGGCGGGGAGGGACGGCTTCCTGGGAAAAGGTGTGGGAGCGCCTGCCCGCCCGCCCGCCCGTGGGATTTCCGCCAGCTGTAGCTGCGGTGGGAAGGGTTTTGTTGGGGGCATTGTTCCTGGAGGCGTGCCTAGAAGAGTAACGATGACCCAGCCCTGTAACGAATAGAGTAGCGGGTCGGCTCGCACCTCGTCACCTTTTTGGTGAGAGCGACGAGCCCTTTCTCCTCCCCCCCCTCAGACTGGGGGGAACGAAGCCATCCAAATACGTATCGCAGCCGAGGTGCGGGGCCGGAAGCCGCCAAGTCCCGCCTCTGAGGAGGGAGAGCCGGCTTGGTGTCCTCGGTGGGATTTGTGGGGCGGGGCTGGGAGGCAGGTGTGGGTCTCCCCCCTCTGCCCGCGGGGGAAGACCTGGCAGCGGCTTGCTGGGGGCGCTCCGGCAAGCCTTCGGAGGGGCTCCTGGCTTGGGCCTTGAAGGGGGCCGGTCCGAGCAAAGCTGGGCAGCCCTTTCTCAGGGGGGGTGACGCGGGGCCCCGACAGCGTCTGCCCGCGGCCTTGGCTTTGCCAGGAGAGCTGCAGGGGCGACCCGTGGAACTCAAGCCGGTGCGCCTCCTGGGAGGCTGGCCTGCGCTGCCTTCCGGGGCGGGTTGTCTCCCCAGGGAGGGAAGGGGCTGGAGCCGCTGCGAAGGAGGCCTTTCCTGGCCGCCTCCAGCCGGCTGCACGCATCCTGCAGCTACTGAGGTGGGGTTCAGCCTTGCTGAGACTGATCCAAACAGCTCCTTTCAGGCTCTCCTACCGCGCGCGGGGGAGGGAATTTGCCAAAGGAAGGAATGGAGATCGCCTGGGGTTTTCCCATTGGGGCTTTTGCCTAGTTTTCAGGCAGACTTTTGCGTTTGCTTTGCTTGCAGCCTCTGCCTGATGTATTGGTCAGGGCTGGTTTCTCCCAGGAGCCTAAACAGGGGAAGGAAAAATCCGCACACACACCCCTTCACAGAGGTGCCTCTGCACTCTTATAGCCAGAAATGAGGATGTGATTTATTCTTATTCTGAAACTGTTGTGTAAACAGATCATATAAAACAGGGGCTTTTCATATTGTTTTGTCTCCAAAATGCCCTCTCCCAAATTTTCTCAGCCTTCCCCCCCCCAACTTCACATGCCTGCATCAGCCTGTTCCAGATGGTGGAGGGAGATGGAAGGCCTTGTGTTCATCCAGTGGTTCCCAGCCAAGACTGAAACTCTCCCAGTCTGAGAGTTTCAGTCGTGGACTGAAACTCTCAGAAGCCTTCAGAACTAGCTGTGCTGGCCAGGATTTCTGGGAGTTGTAGTCCAAGAACATCTGAGACACAACCACTGCACTCACACCATTTCTGCATATGGGTGAGTTTGCTGCAGTTCCCCTCTTATCTAAAAGGCAGTGAATAGCCAGACAGGCAACCTGATTTCTGTTCTCTCTCCTTTTCAGTATGTCTATGTCTTTCTGCCCAACTCATGGCAGGTGACAGATTGGGGGGAAGGGGATGGGCTTCCCTATTTACTGTTCTTACGATCCCCTGGTAGCCAAGCCACGTGGCCTGGGGATAGTGAGAACTAGTGCATCCATCTGATGGGCTGATCTGGCTAAGGATTTTAAAAAAGGGGGGGTAGGTGGAAGATAGATAAAATTTTAGTAAGGTCAAAAGGCCAGCCACCAATAAAACATCTAAAATATATAAATATACAGAAATTTACAAAAATATTGAGATCAAATGCAAAGCAATAGTTAGTTCTGAGGCAAACACCAACAGTGTCAATACATCTCTGAAGCAATGCCAAAATGTCTAGCAGCAGACTATGCTCTGACTACAGAGGGTGGTGGTGGAATATTCTCCTGCTCCTCTGGTGGATTCTTGCTCTGAAGGGGGAAGGCTTGGTTAGGCTTTGTCCAGTACATCACCTAGCTCTCCCCAGGCACCGAAGTGAATTGGGGCTGCCTTTTGGCAAAGTCCCAGGGGAAAGAGGCGACACAACTGGCCACCTCTCTGGCAGCAAGTAACATGGGTGCTGAAATAAAAGCTGCATGATGCCCGGTGCTGGTGTGGATTTAGGGCCTTCCCTGGGACCTGTGAGTTTCCTTGGTACAGTATTTGCTGCCAAGGTAGCTGTGGATTGGGGACCTTTGAGGAACTGGGTTTTCCGTGTCCTCCAAACAGGCCCAACATGGGTCCACCTTCCCAAAGGTCCAGGGATGGACGTGTGTGGGGCTTCTGGAGGCTTTCCACCCTGGCCTGTAGAATAGCATCCAGGATGGGAGGCACTCAGATGGAGAATGGTAGGTAGTGGTTGGGGTGTCAGCAAGTGTGTCTTTTGTTTGCTTTTTCAGTGCAAGGTTCACGCCCCGGCAAGAATGTGCAGCTGACAGAAAATGAGATCAGAGGCCTGTGCTTGAAGTCGCGGGAAATCTTCCTGAGCCAGCCCATCTTGTTGGAGCTGGAAGCCCCGCTCAAGATTTGTGGTAAGTGGAGGCCATCCCACCCACCTCCTGCTCTTCTCCTAAGAAGCACAAGTGGTCCCTGAAGTCTGGTAGGAGGTTGGGAGAAGGGGACCTCTGTCGGTTCCTCTCATTACTTCTCCATGTGGAAAGGAAAGAGGAATTTATTGTAATGGATTGACCTGCCCTTTTCTTCTTTCTTTTTTTGTGCTCCCGCCCTGCAGGTGACATCCACGGGCAGTACTATGATCTGCTCCGACTCTTTGAATATGGGGGCTTCCCCCCAGAGAGCAACTACCTCTTCCTGGGTGACTATGTAGACCGGGGGAAGCAGTCGCTGGAGACGATCTGCCTCTTGCTGGCCTACAAGATTAAGTACCCTGAGAACTTCTTCTTGCTGCGTGGCAACCATGAATGCGCCAGCATCAACCGCATCTATGGCTTCTATGATGAATGTAAGTGTCTGGTGGCCAACACTTTTTGTGGCTTTAAAAGAGGATGGGATAAGTGCATAGGCGGTGATGACACTTGGGTCCTGCCAGCATGCTCCCCGTAGGCCCCTGGGTGCATAGAGAATAGGACTAGACAAGATCTTGGCAGAAACCGGTGTGGGGGGTCTTCTTGTATTAGAATTGCATGTGTGCAAGCACCACTGAAGGAATGAGGGACCTTCCACATGTTACAAACACAGGAAGATGTTTGCAACCCCAGGGGCCACCACCAAACAGTGTGCCATTCTTTGGGTGACGTATTTTGTCTCCCCACAGATCTTCAGCAGAAAGTGAGTCAGGAACCCCTTTCCCTGTTCAAGCAACCCTGCTTGGAAACGTGCTAGAACGGCACGGAAGGTGGATTTAAACATCCCTGTTCTTTAAGGGGAAGAGGGAGTGTGAAGGAAAGCCATTGCGGCAGGTCTGTTCTCCCAGGACAGTCTGACAGGGCCTCAGTTTTGCAATGGAATGCAATGAGTGAGGATGACCCCCCTCCCCTTGATGGCCATAGGTGGGGTGGATGCAGGGGTGCCCCTGTAGGTTGGCCTCTCCTGGCATAAGAGGGCATGGCAGTCTATGGTTCGAAAAGGGCTGTGCCTTCCTGCTTCTGTCCCCACTGACCAGCTAAGCTCCTTTATTCCCCTTCTCCTTCTGGTCCATCCCCATGCAAAATCACTACTTAACCCATTGACCCCACCAACACCACTTTTGCTCATCCTTACCTTCATTTTCATAGGTAAAAGGCGCTATAACATCAAGCTGTGGAAGACCTTCACGGACTGCTTCAACTGTTTGCCTATTGCTGCCATAGTTGACGAGAAGATCTTTTGCTGCCATGGAGGTGGGCTTAAAAAAAAAAAAAGCATGAGGCTTCGGGGGTTGGAGGCATGACGAAGCCAAAATGTTGCTCTTGGTGCTTGCCAGGGGTACGTAAAACACCACTGGAGAGACTGAACGGCTACAGAGCCTGTCCAGCAGCCGAGAGGCAAAGAAAGAACAAGCGCTGCAGGCAACGGTTACCGGCATATTCAGGAATTAGGGGCCTTACCTTGCCTTGAGTTGGCTGGTGAACTTTCTCTGGGGTAAAACAAAATGTGGAGAAAGCTACAGTGAAGGGGAAGAACACCTCCCCTTTTTTTCTGAAGACTTGCTTTATTTGTTGCAGATGTTTAGCTCTGGGGAGGGAGGAATAGGTGAGTCCTCAGATGTCGTTGTCCTGCAGCTCCCACTAGTCCTGGCCAGCACAACCCAAGCAAGAAGGATATAAAAACCATGTTCTAAAAAACAAAATTTAAGAAAGCTAAGCCCATAGTAAATAGGGTTGCAGTCCAGCAGTATCCGGAGGGGGCCACACAATGAAAGCTTTTTCTTGGCCTTTTTGTTTTTGACGCCATAAGGAAGAGTGCCATCTTGGGGCATATAAAGCAGGGTGGAAGAAGGAGAAGCACAGAGAGGTTGATCTCTTGCTTGCATGTTTTTAAAAAAATCCCAAAACTCCAACCAGAGATGGTGGGCTTTGGTAGCACCAGCAACCAGTGGCATGGCAGTGAAGCATATGCAGGTAGGAGCTGCCCATAGAAGTCCAGATGTACACCTGAGGTTCTGCAGAGAGAGTATTCTAATGCTTCTCTCTACAAACTAGCCAGCAGACGTTACAGAAAGGATGAGTCAGTTAATTGGTCAGCATGGCTGAGAATTTTTCTTTCACTTCCTGTTTCTAAGAAATACCAAACTCTTATCATGTTAAGCCCCATTTTGCAGCTGCGGACCCCCAAAACTCCCAAGATTTTCAATGCATTTTCGGTTCTGACAAGTCAGTATGCAGGGAAGTGCACCTTTTTAGTTGTTGCCAGTGAAAAACCATTGGTCTGGTACATACGTATCTTGCTTTCCCTCTGGTGAGTGCAAGGTAGCATTGTGTGGCCAGCAACCTTTGTGAGGTGGCCCAACTTCACCCAGTGGGTTTCATGGCTGAGTGGGAACTTGAAAGTAGATCTCTCAAAGCCCATTCCAGCAATGGGACTAATATCCCACACTGGTTTGTGCGCCATCCAAATAGGCCAGAGTCCCAACAAGTAGGGCAAAGGGATCAAATTTTGCAAGATAAATCCCTTGGAATTCCTGGGAAATTCAGTGCATGGCAGCAGAGGAGTGCGCTGCTTAAAGAAAAAGTGGGTGCAATGATTAGAGTGGGGGCTCAACTCCCCTTCTGCTCTTTCACAGTCTTGACAGCATCCATCCTCTCTTCTAGGACTCTCTCCTGACCTCCAGTCCATGGAACAGATCAGGAGGATCATGAGACCCACAGACGTCCCTGACCAGGGCCTGCTTTGTGACCTACTCTGGTCTGACCCGGACAAAGACGTGCAGGGTTGGGGCGAGAATGACCGTGGGGTCTCCTTCACGTTTGGCTCAGAGGTTGTCGCCAAATTCCTCCACAAACACGATCTGGACTTGATCTGCCGAGCACATCAGGTTGGGGCCCTGGAAGTTGGCCTAGAAGTGGAGGGGGAGGGTGCCTGTCTGCAGCTGGGCTGGAAGCGGAAGAGGTGGAAAGCCTGGGGCTAGAGGTACCTTTGCTTAGGGTTTTCAACAAGGATGTTCTTCCTGCAGGAGTTTGCACTGGATGACCCTTGAAAGCCTTTCTAACTTCTGGGATTAAAGGTCCATTTCTCCAGTGGTTAAAAGCTGAGGCTAGTGGTGGTTGGGAGTGGGGAAGTAGAGGGGCTGAACAGAGGTGGGGTATAAGGAGAAACAAGGGTTGGGAAGATGTGTAACTACTTTTCTTGTTGATCCCTTGTCCTTCTCCCCCGTTAATAGGTGGTAGAAGATGGATATGAATTTTTTGCCAAGCGGCAGCTGGTGACACTCTTTTCGGCTCCAAACTACTGTGGCGAATTTGATAATGCAGGCGCAATGATGAGTGTGGATGAGACCCTCATGTGCTCTTTCCAGGTAAAGACCTTTTTGCAGCTCTTCCCCCATCTTCATTTTTGGCATTATAGGCATCACAACTGGGGTGGAAGGCGGCAGAGCAGAGTTAAAGGTTTGGAAATCTGTTGTTTTCTTTTTTTTTTTTTTTTACTAAAACCTTGAGATCTGGTTTTTGCTTAGTGCAAAATAAAATGTACATGTAGAATTAAAGAATTTGGAGCCCAGGTGTTTGTGTGGGAGGCTCAGAAGTGAGCCATGCTCACAGTCCTTCCACCCAAAACCTGATTTCTGGATGCCCTTAGCTTTCGACAGTTCCAAAGCATCATGTGAATCTTTTTGTTTTTGCTACTTTTGAACAGTTAAAAGTCAGACAGCCCTTCCAGTTTGCTGTACCTCATTTGTACCTACATTTTGCAAGCAAAAAGGAGAGAAACCTTTGAAGAGAAAAAGAAAAAATTGTGAGGGATCTCGGGAATCCAGTATTGTGTGATAAATGTCAAAGCAAACATGTGAGATCGCTGAAGATGAGCAATCCCTCTGTATAAATGTCTTTAAAAATTAGTCATCTCTCAAAATGATTTATGCAGAATCCAGGCAACTGCTGTTATATGTAGAGTGTGTTCTTGTACAAGGTGAACTGAGATAACTACGTAGTCAGGCTTGTCTTTCAGTTTCTGTTTTTTGCATCAGTATATTACTAATGCATACTACAGTAAGATATAGGAACATTAACAAAGTGTCTGGAGTTTGATGTTTTTGTGTTAGAATTTTTTTGTTGTGTTGACTTTCAAGTAATTTTTACTCCTCTTGAACGTCAAGCAGCAGGAAAGTTAGAGCCAGAAACCACAGAGCTTTAGAATTTGGGATTTTCTCAAACGTTTGGGTTTTCCTGAGTTCTTCATCGGGCTGGATGCTGAGCAAAAGTGAACAAAGAAAGAGAGAGAGAGAAAAGACTCAGTGCCTTAGGATGGAGCTAGAACTCTTTAATTTTTCAGGAGACCTTACAGCATAGTAAAGTGGTCATTACATGGGGGAAGGTCCCCATCCTATTATGTGCCCTTGAAGGAAGGGCTTCAGTGAAATACATTGATCCTTGTGATTTTAAATCTTTTGAGGATTTCCTTAATAAATAAAAATCTAAGTATGGAAGGAGGGATGTAAGGAGCCCATTCAGGGCCACCCATGTTGATTGGGGAAGGTCTGAAGTGAAAATAGTCAGAGGCTATTAGTGTACTTGAAGCAGCTGAGAACCCTGCATGGTTAGGATTCATAATCATCTAGAGCAGGGATCTCCAAACTTTTCAGAGTGAGGGCCACAGCATATATTTCAAACTATTTCGAGGGTCGAACACACTCCTGCCCACCCGCCAGGCCGGATGTGGCCTGCAGGCCATACTTTGGTGACCTCGATCTGGAGCTCTGACCATGATTAGTTGAACATAGTTACAGGATTATCTGTTCCCATAAAACAGAGTTCAACAACCCCCGGTCTGTGGCCCGCTGCTGGTCCCCGGCCTGAGTCCGACCGGGCTGCGAAGACAGACCTCCCACCTCACCCCTGCCCTCACTCACCCCTGCAAAGGCTGTTTGCAGCTGCATGCGCACTTGTGCACATGTGCAAGTGATGGCGCTTGTGCGGGTGGGTGCACTCATGTGCATGTGCAAACAGCGGTGCTGCCGTCCGTGCTTGCACATGAGCGTGCGCCCGCCCGCACAAGCGCTGCTGTTCGTGCATGCGCACAAGCACAGGGGATGCCCTGCCTTCCCCAGCCAGTCTGTGGACTGAAAAAGGTTTGGGACCGCTGCCATAAAGGACTAATGTATCTATATTTTCCAGATTTTGTATTGAGAGGCCATGTTTCTATTCTTTTTTTTTATTTTAAAGTACTGTTTTGTGGGGTTGCCCATGTTTTTCTGATCCCTTTATTTATGGAACTCTTTCCCTTGGTATATTGAGCAACATGTATATCTTTATTTTTCCTCTGTTGTTGATGTTTCTGTATTCCTCCATTTCAGCATACGAGGAAATTTCCAAATGAAGCCCACCCCAAACCTTCAGTTTAAATCAAAACCTTATGTTTTGTCTCCCTCCATAAGGAAATTCAGAGCACAAATGACCCTAACACCACCACTGAAAATATTAGTAATGAATATTTCCTTTCAAGTCAATTCTGACTTAGAGTGACCCTTTCCAGGTTTCTCTAGGTAAAAAGTATTCAGAAGCGGCTTCCCATGCCCCTCTTTTGGGGCTTTTCTGGCACCGTGAAGCTTGTGCAAGGCTACACAGGGTGGCTTTTCTCCCAGGAGGTGCAATGGGGAACTAAATTGACACGTGATGCCAAACTCACTCAGCTATCCCAGCCAGCACTAAAAATATTGGCATGTTTATATTCTCTTCTAGTTGCTTAACTTCCACCAGTAACGCAGGCTATAACATAATCCCAGTAACCACTTCACTTCTTATATAACACTTAACTACTAGCTTCAAAAACCTATAATAAATGCTAGCATCTACAAATAGCAGATTTAGTCTTTAGTTAGTTACATAGTTTTTACTCCTACAATGCACATTTTCCTTGTTGAATGGAAGGAAGTTTTGTATCTAATAGGCTTTGCTATGTTATGTGCCTTTGATTCAGAACCAATTTACAGGAAATCTTAACAGCTCTTTCAAGGTAAGTGAGATATTTAAGGAGTGGTCTTTCCAGTTTCGACTCCCCCAGTGAGTTTCCATGGCTCAGCGAGGATTTGAATCCAGACATCCCTGGTTCTAGTCTCTTCATCTGTCCACTAGTCCACAATATTCCAGTAGGCTTAGTTCTAGTTTTTTTGTTTCTAGGAAAGGGTGTATCAGTGTGTCAATGCTTTGAGTGAAGAAAGAAGAGTGGATCTGCAGTTTGAATTTTACTTTTTTGGGGGGGGGGGTTGCTTCAAACTGACTGCATTAAACAACAGATGGGTCTCATTTTCAGGAATGTGGAAAACTGGAGTTGGTCTCCATTCAGATAGCTTAACAGAAGTTCTTAAATTAAAATTGTGACTAATTTTCCCTGGAAGACGAACAAAATTCAAAATGATCTTGATAGGCTGGAGCGCTGGGCTGAAAGCAACAGAATGAAATTCAACAGGGATAAATGCAAAGTACTGCACCTTGGAAAAAGAAACCAAACACAGTTGCAAGATGGGGGAATACCTGGCTCAGCAATACTACAAGTGAGAGAAGGATCTTGGAGTTGTTGTAGATCATAAGCCAACAATGTGATGTGGCTACCAAAAAAAAAAAAAAAAAAAAAAAAAAGGCAAATGCAATTTTAGGCATTAACAGAAGTATCTTTTTTCAAATCCTGTGTGGTGCTGGTTTCCTTATATTCAGCACTTGTTAGGCCTCACCTTGAATATTATGTCCAGTTCTGGACACCACACTTCAAGAAGGATGCTGACAAATTGGAACAAGTTCAGAGGAGGGTGAAAAGGATGATCAGGTGGCTGGAAACCAAGCCCTGTGAGGAAAGACTTGGGCACGGTGGAGACATTCAAGAAAAACTTAAGACAACCTGCCAGATATCCTTTGATTTGTATTCCTGCAGGGGGTTGGACCTAATGGCCTTATAGGCCCCTTACAACTTCACTATGATGTGATTCTAATGAGTTTTTATCTCTAAATAATTTTCTTCATCTTAGAAAAGGGTTCCAAATTGGTGTAGTTTTGGTGAGGGGAGAATATTTCCCAACCATGCTTATGTTTTTTGAAACAAAATAAACGGATGGCTGTCCTCAAGGATCTTGCAACGTTGGATAGTGAGGGAGGACAAGGGTTGAATATAAGCAAGTGAGATTTTAAGTACTTACACTTGGTTATAGCTGAGAATGAAGCTGAAAGCATTAAGCAAAAGGGGCAAGGTTTAATGGTGGAATGGAGTTGCATTTTTCCAATAGGATTCTATTTTTGAGTTGGCGAAAACTTGACAAATTGGTTGGCTTCTGTACTTGTTACTTTGTATGTTTTGTTAAATCAAAATTGCTTCGATGGGATTATTTACCCCCTCCCTAGGGGTGAGGTCCAGCAGAGTTACACAATCCCTGCGTCAGCATCTCATATCCCCTTTTGTCTTTTCTCCTTCCAATCTCTCAATCTACAGATCTTGAAACCAGCTGACAAGAACAAGGGTAAATATGGCCAGTTCAGTGGCCTGAACCCAGGTGGGCGCCCGGTCACGCCTCCACGCAACTCGGCCAAAGCCAAGAAGTAACTGGCCATACCTACCTGCCTGCCTGCCTGCCCGCCCCCAAGCTCTAAGTGTGGGGCCCAGGCTGTCATGTGTAGCGGTTACACTGTACAGCGGCTGCCTACCTCCCCAGGGCCTGGCCATGTAATTTTTTTTAAATGTCTGAATAAGAATTCAATACCAAAAATTCTGCTCCCCTAAGAAAAGGGGATGTCTTTATTTTTGGGGGTATTTTTGATTGAACTTTTTGCCAACTTTGTCCCGATGAGTGCTCCCCCCTCCCCCATGGGGGGTACTGCATCTTTTTGAATAAACATGTAAGATTCTTAAGCATCTGGTCCTGTTTTACTGCTTTCGGAAAATACTGATGTGTCATGCAGAAGTCCCATTTTTCTCTCTCTCTCTCCCCCCCTCCATTTTAGCAAAGGGAACATTTCCCTTTTCTCTCCAAGATCTGGCTCATGACAGAACATTTGAGGATGTCATTCTCCCCTGTCTCTCCTATGGGATGCATGAATGTGCTGATTTGTGGAAGCGTGTTAGTGAAGGGGTGAAATGTCCTTGGGAACAAGAGTCTGTGCGCAGTGAGAAAAGATGCCTTCATGGAGATGGACCACATTGCCCTTATTTTTATGCCAAAACAACAGATCTCTCTCGCCCTAGCTTGTTTCAATACCATTGTTGTCTTAATTTATTTCCACTTAGCATTTCTGTACTTCCAGATTGTAAACTGAACAGTGCAAGCAACTGCTACTAAATTAGATAGTAAAAGTCAAGGGTAACCTCTCCTCCTAGAGGCATCACATCCCAGAAGTTTGACAGGACTACCATGAGCTGCAGTAGAGACCTGTTTAGAAGAGGGTGGTCACAGGTTCCCTACTCCTTTTCTGTAAGGTATTGCTTCTGTAGCTGGCTTCCTCAGACCAGTTTTTTCCCCCCACAGATATGCACTGTATACATCACTTCACAGTGAGGTTATTCCAGTGCATCTGGGGTAAAAGCTACCATTCTGTCTTAGCACGTGGTCCTCCAAGCAGGGTTACCTAACAAAATCCCCCATGTTATAAGCTATTTAAAGGATTGCTTGGCCCTGCCTGCCTGATGTGAATCGCTCTGTTGTTGCTTGCTTAAGCTCTAGGTAAATCCCAAGGCACGGCACAGCAGTGCCTGCTAATGCCATTTGCAGGAATTAGCTTTAGTACTGAGTCAAGGCAGTCACACAGAGCTAAGACAAAGAGAGAGGTGGGGACACTGGGAGCTGGGTGCACATGGAGGAGGACAGCATCTCCAATACTTGGGACAGGGTTGATGGGCACTGTAATCCAGCACTGTTGGAAAGTGCAGGACAAAACTAAGTTCCTAAAAGTAAACAAAGATACATATTTTATCCACAGATGATTATAGCCCTGATGGGTTTGGGCAACCAATAGCATTTTAAGGTACAGGGGTGATGCTGTTAAATCAGGCTGCAGACCTTTTTGGCCCTCTCCAGGTCAAGATTTCCTGCAACACTTGATTGTATGACTTGGTTTGGTTTCCAGAGACTTGTGCAAGAAGGCATTTGGTACTTTCATGCCCAAGCAGTTCCCTGCTGTACCATCTGCACCCGAGCTGGCCTCTCAGTCAGTGGGAGGAGCAGAGGCTCTCAGCTGACTTTACAGAGGCCGGAACATCTCTGTGCTGTGGCCTCCATCCTTCCTGGCAGCCTACGTTAAGTGTGCAAACGGCACTTTCTCCTCTAACTGGAGGTCACAGGAATTTGTCCTGGAAGTTTTGGACTGTGGCTCTCACATTAATTAACCCTGCTCCCTTGGACTTCTGGGAGTTGGCAGTCCAGCAGATTCTAGGCGTGGAGTTCCCTTGTCCCTCCTTCAAACTGGGTACCTTCCTTTTTGACTCCTACCTGCACCAGGGCATCTGGCTTCTACCCATCTATCCTGTAGGCAGATATACCTGGAAGAGGAGCAGAAGCATTTGTTCTAAAGTGACAGCACAGCTCAAAAAGTGCTTTTCTACTTTTTTTTGTGGGAGTGCTTATGTTGAGTACTTGGCTACCTCCCACAGTACTGCCAAAGCGTTACTCAGTAATGCAGCTCTAATAGTAACCTAGCTGACAGCTTCTGTTCCAGTTCCCAAGTAATTTTTAACAAATGATAGGTTCAACAGTAATGTCAGCTAAATGCAAGAGGAGGAAAAGCTGCCCCGGAAGATGCAATGTAAAGGCTTAAAGGTTCATCCGTATCACAGCTACAGTTCACATCATAGCCAAAACAGTTAGAAGCGTATCTATTACACAATGTTACTGTAAACTCAGAGCAAGCCATTTCCACACAGATTTATTCCTCTTTTCAAAGATATGTGAAATGCCTTGTGGAAAAATGGAGAGAAAGTGTGTTTGTATGGATATATGCACGTATGTACTGTGTCCCTGTGATTTAAGTTCGTCCCTGTGATTTAAGTTCAGAAGGTAGGTTGTGTGTGTGTGTGTGTGTGTGTGTGTGTGTGTGTGTGTGTGTGTGTGTGTGTGTGTGTGTGTGTGTGTGTGTGTGGTGTGTGTGTGTGTGTGTGTGTGTGTGAGAGAGAGAGAGAGAGAGAGAGAGAGAGAGAGAGAGAGAGAGAGAGAGAGAGAGAGAGAGAGAGAGATCATTTAATTTTAAAAACTCTGTAAGAAGAGGTTGCTGGTTTAAGTGATTGGGGAACAAGAAGAAAATTAGCTGGTGGGAGTAAGATGAGTCTCCTAACCCGCCAAAAGGAAACTTGGCTTGAAATGTCTTTCCTTGCAAGCTGTAGGAGTTGAGGGGGCTGGTGTGTGCTGGTAGTTGATAGAAGGTCTCTCATGATTCTCCTTCACTGTCCTCTGCCAGCACCTCTTGGCTCGAAGACGACTGGACTGCAGACTGTGACTGGCTTAGAACTGATCCAAAGAACAAAGACCGAAACTGAAGGACAAAAAAGGAAAAAGAGACTAAGAACTGACTAGGCTCAAACAAGGAATAGCAACATAAGTTCCCACAGAAATGCTTGAAAAGAGGCATATGGTACAGTCAGGGTGTGAATGTTTGCAAGGGACATGGAGACTAGCCAGTCACTCCAAGCCTCACACCATCTCCCAAATGTAGTTTCTACCACACCCTTTCAATGTCTGAAAGCCCAGATTTTGCAATAGTAAGATTAATGAAGCCTGACTACAGCTTTTGGAATAACAGGATGCAATCAGCGGCTCTGCTCCAGCTATATTTGTCATGACTTAAGGTGCAGTGAAACTAACAAGCTAGCGGAAAGTGACTGAGGTCCTGTCCCTTCCCATGGAAATCAACTTTGAATTGGATCAGAGTAACTAAGGAAACTGCATGTTACAGTACTAGCTGGAACACATTAAAAATGTTCTATGCACCGTCTAGCTGATGGACAGACATATTACTCTCATTGCAAAAGCATGCTGTGCCAATCCCACCTTCTTGCACTGAAGTGAGTGGCCATGTTTGCTTTTTAGAGTACAGGAGCAGAATTTAACATGCACCACTAGATCAGTAAAATGGTCAAGAGAGTCATAAGTCTACAGTGCCTTATGCTCCCAACCAGAGCTTGGGGGAAATAAATGAATGAATGAGATAATGATGATGATTCCTCAATTTTTGGAGGGAGTCCCAGTTTTGCATTTAAGTTGTTCCCGTAGCTTTGCAGCAACCTGTCCTGATTCCTCAACAGGGTCTGCTGAGCCCTGTAGTCCATTTGTCACCAGATGCCCAGAGGCTACAGCACCTGACACAGTCGTATGGGTTTCTGTTTATTTCCTCTCCTCATAGTTGATGGTTGCTGGACACAGTTGGTCTGGCTTCTCAGCTGAGACCTGTGGGGCCTGGGAGAACCTTCAGGCAGCAACACTACCACCAGCATAGCTCTCAACCTCACTGAAGCACACAAGCCCCTCTGCCATAACGAGATCTGGTCATTACGCAAAAATACTAACTTGGCAGCCTAAAAAAACCCATGGGAACATCAGGTAGAGAAGATGTCAGAAAATAAGGAAGTTAAAATCGTGTGGGATTTTCAGATCCAAACATACACCAGACATAGTAGGAACAGAATGAAGAAATATCTGGATCATTGGCATTGCAATTCCAGGGGATGCCAGAGTTGAAAATAAAGAATTGAAAAAACTAACGAAGTACAGAGACCTGGCAACTGAAACATCTCGCCTCTGGAAGAAACACACCAGTGGTCCCCGTAGTCATTGGGGCTTTGGGAACAATATCAAGAAATTTCACACAGTCCTATAAGCAGTTGCAGATCACAGAAATCACACCATCAGAGCTACAAAAATGGCAGTATTAGGAACAGCATACATACTGTACCGATATTTAACAGCTACTTCGGTTTTTGGTTAAAACTTGTATGTTATATAATACCAGTCAATGTTTTTATAATTTTGATAGACTCTGCCTGGTATTTTTGAGTAACAACAACAACAACAACTTTATTATTATTATTATTATTATTATTATTATTATTATTATTATTATTATTATTATTATTATTATTATTGGACAAAGCATGGCCAGTCTGACTGAGGAATTCTTATAAGTACAGCGGGGCCTTTCAGTACCTACCCGTTTTTGTGGTGGGGTGCCCGGGATGCTTCCCTCGTGATCACTGTCTGACTCCTGTGCACCAGAACTGGTGAGCTTCAGAGGGAAGGTGGGGCTGGGAGACAAACCTGCCCCTTCCATGCCACCGCATGTGGTTTCCATGGCGATCATATAGTCATCAATGTCGTCAGTGGTGAAGTCATGGGCAGGGGCCAGGGGCTTTGGTGTGCTGGCAGGAGAGAAGTGGGAACAGGGACTGTTAGGAAGCCCCAAGCTCTACCTCCCTGGAGGAGGCATCCAATTAACCACAGGAAAGGTTTCCCTTGGCAGGATGTATGATGAATTCAGCAAGTCATGATCTCAAACATAAGACATTTGATATTCCCCCTCCCCCCCATACACATCATTAAAGTTAAAAAGGAGATAATTACAGCAGAAAGTGCTTTATATAAGCTGGAGACACTGAACTATTCCAAGAGTAACCAAGGCAACCAAATAAATGTGCTTCAAATGGCAGCTAACCAAAGGACTAGGGTGTGGCAGAGATCTACTCAGCAGCCACCACTAACAAAAATCTTATACATGACATTGACCGCCCAAAGTTATCCTGCTGTTGAACGAAGGTGGCGCTCCCATTTAATGCCCCTGTCATTTGCCATCTTTCCCTCCATCCTGCCTGTGTGTGAAGCAAAAGGGCCTTGCTTACCAGCTGGTCACCTGCGAACTGGGGCTCTCTGGCTCGACCAGCGTGGCTAGAACAAGGTGTACTGTGAGCACAGGATCCTCCATAGTGAAGATAGCTGGCCTGCAAGGAGAAACGTGAAGTGGGCAGAAGTTTCCAATAACAAGCATTTGGGCTTGAAATGGATGCAAGAATGAGGCAGAGGCATCTCTAGCAAAGCTAACTGAAGTGCTCACTTTTGCGGTACGGAAAAGCCAGTCACTGGCTATTGAAAATAAAGTATAGTATGAAAAACAAAGGATGTTTGCTCTTAAGAACCTTAGAGCAGTAGCAGTGCTACTGCTTAGCCCACCAGCAGGGCATGAGGGCAACAGTATCCTCTTGTGCCTCCCAACAATGAATACACAGTGGCACAGTGACTCTGAATATGGAGCCCCCCTGGAAATTCTCATCCAGAACTTCCTCCCTGAACGCTTACCTGCCAGGAATGTCAAAATAGATATTAAGGGGAAGATTTGAAGACTCAGCAAAACTCAAAAGACCCTGAGAAAGCAAAAGAGAAATGACATATGTCAGAAAGAGTGAAGACATATGAAGACCACTGGTACCTCTAAGCCCTGTATTGTCCATGACTTCATGTAGGATTCTTTTCCATCTCTGTCTGGAGAGCCCCAATATTCCCTGGTGGTCTCTCATTCAAGTACTGACCACACCTGACCCAGCTTAGCTTCTGAAATCAGACAAGAGGGCGTGTCTTTCAGGATACTGTGATGGCAGCCATCTCTTCTGCAGCCAGGAAGTGGGAAGTGCACTCACTCTGAACTCCTTGAGGCAGAAGGTGATTTGGGTCTCTTGCTTGATGTGAAAGGCCTGGAATTCTTCCTCACTCAAACACAGCTCTGTCACCATCGTCCGACTCAGTTCTGAGGCAGAGACAACAGTCAGAACAGCCTGGCCTTCCAGTTTCCCCCGCCTCCATGTCATACTCTTTCCTGCAACACAGCTCATTAAAAAGTGAAGCAATAAGGATATGACAATCTGTGTTCTGTTAAAGAAACCACTACGCCAGAGACTCAGCAGCCATTAACACTGGCTAAGGAAATCTCAGCTACGTTAAGAGGCTGTGAGGACAAGCGGCAAGCCGAGTCATGGAGGCCGGCTCACCTGTCTCTTCTTCCAGGTAACTGCGGAGGCTCACTTTCCCTGCAGGGCTGGCACTCAGGATGACCTCCGCCAGTGTCAGTGGGAAATGCACTACAGCGTCTGCCAAGAGTCTGATTTGGATGAAAGGAAAAAAAGGGTGAACAGAGAGGCAGATTTCATAGTTGCATTCCCCAGCTTCTCCCCAACCCTCTGTACTTTCTGTTTATGAGTATTGCCCTTATTTAAACTATTAAAGAAACAGCCAACACAAGGCTACACATCCATGCCCCTGTCCAAATGGCCTCTACCAGTCTTATACATACACATTGATGGTTTAGTGCTAAACCAGTAATTGAGGGAAACATCTCCTAGGCAAGAAAAGACACATCTTTTCTGAGAACATTCTTTTCCTCTAGATCTATACCTGTGAATTATGTCATGTTGGTTGCACTGTAGCCTTGCCTACCATGTGGATAAGCAAGTGAAGTTAAGGTCCATATAGAAATGCTTGGCTCTGTCTATCTATCTTTAACTATCAAAACTGCCAGCCAGCCCAGCTCTCTCTCTCTCTGCTGGCCATGCAGTCTCACCCAACTACATCTTAGCCCCACCTGGGAGAGGCACGCAGAGTATGAGCACATTGTGCTGTGTCAAAGTCAGCCTGTAGAGATTCACACTCCTGGAAGGACAAGTCATGGGTCTTGACAACACCTGCACAGAAAGAGACAGATGGACGTAGTGGGAGATGGATCTTACAGCAATCTCCTATGATGGAAGAATCTGAACTACACTAAGTATGGAGCAAGATGGACAAAGTACAGACTGTCCATCACACCTGGCCCCCAGGGGACCAAATGTAGTCTCCAGATTCCTGTCCCCTCCACAATTCTTTGTACACAAACACACACACATTTTTAACAATAAGAAGTCACCTTTTGCCTTCTAGAGATGAAGAGCACTTTTGCTTCCTTTTGAGCAACACTGGCACCCCTACCCTCTCATCTGTTTTTAAATATATATACGGTACATCAGTGACTAGAGAGCAGAAGGGGGCTTCTTCAATTTAAAATAATGTAAAGATTTTTTTTAAAAAAATATGTGTTGGGGAGCATTAGAGTGGGTACAGCCCTCCAAGGTCTAGGAATGGCTATTTGTGGCTCCCCAACATTCTCTAGAATTTGCCCACACTTCCTATATGCACCAAAGCCATACCTAAAGACGTAAGAACTGAGGAGGAAGAAAGACAGCTGCACTTTTCCTCTACCAGGGCCTGAACTTGTGGGTGGGTAGGAGACATGAAGGAATTAAAATCTGTCTGAATCACCTTTTCTTCTAAAAAGAGCTCTGTTTAAATATCATTTTGTTACAGCAAGTTCAATCTGCTTGATAAACTTGGAGTTAAAATTCAAACCTAGTAACATTACTGTGCAGAGCCTGAAAAAGTTACTTTTGGAACAACAGAGCTCTCAGCAGCCACCAAGCAAGCGTGATTGCCTTACTTTCTCAACTATAGGGCCCCGTGACAACATGTGCAACAAGGTGGGCAGTTTCACCATCTCCGGCTTTTACAGAAAATAGCCCCTGCTAGTTCCCCCTCCCCCGTCTTCAAAGGCCAAGTTGAATCACAATCTCCAATTAAACGTCTTGGCAAGCCCCACTCCAACAGTGGCTATCAGCTCTGTGTAGCCCTTTACCTCTCAACGCAGGGATGGGGAACCTTTGGCCTGCCTGATATTTTTGCATTCAACTCCCGTAACTCCTGGACTATTAGGCTGACGGGCTATGCAGGTGAAAAGAACTGCCAGGCCACAAGTTCCCCACTTCTGTTTCAGAGGGTGGTGAGGCAAAGGGCATGATGGACTCCTACAGCTGAGCTTCACTGGATTCCTCCTTTCTTGCCTGGACTCTTTTATTCCAGATGCATTAGGAAACTCCCTGTTGTAACCCAATCGCTGCTCATTCAGGATTCCTCCGCTGATAAGTCTTCCATCCAGATTTCTACAGCACCAACATCCAGCTACATTTTGCATGCATGCACACACCACTGGTCTTACACTTTATCCACTTTTCACATCCAGGCAGGATTCCACCCGGTCTCCCAGCACTCACCATACTTGCAGTGCAGCTGCACACGAAAGCGGCTAGCACGGGCATTCAGTGAGATCAGACATTTCTCCACCGTCTTCTCCAGGGAGGGAAGTGAACGGAAGACAGATAGAAAAGACTGGAGGGCAGGAGGAAACGGAGAAGTTATGTGCCTGTGGCTGCTTCCTATCAAACAGGACCCCTCATGAAAGTCAGTGAGTACTAGTTATAGAGTGACAAACTAATTATTTATTCATTATATTTATAACCTGCTTTCTTTCCAGCCAGCTCAAGACGGCATATATACTTTATCTTCACAACAGTGCTGCGAAGTAGGCCAGGCTCAGATAAAGGCCAGACCCAAGCTCTTCTGTTGAGCTTCATGCTCAGTTTAAACCTGGACCAGACTTGAAAAATAAGTCCCTGTCCATTGTTCTAACCACTGCACAATGCTGGTGCTTTAGAGATGGGGAGATCCAGCTTCACATCCCTATATTGCCATGAAACTCTATGGGTTTCTTTCGGATTCACTGATATTTTTCAGACTAGAGAGAGGACAACCTCTAGAACTCTTGGGTTCTTTAGAGGAAATAAATGAAAGGCAGACTATAAATACAGGTAAATAAAATGCGACCCTGTGGTGGCTAGTTCTCACTCTCATCTCAGAGAACTGAGCTGGGGCACCCTTACTCTTGCAGAGTAACTTCCAGGCAGAGTTAAGGCAATTCAGTTTGGAATGTCTCAACAACTACATTTATTTGAATAATGATGGGGGCATGGATCAGTTTCCAATGTGAGCTATAACAGACCGGAAAACATGCTTGCTTCTTTAATCCTTGGAAAGTATTTGGCAACAACAGGGGGAGCAGAGATTGTGAAAAAACCACAGTGGATTACCAAGCCACAAGCAATTCCTAAAAGTGATCTCGGGGAAAAAGGCCACCCACCCTCCAACTACATAACAAAAAGAACCTTGCTGGATCGCATAAATTATTTCCCTGATGCACGATTCTGATTCTACTAGAAATAACCCTGGTGCCACTGAGATGCTCATAAGCTAGATGTGAAGGCGATGGCTTGCCCCCAGATTTGTCTCTAGCATTTGCTCCTCCAAGGCATGGTTTCTTCTGTACATGGAAATTTGTTTACTTGCTACAGTGAACAGCTTATCAGCACATCAGAGCTTGGAAAAGTGTGGGATTCTTGGAGCTACGGTCCAAACCAGTAATATGTCCTGCTCTGCAAAACATTTGTCCTCCATTATTACATCAGAAACAGAGTTAGGGGGACATCAGTCGATCACAGCAAAATGTGCTGCAGTTTGTTAAATGGCATCCACAGTACAACGCACTTGCCATGGAAGAAAGCATATGGTTGCGTACTGCAAAGCTTGGTGGGTATCTGCTGGTCTCTGTGAATAATAGGGGAGATAGTCAAGCTGTGGCTAGATTGCAGGTGGGATGTTCACATGAGCAAGTGCTCCCCCACACTTTTAAAAAAAAGGCCAGGGGAATGGTTAGGCTAGCCTCCTCTGGGACATGCTGGTTTTCCATAGGTATCATTTGTCTCCCTAAGTGGGGGGGGAAGGTGTTCAGACATGCTACTTGTGCTGCCACCTGCAGTCTCAAGTGGTGCATATATACAGTTTGTTCACTAGACCAGTAATGGGATACGAAGGAAAGCACAAGGACTAGGATGGCTGAGATTCGTCCTCTGTCCATGGGCACCTCACCTTCATGTGCACTTTGCACCTGAAAGCACCCACATCTGGGTTGGATCCAGATTCTCCTGGCTGGTACTGCTGGAAGAAGAGCGGGGCAAACAGGAAGCAGGCATAAGCTGAGTGCGATGCATTTATTGCCCGCAAGGACAGCTGGAAAAATGAGAACAAACAGGGTCACTAAGTCCATCACTATGGCAGAGCAAAAGGCACATTTCACAACTTCTTCTCAGCCCTAACACTTGGATCTAAGGGAGGAATGCCTTCAGATGCTGTGTAGTATGCATAGACTATGGGGTCAGGCTCCTCCCCACACCACTCCGGGGTATCTGCCCAGTCTTCATCCTCCTCCTTGTTGACTGCCCCAATTATTCCCGGGTCTCCCTTTTTTTTTTCTCCTGACAGAAGATTTCTTTGGTGGGCCTTTTCCTGCCTTCCTCATTTCCCCACCCTTTTGGCATCCCTTGTCTCTTGGCACCTGAAGAGAGTTTACCCCAGAGTAATATCCAGTAATCCACCCCATACTTGCCTGGTATTCTTGGCAAGGACCCATGGAGGGCCAATGGGATATGAAAGTAGACCTTTCCCATGTGCCCAAACTCGCCCACTCACAGGTGCACACCCAGGTCACAAACAGTATCTCCTTAGTGGCTACAAAGGAGCAACAGGATTCTGATCTATGTGTTGTTGTTGGCAGGAAGTCGGTATATTAATCACACTGTGTGACACTCCCTCCCCATTCACAAACCACATTCCTCTTTTCAATGCTCTCCCCACATTGTTAAGCCTCTTGCCTTACCCCTTCTTGTAGTGGCTCAATATAGATTTCATCTCCAATGCGAGAGAGTGAGTGTACCGCTTTTCCCAGGACTGCAGGAGAGGCAAGAAGAAAATTATGGTGGAACGAATCAATTGAAGGATCTTGAAGTGTCAAGTGTGCTGTATGTATATCACCACATGTTCCCTCTTTTATTAAACCATTATCTGGGTTTATTGTTTACCCACTAATGAAGTCTATGCCCACCCGGGACACAGAATTCTTTTCATTTCACTCTCCAATACAGACCATCACATTCTACTGTACTTGCCAGTCTCCCAAACCGAACCACTCACTTATTCCTGTCTTGCCAGGAAATTCATTTTACTGACAAGGATGAGGAATCTCTTCTTCTATTGAGGAATACATTCCCTTAAAGAGGGGGAATCTGTCAGGGGTCACATGCCAGCAGTATATAAGGTTGGAACGAAAAGTAAAGAGAACCACCTTTTCTAGAATGTCATGTGTGTACACACATGAAAGACTCTGTTTTTGTCAAAGGGCCAGAGGTGTATGTGCCATATACCCAAATCATCTTTTTTTGATTTACCTTTCACATTGCCCCCAGTGACGACACACTTCATGCCAAAAGAGAGAAGCCAGGAAGTCCCCCCACACCAAGCCCAAGGTGAGGGGACCAAACATTTGCAATCTTATTCAACTGGTATCCCGTGGCCAGCTTCGTTCTGTGATATAAAGAATTCTCTAGGACTCGGCAGTGGATGCTGAAAGAAAAAAAAATATAAATTACATACATATACCAAATTCATTTCTTACAGTGCTTGGATAGCCTAAGGAAAAGTTCTGCTAGTGCTGTAATCATCAGGATGTTTTATAACCAAGTACTGTATATGCCTAGAGGATGGCAATCCAGATAACTAAGTGCATATAATTTACCCCAACTCTTTCTCTAAAACAAGTTTTTCTCCTAAGCTGAGGAGGCATTAAAAATTATGTATCCATTCTGATGTATGGCCATTACAGTAAACATTGTTCAGATTCTTTAATCTTTTTATGCACAGTCCAAACATCAAGTATTTTACTCATAAGTACATTTTATTGAAATTCACTATATGTCATTTGCACTTAAGCGTGCATAAGACTGCAGCCTCCATATCTGCTGACTCTAGAAAGCAGGTGGATTTGCTTTGTTTTATTTTGAAAGGCATCTGGAATCTGAATAATAAACATACCATTGTTACTACTCTGTTTGTTCAGTTGGGGATATATGCATATCTATGTATTTACATTAGATCTTTGTTGCGGGCTTTACTTCTCATACACATTCATAACATTTGGAAGATAAATATCACTTCAAATAAGGATGGTCACTTACTGGCTCTTTCTTATTTATCCAAGGAACTTACATATAATCTTATCAGATATCAGTTGCTAGACATGAGACATTCAAATCTATTTGACCAAAAAAGAAGTCTGAAAGACAAGTCAAATGGATGGATGGGTATGAAAAAGCAAGTTTTCAGACACATGCAAATTAAATTTTAAGGCCCATTTTAGTCTTATTGAAAATATAATAATCATAAGCTACTTAGCTACTCCTTCTAGAACAAAATACTGCAAAGTCAATTTGGAAGTTGCTTGGGTAGCAACTGGTTTAACACCCTTCACATGCCTTTCTTGTCAATTCTGGGGGAAGGGATAGTTGCTACTACAGTACTTTGGTAGGAAGACTGGAGATGGGAGGCCAATATCAGGAGGGCCACAGATTCTCCTTCACTGCCTTATATGTTGTACGGGCAAAAGAGCCTTGGAAACAAATTCAGCAGGTGTCCATTAACACTACTGTACAGTAGTAGAAGACTATATATGTGCAGTCAGAAATAATCCAGTGATCAGGTGCTGTATGTGCAGGATCATCACTTTAAAACTTCAGGATTATGGCATCTCTGTCAGGTGTCACTTAGCACACTTAGGAAACATTGTGCCAACCCACAAGTCCACGCCTGGGCAATCCCAACTCCTTGAACCAGAGAGCAAAGGTGGGCAAAGTGCAGCCCTTTAAATGGGCTGCAGCTTCCGTCATTCCTCATCGCTGGCTATGCTGGCAGGCTGATAGGGGCTGTGGTACAAGGCCATCTTGCGGACCCCCGTTTGCCTTTCAAGAGAGGATACCAGTCAATGGAGATCTCAATAATGGATTACCCAGCTGGCGGAGTTTGCAATAAGGTGGGTTAATTAGCTCTTCTCTTTAACTGCTGTGCAATCTCCAAGCTGCTTATGACTCATGGAGACATAATGTGCACAAATATGTGCACTGTGCAACGTTCAAGGAGCGTTTTATCTTTGCCCCCCCTCCTCCTCCTCCCCCAGTGAGTTTCCTGGAGAGGATTTGAACCCAGATCTCCTGGGTCCCAAACCGAAACTCTGTCCACTACGCCACACTGGCCGTTAGACAGAAGATTATAGATCCCAGCTCCAGAAAAGGACACCCCTCTTATGCGCCAATCACTGCGTTAGGAGTTGGCCTCCGAGCCAAAAGACCCCAGCTCCCGAAATGAGGCAGGCGGGCGGGCCGGCCGGCCACCCCCCACCCCTCCCTCTTTCCCCCGGAATAGCTCCTACCTTTCCCCCGAAGTCAAACAAGTGCGCCAAACTCCACCTTTCTTTAAGGCCCGCCTTCTCACCACCACGCTGCCTTCACATTGGACAATACGCCTTCCGTCATCGGGAAGTACGCAAGAGTGAAAGAGTTAAGAGTCCGCTCCAGTATTTCCGCTCACGTGAGCCAATGAGCTCGCGGAGACGACTTTCCTCGCTTCTTCAGACCATAGATGCTTTTTTTTTTTTGTGGTCGTTGTCCTTAGGTCGGGTTGGCTCCAAACGCTCCGCCCCGGATCAGAGTTGCCTCTGGGAAGGAGGGAGCGAGGGACTGCGCCTGCGCCATATGTAACAGGTGGTGGAGGTTCTGGCGGGGTTGGTGATTATGGGGTTGAGTACCCTCGCTGTCCGTTTTTCCGTTTACTGCTGGGCAGGATCCATTCAGTTCTCCCGATTTTTGTAATTTCTTCTATGCCTGTCAGTAACGGGAGGGCAATTATTTCTTTTACTGTCCAAAAAGAATTAGAAATTGGCCGTGTGGTTCAAGATTACGCAAATGCAAGAGTAAGGTGATCCTTTAATTGAACTACTAAAAAAATCATACAAATTGCAAGCTTTCCTGAGTAAATCTCACTTCCTCAGGCTGGGCACATTACTTGATAGATACTAACTAGTTACCTCAGTAACTAGCTACCTGTGTGTGGTTTTTGGATGGATTACTACTTTGATTGGATTTTTAGGGTTTTCCATTTTCCCAAGTGATTTTTTCTTTTTAATATTTATATATTTATTGTTTAATGTTGCTTTTTATTGATGTAAGATGCCTCTTTATACTCATTGTTCTTAGCTTTGAATATTGTCTTTTAATTGTACTAACCACTGTTGTATACTCATTGTTTTCAATTTTAAATACTACCTTTCAGGCAAGCCACCTTGAGTCCTTTTCAAGGGGAATGGTTGGATAAACATATTTTAAATAAATATAGTGCAGAAAAATTGTAGGTAAAGTGTCTTAAAATTCATGGCAGATGTCCATGTTGAGTTTGTTGGCATGAGGTGAATTCAGAGTTTGTAAAGTCAGCTAGGAGGTGTGATTTTCAGCATTCTCCCTTGCAAGAGTGGTTGGAATTTTCCATCCTAAAGTCCAAAGAAAGTATTTGCTAATTACTCTTGTGACTGCTTTCTTTTAAAGTGGTTATCTTCACTTGGGATAATCAGACAAACATATTCCACAAAAATAATTAAAATTTGCACCTGTTCTGCCTTCTCTCCAGTGATCTGTTGACCTGGGTTTTTTAGTTTGATCCTGTCCTTACTGCCTTGTTTATTTTAAAAAAACAACAGAAGTAGCTATACTGATCTATAAGAACAGAACAAAGTCCACTAACTGTAATTCTAGAATGGTGTGAAATGTTGAGAATTCTAGAACTTCCTTAAGTTCCAGTAAAATGCACAGCGGAAGGCCAGCTCCTTAAGGTTAGAATTAGCTGTAGAATTCTCCTTTACCCAATTGTTTTTGGTATCCACACTCACCAAAGCCTAGCAGCTTTAGAAAGTAAGACTCAGGAGGCGATATTTAAGTATGAAAGGTTTTGTGTATTTTACTCAAATGTCCATTTCTAAAACAGGCACTCATTGGGTCTAAGGTTGATAGAAAGGAAAATAGTAAAAATAAGGTTTGTTTCCTCAGCCCATGTGGCTGGGAGGATCTCTACGGTTCAGAGATCCAGCTTCTTCCAAGGTGAAAAAGGGTCTGAGACAAAATGGAGTCTCTCAAAACAGGTGAGGAGAGAGAAGGGAAGAAACAAGGGCGAAGCTTATCTAGCCCAGCAACAACAAACCCCTCTGATTAGTTAGCATGCAAACAGGTTAGTCTGTGATGGAGGGCCTTCCTCCCATATCTTGAAATTTACATCAGGATTGCTAACTAGCCAACATGAAAGTCAGTAAAACTTTATCTAGGAAGAGGGAAAGTATGGATATTCAAAAATTCTGGCAATATAAGCTATGGAGTCTGCAGGTACACCTCACCCCAAGATGTAAGATTTATGAATGCCTGGTAGATGTGGAAGTACTGAAACAGTTAAAAGGCCTGTTGCCATCTCTGAAAACCCAAAGCAGCTTGTAACAGAGGTCTGTCTTGTGCTCTAGGGAATTTACACACATTTCTTGTTGGACTCCAAACATTGTCTCTTAGCCTGTTTTCAGCCAGGATCTCTGGCTTCTCAACTCCCAAATGCCCTTGTGGTCATCTGTCTAGCCCAGGTAACCGTAAGGGGCATTTGTGAGTAGAGAAGCCAGAGATCTTGTCTGTCCTTTAGACTCTCTGACTTCTCCTGACTGTTAGACTGGTACCGTACAGTACTCTCAGCATCTGCCTATCAATCTCATTTTCAGTCTTTCCTGCAGACCATGCATGGTTGCTTCTTATGTGCCCTTGTCGGCACATGCTTATCTAATTGGGATTATAGTTTAGACTTTTCTACCTCAAAGGGACGTGGTGGCACTGCGGGCTAAACCGCAGAAGCCTGTGCTGCAGGGTCAGAAGACCAAGCAGTCGTAAGATCGAATCCACGCGACTGAGTGAGCTCCCGTCGCTTGTCCCAGCTCCCGCTAACCTAGCGGTTTGAAAGCATAGAAATGCAAGTAGATAAATAGGTACCATGCAAGTAGATAAATAGGTAACAGCGTTCTGTGTCTAAGTCACACTGGCCATGTGACCACGGAAGATTGTCTTCGGACAAACGCTGGCTCTATGGCTTGGAAACGGGGATGAGCACCGCCCCCTAGAGTTGAACACGACTGGACAAAAATTGTCAAGGGGAACCTTTACCTACCTCAAATGTACATTTTTAAATAAAGGTTAGTTTGATTTTAACTGTTTTTAACCTTCTTTATTGGTCCCCGGTGTAGTGTAGTGGATAGAGTGATGGACTAGGACTCTGGAGAACAGAGTTCAAATCCTTGCTTGGCCATGGAAACTCACTGAGAGAATGAAACTGGTAAAACTTCTCAACTTTCTCACCTTCAAAGCCCTGTTGAGGTAGCACTATAAGTCATTTTCAACTTGAAAGCACAGAGCACGAACATCTCCTTATTAAGAGACTAACAGCCCATGGGTTGAGGCAGTGCTCACTGGTGCTGAGAAAAATGTCAGTAGTTTTTCTTTTCTCACCTTAGAAACACTCAGAACATCTTTTAGGTGGCATATTGCAGAACAAAAAAAAACAGCACAGTCCTTAAATAACTAAAGTTGATATTAAATTTTAAGTTATCTACCAGTTTAAAGAGTCAACTGAGACTGAATTGAAAGTGTTACCTAGTTCAGTCCTCTTTCAATGGTAGACTTTTCTCTGGTGGTAGATTCTTATTCATTAATGAGATGCATTTATACCCTGTCTTACTGCCACTGTCATTTAATTTATTTATTTATTTATTTATTTACAATATTTTTTAGCCGCACCATTGCCAGTGGCTCTTCTCCTCCCAGCTCTTTCTTCATAAAACTCCTGTGTGATAAATGAGGGGGTGGTTGAAATCCTGTTGCATAATGTTGTAAGTCACAAAAGTGTAGGGTCATCGAATCAATGTAGATGTGATGAATCAATTCTTTTGTAAGTTCCATTGATACATGTTGGCTTATATGGTGACTTGCTAGGCTAAAGTAAGTCATAACTAGAGTAGGCCAATTAAATCAGTGGAATCCATAGAGGAGCTGGTTCACCGGCTCTCCACTGATTCAGTGAACTTATGATTTATTATGCTAGGCAGTAGGATTTTAACTTGGGAGTGATGAGGTCCACCCATTGAGTTCCAATGGCTTAGAATGATCTGACAAGATCCAGTCCAGTACTATAACTCCAATGTCATACTGGGATTTTCTGTGTTCCAGCCTATTATGTGAAATTGTTTGTCTGCTGCCATTCAAAATAATTATTATGTTAGGCAACATAAGAAGAATGTATTTTAGAAATGCCTCTGAAGGGACAGTTAGTCTATACCAGGAGTGAGCAACTGTGATCCTTTGGATATTGCTAGACAACAACTCACAATATTCTTTACTGTTGGCTATGCTGGCTAGGGTCAATAGGAACTGATTTTTTAAAAAAAAAAATTAAAATCAGGGGGCCAGAGTTACACCACCACCCTGGTTTATGCTGAAGTCATCTTATTTGAAAGTCGAGTCTATCGATGTCTTGATACATTGAGATGTTGTGGTCGGTGCTACACCTTGACCAATGATTTGATCTTCAGATGTTCCTAGGTGAACCTTCATATCATAGAGATACTATTATCAACTAAGCTGGGTGCTGGATAGCTTAGTGAATTGGAGCACCACAAAACCAGGGGCAAGGAGCTCAATTTTCTGCCATCCATCCTGGGAAAGGAGCTAGCTTGTTTGGCCTTGGGTACATTACAGAGTCTCAGAATGTCCCTAGAATAGCGGTTCCCAACCTTTAATCTCCAGCTGTTCTTGGACTACAACTCCCAGATAACTTGCCCAGCACAGCTTCTGGGAGTTTTAATCTAAGAACATCTGGGGACCCAAGGTTGAAAATCACTGCCCTAGAAGAAAGGAATGATAAACCACTTCTGAGTACTCTGCCTAGAAATGGGTATGAAAACAGTTGTCTTAAATGTGACTTTACAGCACATAAATATTATAATGTCTGCATATTAAACTTCAGACGCAGCCACAAGTTGGTTCAAAGGTCCGCAACATTGGGGTCAGAGGGAATTGAAATGTAAAAAAAAAAAACCTACAATTTTCTTCCATGTCTTTATTTTTTATAATCCCCCTTTTCCCATAATCATGTAAAATACTTAATTGCAATTCTCAGCTCACCCAAGCATATGTACACTAACCTGCCAACTGAGACAACAAGTCATGGATCTTATAACATGGACTGTAAGTCACCAAAGTTTATATTAAATAAAACATTTTGAATGTTAATGTGCCACAAAATAATTTCCTGGTTTTTCTGCAGCAGACAAATAAGGCAAGCCCTCCTAAAAATAGATAAGTGAAAGCTATCGGCTTTCTGTCAAATAAATCTTGGACAACTCACAGACTTCCTCATTATGTTGATTGTCATCCATATTTTTCATGAATCATCTCTATCTGTGGGGTGTTGTTGGCTTGTACAGTTCCATTCATTTCAAATAACTATTTATTTTACAGTATTTTAATATGTATTTATTTAATATCCCACCTTTCTGCCAAAAAAAAGCACTCGAGGCAGCTCCCTAATAAAATTCAAATAAAAAGGCACAATGAAAACATATTAAAAACACAATTTATTGATGTAAGATTGGATTCACAATCAGCCGGCTCAGTTGCTCTGCTCATAGAAGGTGCCTCCATCCAGTGTTTGAAGACCCTTTCCCATAACATAGTCCCACCATTTGGCAGGGTTTCCCTGTTCTCTGGGGAACATTATTTGTGGTCAGATTTCTGTGGGGGGTGGGAATGGACAGGCAAATACACTTCTATTAGGCCAGCTGTACACACTAAACTTGTGTTGTTTTAAGTGACACAACGTATATGACTTTAGGATCACCATAGTGGAACTTAGAAGAAAAGGCATGTGACTATGTGAAATTATTTTTGTTCTTTATAACAGCAGAGAGTTTAATTCAGTTGGAGGATAGTGGAGCTGGGAGGGGAATGTAAATTAAGACCGATTCTGTCATTTGTTTGGGAACAATTTCCACTAAAGGCAATGGGATTTACCTCTGAGTACACATGCTCAATGGGATGAGGGACGTGGTGGCACTGCAGGCTATACCTCAGAAGCCTGTGCTGCAGGGTCAAAAGACAAAGCAGTCATAAGATCGAATCCACGCGGCGGAGTGAGCTCCCGTCGCTTGTCCCAGCTTCCGCCAACCTAGCGGTTCGAAAGCATGTAAATGCAAGTACAGTGGTGCCCCGTATAGCGAGGTTAATCCGTTCCGGATTAACCCTCGCTATACAGAATCATCGCTAAGCGGGTAGGGGAAACGTATTGAAATGCATTAAACTTCGTTTAATGCGTTCCAATACCTTTGTTACTTACCCGTTCAGCGAGGATTCCAGGTGCCGGCAGCCATTTTCGCGCCTTCGCTAAGCGAGGGCAGGGCGCGAAAACGGCTGCCGGCAGCCATTTCCGGGCTTCTGGCGGCCATTTTGGAACCGCTGATCAGCTGTTTGGCGGCTCCAAAATGGCCGCCGCAATACCCGATCTTCGCAATGCGGGTTTTCCCCATTGCGAAGATCGGGTATGTTTCCGTATAGCGATCCCGAAAAAGGGATCGCTATACGGAAACATCGCTATACGGTGCACTCGTTAAGCGAGGCACCACTGTAGATAAATAGGGACCACCTCGGTGGGAAGGTAACAGCGTTCCATGTCTAAGTCGCACTGGCCATGTGACCACAGAAGATTGTTTATGTACAAACGCTGGCTTTATGAGCACTGCCCCCTAGAATCGAACACGACTGGACAAAAATTGTCAAGGGGAACCTTTACCTTTACACATGCTCAAAGATTTGCTGCCTTTTTGTGTCAGGTGAAGTATTATCGCTGCACAAGAATTCAGCAATAGATGCTGTGCAACAGCCCTATTCAGCAATCCATAAGACAACTGAAAACATAGGGGTGCCCCAAACAAAAAATAATAACTTTGAAACTGGACTTTGGATCAGCACCAGATTTGGCACAGATTTAGGTGCTCTAGCTCTGTGCCAATTTTGGGGATGTTGGGGCAAACTGTTTTCAAGTTATGATTTTTAAAAAGTAGAACTGTCTCCCGCCCACAGACATTGCCAACCTTTTCTGTCTGCAGATTTAAAACAGATCAAATACATTGAAAAAATCCCAAACTTGCTTACCTTGAATCTGCACCCTGTTAAGGTGGTGGGGAGGAGTAATATGCTTTTTCGTGCACTCCTCCTGTTCCCACAGCAAATTGCTAGCCTGATCAGCTAGCAGTTGTGCACATTCCCTGATTCTCCGTCGAGGGACAGGGAAAAATGGGTCCTCCAGTGCTACATATCCATTTAAAGCAAGGTTTACATGGTTTGCTCATGAGTAAGGAGGCAGCTGCAGCGTGAGAGGAGAACATTGGTGAGACAGAAGGGAAGTAAACCCCCCATTGCTCCCCTTTTCTCAGCTGTGGCTCTGCTAGGGCTGTCTGCTTTATATGGGTAGAGCCCATGGAGTCACTATAGCACCCTTGCCTCCTTTTTCTCTCAAAAAAGCATTCAGGGAGCTGGGATGACTCCTTTTTGTTTGATAAAAACGTAAGTAGCATTTTCAAATGAGTGTATCAGTCTGGCGTAGTTTTAGAATGTCATTGCTTCGGTTAGAGAAATATTAAAAATAAAAGATGAAAACAGAGGAGTGGGGGTTCTCTACCCTCTCTTTCAGTGCTACAAGCCACCTAATGCATGACAGGTTTGTCTCCTCACTTAACACTACCCCCAGTGTAATTTTGGTGAAAGTACCCATACAGGAAGGCTAAGCCAGGGGTCTCCAAACTTTTCAGTGTGAGGGCCACATAATGTATGCCCCACATTTTCAAGGGCCAAAGGAACACGTGTGTCCCTCCGTGCACAGGCTGAAGGGAACGGACCTGAGCCTGCAACGTTCACTGGGCCAGATAAAAAGGCATGGCGGGCTGGATGTGGCCATAGTTTGGAGACCCCGGGCTAAACAGAAAGCTGTTTCGCATCTCAACAAATTGTGCCAAACAGATCGAGTGCACTAGCCTTGTGCTAGTTTGGTGCAGGATAATTCTTAAAGGGGAAGGAGTAGAAACACAAACGGATGAGGTCTTTTATTTCATGCCAAAGAGGGCCATCAAGGTTTCCTATATCATAACTATATGCCAGTGTGGACAGGCTCTATATGAGTTATTGACTTCCAAAATGTCCTGTCATTAGCAGCTCTGCTTAGATCTCTGCAAACTAATAGCATCTCATGTTAGGTTGTTCTCTCTTCCTACTTTCCCTTCTTCCTAATAATATTGTATTAACTTCTGCTCCGATCTTGCGAATTAACAGTTATGGCTTCCTCTGTTGAGTCAATCCATCTCATGTTGGATCTTTTTCTGTTCCTACTGTCCCACTATACTTTTTCCAGCAATGTAGTCTATTCTGGTCGCTTATGTAATGCCATTATATGTGCATCGTAGGGTAGGCTCAGTTGACTCATTTTTGCTATGGTGACAGTTCAGGTTTCACTTGATTGAGCACCCACTTTTCTGTCTTTCTGGCTGTGGTATTTACGTATACACCTATCCTCCAACACCACATTCCAAATTAGTTGATTTTTGTCCCTGTCTTTCTTCACTGTCTATCTTTCAAAAAGTATGAATAATTTTGACCTTGGTTTCCAGTGACATTCTTTGCAAACTCTGACCTTTTAAAATTTCAAAATGCAAATGGACATCTTTTTGAAAATATGCACACAACATGTCCATAGTGTTTTTGGTTTGATACAGCTTTTCTTCTTCAGCTTGCCTACTCAAAGAAAGGTTTGGAAATTGGAATACAGTATAGCTTTCTAGTCTGCATTCTGCCAAGTGGGTATGGCAACATTAATTTATCTGAGAGGTTAAAAGGTATGTATGTTTCTCCACTGTACATGTTATACCTACTCACACCTTTGCTTCACCAAAACCGAAAACATCTCTTCAAAATATTTTGGCACATTACCATTCACATTTGTTCAAAAACAACCCGGACCATTGCCTTATGTTTGGGTGAGAAGTGGTTGCCTGAAGAAAAAGGAGTCAACTTCTGGAATTTTCCTTTGCATCGTGTCTCTTTGTGAAAAATAATGAGCAGAAGAGGATATCCTGCAAATTGTCTTGACTGTGCTGCCATTGGTGTCATCAACATGCAAGCTGCCTATTGCTATGTAAAGCTTGCTATCCTTTTTCCTGCTGGCAATGCAGACATGCTATTATGCAAGAATATTGGGCCACTTCCTGGCATTTTGAATCCTGAGTGCAGAAGCACAGTATCCTGCATTCATAAACCAGAGTTTTTTAAAAAAATAATGGAATTAGCCATATTATTCAACATTATTATTTCACTGTTGTTTTCACTAGATATCACAGCTATTGTGGGAAATTTTACTTTTTAATATTCTGAACTTTAAAAGTCTGCATGTTTCCACCACTGGGCCCACCTACTAAAAATGTAAATTTGATTGGCTTCAGAGGTTGTCTGTTCTTTGTTAGCTTTACTATAATCAGCATGGACTATGAAACATAGGGAGGGGGGAAAGTACACTCTAAACAAACACAGGTTATATTTAAATGGTTTCAAGAGCTGCATTTGAGACTGTTCAAAATTGCCCCCTTTCTGCCCTTCCTTTTTTCAGCACCCCCACCCCAAAATAGTACCCCTGGGATACATACCTTAAAAAACCCTATTAAAATTCAAATAGATTTCTTCTCTGGAAATAAAATCTCTTGCCAACACAAGCAGGCATTAAAAAAACAAACTGCAGAATAGGGTAATATTTGCCTATTTTAAATGAGCACCTGGGATTAAACTTGGCACCTGGATGCTACAAAATATAATTAAAAGGTAAACTCATGACCTCATTGCAGCTATGCACAATTTAATCAACTGCAGGATATATATATTAGCAAAAATAAAAGCGGCCCATAAAACTAGTTGCATAAACTCTGGTTTCTAGTCGCAGTCAGCTTGT
The DNA here is from genome assembly GCF_051106095.1 of Pogona vitticeps. NCBI lineage: Eukaryota > Metazoa > Chordata > Lepidosauria > Squamata > Agamidae > Pogona > Pogona vitticeps. Next base: position 244,653,763 of record NC_135783.1, read on the forward strand.
ATGTTAGCTTTCTGTGAAGCCAGTCACCAAGGCCAGGAAAACATTTGGAAACCTAATTGTCCTTTAACATTTACAGTAGTCAACTCTACTCAAACACCAGGCAAACTGAAATTACTTCAATTTGAACTGAGTGGGTTATATAATGGGATTAAGAAATCCAAGTATTTTGTCTCATCAGAGGGTATCATGGATCAGGCTATTAAACAGAAAAAGCAGCACTCCGAGACCCCTTCTAGCTGCCCTGTTGGGACACGAGTCTATTTTTCTCATGAGTAAATCTCCATGTTGTGTAGGAAACACTATTAGAAACTCAGGAGAGCTTTAAAAGAAGTTTGTGTTATGAAATGAATGATGTCTTATTTCATTTTGTCTCTCAAAGTGTCAGCAGTTCTACAATAAATACCCAAAGGAATTTCCTGAGGGCTTAACCAGATGTGTCATGGGAAATCTGTTAGAAACTCTCTTTCTTCCTTTCTTTGAAAAACTTTAAAGCAGCCCTTGGAAGAGGACTAGATTAGAGCAGTGGCAGGAGGGGAAGAGGGTGCTTAGCCCCCTTCACTCACTGTTCCTCAACAGAAATCCCTTCCTCTGAAACAGCTATATTTTAAGCCTTTTGCAGAAGTGGAAGCGGGCAGAAGAGAGCTGCGATTCTAGCAGAGAGGAGGTTATTGGTGGAGGGAACGGGGGGGGGGCAGTCTGAACCTCCCAAGGAAGAAAAATGCAAGGTGGCAATAGAACGCCTGTTGCTGCTGCTGCTCCTTCTCCTCCTAGCAGTCCCCAGTATCTGCTATCTGGTAAGGTGACTGAGAGGAAGAAAAAGGATTGACAAAAAAAATTACCTCTTGTACTCCCTACTGTGGAATCACCCCATTAGCTAGTTTTGGTTAGTCAGTTTTGGTTTTCATTTTTCCTGGGATTACCTTGCTATTCAGTGCTACAAAAACCTGCCTGCACTCAAGATCATCTTCAGAGGCAATGCTTTTGGTTGATCATAAAACCTCTGGAGAATGAACATAAAGGGCAGGGCTTTTTAGTGGTGGCACCATGACACTGGAAATCCCTTCTGATTATGGGATTGAGCCTCCTGTCAGAACTCCAGAAAGGGGAAACCTGCTTGTTTCGATGTTTGAAAAAACGGCTGTTTTAATGTTCTCTTAGGGGCTCTTACAGAAGAGACATCTTTTCTTCTTTAAGTCCTGGGTTCTGCACTGAGGGAAATCCTAATAGGATCCCTCCCCCTCTACTTTGCATAGCCCCTTTTCTCCCTGATTTTTGCTCCTTTGTCATTCCTCCTGACACCCTGGTGGGTTTTTTTTAAATTGCTTTCTAGATGAAAATGAAATGTGGGGAGCAAGACTTAACACTTTGGCTCTTTGCCCCCCCGCCCCCAAAAGTGATGAGTGTGTATTTGGAGGAGAAATGCAAGGGCAGAGAAAAACAGGTCATGGGTATAGTGTGTCTTTTGTACGTGAGAAAGAATAAGTCAGGGCTGGGAGAGGAGGAGACATGACAGTGAAGGGAGCGAGTAAGGAAGCCCTTGCAGCAGGCTTGGGGCCAAGAAGGATGGGTGCAGTTGCTCAGGAAAGAGGAGGGCAAGGCTTAGGGCCGCAGACAAGAAAGGAAAGAAGAGCAGCAGCAAGGGTTCAAGGAAGGACGGGAACTTGCTCTGGAAGGGGGGGGGGCGCTGGGAAGCTAAAGAGACCGGGGGGGGGGGGAGCTCTGGAGAAGCAGGGAATGAAAAGAGGGGAAGAGTGAACAAATACAAAATAATATTACCGTGAAGGCTTACCTCAAAATCTTTGGGGAGCCAGCAAATTATTTAACTTCTCTGGAAGTAAAAGGGTTTAGAAGAAGAGCCTTCACCTTGGCAAGGTGCTCGGCCCTCCTTCCCACTCTACTGAAGGGGAAATACAAGGCTACCCCTTTCACTGGAAGGCCTTTGTCCCTGTCCCTTAAGGGAGGTCGAGAATACACAGCACAGATTCTTCACGTGCCCATATTATGAGGTGGCCCGTAAGGAGATCATCACCCCACTGATCAAAGAAAAATTCCTGGCCATTCAGAAAAAAAGAACAGACCTGCGCTTCTTTCTGATACAGACCCCAGAGATCACTTACCAAATTCTACGGTAAACTAGATATTAGATTTTTAAGTCTTTTAATGCTAAATGTATTTATGAAGTCTTTGGGATTTTCGAAATCTGTAAAGGTTTGTTTTTTCTGTATGATTGGTCTAAGGACTGCTATAATAAACTGACTGACTGAGCTGAACCAAGAAAGAAATATTTGGAGGTGGGTTGCAGGAACAACCTGTAATGTTTGTCAACAAGCATTTAAAAGGTGGGTAAAATAACAACAGCCTGGAAGACACCTCAGATTTTAAAAAAGCTAGGATGGATTCTAATTTCTGTTTGTAGTTTTTAAATGGTGTTTTCAAGCATTTCTATTATTGCATTTTATGCATTTTGGTATAAGCTGTTCTTAATACAATAGTAGAGTAAGATACGAAAAACTATTGTGTAAGTAATCCATAGGATCCTTTGCAAAGTTTGAGTACTGTTCCTTTGTAATTTCTAAACTCCTTTTTTGGTATGGACTGTGGAGGGACCATTGTTGTTATTTGCTTTCTTTGGCCAGTAGGGGGCAATCTCCACCTGAACTGGAGCTTCCTGTGAGTTCAGGATCAACTTGTAGTGGGATGAGAAGCCAACAAGGTAAGCTGAAAGAAAGCAGGGTAAGAGGACAGTGAAATTTTTTAAAAAATCTGTTCCTAGTGTTTCAAGTTTCTGCTGGAAGGTTGTTAGTCATTAAGTCGTGTCTGACTCTTCGTGACCCCATGGACACGCCAGGCCCTCCTGTCTTTCACTGCCTCCCGAAGTTTGGTCAAATTCATGTTGGTAGCTTTGGTGGCACTGTCCATCCATCTCGTCCTCTGTCGTCCCCTTCTCCTCTTTCCTTCACGTTTTCCCAACATCAGGGTCTTTTTCAGGGAGTCTTCTCCTCATGAGATGGAGCCTCAGCTTCAGGATCTGTCCTTCCAGTGAGCACTCAGGGTTAATTTGCTTCAGAATGGATAGGTTTGATGTCCTTTCAGTCCAGGGACTCTCAAGAGTCTCCTCCAGCACCACAATTCAAAAGCATCGATTCTTTGGTGGTCAGCCTTCTTTATGGTCCAGCTCTCACTTCCATACATCGCTACTGGAAAAACCATAGCATTGATGATGTGGACCTTTGTCGGCAAGGTGATGTCTCTGCTTTTTAAGATGGTGTCAAGGTTTGTCATTGCTTTCCTCCCAAGAAGCAGGTGTCTTTTAATTTCATGGCTGCTGTTACCATCTGCAGTGATCATGGAGCCCAAAAAAGTAAAGCTTGTCACTGCCTCTATATCTTCCCCTTCTATTTGCCCAGAGCTGATGGGACCAGTGGCCATGATCTTAGTTTTTTTATGTTGAGCTTCAGACCATTTTTTGTGCTCTCTTTCACCCTCATTACGAGGTTCTTTAATTCCTCCTCACTTTCTGCCATCAGAGTGGTATCGTCTGCATATGTGAGGTTGTTGATATTTCTTCCAGCAATCTTAATTCCATTTGGGATTCCTCCAGTCCAGCCTTTCATATGATGTATTCTTTATATAAGTTAAATAAGCAGGGAGACAATATACAGCCTTGTCGTATTCCTTTCCCAATTTTGAACCAATTAGTTGTTCCATATCCAGTTCTAACTGTTGCTTCCTGTCCCACATATAGATTTCTCAGGAGATAGATAAGGTGGTCAGGCACTCCCATTTCTTTAAGGACTTGCCATAGTTTGCTTTGGTCGACACAGTCAAAGGCTTTTGTGTAGTCAATGAAGCAGGAGTAGATGTTTTTCTGGAACTCTTTGGCTCTCTCCATAATCCAGCGCATGTTAGCAATTTGGGCTCTAGTTCCTCATCGGGCTCCAGCTACCAACCCTGGATGACATCTTCACATCCCGCTGTCTGAGGAAGTCACACAGCATCCTGAGAGACTCTTCCCATCCTGCTTATAACTTTTTTGAACTGTTACCGTCTGGCAGAAGATATAGAACAATTAAGACTCGGACCACACGTTTTCTAAATAGTTTTTATCCTAGAGCTATAATTGCAATTAATAATGAGCTTAAAGACCACCAGTAGTGAATAATTAGTTGGACTGTGTTACTTGGCCTGAGGTGTAGATGTTTGTATTTTTAGTGGGGGACTTCTAGTGGGTGGGGAGTGTTTGGGGAATGTTATGTGTGTGCATGTGTCTGGTCTCTGGGTGTCTGTGAATTTCGTTGTATGGTATACTGTGTATATACTTACAATGACAATAAATATGATGATGATGATGATGATGATGATGATGATGATGATGATGATGATGATGATGATGATGATGATGATGATGATGATGATTACCGGTTTGGAATCTAGCTTTTACTTCTGGGAGTTCTCGGTCCACATACTGTTGAGGCCTACCTTGTAGGATTTTGAGCATAACCTTGCTAGCGTGTGAAATGAGTACAATTGTACTCTAGTAGGAGCATTCTTTGGCACTGTCCTTCTGTGGGATTGGGATGTTGACTGATCTTTTCCAATCCTCTGGCCATTGCTGAGTTTTCCAGACTTGCTGGCATAATGACTGTAGCACCTTAACAGCGTCATCTTTTTAAGATTTTATATAGTTCAGCTGGAATGCCATCACTTCCACTGGCCTTGTTGGTAGCCATGCTTTCTAATGCCCCCTTGGCTTCACTCTCCAGGATGTCTGGCTCAAGGTCAGCCACCACACTATTTGGGTTGTCTGGGATATCAAAATCTTTCTGGTATAACTCCTCTGTGTATTCTTGCCACCTCTTTTTGATGTCTTCTGCTTCTGTGAGGTCCCTACCATTTTTGTTCTTTATCATGTCCATCTTTGCACAAAATGTTCCTTTAATATCTCCAATTTTCTTGAACCAATCTCTGGTTTTTCCCTTTCTATTATTTTCCTCTATTTCTTTGCACTGTTCGTTTAAGAAGGCCCTCTTGTCTCTCCTTGCTATTCTTTGGAAGTCAGCATTCAATTTTCTGTAACTTTCCCTGTCTCTCTTGCATTTTGTTTCCATTCTCTTCTCTGCTATTTGTAAGGCCTCGTTGGACAGCCACTTTGCTTTCTTGCATTTCCTTTTCTTTGGGATGGTTTTTGTTGCTGCCTCCTGTACAATGTTACGAGCCTCTATCCATAGTTCTTCAGGCACTCTATCCACCAAATCGAGTTCCTTAAATCTGTTCTTCACTTCCACTGTGTATTCATAAGGGATTTGGTTTAGATTATACCTGACTAGCCCAGTGGGTTTTCCTACTTTCTTCAGTTTAAGCTTGAGTTTTGCTATAAGAAGCTGATGATCAGAACCGCAATCAGCTCCAGGTCTTGTTTTTGCTAACTGTATAGAGCTTCTCCATCTTTTGGCTGCTGGAAGGTAAATAGCCATAACTGGAACAAGCTATGCAATGGCTACATGGCCAACACCTGCCCATAATGGAAACATCATTAACCATTTCTTCTTATTGATCTTCAGTGACTGTCTGTTCTCCTTTAATGGTACAGTTAATGGGTAGATTAATCAATTCAAGGTTTATTGTCATTTATCAGTTGGGCTCATAGCTCCAAACAGTTTCCCATTTTGAAATACCATATTTCTGGAATGAATGTTCATTTTGAGTTATTTTAGTGATTAGACTAACATTTTGTTTTTGCTATTGAAAGGCATTTTTGTGTGTTCAGAAGTAATCATCCTCATCATCATCTTTGAATTGCAGAGCTGGAAGGGACCCTATGGATCGTCAAGTCCAGCCCATCCCAAGGGAAAATTTAGTGTACGTATGTTTTTTTAAATGGCTGAATTAACGTCCACTGACAGACATGAGATACACACCTGCAAGGATACGAAGCAGGGTGACTTACCTGAAAGCTAAGGCTTTGATTTTCCTCTGTGCCCTAACCTGGAAACAAGTCTCACTAAACAAAGTAGAATGTGTTCTTGAATGCTTTCATGGCTGGGATCTGATGGTTGTTGTGGGTTTTTCGGGCTATTCGGATGTGTTCTGGAAGTTTTTCTTCCTAATGTTTCACCAGTCTGTCAGAATTTTGTCAGACAGAATTCTAACTCCTGTCCTCTGAAGATGCCAGCCACAGAGACTGGCGAAATGTTGGGAAGAAAAAACTCCAGAACATGGCGAAACAGCCTGAAAAACTCACAAACATCAAACAAAGTAGACTTGACTTTGAGGAAATCAGATTAGAATGTAATAATTGTCGTAACACAAAGGATGGTTGTTGCTGGGCAAAATAATGGTATTTCTTCATGAGACAGAAAGTGAAGGTCTGTGCCCTTTGGCAGAGTCCTAAATATTAATTTTGGGAATGAACAAAAACAGTTCAAGTAGCTAGAAAAAGTTTGGGTAGTCATCCGGTAATACTGCCGCATGTCTTAAGGAAGATGATTCAGAGCCAGAGGGAGTCAATGACTAATCATAGTAAGATGCCTCACCAGATGATCTACTAGTGCTTGGCTGGTGGCCCAAATAACAAGCCATAATCCATAGGTACAATACGAACATGTGCCATTTTTCTACAACGATCAACAATGTTGCCCTAACAGTTTCTGCTTTCTTTTTAAAGGCAAGCAACTTTTCATATATGCTATTTAATATCTATATGAGGCCAATGGGGGAGGTCATCAGGAGTTTTGGAGCTTTGTGTCATTAATATGCGGATGAGACGGAGCTCTATCTCTCCTTCCACTCTTCTGCAGTGGATGCTGTCCTGTCCCTTGAGCGCTGCTTGGATGCAGTGCTGGGATGGATGAGGGAAAACAGACTGAGGCTGAATCCGGACAAGATGGAAACCCTGTGGGTGGGGGCCTCTAGTGTCTGTGGTCTGGATGCCTCCCTGCCTTTCGGGGGGGTGTTACTCTTTCCACATAGAATAAGGCGCTTAGCTTAGGTGTACTTCTGGACCCAGCGCTATCAGTGGCATCACAGGTAGTGTCTGTGGTCCCTTCCACTTATTTCCACCTAAACTGGATTGCCCAGCTGCACCCCTACCTTGACACTGGGTCCCTCACCATTCTGGTCCATGCGCTGTTAGTCTTGAGATTAGACTACTGTAATGGCCTCTGCCTTGGGCTGCCCTTGGGACTGCTATGGAGATTGCAGCGGGTCCAGGATGCAGCAGCCAGATTAGTCAGTGGGGTTAGAAAATACCAATATAACCCCCCATCCTGGCCACTACACTGGCTACCTGTTCATTTCCGTACCTGTTTCAAGGTGATGGTACTAACCTATAAGGCCCTAAATGGTTTGGGACCTTGATATCTGGCCGAGCGTCTCCTTCCAGTTAGGTCTGCCCATCCTATAAGATCATCGCAGACAGGGTGGCTGAGAGTTCTGAGCCCGAGATAAGGCCGGAAAACAACTACTAGAAATTGGGCCTTCTCCATGGTAACTCCACAACTATGGAACTCTCTTCTGCCTGAAGTCCGCCTGGCCCCTTCACTGGACACATTTAGGAAGCTGTTAAAAACCTGGCTATTTAAGCAGACCTTCTCTGAACAAACAACTGTATGATACAACATTGTTTGTTAAAATACAGTACCATCCCATTACAGTGTCATGCTTCTTGTCTTCTATATTTTATGCTTTTAATTGTAATTTATATTCTTGTATTTGTACTGCACTTTATGATATTTGATTTATGCCCCAATTGTATTACTGTATTATTATTTTGTACATGTATTATTTTGTTACTCTATCTGCTGTAAACTGCCCAGAGTGGGCCTGGCTGCCAGATGGGTGGTATATAAATCATCATCATCATCATCATCATCATCATCATCATCATCATCATCATCATCATCATCATCATCATCATCATCATCATCATCATCATCATCACATGTGCTTTAAAAAGGTGATTGTATTTAATTTCTTTTAAAACAGAAATTTATAGGTAACTTTTTTAAAAATCCAATTTTAAAATGTTAAAATATGATTATAAGATATCTGTTTTTGTTCACCATGGGAGCAAATTTAACTCCCCCACTCCAAAACTATTGTAATTATCATATGTGTAGCGAGGAGTATAAAAAATCTTTAACATTTAGCAGTGACTGGCATCTTTTGGTTACTTTGTATATTTCAAAGCATGATATCCATTTCCTTTAATTCTAAGATGGCACTTCTACTGAAATTCTAATTGACACCGACTGTTAAACAATTAAATGGCATAGGACCAATTAGTATTATTTACCCTCTGCTTAACTTCACCAGCCCAGAAAGAACAAGTCTATTGTGCATTGAGATCAACGAGGCAAATGGCTGTTCCTTCAGCTCCCATTCATGGCATTTTTGCTTCATATGTGAATGTACCATGCAGGAGAAGCTGATGCCTTTGTTCAGAAGGAGATGCCTTTGTTCAGAATGTCTACTCTGGAAAGAATGAACCATTCAAAGTGCATAACATAGGTGTACAGAAAGGTTAAGAAGGAGAAGAGCAGTGTGTCACACCATGCACAATTAATATACATAACTTCTATTGCCACAAGATTATTTATTTTGAAATGCTATATTCTTCCTACTTCCCTGAAAGGGAACTCCAGTGGTGATCAAAGTCGGCAATCTTCCAAACAAGTTTGAAAACAACTGAGTAATGATAATAGCCAGTGTCCTCGTATAATGTAAATGTCCCTTTCCTTGCTCCAGGATGCTGTCATGGAGCCAGTTTGTGTGACCATTCTTGCAACCAGTGTAAGAACAGGCACATGATGGGCAGTGGGGGATTCTGCCAGAGGGAAAGGAGGCACTTATGCAACTGCCCTTGTGGTGACATTGAGGTAATAGGATACTGGCCAATAGGTTCATAAAAATGGCTTCTCTGAAGCATCAAGTATATTTAAGAACTATTAAAACATACAATCAAATGCCTTCCTAAACTGTCAGATTTTTTTTTCTATTGCCTAAAACCGTACACCTTCTGGAGCCTATTAGATTTTTTTTTTTTGCATCCCTTTTCGCACCCTTCCAAGGATCACTCCCTCAAATTGGGATACTAGACACTAGGGACTCACCATGGAGGGTGTGTTGCTGCCAACATTTTTCCTCATAGGCTTCCCAGAGGCATCTAGCTGACCCCAACTTAGAAACAGAACTCTGTATTGGATTAAGCTTGCTGTGATCCAGCAGGACTTCTGTTAAATTGTTTTGAGGAAGTTAGAGAAAGCACACAGAATCAGACAGAACACGTTTGTGCAGTCTAAGGTATGAATTCCCATAAAATGAGAAAGTCACGAGGGACACTATGTGTGACAAAAAGCTACCAGGTGAAGCAGCAGAACCAAGACACATGAGTATCCCACTCAGGGTTTTATAGTATAGATGGAGGCAGATTTGCAGAAGAAAATGCAGATTGATGGTTTCAAAACTTCGATTCTGTAAACTTTTCCTAAGAGTAAACCCAGTGTAATTTGCTTCAGAGTAAAGATAAGTAGGATTGAGCTGCAGTCCTGTAAAGCACTTATGTCAGCCTCCCAAACTTGGTGCAGAATTGCTTTCTCCAGAGATCAAGGAAGAGGAGCAAAGGGTTAGGAGGGGGAAGGTGCCCCACTCTGCCCTCCTTGTCCAAGGATTTAGGAATCCCTAAGTGAGCGTTGAATTATCCACATCCCTGTCCTTCCTGGAGGAAGGATCGGCAGTCAAAACAGAAGGCTGTCTGTGCAAGGAATCCCATTAAAACAGAGAACGTGTTTGCTCCATTTAGCTTGTAACATGCACTAGTGGCTTTTGCTGTGGGTTACAGCAAATATGTTGTTAGGTCCCAGTGTGGTCTCTAGTGGATAGAGTGGGTGGACTAGGATGCTGCAGAGCTGGGTCTCAAGCCCCTGCTCGGCCGTGGACACCCATGGGGGTGGGTGATGTCTATGTGTGGCAGGCATGGGTAAAACCAATCCTTAAGCCTCTGTTGAAAATACTACCAGGGTCATTATAAAGGGCATGTGAGTTGACAGCATGTAATGCACACACTCTCCTTATGGTAGCACCTTGATCCATGAGCAAGGCTATGACTAGCATTGTGCGGGTTGGGTGAGACTACCAAGAGCCCCTGTGGCCTTTAGAGCTGTGGGGAAGAGGGAGCTACATCTGCTCCAGCTCCCTGCCCCACAGGATTGTTAACGGGGGCCCTGTCTGCTTTCTAGCCACCCCAAAAAATGACACAGAAGAGAAAGGCATCACCTCCAAAAAGAACTAAATGAGTAAGCGCTGTATAATAGGAGCCCCTTCCTCCCGTAATACTGTGGAGACAAAAGGGCTACCTCGCTGGAGGAGATTTGCAGAAGGATGGGGATGGAATGAGTCTGAGGAGGAAGGGTTAACTGATCCGCACCATACCTTTGCTGTATTTCAAAGAGCTGCGGACTTTGTGTATGGTAACTATAGAAACTACAGGAAACCGTTTTCCAGTTTAAAACAAAGGAGGTCACTTGGCAATTTTTATTGATGGATCCCGTTAAAGCAGCCTGGGAAACGGGAACATCAAAAGTTCCAACTCGGCTTTCGTTCAGATCGATGCTGCCAATGACGTCCGTTGAGGTTGCTTAACTTTTCCACTGTGATTCCGCTTCCAGTTTGCTCAGATCTTCACCCAGTTGTAACTGTTAGTGCATGCCCTTTGCAAACACCAGGGTTTCCCTTAGGCTGCTTTCCCCCTCGCGCCAAACGTTCAGTCATCATGGTAACGCTTGTGAGAACGATGGGCCTGAGGCATGAAATGCACGTTCTGTATTAAGCAAACAAAGCAAAACAAACTCGGTTCTTCCGATGTTTTCATTGAGAAATTCCAGCACCTCCGTGCTTTGGAGCAAGGACTTGAAATTTGGCCACCGCTAGGTTTCGCTTTGGTGTTAGGCAGGAGCCTCGCTTTTGTCGGCCTCGGAAAAGTCTGCCCACATTTGGCTGGACTGGAAGCCTCCAAAACACTGAAGCTTATGCATGCTTAGCAGAGACTTTTAAAAACTTGGCAAACGAATTTGCCAAGTTGTCTGCTGTGAGGGCGCGCCAACACATTCGACAGTCCGAACGGAACTCGGAGCTCCCTTCCCTGGCCACCAGGAGGCGCTGCGATGCTGATGAGCAGAGCGCCCCGGATGATCGGCAGGACTCCTCGTCCTGGGGGCAAAGGGGAACGGGTCGATCTGGGGAGGGAGGGGGAGCTACACGGTGGCTGGCTTTTTTCGACAAGTTATGATGTGCCGTGAAAAACCTAGAAATCTAACGATCATTAAAATAAAAGGGTTTCCCCCCCCCCTCTGCATCCCTGTTTGACTGTAATATCTTCATGAACCGTGCCCTTAGGCAACGTGAGGGAAGTGATATTGGCTGGTTTGGGGTTCGTTGGGTGGATTCGGGAGCTGCAAAGACCAACCATCTTGAGGCACCTTAAAGACCAACATGTTTTATCACAGGTTGCTTCATCAGATGCAACTTTTAGCAGCTGGAGAAGTGAGTGGGCTGGGGTCCATGAATGCCCCTGCCAAATTAAATTAATCTTTCTTTAAGGTTCCACAAGAGTCTGTTGTGGTGTTTTGCTGCAAAAATTGAGCTTGTCCAGAGAGCTCTGGTAAACCTGGTTCAGCACTTTGTTGGTTGATTTTTCCTGCTGCCGAGACAACACAGGACTCCACCTGTTGATTCTGAGCCTTTTGACCTGACTCCCCAAACTTTTTTTTTGTCCTGTTGTTTTAGGATTTGTTCTGGGAGTGGAGCTTTAGGGCCATAGCGCTTCTTATGGAGTGTACGTTTCTGCATCTAGTATGAAACTGTTAATTAGGTCTCAAACTTAGCTTTAAAATGGTGGAGAGCTAGAATAGCAAAGCTGCAGTAGGGAAAGTAAGAATTTGTTTCCTAGGGAAGTCACTTTCAAAGTAGCCATGTGGATATGAACAATGGTAAGCCGCCATCCACTCCAGGACAGACCAACTCAGAGACCAGTGGTAATGGCGTGGCTAAAAAAATCTTGTAAATAAAATAAACAAATAAATAAACTCAGCCCCTCCCTGCTTCTTTGATGCAGAACTTTCTGCCCCTTGGGTCAAACCCTGCCATGGCAACCCTCCTTGGAAATGGTTGGAGTGTGCAAAGTACAATCAAAATCCCAGGTTTTCTTTATAGGCTAAGTGACTGAGATGCTGCACAAACTGTACAACAGGCAGGGTCAGTCACAGTCAGTGAGAAGCAGGTATGTGAAAAAAGATGTTGGTTCTGATGTTGAATCACCATGCAAATTTGTCTTGCCAGGTGTCTCTGCTTGCTCTGGTGGTGCTTCTAGCTTTGCCATAACAATCCAGGGCTATTTTGCTGCAAATTGTGTAACGATTCCAACTCCACCCCACCTCCCGCACCCTCAGAGACACTGGCCTCTAATTCTCATGCACAGTCAATTGGACATGCAGGCTGGAGAGGAGTTTGTAGACCAACACATTCAGAGGGTACTGGAGCGAAGAAGACTTACCGGTACATTACACTCTATTACTGGCCTGCTGTGGCTTAGTTGCATCGGAGCTATAACTGTTTATTTGAGAGTACAATAGGTGATAAGTGAAGAATGCTGTCTTACAGGGTAATCTCGAGCACTTTACACAGCAACAGAAGTAGAATTAGTTGTAAGGATTGAGGAGGGGGAAATCATTTCTTCAAATATAGGTGCAAGAATCATAGAAGTAGATACGAGTGTAAAGTTCCGACATCTCTTTATTTCAGGCACAGATGAAATAACAACAGTTGGAGAGCTAGGAATTTAAGCATTTCTCAATCTGGATATACTAGGCTTCATGGGATCCATGTGGAGAGATTGGAAGGCTAAGGAGAAAGCAATACACACTGGGGTATAGATTCAGCTTGTGAGTGCTAGACTTGTATCCCTTAACTTTTCTCTGGAATTGCTGTTCTTTGTTCACACAATTTTTATGGAGCATCCAGACACCATTATCACACAGTGCTTTCTGTGTTGCCCTCCCATATTTATCTGGGCATGACTTGTGGCAATATTTAAAAAAATTATGGGCTTTTATGCCTTTAATTAAAGTTGCCTTTCCATTTTATGGTTTCCTGTTGAACATGGCTGGGGAATTAGTAACAAATTGCTTCTTTTCCAAGGATGCAGGATAGAGTAATAGAACATAGGAAACAAAGACAACAGCAATTTTTTTTCTTTTATCCTTTTCACTAGTTTTAAACTGTGAAACAGCAGTTTTACTGTAAAAAATGACCAAAACAGTAATTAATTTTTTTTTATTCCCAGCATAAAAACAAACTGACATGGGGGCAATTAAAGGAAGCTATTCTAAGGGCAATTAATCATTTAACCCTCCAGCTGCTATGCATAGCAAAAAAAAATATGAAAACAGGAAATGTAGGGCCAAACAATAAATTGTATCCAGTACTTTGTATGCAGATAACTGACCGTTTCTCGCATTAAAGTACGCATGTGGTGTGCTGATCTGTATTGGGATCACCACATGCAGAGAGTTTAAACTTTCCCTTCATGGCCCACAGGCTCTGAAATTGGAAATCTCTTCAGGAGGGGAGAGACTGGTCATGGTGGGTGGGAAATTCTGAGAATTATAGTCAAGAGTAATTTTTCTAAGCTCCAATTGCAGACTCCACAACTTCTGAAAAACAATTTCTCTGCCTATTCTACTGCAGCTTATTTTCTTGACATTACTACTTGGGTTTTTAAAATTGGATCTTGTATAGTCACCAACCCATCCCACCCCTTCTTTGCTGACAGAGAGGAACGCATGAAGCTGCTTTAACCTGAGTCAAAATATTGCTTAAACCAGATGACAGTGGCTCGGTCTTTCTCAGATGGCTTCCAAGATCTTTTCAACAGGACTGAACTAGGACTGACCTGGGTCCTTTCACATGTGTTCTACCACTGAATTTCAGTCTCTCCCTGAGGATGATCTTGCCTCTCTAGAGAGAGATCAAATCTTTGTCTTTCCAGGAACCAAAATATTGTTCTGGGCCAAACCAAAGGCGATGCAAACAGCAATGAAGGCCATTTTATTAAAACAGTCTTCTTCTGAAATATGGACACTGACACCTTCAGCGGCTTGATAATTATTTTAATTCTGCCTCCTTGATAACATATACCAGGGTGATGCGAGGTACAAAATATTAGGAATAGGGCTACAACTCACAGAGTGTCTTTGACTAGACATTATCTCTTACTTAGAAGGAAACAGTGTTACCTGACCCCTTCAGATGTCAGAGGCATGTGGTGCTTATTAGCCAGTGCCCATCATGGCACCAAGAAGCCATCTTCTCAGGGGGAAAAACACATCTTTCAATTTCAAAATTCTTTTTCAAAGCAACCATCATGAAACAGATTTTTAATTGTACAAATTCAAAAGCAGAGCTTTCAGTTTTTCTTTTAGAGACAGATATACCAAGTGAAGCAAGCGCCAGGGGTGAATAAGTGGAAGATGCTGTCAGCACTGGAATAGGAAGCAAAGACATCTTTCATCTGTGGCTCAGAGATGGAAATAAACCTGGCAGGAGATGGAACAGATACTGATTCCTGTTTTCAGATGTGCCGGTATGTCCTTGTTTTCCATTATGTAATTCCATGCTAGCTTTCCCACCAGGAGTCTGACACATCTTATGCCTTCCATGCCAGTGCAGCATTGAGAATACATCTGACTTTGGCAGTAATGAAATCCATTGTCTCTTCAGACCTTTTATATTCCTTTTCAGCAAAAGTGGAGTATTTGTAGAAATGGGAGATAGGGGAACCAGGAAGATGCTACAGGAGTGCTTACAGATAACACCACAAAGAGATGCATTGTGATGCTACCCAGTGAAGTAGGCAGACCAGTCAAATTACCTAGAAAAATACTATGTGCCTGTTGTCCCCTCCTGTAAGTAAATCTAGGTTTGCAGGAGATGCAAACATTTTAAATACTGTGCCAAAATCCTCTTGGGTTGCACAATCACAGATGAATAATCATACATGTAGTGCTAGCCATTTTTCTGGCTTCCCACCATCTTCCCAGTTGTGCCCTGTTTGCACAATTGGACATGTACTCAGGTGCACAACAGATGACCTGCTGGGTGGGGTAAACCATTGCATGGCTGCCCTTTCACACACAGTAAAATGCATCAGATCTGGGCCAGTCCTTCTTCCACATTTTCTGTTACCTCTCCAAGCAAGCCAGCATCCAGTGCTATTCAGGAGATTTGCTTAGAAATCCCTGTGTACAATCATGTATGTACAGCTAAATATGACCAGCTGCAGGGCAGGATATAGAAATATTAAAGACTGAATGAGTTTTTATTTGTAAACAGCCCGGAGTAGTTTTTCTACTAAAGAGGGGGTATAGAAATCAAATCGACCATTCAAACAAACAAGCAAACAAACATACACATAATACATACACAGAAAGAAGATGGGAGCTGGTGCTCTCACAGTCCTGAATATCACATCCCAACTGCCTGCATCACCAAAACACCACGCACAAAAATGTCCTGTTTGTGTGTGTGTGTGTGTGTGTGTGTGTGTGTGTGTGTGTGTGTGTGTGTGTGTGTGTGTGTGTGTGTGTGTGTGTGTTTTTACAAGAACAAATCAATGAATCACATGGAAAAAGTAAATTCCAATTGTTCAGGCTCAGAAAAATTAGAAGCCTACAGTGACAGAGAGGAAAAAAACCCACATTGGGAGCAAAAAAAGGGCCAGACCCATTTGAATCTGACTTTGCATTGTGTGAAAAAAAAGTACTTAAAATTGACCTGTACTAGAACAGCTGCAAATCCCATTGTATTTGATCTTGTTGTCACAGCCCAAGGCGGTGGGGACTCAAAGGAATTGTTCTCTACTTATTCCTGCCGGGTTTCAATATATTCCTTAGTGGTATAGCACTTGTGTACAAGCCTATTGATACTTTTCAAAGCAAATTCACCAAGGAAGGTAGCCACCATTACTACTATGTAGCTGCCCCTTTTATATATTATAAAAGGATAGTACTGTATATAAACACTACCCAATATTGATATATTATTTTAAAAAAATTAATAATGTTAAGTGGCTACAGTGCCCAACAAAAGAGAAAATAAATAAGTGTAGCTGGCTGTAATGATTCAAATAGAAGAAAATCAATCAGTAATGTTAAAACACATTGGGATGTTCATCCAGGTATATATACTGTACCACGTGATTGCAATGCATTACAAGAAAGGTATGGAAAGTATAGTTAGAAGTGGATAACATTTCCCTGGTGCAACTGCGGCCAAAGTTACTTATCTCCTGATGACTAATTGCAAAAGCTCATTTGCAAACTAAAGGAGGTACCAACCACTTCTGCTGTGGTAATCTGATGTTCTCAACACCAAAGAATTCACTCTTCTAATGATGGGCTATTTGTAGTTTATAGTTTGGCCCTTACTCATTTACCAAGTCTAGTTTAGGAGGCAATGAGGATGGCTTGAATAGGTGCCAGGTGAAAGATCAGGCATCCCCCAATATACTGGAAGGTCTGGAATTCAATCCTTCAGCTTACATACACCCAGAAAAGGGCTACTTCGTAGTTTGAGAAGCTGAGTAAAAGCAACCAATCTGTCAGTCTCAATCCAATGTTAAGAGACCGCTGCAAGAGATAAGTTATAATAATTGCTTGTGAGAGGAATAAGTCCCTCCACTGGCAGCTTGCTGAGTGAAGATCAGGCGGGGAGGGGAGGGGAGGGGAGGGGAGAAAGGACTGGCAGAAAGAGAGAGAATGGCCTCTGCAGCACCTCCTGCCAAAATACAGTCCTTGAAAAAGGTTCCCCACCCCATCTTAGGGCACAGTAAGGGAATTCCCAGCTTTGAACATAGACAATGCTGTGTAAGAACTATTACTAATCTGGACAGGAATCTTAAGGAGGGCACCCCAAATTAAATGGGTGTTTTCATCACTATAAAGTATACCTCATCAAGATGCTGTGAAGATAAAAGCCTTGCGTTGATAAAGAGGCTACATGAAGAGTGATGTGGGACACCCTCCGGCAGGGAATGAGTAATTCTCTAGTCAGTTCAGCATTTAACGATTCCAGTAAACAAAGCTTGGGGCCATAAAATGAATGATGAGAGTAACACCAAACAGAGAAGGGAGCAGAACAGAGTGAAATATTTCAGACAAAGCCTCTTTCCCCTCATATAGCCTTTGGTTAAAAACAAAGCAAATATATGTAATAACAGCCTAAGATAAAGGTTTCCCCAAATCTGTTTGCTTCAGGTGGAATAAATAGACAAATAAATGAGCTGAGAATTGAGCCAGTTTTGCATATGCACTACAGAAATGATTCATCATAACATTATTAGTGTTTCTCCCACATTCATCAGTTGCTGAACTGTCTCTTTCTTTACTTTTTACCTTTAAACTATGAAAACTTATTCAACTTTTTTTTTAAAAAAAGGAAAAAGATACGCAATCATATTTTTCATCAGATATTGCAGATTCACATTATAGCAATTTTGTTTATGTTTTAAGATGCCATTGGGCTCTTGGTTGTTAATCCTATTTTATTATTGTCACTCACAATGTTTCTGGTCTTTGGGGAACAGGAGAATAAAGCAAAATCAGTGTCTGAATTCTCTGCCATAAAAGCAAAGCAAAAACCAGCCTAATAAGCATAAAGTATACTCAGGGTGTATCAGCATGGGGTGTGGGTGGCAAGTTGGAGACACTGTTTCATGCCCATTCAATGCCATTTCTATAGAATCCTGCCGTTTTGAACCTAAGTGCATATGCTGACTGGCCCAAATGCTTTTATGATGCAAGCGGGAGTGTTGTATGATCTGAGGTTAAGCCTTAAACTCTGTGTCTGATACACCCTTAAAAAGAGAGCTTCATTTTATTAAGCATAACGTATTGTAAATTATATCCTCTTTCTATACACCGTATAAGTCCAAAGTATTCCTATATATATTTTTATATGTATTCACAGTCCAAAAATAGCTCCAATATTCAACATAATTCCTACATAATATTCAACATAATAATTCCAACATAATAATTCTCTGATTTATAACATTTTATTCTGTAAACTTTTCTCTTTTAAGCAAATATGGCTAGATTTGCATGTCACAGTAAGCCACGGTTCCGTGGCAGCCCCAGATTATCTGGAATGAGCAGGAGGATGATATGTAATTATATCTAATTATATAGGGAGGGGCAAACCAAACCATAGACTTTCCATCTGTGGTTCATTTACTTGATGTCTGAACCCAGCAGAAGCCAACACATCAGCTCCTCTTTTTCTTGATACACTAGCGTAACAGCTACGGGTTTGTTGCAGGATAATTTCTCTGGCTTGTTGAGGAAGGAACAAACCATAGTGCCACTTCTGGCCCAGTTCCTATGTCACAGTAAACTATGGATGGAAGATTCATCTGCAGCAAAGCCAGAATTCTTTAGAATACCAAGTTGTTGTGTCATCTGAATGCAGCCACAAGTTGATGGGAGAAAAAGTTTCCAAAAACACTTCTATATCCTGCTCATAGATAAGCAGTGTTGTTTGGCCTTTGCAGACTATATGGAAAAGTCTCATGAGTTAAGGAACAACCTTAATTATATCCTATTTTTACAATTAGCAATAGTGAATCAAGCTTTATGCTATCATACTGATTAGAAATGGGCCCAAGTTTTTTGTAATATTAGGGCAACAGGAATAACTAGCTAAATTCTGATTAAGGCAAGACAGGAATACGTTGCTTTATTACCTATACTTTCATAGTAATTATATTGGTGGAGAGGTTAAAAAAACACCACAATAACAACTTGTTCTAACAGTGTAAAAATAATAAATAAATGATAAATATTTATTTGTCAAATGTTAAGGAAAATGAACATGTTTTTATTTTTAAAGTCTACTTACTGCCAGACAACCAAGAACATTTAGTAAGAGTTACCTGGCACTGATTGAATTTAGCAATCTTAAGTGCTTCAATTTTTAGTTTTCTCTGATGCCACAAATCAAGTGCTGTCCTCAAAAAGAACAGAGAAAGTAGTAGCACAGACAGTGTAGAGCAGACCCATGAACATGTTCACTGCTGGAAGAACTTGGAAATTTGAAACACTTGGTTTAAAATGTATACATTTGAATTTATACGCCTGCATGACTCATGCTCCACTCAGTTAAGCTCTCCATGCCTTGAAAGGAATGGCTAACCCCTTAACTCTCTTGTAAGCTACCAGTTCCTACACCTGGAGAGTGACAACACTACAGGAGAGATGTTCCTGTTCATGTGTAGGATCCATCTGTGAACAAGAACCTTGGAAAAATGCATTTTTGCTCTGCATTCTAGGAAGTCTGGAATGGAGGGTATGCCATGTGCATGTGAGAGATGTATTCATTACAGGAATACCATAAATATAAAACCAAAAGAAAATATGCAGGTGATTGCATCTTATTGTTGTTTTAGCAGAGTGTGCTCTTAGTAACTGCGGCTGCAAGGCTGACACCTCTCAAGCACCGGAGGTGTGTCCAACAGCAAAGCTGGCCATAGTATGGATCAGAGGCTCTGACATGACAAGTCTGAGTAGGTGAGGTGAGCCCCATCCATCATCTCAGAATATTAGCTTTAGGGATCCAATGACATCATTGCCCTGTCATGTACTCCCCCACATTTGCCAGCCCCGAGAGTGAGTGGATGGGAACCAGGTAAGAAGGGGACCTCAAGCAAGCAGGTTACGAACAGCGGCTGTGGGAATAGCAGCCAAAGATGGCACAGGCATGTTGCGGAGGGAGAGAGGACGGAGAAACAAGAGGGAGGATCCGAGAAGGCTGAGAGCATTATCCTCTTGTGACAGCAGTATAATATTTTCAGCCCTGAGAACAGAATAAACAGCCATCTGTAAACTTCAATTACTAAAGTTTACATTATTGAATGGCTAGGATTTCACTCTGATGCCTGTGGGATCTTCCTAGTGCTATCACTACAGAGTGAGGGAAGAGCCAGAACCCTATAATTCTCATGTCCCACTGCCCTGATTTAAACTTCTGCCAAAGGATGACAAAGAAAGCTCTGCCGAATAGCTACAGGGGTGGGGAGAGAAGAGGCTGGGAAGGAGCTCAGTGAAAGGTCGGACAGTGGGAGGCTTGGCTGGGGCTGGCGCCACTGGAGGGCGAGGGAACGAATCACCCTCCTTTGGTGAGTTCAGCCACCCACCACACTTCCTGTGAGTATGAACTGGAGGGTAGGGGGGAGGAAGTGAGAGAGACAAGGCTGGGGATGACAGAGCCAGGCAGCGTGCCAGGTGGTGCCCTATGCATCCAATGTATGGAACGACTCAGCCTTATGCCAAAGAGGCTGCTGGACTAAGGGTCACGCGACCTCTTCACAAGAAGGCCAGGGAAGCAGCTGCCTCAAAGAGAACCCTTTAAAGCCCTGAAAATCCTCCCATTCCATGTAAGAAGTCTCTCCTGCTGCTGGGAGTGATCCAAAGGGCCTGGGACTTTCCTGGTGGCTCTGCTCTGGAAGGACATTTTAAACGCTGGCCTGTATGCCCGACGTGGGAGAGGGAGGCTGAGGGGGAAAGGAATCCCTTTCTTTAACAAATAACCCTGGATACATTCTCCTCTCATTTAGGGTTGACCCTGAAATGGGGAGTCACATTTATTAAAATGGTGAGGGCAGATTTATTAAAATTTAAGGGAACAAAGGCAGAACATGGTCTACAGGCGCAATGTGGGTCATGAAAACGAATGAAGAGGGGATAGGGGCAGTGGGATGGGGAGGGGGGGAAGGAGTTCAAGAGAGCAGAATAGTTCTATCGGGACACAGATTTAGGCCTGCAGCAAGATAGCCACGGGCGCCTGCCAAGGAAGAGAGGCCCTGCCTGCTCTCTAGCCAGTCCTCAGAAAGGATGCCATAATTTTTCACCCCACAGCAGCGTTTGGATGTACAACCAGGCCATTCCTCATTCTTGGGAATGTTCACAGGAACATCACCAAAACAGTATCAGGGACTTGTTTCGAGAATTATTCTGTACCTTGCTTCTGCATTGTTCATATACATTTTAGAAATGTATAGAACTACATAAAGACAGGGAGAGTGATTCCATCCAGTGATGTCATGTGTATCATAGAATTTCTCCTAGCTATACTTCCTTGAGTGCAATTAAACCATAATTTCTGCCATTGTTAGAGGCACCCTGTGAAGGGGGAAATGCAAGTTCTACTACTACAAGATTTGCACACAAATGTACGGAGCAGGAACTATGGCATTTCAGACGAGTCCTATGTTCCTGCCACTCCCTCATTTAAACTTTTCTCAATTTGAACAGCACACACATTAGGAAACATTATTTACTAAATTTGCTCCTCAAATGTAAGACGATGTTTGCATGGAGACAGCCTGAGGAAAAGTGAGATTATAGAGCATTGCCTGAGGAAAAGGACTACTGGAATATACCGTATTTTTCGCTCCATAAGACGCACCTTTCCATAAGACGCACCGATTTTTTAGGAGAAGAAAACAGGAAAATATAATCTGTTTTCTTCGCTCCATAAGATGCACAGACTTTCCACCCCCCTGTTTTGTGGGAAAAAAGTGAGTCTTATGGTGCAAAAAATACAGTATATGAGATTCTGTAGGACACTGTTCAGTAGATTTAGGGAAATAGTCTTAGAATCACTTAACACCAATAAATTACACTTTAAAGCACTTAATTTGACTTACACATGCTTTTCATATACCGTATATGTCCTCATTAAATCATCCTGGGAATGCGCTTGGTCCATTTTGTATCTGTGACGATTCTAAAATACTAACTTTATTTTTTTAAAACTGGGGACTGGTAAATCCACTATTTAAATACTTACTTTGAAAGTCTATTAGGATTGCTATAAGTTGGTTCAGATGACAGCCTATAATAGATATCTGCTTTAAAAGGTGAAAACAATATTTGTTAACTGGGTAAAGCCAGATGTGACGATTCGGTGTGGGGGGGGCAACTCTGGCTGGGTCAAAAGGAATGCTTCAGACCAGGATTGCTTTTCTAACAAAGGAACATTTATTGTGCTCTTAACAAGTAAACCAGAGTCTTTAATTGTATCTGAGTTCTTATCTCCTTCAGCCAAGGTGGCCAACAGGGGTTTCCAATCATCCATAACAAAAGGGTTATTATAACTACCCTGTTTCCCCCAAAATAAGACTTAACCTGAAAAATAAGCCCTAGTATGATTTTTCAGGATGCTCCAATGTAAGCCCTACTCCCAAAATAACCCCCAGCAAAGTGAAACCTCACCCTTCACCATTGTGGAGCATTGTGCATCAACCAGAAGAAGATTACATGACTGTAAAATAAAACATCCCCTGAAAATAAGCCCTAATGCATTTCTGGAGCAAAAATTAATATAAGACCCTGTTTTGTTTTCAGGGAAACACGGTAGTGTTCCAGGGTCCTGGGAGATCAGTAGATGTCCAATGTTTCAAAGTGGGGGTCGGCGAAACCGGCAACAGGGACACAGTGTCATCTCTGGGAATCTCGTCCCACTGGGTATTCCCCAGATTATCCAGTACTTGCCATCCCTTTTCTTCTCCTCCATTCTCATCTCCAGAATCCTCCAACCTGTCCTCATCTGTCTTTCTGCCTCAACTTTCTCTCTTCCTTCAGCTTTCTCCACTACTCCTTAGCCTCTCTCTCCCCCCAATAAGAAGGATGAACCAAAATGGAGGATCTTCTCCTGTAATCTACCTCCTCACAAGGAACTCTGATTCTCTCCCATCTATCTGTCCAGGGTTCCTTTGTCCATATATATTTCCACCATGGAGGCAAGGGCTCATCTCTTTTTATAGCTTCCCCTTGGCCCGCCTCCCGGGTCTCTATCTTCTTCTTCTGGTTTCCCGCTCTTTTTCCTTCCCCTTCTCCAATACCCATCCCCCTCAAGTCTGACACCAGGATATCAGATTCCCATTCCTCAGTGTGCCTATCCTGTGCCCCTCTTTTGGGCTCTAAACGTGCTTTCTTCTTTCTACTTTTTGGGTCTGTGATGGACGGTGCTCCAGCAAGGGAAGCCTTATCCTTGCTGTCTTTCTCACATACCCCCCCTCCATTCGAGAGGGCCGTCCATTCATCGCAGCTCTTCGCCCAGGGTCTCTGCAGGGAGAAATAATCTACATTAACATGGTCCCTACCCCTCCAGTACTGGGCATGGAAAGAGTATGACTGGTAGGCCAAATACCACTGATGCAACCTGGGGTTGGTATCCTTCATTTGAATCAGCCACTGAAGGGGGGCATGGTCAGTAACCAGGGCAAATGATGCCCCCAAAAAGTAATACAGTACTTTAAAGCATGAATTGCCCACCTAATAGCCAATGCCTCCCTCTTGATTACAACATATTTTTGTTCCCTTGATGTCAATTTCTGGCTCAGATATAATACTGGGTATTCCACCTCATCCCTGACCTGAGCCAATATAGCCCCTAACCCTTTGTCTGAAGCATCGGTGAGGAGCATGAATGGTACCTTAAAGTCCGGGGTAAATTGTATAGGTAGTTTGAAAAGGATAGTTTTCAAGGTTTGGAACACCTTCTCGTGAGTTTCATTCCATTTCACCAGTCTGCTGGCCCTCTTCTTTGTTAAATCAGTCAATGGAGCGGCTATTGTGGCGAATCTGGATACAAATTGTCTGTAATATCCGGCTAACTCCAGGAACTGTTGAACCTTTCTTTTGGTTGTGGTTCGATACCACTGCGAGATCTTTGATACCTTCTCCTCTTGGGGTTGTATGTCTCCACTACCCACCCAAAAGCCCAAATAGTTGACCTTCAGTCTAGCAACCCAACATTTACCCGGATTAACTGTCAAGCCGGCTTTCCTTAACTCTTCCAATACCCATCTCAGGTGTTGCACATGTTCCTTACAGGTATCATTATACATGATTATATCATCTATGTACGCAGCTGCACAATCCTGCACTGATCTGAGTACTTTATCTATTAGTCGTTGAAAGGTGGCAGCTGCCCCATGTAACCTGAATGGTATTCTTTGGAATTGGAAAAGGCCCACAGGTGTGGAGAAAGTGGTTTTCTCTTTGTCTTCTCCTCTCAGGGGAATTTGCCAGTATCCCTTAGTGAGGTAGATTGAAAACAAATATCTGGCTCCACCCAGCCTATCTAGCAAATCTTCCACCTTTGTCATGGGGTATACATCGAATTTAGACACGGCATTCACCTTGCGGTAATCTATGCAAAACCACACACTCCCATCTGGTTTAGGCACCATCACAGGGTAGCTGCGCCAAAGTCCATTGGCTGGTTCGATCACCCCTAATCTCAGCATCTCCAATACTTCCTGTTCTATAACAGACACGAATTGCTGGGGCCAGGTACAGCCAGCTGACCTTATCACCGCCCCTGGTTGGGTCTCTATGCAATGTTCGATAAGGTGTGTATGACCTGGTTTTTTTGAGAATACCTCACGGAAATCCTTTTCTAATTCCTGTACCTGCTGCATTTATCATCTGGCTTTCCATCACTTGGTAAGGTTCCTCTTTCTTTCGAGTTCTCCTATCTCTGGGCCAAATTCCTTCTCAGTGCACTCTCCAAACAAAGACTCTCTATCCACCCACAATGTTAACAAGTTCACATGTAAGACCTGTAATCTCTTCTTGTTCGGCATTGTCCAGCATAGCTATTTTGTAGTCCACCTCACTAACTTTCCTGACCACTTCATACGGCCCTTGCCACTTTGCAAACAACTTAGCTGCTTTGGTAGGAAGCAGTACCAGGACCTTCTGGCCTGGTTCAAACTGCCTCAACTTGACCTTGTGGTCTTACGTAGCCTTTTGTAACCCCTGGGTTTTACACAGAGATTCCTTAGCCATATCCCAGGTGGTGTGAAGGTGTTCTCGCATTTCCACAATCTGTTGGAACAAGGACCTCTTCTCCCTTTTCCCAACATTCCTTTACCATGTCTAGGATGCCCCGGGGGTTTCTCCCGTACAGCAGTTCAAAAGGTGAGAATCCCAAGGAGGCCTGGGGCGCTTCTCTCACCACAAACATCAGTGGGGCTAGCAATGTGTGCCACTGTTTCGGATTGTCCTGTACCAGCCAGTGTGTCAACTATTTCTTGAGGCAATCCTGTCAGGTAAGGCATCAGGATCAGTGCCTAATGTTCAGTCAGCCATTTAGCTGTCGTGGCTAGTTGCTCGAAAGTATTAGGGAATGCTGCGAGGTCCCATCTCTGTAAATTTATGGGGGTTGCTCCCAAAATGTGTGTCATGTTCCCTGTGGTTGGGGTGTTGTTCTGGGTTAAGTGCATCACCAGTAGTTTCTGCTGATCGATGAGTTGTTTCATGAGCACTTCTTGGCCTTCTGACACACGTTGTAGCCATTGTTCCGCCGGACTCTGAGACCAGAGTGGCTCTGCACGTTGGGCGCCAATATATGACAGTTTGGTGTGTGTGTGGGCCAACTCTGGCTCGGTCAAAAGGAATGCTCAAGACGCGGATTGTATTTCTGACAAAGGAACATTTATTGTGCTCTTAACAAATAAACCAGTGTCTTTAATTGTATCTGAGTTCTTATCTCCTTCAGCCAATGTGGCCAACAGGGGTTTCCAATCATCCATAACAAACGGGTTATTAGATTCTCTCACATCAGGATAATCTGTATTTGGGTAGAAATTCATTCTCTGCATCCTCTCAAATAGCAAGCACATGCAACATCCCCAACCCAAACTCCCCCTGCTCATCAAGGTCCCTAGGTAGTGTAATACTTAGAAAAATGGTAGTCAATGGAACTGAACAGGGAAGTGGGAGAAACAGAATTTAATCCATGGAAGTCAAGTATCTTTCTCCTTGTCCTACCTCAGAGGCTTATTCTGAGGACAAAGTGAGGAAGGGAGCAACACACACAGATTTGAGCTTACTGGAAGACAGATGGGATATAAATACCATATATACATAGGCACATACAACCTATAACTCACCAATAGTTCTTAAAAAGAAAACTGGCCAAAATAAAGTGCATGAAATACCTGCCAATGTGAGTGTCCTAGCCACATAATTTGATGTTTAAAAACATACTATTCCTAGAACATCTGAATCATTTGATCAGTCTTCAAAAACCACATCTTAGTAAGGTCAATTTATCTCCAGACACGGTGACTTAGGCACTGTGACAATGCCTAAGCCACCATGTCTGGCAGGGAAGTTGAGTGGTGCATTCCTCCCAATACCACCACAGTGTCAACCAACAAAAGTATCCCACCATAAAGTACATATTAGCATAATGTACATTCTACTGACAGAAATGCTAAAAGATTTGTACTATTGAGGCCTGAGGACTGAGGTTTGCTACCCAGCCCAAAATGAACTCTGCACAGTCTTTTCTCCCTTGCCTGCTTCTCAAAATTGTGTCCCTGGAAGAGAAAGAAAGAAAATGCAAGGCGCATCACAGGACATTTGTCTCATACAGTCTCTCAGTGCGCAGTGGCATTTGTCAGTGGTAAAAGCAAGACTTTTGGTCTTTGTCCTGGCAGATGAGCTTCCTAACCCACTCTGAACTGCCCACTGCTGGTTGTTCCAAGAGAATGTGAACAATGCCGACTGCAGAAAAGGCAAAAATAGAACCCTTTGTTACCAGGCTGTGTCAGCAACAAAATAACATAAAAATTAAAGTTGCAGGTGGAGAAACACTCCTGAAAATGACTTGAGTCTTTAGAGGTTATTTTGAAGTGCCGCCACCCCACCCACCCACCCACGGGGTGGGGGGGGAAGGGAGGGAAGAAAGTGATTAGTCAAATCCTTTGAGCAAGGGGGGTTTAGCACAGCATGAAGACAAGGGCTGAGGTACTGCAAAACTATTGTGGTGCAGAACAATTTTTGAACGGCAACAGAGAGGAGAATTTAGTACTATTTTAGTCCTTAAAACTTTGACCAAACTCCGAGAGGCAGTGGAAGACAGGAGGGCCTGGCGTGCTCTGGTCCATGAGGTCACGAAGAGTCGGACACAACGTAATGACTAAACAACAACAAAGTCTGTAAAACAGAAGCTGCTTGTGTAAGAAGCAAATATTATCTTTAAAAGGGTAAGGGGCTTCCCCTATCCTTTCACTTCTAGAGCCACTCTCTGCAGTGGTTATAGACCCAGCACTTGAAGACAAATGAATGAATCTTTTAAGGCAAAATGACATGACCCTTTTTCTCTTTTCAGTTACCAAGCAGGCACATACATTCCTCTGGCATTTATGTCTCCTAAGGTATATGTGCCTTTCTCCCTTCAACTAGAACATCTCTCCTCTGTGTTTTAGGATCCTGAGTTGTGCCAGCTTATGATTCACAAAACCCATCATGTCCCAAATGGGGCAAACTGTCTGCATGAGCATCACATGCATCATTGTTTGGCACAGCTACTGATCTTTCAGAATGTACCTCCCAATACATATCTAGGGCATATCCTTCACCCACACTTCTGGGACTAACTCCAGGACTGCTTTCAGAACAGGACAAATGAAGACTTGCGATCTAAACATAGACCTTCATTTTGCTATGTTTCACGGACTGTCTGCATATTTTAGAGGAATGGATTTGTATGTGCATAAAAATAACCACAGAGGAAACCCCTCTACCACCATTCCCCAAAACCTCTGTGAATTCTCTCGGCTGCTTCTTAGCATATACACTGTGTTCTACTTACAATTGCCAGCGATATTTGTTTTTGTTTAATGGGATGCCACTTATTAGGAGAACGATATCTTGTTTTATCATATTTGCAGTCCTACAGAACATGTCACACATTTTCTGCACATCCACAACTCATAATAGGTCTGTTACATTCAGAGCTTCTCAAGTGTCCTTTTATTAAAACTAAAGAAAATCCACTGTTTAACGTTTGTGTTGCAAACCTGAGAACTTTTCTGACAGGAATATCTCCTCTGTAGGTCAGGAACGACAAACTCACATCTTAGGATTTGCCTTCTGAGTTCAATGCTGTCCACACCCTGTGTCCCCCCCATCCCCACCCCGCAAAGCCCCTATCAGTTAATTTTGCATTCTATTGGAGCAGATTCAAAAACACAGCATGGAAGGACGAGGAAGCTCTGTGCCCCCAAAAATCCATGATTTCTATGAAGATGTAAATTTGTGTCTAGACAAAAAGGGGACACAACACTTTGTCTCTGCCTCTTGTAACTATGTATCTGGATGGAATGGTTGGTGATTATAGATTTATTTATTCTGTATATAAATTAAATCTCAGCTCACTTCAGCTGAACTTCAGGTTGATAAATCTTTTTTCACACTCATACGTAAAAAGGAGTGTGAAATAGTTGAAAATAGCTATGTGAAAGAATGGGAATTCTATCATATGATGAATATATGGTTTAAACCATTTTATTAGATTCAAGAAGCTGAGCAGTTTAAACTCAAACTGCATTTGAAATGAATCCAGAATTTTACCTTATTGAGGTACAATTTTTTTTAATGGGAGCAAAAAATGCTGAAATGAGTTGTGTCTGTAAGTGCCTTTGTTTTTACACAAAGCCTTCAAGGGGGAAAATGAAATATGTTTCCCTCCCTTTTCCCTTCCTAAAGTTCAAAGCCCTATAATAGTTTTTCCATGTAAATAACGAGTCAGGTTTTAACAATGAAAAATATATATACTCACAAATGCAATTAATTTTGGATGAAGTGATTTGATTTCCTTGTACAGCACAAAACCCGTCTCTTCCTTGCTTTCCCAGTTTGCAAAATATGTAAATATTTAGTAATGTGAATAAACAGGGTTTGGGTTTCCCTCCCACTTTTGGTATATACCTGACATGCCAGGCTTAATAACATTTGATAGTTTATTTTAAAAGTGAAGTTTATTTCCAAAGTCCTCATCGAGTTAGAAAGTATCCCATCAGCAAAGTTGGTCCTAATCAAAGGAGAGTAATTGAAAACAAACAATGTCTTAGCTATTGAAAATCAGGGAATAATTTTTGTACCAGATAACGTTTTAACTGACACAGTAAAAAAGCGCAGACACATTCTGACACTGCACAAAACTCCAGTAAAACGGAACTTCTATGCAGATCCCAAGGTCTTTAAATGTGATTTACTTGTACAAAAGAAACACCCACACTAGACCAATTCTTTCCGCAATGGACATGTTATGGGTCGGAACCACTTTTCCTGCTAATTTGAAAACTGATGCCCATGCAAAGTGCTGCAGAACTGGGGCCTATCCAAAATGTGACTGCCTGCCACACAGTGTGTGCAAATTCTGCTAGGAGTATGGGGGCTTATTTCTGCGTAACAGTGCATACGAAGGAGACAAACATTTACCTCTAAACCAATGCTTAGTGTGTGGTGGTGCTTGAAGTTTTGCTAAAAGGATATCGATTGTATAAAAGACACAGTATCAGTTTCAGTATGTAGTGTGCACCTATTCCCTCAATACAGGATTTTAAAATCTACCATACCAATTTTATTTGCAAGGACATGATGATGTAGGGTTATTATTATTATTATTATTATTTTAGAAAAAGGAATTCTGATCTGATCAAATTTGGTTTGATGCAGAATTCTGACACAGGAATTCTGACACAGGAATTCTGACACAGGAATTCTGCATCAAACCCAATTTGTTTTCCTTCCCTTCCTTCAACTGCCTGAGCTCTCTTTTTTTGCCGTGTCCCCTGTCTCCTTACGCAGAGCCCCTTTCCAGGCTAGCGCAGTTCAGCCATCAGGGAGGTTGCCCCTCATGTTGGACAGCAGAGTGCTGAGTCACAAACTAGGAAGTCTTCTACTGATGAATGAATTACAGTTGGAAGAACCTGCAGATACTGTATCATCACACGCACAAAAGGATGGAAAGGCGGAAGACCCTTGAGAGGAATGAAATAAATGCCTATGAATTGTTTTCTCTGTGTGTGTTTTTTGTTTTTTGTTTGGCTTGGGAGAGGAGGGAAGGAGACAAAGAACATTCCCGCCCTCCCCACACACACCAGTGCCCTGGGCTGCCTGTGGAGCCAACTCCGCGAGCACTCCCTCCCACATCAGCCTTTCTTGACATCTGTCGCCTGGAGGGGTTAGTCACCTGCCAATGACTAAAGCGCACTCCCATTGTGAGACTGGGACAAGCATCTGACCACAGCCCACTGAGCAAGCTATTGTATTTTGCTTCCTGTGAAAAGGGCAGCAGGGAGGCAGCCCTGCTGCCCAAGTACCTGGCACTGAGTTGGCCTCTGAAGTAAACAAACAAGCAAACAAACAAACAAACCCCAAACAAAGAAAAACCAGCCGCCACTGTCCAGGCCAAAACAATGGGGGCAAAGGGATTCTTGATCAGGAAAGTATCCCGGACAGTTAGTTAGTAGGGGAAGGCTGAGGAAAAGGGAAAGAAGTGGAGGAAGAGAAATGGGTCATTTCTTCTTCTTTCTATTCCCCACCCCTTTCCTCCCTCCACCTCCCTTTCCAAATCTGGCATTTCAGCCCGAGACAGGGTGGTTTTCCACACACTCACCTCGCCCTTGTCTCCTCGGGAGGGGAGGGGAGCCAATCTGCGGTACCTCTCCTCCCCCCCCCAATGCCCCCGCACCCTCTCTCCCACCCTCTGGGACTGGGCTTTGCTTTGTGGTTCAAGCTTTACACGTCAGAACGGAAAGGGGGGTTAGAAGAGAAGGGTTCATAAAGATCTTCACCAAATTAAAAAAAAAAAGAACCACACAGGCGCACGCACGCACACACACATTCACATTTAAGAAGGGGGGGGGAACCAAACCCACAACCAAACCCAAGTGAGTGGGATTGGCAAATGGGATTATTAATCCTGGCCCAGAATAAAGGAGGCAGCAGACTCCATGCAGACCCCTCGGCGAAAGGAAGCATTCAGTCACACACCTACCTTCCAGGGCTGCACCGGACTGGGGCTTTAACCAGATGGAGTTCAGAGCAGGTAGGCGCCCCTGGTACCTTTCTCCAGCCTTCCCTCCTCCAAGGGGGAAGCCAACCCATTTATCCTCATTCAGGACCCCAATTGATGAGTCCTCTCTCTCCTCACCAAACACATTTGTTTTTTTTTTCCTCTCCCTCCCAACCTTTTCTGGAAGCCCCCCCTTAGGGGGAAAAATGCCACTAGCAAATCCTGGCAGCATCCAGAGATCTAGAGAGCGGGATGGGGAGGGGGTGGAGTATGGTGGGCTGGCATTTCCTCTGGATAGTTCTTTGACAAAAACAATCCCCCCTCCCAAGTTCTCTCTCTCTTTTTTTTAAGCATGGGGGGGAGCACCTATTGCTACCACCTTTACCTCTCTCCCCCCCCTTCCCACTCCAAAGTTTGAAAAGGGGTATATTGGGGTGGGGGGGGCAGAAAAATGAATGAGCTTTCGCTTGTATACAATTGCATCAAATACATTCTTGAAAGCAACCAGGTTCTGCTTAATACACTTTCAATTTTTTTTAAAGCCAGTCGCTTCGACAGCGGGTGTATGCACTTTTCCTTTTCAATGGTTTTTTTTAAATATATATTCTTACATTCCTGGACACCAATCAAAAGAGCAAATCACGGGAGGTGGAGGGGGAGAGAGAAAGAGCGAGCGAGCGAGCGAGCCGAGCGAGAGCGTGGTGAAAAGTTTGCGCACATACCGGGGGGGGAGAAAAAAAAGTTCAGGCAGCTTTTTTCCCCCCATCTAACACCCAGCAAATACAAACCCAAACAAATAGGGAAGGCAGAGGGGGGAAGTTAAAAAAAAGAAAGAAAAGGAACGGAACGGAACGGATCCCCGGGCAGAGCCGGCCGGGGAGAGAAAGGCAACTTTTCGCTCCGCGCCAGGGATCTGCCGCGATCATTCGGAACAAAACCGTTTGCCTGCTCACCCGCAGCGTCGCCCCCAGCCCACACTCTTGAGGCTACTATGCTATGTGTTGCTGGGGGGGTTTCAGGTAAGGGCTCGCATCTCCTTCATTTCGGAGCGCGGGGGGGATGGGGCGGGGGGTCTTGCCGTGCGCTTCGTCTCCCCCACCCCTCCCGTCCCCACCCCCCAAAAAACCCGCTGCTGATTCTAATTTGATTTGATTAAAACGTCTGTCTGGCTTTGGGGCTGATTTAAGACTTTCCCTCTGCCCCCCCCTTCCCTCTTTCATGCATGTTTGTGATTACCGAAGTTTGGGGGGGGGGGTGGAAGAGAGAGACTGCTTAGCGAGGGAATAACATTCACGACTGACAGAAGAAAATCAAAGTCACCAACTTTTTAGACAAGGGCTGAGAAGGAAGGGGTGTTTTCCCTGCTCCCCACAGCCTGAGTAAAAAGCTGTTCCAACAGAGGGAGAGAATGTAGGTTTGGTTTCCCAAAATAAAAAAAAAAGATTGTTTGTTTGCTTGCTTGCTTTTAAACAAAGAGCTGGAGAAAGGAAAGAGGAAAAAACACATCCTGAAGCCAGTTTTTGGCCAAAGTAAGGAAAAGTCCATCTCTGGGGCAGATGGAAGTTGGGGGGGGGGGGAGAGAACAAAACCCAAGGAAGTGTCCAAGCGGCCTTAAGTAATGTGAAGGGTTTGTGTGTTTTTGGTTTTTGTTAATCCTTAGAGTTTTAACATTTGCAGCCTGGTTAGCAAAACTTTTCTCGCTGCTACTTTGGGAAGGTGTGTGTGTGTGTGTGTGTGATTATTTGGAGTGAGAGTGCTTTTTCCTGCAGGGTGTAATTTTTATAAGCATTGGGGGTGTTTGTGTTTTGCAGACAACACCCCAGGCTTTCTGGAAGAGGGCTTGTGTTTAAAATAAAATATAAATGTAAAAACAAGCCTTAAAAGGTCAAAAAGTGGTTTGTTTCCTGGACTGGCTCTTTTGACAATCACGGCCGGCCTTTGGGGAAGTGGGGAGTCTCTTGCTCCCACAGAGTCACGGCTATTTAAAAAGAAAGAAAGAAGAACAAACAAACAAAGGGAGAAGAAACAAAACAAAAACCTTTGGGATTTGTGTGTGTGTTTGTGTGTGTGGTAATTTTTTAAAATTTTTTTTTTAAAAATTTGCTCTGGATGCTGAAGAAGGCAGAGCAAGGAAAGTAGAGGGGGAGATGCCGGAAAACCGGAGGCCGGGGAGACCAGCCCTATTCATCCCTCTCAGTGCAGGCATGCCTAAAGAGGACTTGCTCTTTCATGTCTCTAATGCCCAAGAGAGCCCAAACTCTCACTGCGAGGTCTGGTGGGGAAAGATGCTAACCATCCGCTTGGGTTTCTGGCGACCAGGCGGGCTGTTCCCGGCCAAGACAGTTGAAGAAAGTGAAAGATGGGGAAGGAGGGAGGGGGAATGGCATAGGAACAAAACTGATAAAACGTTTACATTTCTATCACCCCCCCATCCTGCAGCTGCAGCTAGCAGCTTGGGCCAGGCATTTTTATGAGCTTTTTCTCCAGAATAGCCCAATGGAGCAAAAAATGCTCCTCAAGAACACACGGGGTGGTGGTGGTGGTGGTGGTCAGGCCACTGGTAGGTCTCTTGGGCTGTGGGTGTAGTTGGGGCAGCAGGGCCAAAATGGGGATAGTGTTTCGGGAGAGGTGTGCAAAAAGGATCAGGAAGGATGTGGGTAAAAGCAGAAAAGCTGTCCTGAAACAGAGCACATTTCTTATAAACAGCATCCTTTCTTAGCCTGCATGTACACTGAAGGGGATTATTAGGAAGCACCCATAGACAAGTTCTTGCCTGCAGGGCAGTGGCCATTTACGCAAACAACAGACCACCTGCGGGGTCTTTGGCAACTAGTTCAACCCTGTCTGTGATCTCCCTGATTTGTCCAATGCAGGCAGGTGAATAATATGGGCCTCTGTTAAATCCAAAGGCTATGCGGGAGTCCTTCCTCCAAAGAGACCATTCCCTGTCCCCCCCCAACTCAAAAAGGGCTCCCATAGTGGAGGACTCCATGGTGGAGACGGAAGGAAAGTAAAGTTTTCAGGCAAAACTGTATACAAAGGCTATTTCTACCATATAAGCAAGGATAAGAAGATAATTTGGGCTGACAGCTGTCTGTTAGGAAGGAAATCTCTTAAAAGAGAGACTGAGGGTACTCCAGAAAAACTTTCTGGGGATGCTACCGAGCCATATGTACTGAGAGCAAGGGGGAGTGTGGAACTGGTGGCCCACCAGATATTTTGGGCTACAATTCCCTTAACTATCTAACACTGACAATCCTAGACAGAGCTGATGGGAATTATAGATCAAAATCCTGTACCTTCATTTATCTCCACTCAGAAGTATGTATATAGTATGTCCACAAAAACAGTAATTGCATATGCATATCTGTATGCACATGATGAAATAGACACATACATACTGTACATGTATCGCCTTTCCTTACCAATGCTTAGCACTAAGGTTGTTGCTCAGAGGAGCCTTGGCTTGTGACTTGTTTTCCATTTGGACAGAAAAGCTGGGAGTACCTGGCTAGTCCCATTTTGGAGAAATCTTGTTCTTGTTGATGATGAAGGGATGGCGTGCCTCTCTATATGTAGTTAACTTTTAAATGAGGACTGAACTCATGCCTTTGTCTTATTGGATAACAAAGTCTAGGAGCTTGCTGCCATCTTGACGGATGTGTGTTTGAGAATGGACACATAAGGCTGCATACGTATAAGGATGTTCCTTTCAGGACATATGGGAAACGGACATCCAGGTTATGTGCATAAGAACATCCCTTTCAATGCATGATAGCAGGGCTGGGGCTACTATTAAGCAAAAATGAAGTGATCATCTCAGGCAGCAGAAGCTATGAAGTAAGACTTGGTGGAGAGCTGTTGGATGACAGGGCCGAGTGTGTGCCATGGAGCCTTCCTTGTGCCACGTAGGTTAATCTGCCATACTCAGGTGCAGTGGGGCAAAGCCGCCCACCTGTTACTATCAACGTTAGATTTAACTACCATCCTGGTTTGTACCTGCAGTGGTGGATGGGGGTACCATCTTGACCTTTACCTTAGGGACCAAAATATCAGGACCAGCCAAGAACGGTAGCATCCAGGGAGGTTTGACTCTGTACAGAAGGTGTGGAAAGGAATTACCTGCAGTTCACAAAGGGGACATGAATCTGTATGTGATCAGGCCTTCTTGAGCACAGTAATTGCTGCAACCCTACCAAAGTCTTCATGGGGTCATTTACAATCAGCAGTGACACAGAAGGTCAGGATGCGCAGCTATATAATGGCATTCACACGTACACTGGTGCTTCGCTTAGCGATTGCCTCGTTTAATGATGTATTCGCTTAGCGATGAGGTTTTTGGAGCGATCTTGCACTCCGTTTAGCGATGTTTCCAATGGAGAAATTTTGCATAGTGATGTTCGGGACCTTGCTTCACTTAGCGATGACAGTTTAGGTCCCCCTGTTTCGCTTAGCAATGTTTTTGACAGCTCTGTTTTCACTATTTTTAAAAGGTGTTAAATTGTTTTAAAAGGGTTTAGAGTGCTTGAAATCGTTAGTGCACTTAATAAACCCTTTGTTAACCAAATTTGGCTTCGTTCTGACTCTTTTTGAATTTTTGGTGATTTTTTTCTCCCCCATTGAAATGCATTGAAAAGGTTTCAATGCATTCCAATGGGGGAACTGCGTTTCACTTAGCGATGTTTCCTATGGCAATTTTTGCTTAAGGACGGTAATCCGTTCCCATTGGAACGGATTATCCGGTTTTCAATGCATCTCTATGGGAAAACGCGTTTCGCTTAGCGATGTTTTCCCATAGCGATGAATTTTTTGGAACCAATTAAAATCGTTAAGCGAGGCACCCCTGTACATCAAAATTGTTATGTTATTCTACTGAAACATCAATTCACACACACAGGAATATTTAACATCAGGGGTGCCAGAATTCTAGGCTGACTAGAAATGGCCCCTTCAGCCCTCTGAGGAGAAGACATGCTTCCATGTGCTGAGGGGCCTCTCTTATCAATAAATCTGCTGGAGATCTGACATTGGTACCGTGGCACTGAGCAGCCAATCTTGGCCCTAGTTGGCCAGCTTGGTGTAAAAGTTGTATATTCGTACATCCACCTCCCCTGCCATTTGAGCTGCCTTACACAGAACATGCATCCAGAGGAAATCTCATGCATGAGAGAAACTAATTCCTGCTTCGGGGCACAGTAGAGCTTGTCTGGTAAATTCTCTGTTCCTTGCCTTCTTTTCTCACTGGCTTCCCTCTCCCAGTCAGATATGTTCAACACAGTCTCTTAGTCCCAACAGGTAAACCTCCTGCTGTCCAGCTCCTCTTGCTCGCACACATCTGCGTGTGCGCACACACACTTTTCCATGTGCATGCCCTTTCTCTACAGATGCTCCTCATTAAGCTTGCTGCTGGTTTAGGTTTGTTGATCCTAAGCCTGCAGCCAGGAAATTAAAGAGGGGAAAGGGAAAAGTTACAGGAATGGTTTGTAGATTCCATGCTATTATGACAAGACAATAATGCATTGTACGTATGGGGAGTGACACAAATGAGACACAAACAGGACATTATGAGAGGTGACAATTTTAGGGGAACATATTGACAGCAGTTTCCCCATATTCCTGGTTCAGTGCTATAGCACAGGAATGGCCAAGTCTCAAGGACCACTTTATTCTCCAGGCAGTGCTCTGGAAACTGGAAGTGCAATCTGACCTCCTCACAGGTGGCCAAACTAGAATACAGTCTCTGTGTAACTATCTGCTGGGGCACTGCATGCAAAGCATAAAAGAAAAATAACATTGAACGTATGGAATAACTCAGTGGATCTCACCATTTTTGAAAACAAATTTCCTTTGCTTGCATGTGAAACTCTGGGCAAAATGTGTACCACATGGTTTGAATTTGGTAGGGCTGCCAGGGGCCCAAGAATTGCTTCATGGACCAGAGCTGACATACAGCTGGAAGTACCTTAGAAAAAGGCAAATGTTTTCTCCCTCTCCCCACATCCACTGGCCCTGCCTTCACCAGGCCACCCATCTGCCATCTGTGGAAAGTTAGCATCTGAATGGTGCCTGAATTGCACTGGCCCCATTCTGGCTCCTATCTGTTGCAGAGAGCGCCCAGTGACGAACTTGGGCAGATATACTGTGGTGGATTTTATGCAACAGGGAATTATGTTATAGTGATTTTGAGGCCTTCCAGATGTAAGGGATGATGGGAGATACAGTCCAGCAACATCTGGACGACTACAAGTTCCCTTACCCCAGCTTTATAATATGCAAAGTGAAAAGATTGTAAACAGGAGGTAGTACGAGTTGACAGTTTATTTGTGAAAAACGACAGTCTTCCTCATGCAAGGCAGGGATAGTGATCTCAGTCCTAACATGGACACCTACTTTTAGCCAGAAATTGTTCTTGGAAAGAATTATTTCTCTTTAATAATAATTGTGTTCCGTCAAGTCAGTTCTGACTTATGGTGACCCTTTTCAGCAACTTCTAGGTACAGCGTATTCAGACATGGTTTGCCTTTTTGTTCTTCTGGGGGTTCCCTGGGACGGTGCAGTTTGTCCAAGGCCACACAGGCTGGCTCTGCTCGCAGGAGGCACAGTGGGGGAATCGAACTCCCAACCTCTGGCTCTGCCAGAAGCCTAACTTACCGAGCGATTCAACCAGCATTTATCTTTAAGTAACGTCAAACCAGATCTAGACTTTGCGAATGTTGAGATGATTT
This sequence comes from Pogona vitticeps, assembly GCF_051106095.1. Classification (NCBI taxonomy): domain Eukaryota; kingdom Metazoa; phylum Chordata; class Lepidosauria; order Squamata; family Agamidae; genus Pogona; species Pogona vitticeps. Next base: position 244,691,418 of record NC_135783.1, read on the forward strand.
ACACAGCTCTTATTCCTCACAACAAACAGAGAAATGAAAAGGCCTTGTATAACATTATATTCTAACAACTAGTGCTCTAATCCTGATCATAGGCAGAATTTCTCCATGGAACTCTCTCCCACTTGTCTTATAGAAAGCAAGATTGGAGAAGAAGGGGAGAAAACTTGGAAGTTAACAGATGTAATTTCTCCTGGGCTATGAAAGAGGCAGAAGCCTCCCCTTATTTGGATTCAATCCTCTGAATCCTCTGTTGCTGATTACTAGATTAATTGCTGTTAGAATAGGAAAACACAGGACAGAAACATAGGATTGGACCAGTGGCAATAGTTTATGATTGTGGATATCCAGGAGAGTGATTATGGAGAAACAGGCTGATATCAGGAAAGAACTAGACCAGGCTCACTATACGAACAAGGCTATAAAATAAATAACATAAAGACTTCAAAGCAAGAGAAAAGTGGATCTGCCTAAGCACGGCGGAAGAGTTGGAGTCACAGGCCTTGAATCATCAAGCATGATACAGAAAGTGCACCTCACAGGTAGTGAAGGCAAGGCTATCATAATCTGGGCCATGGACAAACACTTTGGATACTAGCCCAGATGCTGTGGAGGCCTTAGTCACTAGGACTTAGTCACAGAAGGGTGCTTGAGGTCTTGAGAGAAGACTGTGCAAAATGCATCATGGCACGTACCTTGACTATATATGGGAAACTCAAACTTCATTCTGACCACACTGAATTTCAGGCCACTGAGGGCCAGAAGGGAGCTCTGCCATCTTTCACACAGAGGGGAACAGAGGGTCCTGAAGAAGTGATCTGACAGATGTGGGTGGGCAAAGGCACCACAGGAGAGAGTAAAACTGCCTTCATTTTGTATGATGGGGCAGCCAACGCAACCTTGTGGCCTTTTCATAGTGATGAAAATCCATGTAGTCTCTTTTTGGGTGATAACTCTCAGAATCCCAAAGCCAGTATGGCCAGTTATATCCAAAAAGTAACTTTTCCAAACTCTGTGGAAAAGCAAGACACCTTGGGAGCTTCACTGAAAAGTACTGAAGGCAAATCATTTTCCAAGGCCACTCGTTCTAAAGGGTTTTACTTTATGTCCAGCACTGACTGCCACGTTTTCATCTGGATACTTGAGCCAGGTTAAGTGGTCTTCATGCCTAGCTTGGATAGGACATTGGCTGGCTCTGTTCTTACATGTCCCAGTAACCTGATGGGCACTAGGAGTTAGGTTTAGTAATCCCCATCCCACAGAGCATAAATATATGATGAGTCTTGTACAGAATCCCATTGTGCATCATGATTTATTCTCAGTATGACTTCCACGGCTCCCTCTTTTTAAACTTTCAAAAAACTGGGTTTTTCCTATTGCTCGCCCTTCCAGCCTTGACACTCTTGTAAGCTCACGTCACTCTGCGGTTTCAAACTAAGCTGGTGAGATTTAGTTTCAGGAGTGCTGGGCTCAATGTTTACTTCAGCTCCGTTTGCGCCTGTGTTCAACTGTAGAGAACATACCTAAGGAGCCTTTTGCTAAGAAAGCCTCTACTGTCAGCCAGACATAGCCACTAGTATCTTACCAGTCCAGGCTACAGTACTGAGGTTGTATGGGCCTGTCTCATTGCATGTTTACTGAGAATCGATCCTAGGGCAAAATGGGGCTTACGTTGCAGTAAGTGTGCAAAGGAGGACTACTGAATGAGTTTAGGCTAGTATCTCAGCATGCTTCAAATAATACATGTCTGTATATTCTCAAATGTTGCCCTGTTGCCCATCCAATCCTTCAAACTGTTTACTGTTTGTTATCAGCCAGCTCTCCCAATCAATACTTCACTTTTAAGAATGTGCCGCTATAAAATCTGGTGCCAACTCACACCTCACCACATGCAGCAATCGAAATAAAGCATTTCCTTCAGTGTTTCAACACTTCCCTTGTTCTCTGCATGCCTGAGGTCTTTCCACTGATACAATTGCTTTCCCTCAGTGGAAATCTATCATATGTCACCCTGCAGGAAGCCTCTTGTTATGCTTAGACTGCAGGGCGAAGCTTGGCTAGTTGAAGTAGAGCAGCAATCCTGTGCGCACTTACCAAAAAGGAAGTCCCAGTGAATACTGTAGGACCTGCTTCTGAGTAAACATGCATAGGTGTGCTGCTGTATATAAGTTCAATAGAACTCAGTAGGTTTTGCATCTGAATGAGCACCGTAAAGCTTGGCCTGCAAAGATTATATCCATTCCAGATCTTAGGGAATACTTTCCCATGTTCTCCAATAGTTTCAGGCAGTGAGCTTCCTGTAATCTCAGGTATTTGCTATCCCAAATAGAAATCTTTTCAGTGTATATCTACAAGGAGGGGAGTGAAAGGTGCAGAGTTTGGCACTTTCAGTGTTGAAATGGAACTGCCAAAACCTTTGGCTTGAACCCAAATCTGAAATTATTTTTGCATTGTGTAGTCTAGACATGATCTCCTCAACTGTCCTCCAGAGGCACTACACACACTCGGTGGCCATGCTTACAACTTTCTGGCCTAGGCAAATACTCCTTTATTTTGTGTGTGTGTGTGTGTGTGTGTGTGTGTGTGTGTGTGTGTGTGTGTGTGTGTGTGTGTGTGTGTGTGTGTGTGTGTGTGTGTGTGTGTGTGTGTGTGTGTGCAGTCTCCTAGCCCCTAAGCATCACATTTTATCATCTGATCTGGTGCCACTTCTGTCTCTCTCACTGTAAAGGACGTTTTATGTAGTGTCCATGTTTTCTTGGGCACATGGGGAACAATATTAAAAGTGCTCTTTTATAGCCTTAGTGCATCCCAGTTCACTAAACAGCCCGTCAAACTTTCTGCCAATGTCTTTTGCATACTTCTCCATAGGCAAATCACAGAAAACTAAGCACACAGCTAAGTGGTTTCAAATGGAACTTGTACAGATCACCTCTGTGTTACACCACTTGCATTTAATTCCTTGGCCTCCTAAGCATGAAGACTTCCAGTCTTATCCCTTCAGCTGCTTTTCCTACACTCTGCCTCATTTGGCCCCATATCCTCTACCAGAATTCCCCTTTTTGCAGTTGTTCATCACTAATTGTTTTTATATGTAAGTTTGAGAGGTCACAGACCATCCTCTGCTTGTTAATTTTCCACATATGGGATATTTTTATTTACTTCTTACTTGATCAAGCCTTTTTCTCCAGTGAGCTGAAGGCAGCATAAATCGCTCTCTTCTCCCCCACGTTATCCTCACAACAGTCCTGTGAGGTGATTAGAACTCAGCCTGGGGAATGACACAAAGTCACCCAGCGACTTCACAGCTTCGTTGGGATTTGAATCCCAGGGTTTTCCACAGCCCTCACTGCTAAACTACAACAGCTGCGTTCAGGTTCAGGGATGGTTCAGAAACTGCTGCTTCCATCTGAAGCACACGTATCTGGAAGTCAGTCTCACTGAAGTCAATAGGGCTTCTTTCTCAACAAAGGTGATTAAGAGCAACTTCTGAGTATGATAAGGAATGGTTAAAAATGCAATTGGAAGACCAAATAAAGAGTTGATCTCCAGCAGCATACTTGCACATGATGGGTTGTGCCTCCTCTTGTAAACAGCTGGAAGCTCCTCTATAGACCATATAACTTATGGAGAATCATCTATCCAGGAATCTCCTTCCGTGCCTCACTCAGTTTCACACTTTTTCTGTTCCCTGTCACTCCCTACTTCGCCCTGCACTCCTCTCTCCTGGAGCGATGCAGCTTACCTCAGAATGGAAAAATCCTTACAAAGCACAGCCACTGTCTGGTTAATTTCATTGTCCGCTTTCCTGCACAGCCTTGACTCTGTCATTACTGATGCAAACAAGTCCTGCTGGCTGATCAGGGCTCCCCAGTGTCATCAGCAGACTCCTCTAGTTGCTCAGCCTGGATCATGCCTTAGGGAGCAAACAGATGTAAGGACAAGCAGGGTATGCAACCTGCTTGTCAAACATTTTGTCACTCCAGCCCACCTATTTACTGAAGACATGGAGGAACCTGAGTCACAAGCTAGGTCAACCAAAGATTTGCTGTATAATTCTGAATATGAACATATCTCTCTCTCTCAGTTCTGTAAAAATGAGAATGTGTGTGTTTAGTCGTTTAGTCGTGTCCGACTCTTCGTGACCCCATGGACCAGAGCACGCCAGGCCCTCCTGTCTTCTACTGCCTCCCGGAGTTGTGTCAGGTTCATGTTGGTTGCTTCGCAGACACTGTCCAGCCATCTCATCCTCGGTCGTCCCCTTCTCCTCTTGCCATCACACCTTCCTAACATCAAGGTTTTTTCCAAGGACTCTTTTCTTCTCATGAGATGGCCAAAGTACTGGAGCCTCAGCTTCAGGATCTGTCCTTCAAGTGAGCATTCAGGGTTGATTTCCTTTAGAACTGATAGGTTTGTTCTCCTTGCAGTCCAGGGGATTCTCAAGAGCCTCCTCCAGCACCACAATTCAAAGGCATCAATTCTTCGGCGGTCTGCTTTCTTTATGGTCCAGCTCTCACTTCCATACATCACGACAGGAAAAACCATAGCTTTGACTATTCGGACTTTTGTTGGCAAGGTGATGTCTCTGCTTTTCAAGATGCTGTCAAGATTTGTCATCGCTTTCCTCCCAAGAAGAAGGCGCCTTTTAATTTCAGGGCTGCTGTCTCCATCTGCAGTGATCATGGAGCCCAGGAAGATAAAATTTGACACTGCCTCCATATCTTCCCCTTCTATTTCCCAGGAGGTGATGGGACCAGTGGCCATGATCTTAGTTTTTTTGATGTTGAGTTTCAGACCGTTTTTTGCACTCTCCTCTTTCACTCTCATTACAAGGTTCTTTAATTCCTCCTCACTTTCTGCCATCAGAGTGGTATCATCTGCATATCGGAGGTTGTTGATATTTCTTCCGGCAATCTTGATTCCGGCTTGGGTTTCTTCCAGTCCAGCCTTCCGCATGATGTATTCTGCATATAAGTTAAATAAGCTGGGGGACAATATACAGCCTTGCCGTACTCCTTTCCCAATTTTGAACCACTCAGTTGTTCCATGACCAGTTCTAACTGTTGCTTCCTGTCCCACATATAGGTTTCTCAGGAGACAGATAAAGTGGTCAGGCACTCCCATTTCTTTAAGAACTTGCCATAGTTTGCTGTGGTCCACACAGTCAAAGGCTTTCGCATAGTCAATGAAGCAGAAGTAGATATTTTTCTGGAACTCTCTGGCTTTCTCCATAATCCAGCGCAAGTTAGCAATTTGGTCTCGAGTTCCTCTGCCTCTTCGGAATCCAGCTTGTACTTCTGGGAGTTCTCGGTCCACATACTGCTGAAGCCTACCTTGGAGGATTTTGAGCATAACCTTGCTAGCGTGCGAAATGAGTGCAATTGTACGGTAGTTGGAGCATTCTTTGGCACTGCCTTTCTTTGGGATTGGGATGTAGACTGATCTTTTCCAATCCTCTGGCCACTGTTGAGTTTTCCAAACTTGCTGGCATATTGAATGTAGCACCTTAACAGCATCATCTTTCAAGATTTTAAATAGTTCAACTGGAATGCCATCACCTCCACTGGCCTTGTTGTTAGCCAGGCTTTCTAAGGCCCACTTGACTTCGCTCTCCAGGATGTCTGGCTCAAGGTCAGCAACTACATTGTCTGGGTTGTCCGGGATATCCAAATCTTTCTGATATAATTCCTCTGTGTATTCTTGCCACCTCGTCTTGACGTCTTCTGCTTCTGTTAGGTCCTTCCCATTTTTGTCTTTTATCATGTTCATCTTTGCGCAAAATGTTCCTCTAATATGTCCAATTTTCCTGAACAGATCTCTGGTCTTTCCTTTTCTGTTATCTTCCTCTATTTCTTTGCATTGTTCATTTAAGAAGGCCCTCTTGTCTCTCCTTGCTATTCTTTGGAAGTTTGAATTCAAGTTTCTGTAACTTTCCCTATCTCCCTTGCATTTTGCTTCCCTTCTCCTCTCTGCTATTTCTAAGGCCTCGTTGGACAGCCACTTTGCTTTCTTGCATTTCCTTTTCTTTGGGATGGTTTTCGTTGCTGCCTCCTGGACAATGTTACGAGCCTCTATCCAAAGTTCTTCAGGCACTCTGTCCACCAAATCTAGTTCCTTAAATCTGTTCTTTACTTCCACTGTGTATTCATAAGGGATTTGGTTTAGATTATACCTGAGTGGCCCAGTGGTTTTTCCTAATCTCTTCAGTCTAAGCTTGAATTTTGCTATGAGAAGCTGATGATCAGAACCGCAGTCAGCTCCAGGTCTTGTTTTTGCTGACTGTATAGAGCTTCTCCATCTTTGGCTGCAGAGAATATAATCAATCTGATTTCGATATTGCCCATCTGGTGATTTCCATGTATAGAGTCGCCTCTTGTGTTGTTGGAAAAGAGTGTTTGTGATGACCAGCTTATTCTCTTGACAAAACTCTATTAGCCTTTGTCCTGCTTCATTCTGAACTCCAAGGCCAAACTTCCCTGTTGTTCCTTTTATCTCTTGGCTCCCTACTTTAGCATTCCAGTCCCCTAGAATGAGAAGAACATCTTTCTTTGGTGTCAGTTCTAGAAGGTGTTGTAAATCTTCATAGAATTGTTCAATTTCAGTCTCCTCAGCAATGCTGGTTGGTGCATAAACTTGGATTATTGTGATGTTGAATGGTCTGCCTTGGATTCGTATTGACATCATTCTATCATTTTTGAGATTGTATCCCATTACAGCTTTTCCCACTCTTTTGTTGACTATGAGGGCTACTCCATTCCTTCTACGGGATTCTTGTCCACAATAGTAGATATGATAATCATCTGAGCTGAATTCACCCATTCCTGTCCATTTTAGTTCACTGATGCCCAGGATGTCAATGTTTATTCTTGCCATCTCCTGTTTGACCACCTCCAGCTTCCCAACGTTCATAGATCTTACATTCCAGGTTCCTATGCAGTATTCTTCTTTGCAGCATTGGATTTTCCTTTCACTTCCAGGCACGTCCACAGCTGAGCGTCCTTTCGGCTTTGGCCCAACCACTTCATTAGCTCTGGAGCTACTTGTACTTGTCCTCCACTCTTCCTCAGTAGCATGTTGGACGCCTTCCGACCTGAGGGGCCCATCTTCCAGCGTCATATCTTTTAGCCTTTTGTTTCTGATCATGGGGCGTTCTTGGCAAAGATACTGGAGTGGCTTGCCATTTCCTACTCCAGGTGGATTGCGTTTAGTCGGAACTCTCCACTATGTCCTGTCCGTCTTGGGTGTCCCTGCACGGCATAGCCCATAGCTTCTCTGAGTTACTCAAGCCCCTTCGCCACGACAAGGCAGCAATCCATGAAGGTGAGAATACACTCATATTATCTTTCTCCCTTTTATCCTTCTGCAGACAATGACCCATCTCTTCAGGCAGGCTTTTAACAGACATGACTGAATCCCTGAATGCCTTCTTAGAGTCAGATAGTTTTTAAAGTTTACTTGTTTTTAATTGTTCAATTGTATTAGCATATAGTTTAATTCATTTTTCAATGTTAATCTTATTATGTTTTTAACTCTATTCATTTTAATATCGTGAGCCGTCTTGGGTCCCCTTATCGGGAGAAATGGCAGAATATAAATCAAACAAATGAACAAAAGTTACGGTATTCTGAAAAGAAGTGAAGCTGTGATTATGATTATGAAGGCATTTACTTCTTTAAGAATGGTGCTGGCTCTTAGCCAAGCTCCATACACAAAAACGAATATATATATATATGTATTATTGGCTGTTCATTGTTCAGAATACAACATGCTTCACTAAGGTTGTGCTTTCATATGGCACAAAAATAATAGATCTAAGACCTTGGCTTTCTGGGTAAAAAGTTAGATATTGCACCCCATTGTAATCATGTTCATCAGTGATATGCTGATTTATGTTCTGGTTACGTGGGCCTTTTTAAGGCAAGAAAAGTGAACAATGTTGGCAACAAAAGATAGTCACAATCCTACTAAACCTTGACATTGGTGTAAGTACAAGTGTGCAAACTGCAGGAGCAAATTGCTGCTAGTTAATGAGCTGCCACTTGCACTCCTCATTGTGTGCCTGTTGCAAGACTTGGCCTGCAACGAGGAATACAAGGAAGAATACTTTAACTAGGAGGAACAATTCCCCAAGGTAGTTTTATCCCATGGCACTTATGTCAGTGTGTAAAATATCAAAGAGGATTCTGGACAGTGCTTGAGACAGGGGTATTCCCCATTTCACTGAGATCACCACATTAGCCAGTCTCATAGCAACAACACTGTACTCATTCTCCACAAGTATGCACACTTCTGAGGTTTTTCTGTAACCACAATACCATGCAGAGTAAATAAAGACAACCGCCACAATTCAATTGTTTTCTGATGCTGAACCATCATATTATCACCAAAGGCTACAGTATGCAGTGATACAGAAAATGTTTTTTTTAATACCCTACCTCTCAGATCTCAAAGTTGTCATCTAAGAAGCATATCAACATTATCCAGAGTACCTATTAATCCTGGTTTTAAAATCACATTTGAGACACTGGGCTCCTCCTGCAACATAACAGCACACCCTGGAAAATGGTGAACGTGAAGAATATTCTTTGTTGTTTACTCGTTAAGTTGTGTCCGACTCATCGTTACCCCATGGACCAGAGCACGCCAGGCCCTTCTGTCTTCCACTGCCTCCCGGATATTCTTTACAGTTCCTTAATCACTTTGATTTAGCATAGAAGGAAAAACTGCTCAAGATCCATATTATATGATTTTGAGAACATGCTCTTAGTAGTACAAACGCTCTCCAAAAGCTAACTCTGTTCTATAACCCAAATTGGAAGAATCAGTTCATTTATACATGCGGCAGAAGTGCAGGGGACCTGAATTGGGGTTACAGATAAAACCTTCTTTGCTCTCTTACCTGTTCCACTAAGGTTTTCTCTATTAGCCTTCCACTGTCATTTCACAAGGAAAAAACAATTCATGTCCCCTAATCCTAACCCCTCCCCCCAAATCCTGATCCTGTGCAGATTTTGGACTCAAATGGATTTCCCAAAGCATGTTATAAATGTTCTTAGCTTTTATAAGTACTATTGGCTGCTTTGGAGACTGTGGTGATGAAACATACAAATCAAATGAGTACAATGCTTTTATTTATTCATTAATTACTTTAATTTGTAGACTGCTCCCACGAGTGCCGAAGCACTAGTCTGGGCGGTTTACAATAAAACACATATAATCAAAATACAGCAGTATAATAAAAACAATGTAACGATCTAGATGATGGAACAGAGGGAGCCAGAGAAAAGATGAAACTAAAAAAGGAAAATAAAAATAACTGGACAGAGATGTACCATCAACACAACTCAGCTGGGGTCAGAGTGGAAATTCTCCCTGAAAAGCCTCATCTTCCGTTGCCTCTTAAATAACAACAGGGAGGGAGCCAGGAAAAGCTTCTCCAGGAGCTGGTTCCTCAAGGGCTGGAGCCACCACGAAGAAGGCCCTGCCTCTTGGTAGATGATTTATGGGCCTCCCTTGGGATGACCACGCAGAGGAGCCTCATCTGTAATGATCTCATGGAGCAGGCAGTTGACATTTGGGAGAGATGCTCCTACAGGTGACGTGGGCCCAAACTAGGGAGGGCTTTATACATAGGAGTCAAAATCTTGAACCTGATCCAGGACTCCACAGGTAACCAGTGGAGGTGAGCCAGAGCTGGTGTGATGCAATCGTATCTGTTTGCCCCAACCACCAATTTGGCCACTACGTTCTGGACCCATTAGAGTCTCTGGACCAATCTCAAAGGAAGCCCAATGTAGAGAGCATTGCAGTAGTCAATCCAGGAAATGACCAAAGCTTGCACCAGGGTCCTGAAGGAGCCCTTATCTGGGAAGGAGCAGAGTTGGGCAATCAGCATAAGCTGGTTAAAGGCCCATCTGGACATGGCTGTGATCTGGGAATCCAAGGATTTAATTATATTTTAATTATGCAAAAATTAGGGCTTTCCACTTCAGCCTCATTTTACCACCTTTCCCCCACCAATGCCCCTTGAAGCCAGAGTGACTGTTGCTGCATTGTTTTCTGTATAACTAAGGAGCTTGGAAGTGTTTTTCAGAAAGGGGGGCTCAAAGTAATCAGACAGGTTATTATGAAATTTGTGTACTTCAGATGTATTTTTCCCCCACTGTTTTTTAATAGACTAAAGAAATAATATCTCCCTCATACTCCATTCATGGTTGTTTAAATGGGTATCACAATCATACAGTCGAACCTTAAAAAACCCTAAAATTAGTAGTTTATCAAATTTTAAATTATAGAATGGTTATGGAAGAAATCAGGAAAAAAAAACCCTGTCAATATCATGCTGACTTTGTACAAATCCATAGTGGGTCACATCTGGAATACTATGTTCAGTGATTGTCTCTCCATCTAAAAAGTCATATTGTAGAGGTGGAAAAAGTCATCCAGTATCATCAAGTATCAAGGTATTGGAGTAATTCCTCAATGAAGAAAGGCTGCAATACTTGGGACTGCTTTGCTTAAAGATAAGTAAGAAGAGAGATTATGAGGGTATATAAAATTATGTATCTCATGGAGAAATGGGGTGGGCTTTCTCTCATAATACTAGAATCTAAAGAGATAAATGAAGAATGCAGGTATAAAATGAATGTTATATGTCAAATGTGCATATTGGTGTACAAAAATAGTTTTATGCAGCCTAAATCTAGCACATTACTTTAGTCTGAACCACCAATGTTTAAAGTATTTAAATAAGCTCCAGAGTATGTATAGAGTATGGGGAAAACATGTTTTCTGGATGCTACTACAGTAATTCAATAATGCCTCTTGAATTCCAGTGTTGTAGGCCTTTGCTTTTCACTGCAGTATCAGCTGTGGTGGCAGTTGTGTGCTGTCAAGTCGCCTTCAACTTATAATGGTCCTATGAATGAGAGATTTACAAAATCTCCTGTCCTCAACAGCCCTACTAAACTCTTCCAAACTCAGGGCAGTGGCCTCTTTTAGGGACTCAATCCATTTTGCGCTTGGTTTTCTTTTTCTGCTGCCTTCAACCTTTCCTAGCATATGTGGGACTAAACTGTGAAGAGTTAAGTGAGTGATTCTCCACTTCCTTGATGGGCTCCCACAGAAGAAGGAACAGTCCAAAGCGAGCAGTCCTTTCCCTCTGACAGGACAGGGTAATGAATAATTTGGTAACTTTAAATATCTTAATCTGTTGGATAACCTATTAGTTTTAAAGGGACTACAAAACGCACACTCTTTTTCTTGTGAGAAAACAGATTCTGCTGCCCCTTTAAATTTCTATCAGGAGAAAAACATTTATTTCTTTTTTTCAAGTTCTGTGTTCTGGCAGGCAAAAACGTTGCCAATCTTTTTGTACTTGTTTGTATACCTTGTCATGCAGAGCTCTAAAGCTTCATCTTATATCACCTACCTGGGAGTAAGACCTACGGAACAGACTTGCTTATGTCTGTTGCTTTGCAGTCTTAAAAATATAGCAGAGCAGTATTGAACACAGTATTGAAAAATATTGAACACAGTACAGCCAATTTCCAAGTAAACATGTGTAGGGCTAGACTCATTTTCCTGCATCTATAATGTGAATGCAAAAAGCAAAAAGTAAAAGTCTGCAGTATATATTTTATTTCTGCATGGTTCTGTGGGCTGCATTAACAACACTCACACATGCCCACAAAGGGTGAAGGAGACTCAGAGGAGCTTATGCAGAGCTAGTAGCTCCGTTCCTTGCGTGCTCTTTTTCCTCTATTTTTATGATGCTTGATTTGGATTCTGAGGCAATGTCGTCTTCTGTGTGACAGCCATACAGATTTCTGAAGAGTGTGATCATGTCCCTTCTTAGTTTTACTCTTATCTTCCCCAGGCTATGAGGCCCAGTTTCTTTCAGGCTTTCCTTACAGGGCTTGCTTCCAAATCTCTGTCTCTCTTCATTGCCCGCTACAAAACCCATTCCAACCTGCCAATGCCCTTTTTAAAGCACAGCTTCCATAAGTAGTACTCCAGGTTAGCAGACAAGAATCCAAGGGTGTCTATTAAGGTTTAGGAACATAAGAAGAGTCTGCTGGATCATATGAACGATCAATGTACCCAAGCATCCTATTCCTCAGAGCAGCTAGCCAGATACTTTGGGGAAGCCCAGCCACAAGCAGGGCATAAAGACAGCTGACTTCCCCCATTCTGTAGCCCTCAACCAGTGGCCTGAATAGCTGCACCAAAAAGAAAGGAGCACTGAACTGTTTTGGTTGAAGGAGTGGTTGGAAATTTCTGTTGGTATTGAGAGGTCATTAAGAGGCAAACTGGGACTGAGATGTAGATGTGGGGGGAAAAATGCAAATAAAATGGCTATGAGATTTCCTTCCAGATTTCCTGGCACATGTAAACAGGCTGTAAACAGGAAATATGAGCAGGTTTTCTGCATTACCTATGTAAAGAGGTACAGTATAATGTGTGAATGCAGAGGCAGGATAAGACTGCCAGGCTGATGAGCTCGAGTACTCTGATTGGAACTTGGAGGGGTGAAATTTCTCTCACCAGTTCTGGAGCTGCAGATCAGGATGATGGACTGTTGTTGGCAGGAGAAGCAAGATGAGAGCCCCCAGTTCTGGGAAGTGATGGGATTTCCCCCACCAACCGCACTCTTTCCCATTACAGACACACACATAGACACCCCCCCCCCAACCCCACTACACGCCTAGAGAGATGTTAGTTGGATGGAAAAGTGTTGGAAGGAACCAGACGTGACCTTTCCCTATGTTGGGAACAGGCACTTTCGTAACTGGACTCTGACGTCAGGAGTCTCCGTGGTTTCTTGCAAGGCCAGAAAGGTCATTTTATTGTTCTGGCCAGGCTCCCTCTCTTCCCCCACATGGAATTCCCTCCAACTACCAGCCTCACCTCTGAGTCACCACCATGTCATACTCCTTTGGATCTCTTCCCCCTCCATCCCCCCCATCCCAATCTTGCCATATCTCAACCCTCTTCAGTAGCAGCCTGTCCTTAGAAACTGTCTAGGACAACATTCAGGGACAAGGAGTTATTTCTGCCACAGACTCTACTAGAAGGTTTTCCTATAGGATTCACCCCTTCCTAGAATCAGTCCCCCCCCTTTTTTTAGAAGGACAATTTGGAAGGACTGGGGGTAGTGAAATCAGCCCCTCCCTGCATCAAGGTCTGTTTAGTCTGCGGCTCTGTAATAACCCCCCTTCCTTCGGCACCACTGTAAACATCTGTCAGGGTCAATCTATTCCAGGGCCTTGCCAGGCACAGCTTCCTTTGCCCCACCCCCCACCACATTCTCCTCTTCCCTCCCTCCTGCCTTCTGGACCAGGGTTGGACACAAAGCTAAAGGGAATTTAGGAGCCCATGTGAGGCAGTGAGGTTTCTGCCTCTTCCCTCTGTTCCTTTCCAGGTTATAGGAGAAGACCTAAGTGTGCCCTCCCAACTATTTAAAAAAATAAAATAATAACATAAGTGTACACTTGTTATGTGAGCTGGTGACTCATGGTGTGGTAATGAGCAATCAAAGCTTTTGAGTGAATGAGGCATGCTTCCCCCCCCCCCCGCCTGCCACCCCTAGGTTTTTGAAATGCTGGCTGCAGAATATTTTGGCATAGACAGTACTTTTCTGTTCTGCCTAATGGCAAGTTCTGTGTAATACAAAGCATGCAAACTCCTGCTCTGGCAGAAAAAGGTATCATCTTACCTACTTTGTAATGACAAAATATGCAATTTCCTGCAACCTACAATGCAGATGTTTACATTTAGATATAACAAATCACTGGCACATTCTTCATTATCTCTCATCAATTTCCTCCAGTGCTGATTTTTTAAAAAATGAAGATGCATTAGTAAAATTGTTTTAGGTGCTCTCAAAAAGAGCAGGCAATGTAAGGAATCAAGATAGCCCTAGCGAGCCTTGTTTTAGTCATTTTGTGACCCTGGGTGCAGTGTGACCCTGGGTGCAGCCTGTTTATGTGGGGCGGTGAGCGTAACATCATGGAGAAAATAGATCTGAGGGAGCATAATCCAGGACTTTCCCTCCACTCAGAGTCTGGATGAACTGTAATGTGACTTAATGCCCTACATTCTTAGGTTGATGAGGAAGGCTTTTGAAGAAGGCAGGATAATATTTAGATAGGCTTGGGCTCCTTGTACATGTCATTTTAAAAATTTTTTTAAAAAGCATCAGGTTCTCCAAAACCAGTCTGCAAAGAGTCATAATACACTACTCCCTTGAATTACATGGATCTGAGCAGCGCTGTTTGGGTTATGCAGGGTCCCCCCCACCATAACTCAGTCAGTCAGTCAGTCAGTCAGTCAGTCAGTCAGTCAGTCAGTCAGTCAGTCAATATTCAACAAATACTGTGCTGCTATTCACTTCCAGGGGGCATGAAGAAAGGGGTGTGTGTGTGCTCAGGCAGTGTTGCTGGCCTTGTGGCAGCCCCTGCTCTGATAGCAGCAGCCCAGTCAGTCTCCTTTCTTGTCATAGGGGCTGCACATGGTAGCTGAGGAGGGTGCTGGGGCAGGCCTGGATGTTGATGCAGATTTGAAGGGAGAGGTGTGTGTGTGTGTGTTGATCAACTTTTTCCTGCTTTGAATTTATGTTTTGAGAGGCATAAGAATTATACACAGATTTTGAACTGTACGGGGGGTGGTGGTGTCTGGAGCCCCTAACCCCAGTGTTGTTGAAGGGAGAAGTGTATTTGAAATATCCACATCCTGCGTACTCATAATAACTAAAATCAGAAGGAAGTGGAAGACTCCTGCTCCTGTTTGATGCAACTGTTGAGGGTGGGAGTTAGAGAGCCAAGGAGGAGAGAGGAAGGGATGTGGTTTGTTAAGGAGGATGCATCAGTTGCACCATGGTCCAACGGGGGGGGGGGGGAGAGGAATCGAGAGCTAACCCATTTGCTGGAACCTGTGGGCAGCAGCACCTTTTGGGGGACCTTAGATGCTGAGATTGTTGAAAGCTGCCTTGTAGATGAGAATGGGGGTGGGTGGGTTCAGGAGAGTTATTTGCATCTGTAATCCCAGGGACAGGTTTGCAGGAATCATGGGGCATAAATGGAGCTATTTACAGGGCGCTGAGGATTAGAATAGCAGGATGAGGGTGGAATCACAGAATGGAGTCAGTACTATTTTTATGGGGAGCCCTGAACTGGGACAGAATTTGGTTAGCAAGTTGGGGTTGGGACTCATTTGCAGGGAGGAGGCTGGGAGGTGTGGGCAGGGGCAGCATACAGGGCTGAAGGAAGAAGCCGGCCCATTTCCCTCACTAGAAACATTAATAGTCAATGACTTCAAGCAGCCAAATATCCCTGTGGTGTCCAGTGAGGCAGCACTTTGCAGACCATATAAAGGATTGTTTCCC
Organism: Pogona vitticeps; assembly: GCF_051106095.1. Classification (NCBI taxonomy): domain Eukaryota; kingdom Metazoa; phylum Chordata; class Lepidosauria; order Squamata; family Agamidae; genus Pogona; species Pogona vitticeps. The sequence goes on from NC_135783.1 coordinate 244,706,797, forward strand.
CGACTTGCTACAGAGTACTGCAAAAGAAAGCTGTTCTGGACTGAGCTTGAGTCGCCCAGCAAGGTCAGGTCACAGTGCCTGCTGTGCTAGGGAATGAAGCCCAGCCCAGCACAGGCCTGGCAGACAGAGCACAGGGAGGTGCGTTGCAGCCCCACGTATGGACAGGATGCCAGGGAGCCAAAAAAGACTGTTTATTCAACTCCCTGCAGCTCTGAGCATTCAAAGGAGCCAGATGGCTCACAGTGTACATCACCAAGGTCCCAAACAAAGATAGATATCCCTAATCCACTTTAGGGCTTCTCTCATGCTGCGGAGATCTGCAGATTTCACCCACTATCATCCAATGTAGAGAACAAGGAGCTGGTTTCTCTGGCAGCGGCTGGATTTACTCTTGGGAGGATGCAGAGCAAATATCTCTTTTGTGCTTTTGCTATCATTATTAACCCTTATTTCTCTAGGGGTTTTCCAGAATGGGGCTTGCCCTCTCTGCCTTGCATTCTATGGTGGCTTGGCATTCATGTGAAAATGCCTTAACACCAAGAGCAAAATAATAAAATTAGATATTGTTTGAAAGTTCTGTTTGCCTGGGCTGGATTCATAGACTTCCAGAATACTGAATGTGGCAAAATGTTAGCCTCCTAATAGACAAGTACAGTAGATAAGAGACAATGGTACACAGGTATACACTTAACTTTATTGCCCAGGGAGCAGAGCTGGATTAACCACCAAGTAAAAGAAGCACGTGCTGAGGGCATCAACAAGGGAAGGGGGCACCACAGAGGGTTTTTTTTTCAGTGCTGGATTCACCATGGACTATGGTGCAAATGATGCATCCTCGTTAACAAACCACATCCGTCCCTCCCTCACCCTTGGCTCTCTACATCCCTCCCTCAAGACACCCAAGAAAAATGCCTCCCTGTTGTTGTTGTTTAGTCATTAAGTCATGTCCGACTCTTTGTGACCCCGTTGACCAGAGCAGGACAGGCCCTTCTGTCTTCCACTGCCTCCTGGAGTTGGGTCAAAGTCAGTGACACTGTCCAACCATCTCGTCCTCTGTCGTCCCCTTCTCCTCTTGCCCTCACACTTTCCCAACAGTTCAAACAGAACCATGTGGCTGCTGGGGAAAAATATCGGTACAACAGAGGACTGAGAAGAATCTGTATAACTGGGGTTCTTTTCTCACGTGTGACTGATGTGCAATGCCTAACCCTGTCTTTCAGACTTGGCCACTGCAGGGAGCTTTCTATAATAGATCCTAAATCTGGGTGAGCAACTTTTAAGGATGTGAAGGTCAGTTTTCCACTCCCAAAACCCACCGAGGGTCATATCAGGAAATTTTGGTGGTTTTTTTTTTTTCCAAAAAATCAAAATGAAAAGTTGCCAGAAATTCACTTCTGGTTTCATTTGTGTGAGCAGTTTGGGAATTTTAAGGGTGTGCACCGCATTTTATTGCAAGACCACAACACTTGGCAGCTTCCTGGATCGGAAAGTGACAAAATAATTTTTGCAGAATGCTTTTCACATTTCCCCTTCTTGCCTGCTGGATAGCTTAGTGGTTTAGACAGTTAACCATGCCAGGGTCATTTTCTCCTATCTCTTCTGCTTCACCTTACCATAAAGCTTACATCATCCTCACCTGACCAGATAGGCGGGATATAAATTAATTAAATAAATAAAATAAACAGAGCAGCCTTGCATACCATTTTGCATTAATCCCTGTTTGCCTACCCTTTAGCTATCTTATCTGCTTATCTATGTTAGATGTATGTATGCATGTATTTACATATAGATACATGTAGGTATGTGTGCAGATTAAATGTATATCTGTATCTACATCTTATCTCTGCACTTGCTTATATAACTGGGGATTTATGCCTCATCATTCAATAACATTCCCAGGGTGACTTGCAAAATTTCAAAGTGGAATGAAACATTTTTTTAAAAGGAACATACAAGTTATACAACAATATGATAAAAACAATAAAAATCAGTAGCAGAAGTATCATAAAAACACAACCTTGCCAAGATAAAAAGCTTCAAATCAGATTAATAATAATAATCTTAGAACTGCATAGCTGGAAGGGGACCTTATGAATCATCACGTCCAGCCTGTCAAAGAGGCACAATAGGGAATTGAGCTCCCAACCTCGATGGGTTTTGTCTTTCCTTCTGCTGAGGGTGATCTGGAGGTGGTATATCCACTCAGAGTGGGCAGGTTCATGCCATTCCAACAGCATCTACCACAAGCAGGTTCATGCTGCTCTAGCAGCATATTTTTACCCCCTAGATTTTTGCACTGTGGATAAAAACAGCAGTTGCGCTTCCCTAATTATGGCTCTACTTACGACAATTTCTCTTGATTGGAATTATGTGATAGGATCCATTCAAAGTATCATTCACTTCTGGGGAGAGAACTCTAAAATGTGAGAAATGCTATTAGCAATACTTGTCTACAGGTGCCATTTTTGCTTCCTCAATATTACAAGCTCAGCGGGGAAATGAATTCTCTTATTACTGAGACAGCGAGAGGTCCCCCAGAAAGCCTCTCCTCTGAAGCATTAGAGAAGGCCCAACGTAGCTCTGCAACAGTTTGTGACGGGACAAAATATACAAGGAGGCAAATTTGGGCATTCAGATATTAGATACAATTTCCTTTAATTGCTCAAGGCAAATATTTCCCATAATTCCAAGTGGAGAGGCAGTCTTGGACAATCATAGCCCCAGCTTTCTGCCTGGCACTGAACAGTCCAGTCCAGCACAGGTGAAAGAGACATGCCTGGATCCAGAAAACACGCTTCCTGATATTTTGGTGTGTTTGTGCAACCAAAACTCAGAGGTATGTTGGGATAATCCCATTCTGGGTGCTTATATGCAGCATTTTGGAGCACCAAAAATCCAAAACATCTTTGATATTTTCGGGTGCTTCCTCACAAGTGACATTTATAGAACTTTGGAAAATTTGTCACTTTTTGATGTTGTTAATAGAAGAGAGGTGCTTTAAACAAATTTACGTTTACACAATGTTAATACAGCATGTTTGCTTCATCTGGATGCTTGCTTCTCTATGATTTCGACTGTTCCGTGATTCAGATTTCCCACTTCTAGTTTATGGCCGCTGCTTCTCTGTGTTCCTGATTTGCAGTGCAGTGGGACAGCAGGACTTCTGCTCGCCAGCTAATGTGCTTCAGATTGTAGCCTCAGTATTGCCAGTTTTACTGAGGTGAGATCAGGCACCCCATTGCTTCCCAAACAGGGACATGCTAACAAAATCTGGATTTTGTTCTCAGTTCCTCCAGTCACTTGTGTTACATACTGTAACGTCTGGCAGTCTGATGATCTAGAAAATTCCCACACACACCCTTGTGACCCACTATATAGGAATCACCAGGCCTTGGAACTGTGTATAGAGATCCATCCAAAGCAGCTGATCTTGGCAAGGATTGGATTTGCACAAACCGATTACTCTTCCCCCCCCCCCCCCGCCGCCTTGTCCGTTTGGCATCTTCAGCCCCCTTTCAGTTGTCCCCGTTTGATTTGTAGGTCAGAAGGTGTGTGACTTGGGGAACGATGTTGTTACAGGACCCAAACAGATATTGACGATTTCCGTACATGCTTGTATTTGGCGATGCTGATGTTCTGTGGTGGAAGGAAGTACTGTAAGTGGGTGGGATTATAATGGATCTCACACGCTCGGACTGCCTGGGCCCCTCCATGTGTGGGGTGTGCGCGCGGTCCAGGCCTGCAGTGGGAACCGTGGCTTTCTATCCCTTGGATCCTGCCCCCAGGGTCCCCCCCTCCCCTCTCCAGGCTGGGCTCTTAAAGGGAAATCGTGGCGCCTGTACATGCCAAGTGACCCAGGTGAAGGAACATGTGACACCTGCTTTAATGGGCTGCCGGCTTCCTCCGCTGAATCAGGGCCAGCTCCACTCCGGCCCTGGGCCAGGCCGGCGGGGAGGGGGTCACCAGAAGGCTCGCAGTAGGGGGAGGCCGAGAGAAGTGGAGAAAAGGAGAGCCCCTGCGGCCGAGGGAGATGGGTGGAGAGCGAGAGCGAGAGAGGCGAAGGGGCGTCGTCGAGGAGGGGCTGACATCGGGTGGGTGGGAGAGGAAGGGGGCCCAAGGAAGCCCGCCACCCCATCCCTTTCCCTCTCTCCCGTTCTCCCCATGCAGCCCTGCCAGCTGGACACGCTCTTTCCATTAGGAGCTGGCAAGGCTGTGCAAACTACGCAGAGAGAGAGAGAGAGAGAGAGGATTTCATCCCTCGCTTCTTCGCCTCCTTCCGTGGCCGCCGCATGTTGCTCTAGTCCAGGCAGCTGCCCTGCCCTGCCCCTCCGCCCTCTTCCCCACCCCACTCTTCCTTCTGCGCTCGCTTGTTCTCCTGGTAATTTACCTCACAAGGTTTGTCGGGCATCAGAGTTCCCTAAGGCAACGGGCGGGCGGGCGGGGGGGGGGGGCGCTTGCGTGTTGCCATCTTCCGGGCTGCCTGTCAGTGGCGGGCAGGATGGGGGCAGGGGTGCAAAATAAACCTCACTGGGGCATAACCCCTGCGGCGGTGGGGTGGGGAGGGGAGCCGTAGATAGGGTCAGTCATGAGCAGGCAGCATAGGGCCCCTTGGTACTTAAGACATAATAAGGAGCAATAATAAGGAGAAAACAAAAGAGACTTGTGGCGCTCTAAAGACTGTCGAGTTCTGTCCGGCATAACTATCTTTTGTGGACTGAAGCATTTCATGCAATGCAGAAATTGGGCTGGGTGCCACAAGAGCTTGTGCTCAATAAAACATCTTGGTCTGTAGGATACCACAAGGCTGTCTGTTGTCTTGCAGCACAAGAGAGGGTGGGGGAGAGAATCTTATGGTGCCTTTACAGTAAGGCGTACAGTATAGGTTTATGTCAGCAGGAGCCTTTTGGGATGGCAGCCTGTTTCTTCATCTGAAGACGAAGACAGCGGATTGCAATTTCTGCGAAGGCTCTTGGTAGAATTAAAATGCTGGTTTTAAAAGTGCCACAAGGTTATGATTTGTTTTGTTACGCAGAAACAGACTAAGCATGGCTACCTATCTGAAAAAGATCCACAGTGGACAGCTTGCATGATTGTTTTACCTCTCAGAATTACCTAACAAGGAACAGGGAACCTGAGAACACTAAGAGCAGTCATTTACAGGCAACTCGTGTGCCTTGGAGTTCTTAGGCAACTTGATGTTAAACTTGGAAGTTAAACTTCCTGCCAAGCAAATGGGCATCATTGCTGCCTCAGGAAGACATATAGACTGTACAGTGCATGCTGCATATAGGACCACGAGCTCCTCACTCATGACTGTAGACATTCTCTGCGCCGAGACCGACACCTCACTGCCAACAGCACTATATCGTGCCAAATAAAATGGAATAGATCCAGAGAGTGAATGTGAAAAGACTTACGGGGTTTGATATAAACAGTGTTCCTGTGCTTATCTGTAGATATTAAAATTGGCTTGACCCACTTTTTAGTTTTTCCTAGCCCTGGGCTTTCAAGAAGTAGCCTGACACATAAATTCTGCATTTTCGAGAAGGATAGCTGTGGTGCAAATATGTTGGAGCAAAAGCAAAAATCTTTTGGCATCTTCAAGACTTAACAAATTTATTGATATAAGCATTTGTAAATATAGCTCGTTTTATTAACTGCAGAATTATTAAGTGATGGGGAAAGCTTTCTCTGCGAAACAACTGTGGCCCAAAATGATGCTAAAAGTTGGTGTTCCTACTTTGGGTAAAAATGTTAGTTCTGTTGAACCACCTATTTTAAAACCGTTCTGCAAAAAATACGTCAGCACATACCAAAGGCTGGTAGAAATACATTTCACTTGTGTATTAGATAGCTATTCTAAATACAGCTAATGTGTTTTCTGGTAGACCACATGGGGCAGAGACCTGTGATTTATTTGTGCCCTGCTAACAAAAACACCAGCTTCCAGCCAATGTAGTTACATTATCATTTCTGTCAATGACCTTAAAGTATTTGCTGTGTTGTGTTTTCCTCTTCACTTTATTTGCACTTAATGCCTCATTTCTCATCACCAACTGTTTTGCAAATACTGTGCAGTAGTCTCCAGACAGCCAGACTGAACCGCTAGGGGGGAAAATGCTGTGAAGTAACAGTAGATCAGTATCTTTATTACAAGTGAGCAAAGATCCCAAATTACAATCATGTTTTTGAGCTCACCATAATCCTTTCTCAGGCTGTGTTAAGGAAATCATCACCCAAAAAATGCAAGAGGGAGAAGGAGAGAAAGAGATTACTGTAGCCAAAAAAAGTCCCCGTCTGCAATTTCAAATCCCCGTAAAACAGAATGGCAGAAGAGTCGTGGAAAAGTATGTACTGTAATGGTTTGCACTGTCCTAAAGGACAGAGGAAGTTTCAGGATGCCCAAAAGCCTAGTGGTATAAAATGACTTCTCCTTTAGAAAACGAAATACCAGATAAAAGACATGGAAAAATGTCCTTGGTATATCTTCAGCAAGAGATAGTGAAGCACTCATATTCCTAATTGTTGTTACAACTCAATTTGGAAGCATATCCAGTGTTGCAATATCCTTACAGGCCAGGATAGCAAGCGCAGAAAATATTAACTTGGGCTTTGGCATTGAGAAACTCCATAAAAGAATTGCGGAGAGTGGGATTTAGAGTTGCCTAGTTTCAGGACTATCAGGTAATGGAGTAGGACTCAGGAGACCTGGGTTAGATTTCCTGGCTCTGCCATGGAAACTCATGAGGGGAGTGGAATTGATAAAGTCATTCCTTAATTAACTCACCTTGAAATCTGATTAAAGCCACTTTAAGTCAGTTCTGACTTGACAGCAAGTAACAAGAGTTTCAGGATACCGGCTGGAGTCTCAGCGGCTTGCTGCGCTTTTCCAAGTTGACAGGTGGTGAGACGAATCTCAGGGTGAAAGGTGCTGAGGGAGGAAAATGTTTGCTTTTTGTTTGTGCAGTGGCATTAAAACCCACAGACCTATCTCTTTGTGCATAAAGCTCTTTTCATGTGTGTTGCACTCGGGCACACCAAAAAAACAAGAGTGAAGCAAGTGAACTCATTAGAGAGCTAATGGGTACATGCACTTGAGACACTGTTTCATTTGGACTTATACAAGAAGGGGAACGCCAGAATCACAACTCATGAGCCTTCTTCTTGCGTAGGACCTGTCAACAATAATACAGAGACAAGCTGGGGAGCCTTCCACAAATCCCCAACAGCAGCATAGAATCTGGAAAAACGATGTCCACTGTGTATGCTGTAAGGCAATGCAGAATGGAAGCCATGGAACAAATGGTGGTAGCCATTTCAGAGGCTGGGTATATTCTGTGCTTGACTGGCCCCTATTTGGTTTGGCTTGGCTAGGTTTGATTTCCTGGTTCTGGGTTGCCATATTACCTGATGGGAAACCTTGACGTCTGAGCGTTCAGCCTGGAGGCAGGCGGTGCATCATGGCCTGTCCCAATTTAAAGAGACACTTGTACAGCAGACCGAGGCAAAGAGGCAGTCCCGAAACAAGCAAAACCAGGGAGCTGGACAGGGGACAGATTGGATTTGTCTCCAGTGTGGAAGGGATTGTCACTCTCGAATTGGCCTTCTCAGCCACACAAGACACTGTTCCAAGACCTTCATACAGAGCACGATACCATAGTCTCTTGAGACTGAAGGATGCCTACAATGATTAGTTTTGAAATAACAAACACTGATTAGTTTGGTTTTACTTGGATTTTGGGCCAATTTACCCAGATTCCCTTCCTGTTAGAAAAAGAAAGTGCCCCAGTGCTTGCTTGTTCCAGCTGGCCTTACCCCAGTCAAAAAAAAAAAAAAAAAAGAAAAAAGAAAAAGAAAAGAAAAGAAAAGAAAAGAAAAGAAAGGGGTGGGGATGGCACTTCATTACCTTCTCATTTTCTTAGCAAAATAACATGGCATGTGAAGCCATATATTAAAAGCTGCAAAACAGTTAGTCTTTCCTGTTCTACAATCCTAATTATCCCATTGCCGTTGATAGTGCATGCTTGGACTTCTGGGAACTCAACTCCAAACCTGTGGAAGACCCACAGTTTTACAACCCAGTTACAGACACATGGTGTGAAACAAGACAAGTGGGAATTGCAGTTGTTTATGCATGTGGGAAACACCACCACCCCCAAATATGTGGAACAAGGAATCTTGGACAGTTTTCCAGAACACCCAATGACTCTTTTATCTGCCATTGGCAAAATCATGTTCATTTAATGCTGAACAGAGCTCTGAGCCTAAGTCTATGCCTTACGATTACCGCCCTAAGTGCCTTTCACTTCCAACCACTACTGACTTTTCTTCTGTAGCTCAGTGGCGGGGGGGGGTGCATTTTAGAAGCAAGAGACATTGAGTTTGATCACAGCTGCTACCATGATAGGTTCCAGATGTTCCTGGTTTTATTAACATATACAGAGAAGTCACTTCCCATACTAGTGTAATTCAAGCACATCTTAGGGGCAAGGCAGCTAGCTGATCAATTAGGGATCCTTTCAGTTGTTCCTTAGCTCTGTAGTAGATACAGTATTAGAGTTACAGATACTGAGTTCTTACGCAAGTTTATATATTTATTGATACTGCTCATAAGGCCATGTTATTTGAACAAAACAACATTTCACTCAGCCCAGTAGCCACAATTATTTGAAATAGTTAGAGATTCTGTATACCTCAGTTCAGTCATCAATCTAAATGGAGGTTCCTCAGCCATGGAATCAGAAGAAGATTGAGACTAGGATGGGCACCAATTAGAAAAGCGTATCCAGTGTAAGGGATGTGTCACTGGAGACAAAAACCAAGCACATCCACATTCTTGTATGTGAAAGCTGGATGTGAAAGCTGGACAGTAAAGAAAGCTGACAGGCAAAAAATTGATTTGTTTGAAATGTAGTGCTGGAAGAGCAGAACTTCGCATATAGCCTGGACTATAAGAAAGATTAACCGGTGGCGCCTACATCAAATCAAGTCTGAACTATCTCTGGAGACAATGTTAGCCAGTCCAATGTTATAGTGGTCCACTGACCCATTCCCATTCAACTTACAAAGATGAGGAGGAAATTCATTTAATATGGAAGGATCTGAGTTTTATACAGTAGCAAGGATGGACATTTGTGGGCTGTTTTTTAAAAGATATTTGAACATACTGATCCAGCAACCTGGGGCTGAAGCAAAAGACATACATTAGGTTTTAAGACTTCTGAGTCCAGGAATGTGTTTTTTCATGCCTGAACTTAACGGAGCTCACAGCCCTCCTTCCTTCCACAAATCCACTTCTAGCTGCTTAAGCTCTCTTGATTCCACCATATAATTTGGGTGGAGAGGCACTTTGCTGCTATTGTTAAACAGTTGGGAGATGGAATCCTTGCCACTCAGCTAGAGTTGATTACCTGGCTGCAGAGCCAGAAGTCAGGAGTTTGATTCCCCACTGTGCCTCTCAGGAGGGCAGCCAGCCTGTGTAGTCTTGGGCAATCTGCCCCATCCTGCCCTCAATTGAAGTAGTAAATACTCCATGCCTAGAAACATTGGAAGATATTGCCATGAATAGTAATCAACTTTATGATATCATTGTCGTTGTAGTCGTCATCATCATAGACATCTTATTTCTCAGCATTGCTGATGTAGGGGGCAGAAGCAAGGGTGAAGCGTAAAAATGAGGAGTCGTGTCCTAAACGCTTATGGGTGTGGTGACACATTTGCAAAATCACTGATTTTTCAATTTCAGGAAGCAAATTTGCAGCTATCGATAAGTGTTTTAAATCAGCAACCAAAGATTTTGGAATGACTCCTGGTGTTGAATCATTAAAATCATAATCTTAGAACTGCAAAGCTGGAAGGGACTCTATGGATCATGGGGAATTGAACTCTGGCTATGGGTTAATTAGTATTAGTTAATTAGTATTATATAACAACAACAAAACTTGTAACTGTTATATAATACCAGTCAATGTTTTTATAATTTTGATTATAAATAATAATTATAAAAACATTGACTAGCATTATATAAGTTATGAGTTTTAACCAAAAAGTATCTTCAATATCAGTGAAGTATGTATGCTGTTCCTAATATTACTGTTTTTTGTAGCTCTGATGGTGTTTATTTCTGAGAACTGCAACTGATTATAATACTGTTTGAAATTTCTTGATATTATTCCCAAAGCCCCAATGACTATGGGGCCACTGAAGTGTGTTTCATCCACGTGAGATATTTCGATTGCCAGATCTCTGTATTTTGTTAGTTTTTCTAATTCTCTATTTTCAGCTCTGGCATCCCATGCAATGTCAATGATCCAGACATTTCTCTGTTCTGTGTCTGGTGTGTTATATTCCAGGTGTTGGTTTGGATTTGGAAATCTCACAAGATCTTGACTTCATCATTTTCTGACACCTTCTCTACCTGATGCTCCTATGAGCTTTTAGAGACGGGCAAGTTATAGTTTTTGCATAACAACCAGTGCACTAATTTTGCCACTCTGTCATATTAGATTTTGTAATCTGTTTCTGCAACCTTTGGGCATTCACAGATGCGGCATGACACTGTTTGCTGTTGGCACTAATTCCTTGGACCATAGCTTTCATCACATTGGTTTGGAGTGCTTGTTCTTGTGAAGCAAAAATCAAGCCTTCGGTTTCTTTCTTAATGTTTGCCAGTTTTAGCCATGCCCATGTTGAATTATGATCATGCTTTCCATCAATATTTCTCTGGTGTCATCTATGTAGTGGTTTATTTTTCCATCTGTTTAATTTATTTTCAAATGGTTGTTTCTTTTATTGAGCCTTTGTTCTGTTGTTTTCAAAATATTCTCCATTTTCACCTCCAAAGTAATTTTTCTCTGCTTGCACTGATACAATCATTTAGGCTTCATTTTGCTCCTCTACTACCTGCTGTATTTGCAATAATCCATGGCCTCAAATTTTTCACGGTAAATTTAATCTGTCCACATCACTTTTTGGATATAGTGTGCAATGCACGTTATTAATTTCTGTGTTTTTCAATCCAGTTCTTCTAATTCATTTTGGGTCCAGTCTATTCCAGCTGGGTATCTAATTACTGGAACTGCCCATGTGTTTATGGCTTTAATTGTAGTTCCACCATTTAATTTTGATTTTAAGATTTTCCACAGTCTTTTGATATATTCCCTTTCTGCCAGTTCTTTAACTTTTGTGTGTGGGATGTTATCTGTTTCTAGTATTCCAAGGTATTTATAGTTTTCATCACTTGATAGTGATTTTATAATATTGCCATTTTAACTCAATTTCTTTGGTTTTTGGATCTTGCCATGGTGTATAGACAGAACTACACATTTGTCAATTCCAAATTTTATTTGAATATCTTCACTAAATATTTGCACTGTGTTTAGCAATAATTCTATCTTAGTGGAATTTTTTGCATATAGTTTTAGGTCATCCATGTATGATGGTAATTTTTTTTCTTGCTTTTTCTGAAATATTGCAGCCCAATCCAGTTTTATTTAAAATTATTGACATGGATATTAATGAGATACTAAACAGCACTGGTGGCAAAGAATCCCCTTAAAATATTTCTCTTTTAATGCTAACTTTATTCACCATAGGCCATTAAGACAGTTTTCCATTTTTACACGTATTTCTTGAGGAACTTCTGAATATTTTTACTAATCCCCCCAAAATTCAGGCAGGTATTAATGCAGCTGTGTGGCAATGAGTCAATTGCCTTTTGATAGTTTATCCAGCCCATGTTAAGATTTGTTTTTCATCTTTTTGCATTCTTTAGTATCATTTTATCAATAAACATCTGATCTTTTGTGCCTCTTGACTTTTAAAAGTTCAGTTGGGCATAGGGAAATTTTAAATAAAAGTATTATATATTGATCTTGCAAGTATTCCCTTTGAGGAGTTATGAACATCATTGGGAGGTGTGTAAGTGGTAAGTGATTACTGGTTCATCAGCCTTTGAATGATCTTTTATTATCAGAAATGTGTGGCTTGTTGTCATTCAATCTTCACTGTACAATTTTGAAGTGATTAAATTCCACTACTATAGATTGATGGAAACTTGTTAAATGCTTTAACCAAAATCCATGCAGCTCAGCTGAACCAGGTGCACTCCAATTTTTTCACAGACTTTACTTGTCTCTTAATCATTTCAGTTGTTATTACACTATCATCTATATGTTTTTCTTGAGTTTCTTTACAAATGTCTTTAATTCATGAGATGTTTTTGTTATGGCTGGTTGGACTTTCCCAAATTTATTTCCAAAATTTTAGAGCATCATCTTTATATGAGACTAATTTCTTTTGCTCTGCATTTTTCCTAGTGATTTATAGAACAATCAATTGTTATTTCAAAATTACGTGTTTTCTCTATATGGTTTCAAGTATTCATCATATCTTTCAATTTTCTTTGCTGTAGCTGTTACCCATTGTTTTAATTCTTCCATAATTTAAACAACTGTTTTCTAGGTCATATATTCTGCACAGTTTGGTTTTTACTTTTTCATTTTTAAGTTTTGAATCTTTCAAGTGTTTTGCTAATGTCTCCATTTAATTTTTTGTTTGTTTGTTTCCCAGCTAAATTTTCCATTTTCGAGTGCCAGGTGTTTTCTGGGTTTGTAACTAAATTTAGCTTGTAACTAAGTTCCATGGTAATTATGGTAGCTGTGCTATACATGAGCTGGTTTATTTCCTATGGTGTGTTGCTTGGGATTGTTCTCATTATTATATTTGCACCTCTTAGTAGATCTTTTACTGGTTTACTTTGTAATTGGCACACTATTTTTGCTATTTTTCCCCTCAGTGATGTCTGCAATTTTGTCAGCTCATAATTCCTCGGTTGTTCCATAAGCTGTTCTCTATTGATACATTTTCCTCCACTATAGTGTCTACTTCTACTCTTCATTTGTCTTCCATACTGTGATCATTGTTTTGTGTTGATTTTTCTTTTGCCACCTTTTCTAGTTCTTGAAATTCCAGTCCTAAAAACACTTTACTCCGAATGATAAACTTTCTCTGGTCCATTAATTGTTGTTCAGTTATGTCACTATTTGGGCATTTCCTTTTCAAAATTTCAATCATTCTTTTTTTGAAAACCATAAGCTGTTGGGTTTGCCTCATAATAGCATTTCATAATTTCTCAATTTTTGGCAGGAGTCCAAGTTTTGCATTTATGTTGTTCCAATAGCTTTGCAACAGCCTGCCCTGGTTCCTTGACAATGCTGAGAGCCCTGTAGCCCATTTGTCATCAGATGTCCAGGGGCATCTCACATGGTCCTTGTTGACCTGGGTGACAACTGATCTAGTTTAGATTTCTGTTTATTTCTTCATCATAATTGACGGTTGATGCACACAGTTAGTCTGGCTTGCAAAACCCTTCAGGTAGTGACTCTACCACAAGCATAGCTTTCAGCCTCACTGAAGCACGCAAGCCCCTCCGCCTCAACAAGGCCTGTGTCCATGGAGGTAATTCTTCTTCTTCTTCTTTTTAAATCATTAATTAAAAATGAAGTGGTTAGTTGCTTTTATTTTACTTCTCTGGGATTTGTAGGCACGTGGTGCAATTGCCAATATCTCCCCTCCCCTTCCCCTGTAATGCAGCCAGCCCTGTGGCGCTGCCCACTTACCTGTGAGGTCTAACTTACCGCAGACTTATGGCTGGTCTACACAACCAGCAAATTACATTGCCAGACATCCTGAACTTCATTGTTTCAAGGAATCACTTTAGTGAATATTTCAATAGGAGGAAATGCTGTTGATTGCCACAGACATTAATTCTGTGTTGTTATAAATAGGAAAGAATTGTAAGATCAATACACTGTATGAATTTCTGGGAATGAAACCTTTTCCCATAATTTCTGCTGACCTAAGCAAAGGAAAGAGTAGAAAAGATGGGGACCATGGGGTGCCCTTACCATCTGGAAGAGTGAGGCAAATGCCTCAGGTTATTAAAGGCAGCAATAGCAGCTCAGCAGTCATTCCCCTCTGTTGGAGGATACAAATGTTTATTTGCATGTATCCACCTTTGTCTGCTGCCCACTAATAAGATGGAGAATGATTCCTTCTCTCTGGTGTTTGACGAAGGTTCAGCTGCCAATCCAGTTGGTTTTGGTATGTGGGATGACAGGAGAGGGACGTCTTTTCTTTAGTGTTAGGGAATAAGCTATCTTGGACCAGTCCTGAGCAAGAACGTCCTTCCTTCATAAAATGATGAAATTAATATGAAAAAACTAATAGGGAGGGGAAGGAAGGAAGGAGTTATATAATCAAGTTTCAAAAGGAAAACCATGGTTCCTGCAAGCTGGGATGCTGTGGTATGAAGAAAAAACAGGAGACTTTCTGGAGCGGTTTACTATTTGGTCAGAGGAAACACAACAGATTAAATGATTCCCACCTGCAGTGTGCTAAATTCATATTAAATTGGAGGTAGCCAGCCAGCCCAGCATTGACCCTCTATCCATCCTAAATTCAAAATGCTGGAGCAGCCTATCCATATTAACAATGTCTCAGTTTAAACCTCTTTTTCTTTCTGTACCCCATAGTATTTTGTCTCTTAACAGGCATTTCTGAATTCTTCTCTCTGTCATGCCAACCCTATGTCCTCCCCACTCCGTAGTGCCCAGTCGTTTCTCTCTGAACACTGCAGCACATGCAGTGGGATTCAGTGACTAAACTGAGATGAATCATTGTTTTTGTTGTTCACCTTTTTAAATTATTGTTCGTTGCCTTGCATGTTTCTATCAAAAAGCAGAAGGGGAAAAACCATCTTGTTATAGTTCTAGCCCTTGCTCTCCTTCTTTTTCTATAATATGCTGAGTTGAAATGGTAGCAAAAAGGCTTTTCATTGCTTGGTAAAGGTAAAGGTAAAGGTTCCCCTTGACAATTTTTGTCCAGTCATGTCCGACTCTAGGGGGCGGTGCTCATCCCCGTTTCCAAGCCATAGAGCCAGCGTTTTGTCCAAAAACAATCTTCCGTGGTCACATGGCCAGTGCGACTTAGACACGGAACACTGTTACCTTCCCACTGAGGTGGTCCCTATTTATCTACTTGCATTTGCATGCTTTTGAACCGCTAGGTTGGCGGGAGCTGGGACAAGCAACGGGCGCTCACTCCATTGTGTGGATTCGATCTTACGACTGCTTGGTCTTCTGACCCTGCAGCACAGGCTTCTGCAGTTTAGCCCGCAGCGCCACCACGTCCCCACTTAATACTCCTTGATTATTAAAATATGAAAATGGCTGTCCGAGAGCACCCTGCTGTAGGCATAATCGTTGCTGAGAGGCACACATCTTAAAAGCTGAATGCAGACTCTTCTCTCTGGATGTTGCTATAACTAATATATTGACGTCTCCTACATTTTATTTCTGATATCCCTTTCTGTCCTAATTGGAGAAATATAGGACAACAGGGCAGAACACAATGCAGTCTATACTTTATGGGATATAGTTTGGCCTATGAATGTTATACATGAAGCTAATTTATAAAAAGGAATCTAAGTGGCCTTTCCTAGTGGTAAATGGCACCAAACCCAACACACCCCATGATCTTATTTAAGGTCCAAACTGCTTGTCCAATTCTTGGAAGGGAACTCTATCAACCATTTCTTATTTTTACTAATAAAATTTCTGTTCCTGCTCAATCCCATAGGCATACATCCATAAACTCCTGACACAAGACTGCAAACAATGCACAGTACAACGTTGAACTTGACTATTAGGTTATGTTTCTGAGAAAGCAACAGGGAGTCATTGTGTAACGTAGAAGCTGCTGAGAGCAAAAGAGCCATATGGCTCGATGGGTGAAAGTCTATAAAAAGTTCTTGCGGACACCTGATTCAGGTGGGTTTTGTATATAGATACCCCACTGACAGTTGCACAGCAAAGACCAGCAGTTGTGTGGTTTGTGATATTAGGCTGTAAAGCAAAAGACATAACACCAGCTTTCCGGTATTGCTACTGACCCAGTAGTACTCTGCAGGAGTGGCTTTTCTCAGAGGGTATTAGCAAATTTCAGGAAACAGTTTCCCCTCCGCAACTTATCCACAAAAGGATGTGATGCCTGTGAAAAGGCATGCACACAACTCCTTTATCGGCAACATAAACATGCCAGAAAAATCAAGCACACATCTATGCTTGCAGAATATGCAAGAACATGAATTACGACCCCTGTCTTCTGCATCTGTCCTTTGCTGATGTAGAACAAGACAGGAAATCTGCGGTTGAGGTTCACGCTGATGTTGTCTTGCATCTGGCACACAGTTACATGGTATTTCGAAGTAAGACCTACTATCCTTTATCACTAATCATTCCCACCTCCACTGTCAAGATACATTCTGAAACCCAAGAAGACACCAAGGGAAACAGTGGTGAAGGGAAGGAGAAAAGCAAAGTACTGTAGATTTAACTATGCCTAGGGGTTTGGTATATGATAACCACTCGTGTTCTAATTTCATCTCACTTCCAACTGCTTTCCATTAACCTGTCTCTTACCTATTATGCTGCATGTAGGTTGTGTCAGTTCTCTCCCTCCATATTTTATTTGATTTTGGGATCTGCCTATCTCTAGTAGATTTGTGTTAGTGAATAATGAATACAGGTAGCAGTGTAGCATACCACATACGTTTGCCAAATGTATGACAACATCAGCATGGAGCCTGACCTTTCTACTTCCTGGCTTGTTATAGCTTGGGAAAGAAAAGGGGAAAAGTTAACATGCTTATGATTCACATTAAATTTGCCTCTTCTCTGAAATCACTTCTTTGTATTTCTGGAGCTGAAGCTGATCACAGAACTAAATATTGCTGGCATCCAAGATGCAAAGCTCACAAAGCTATCATGATTGTCAATCAAAATGAAGTTAGCATATATCATTAGCATGCAGGTAGTTGAAAGGAGATGTTTCTCCAAATTGGAGTGGGAGGGGACATTTTTTAAAAGTAAATGAGACTGGCAATCCATTGGTATCTGTAAAGCTCTCCTGCAGCACCACAATTTCAAACAAAACAACTTTTTCTCTGTCAGTTTTCTTCACTATCCAACTTTCACATCCTTATGTAGCAACTGGTAATAACACAGAGTTTATTATTTTCACCTTAGTCTCCTATGATATATCCTTGACATATCTTTGATACTTCCTTCATGGCTGGCCTTCTAATTTCTTGGCTGCAGCAAAAGACAATATTTATTCATTTATTTGTTTATTTGTTTTTTTAATTTTGTTTTTTTTTACCCTACCTTTCTCCTTAAAAAGAACCCAAGGCAGCTTACATAGTTAAAACACAGTATTTAAAGCAACAATGGTGAATATACAAATACAAAGAGAATCAAACAATAACATACTAAAAAACATAAACAACACCAAATCACCATCAAAGCAGTAAGATACAACAATTCATTAAAAACATAGCAGCAAGAGTTGTGTAGTTCTTCTGTAGTTATGCCTTTTGTTTTCCTAATGTTCAAATGAAGTCCTGCTTTTGCACTTTCTCATTTCACCTTCATCTTGAGTAATTTCAAGTTATTGCTCCTTTCTGCCAATAATATTATGTCCTCTGCATATCTTAAATTATTGATTTTTTTTACCAATATTTATTCCTCCTTCAACTGAATATAATCCAGCTTTCCATATGATATTAAGAGAAAGTTGGATTGTCATCTGTCAGATATACTTTGATTTGGATTCCTGCACTGAGCAGCGTATTGAATTTGATGGGCTTATAGATCCCTTCCAATTCCATTATTCTGAGGCTGCAGTACTTTGGCCATCTCATGAGAAGAGAAGACTCCCTGGAAAAAACACTGATGTTGGGAAAGTGTGAAGGCAGGAGGAGAAGGGGACGACAGAGGATGAGATGGTTGGACAGTGTCATCGAAGCGACCAACATGAATTTAACCCAACTCTGGGAGGCAGTGGAAGACAGGAGGGCCTGGTGTGCTCTGGTCCATGGGGTCACAAAGAGTCGGACACGACTAAACGACTAAACAACAAATTCCATTATTCTGTGATTCTATGTTCTACATACAGGTTGAACAGACAGAAGGATAAAATACACTATTGTCTGGCATCTTCGCTTATGGGAAACTCGTTTTTCCATATTTTGTTCTAACATTAATTTTTTTCCCCTGAGTATACGTTATGCAATAGGGCAGTTCAATGTTGGGGCCATTTCTTTTAAAGCTATCCATAGCTTCTCTCAAAAAATATTTAAAGTTTATCGGAGAAAAGAACAATGGATGAAAATTGGAAATTGCCCGTGCTGAAAATGTCTTCTGACCACGGCAACTTTTGATAAATAAAGATTTCCTTGTAGTGTCCTCTGGCTCTTAAGGCTTCCATGTGATTGCAAAAGTTTGGAAAATCTGTAGGACAGAAGAGAGCAGTTTTTAATTACTTTAAATAACTCTCTGCTGGAGATATTCTCACCCTTGGATTTCAGCCAATATATTTGCAGCATTCAGGAAGAATAGTGCATTTGGTGAAGGATACTCTTAAGGAAAGAATAATTACTGGGAATATATGTGTTTATGTTGCGGACAATTTCTGTAACAACATTTAAATTAGAGATCTACGATTTCTATGTGTATATGAATGGTTATGCTTGTTTATATTTTGTTCTCTGTTCCTGAGGACTTTGTGTGTTTGTGTGGGTGGGTAGGAGCACACTGTGGTTCTCCTACACTGATGATAGAGGGCTTTAGAAAAAAACTGTTTGCATTGCTGCTAGCCTGCTTCTAAATGAAAATTCTAGGCTACTTGGCTAGGTTGCAAAGATGTCCATCAAGGTTAGAGTCTAAAGATCTGTGGCTCTCAACATTAGAGGCAGGCTGCACGGCTGCTTTGGTTCCTGGGCCCATCTCTGTGTGCTTTGAAGAGCACTGTGTGGGCTTAGAATGACAATGGATATAATACAAAAAGATACCTTGAAATATATCCCCCAGCCGCAGGATGAGTTTAGCTTCCTTGTAGCCTCACAACTAGAAAAAACAGCCGGAGGTATCTGCAAGTTGTGCTGGCTCAGCTGTCACTTGTTATCCTTCCCCACCTGCTTCACGAAGTTGTCCCTGCTTTTTAAAACCTCTTTTGAAAGTACTGCAGGAGTTTTAATGCCTTGATCATTGCCCCAAGGACGGATATTAAAATCAAGAGTCGCTCCAGGCATTGGGAGTTGGAGAAGTATGTGTTGCAATGACATCACAAGTTCTAGCCAATTGGCTCCAAGCACAGCAAGCTTCTGGTTCAAACTTGGTAGAACTTCATTTGCCTGGCCTCCCACAACACCCCATTCAGTCTTTGGGACAACAACTCCCAGAACACCCTGCGGCCAGCATGGTAGGTGGCAATGGTTGGGCTAAACATTTGGGAGTTGTCATCCAACAAAGTAATTTCTCTGAGCTCTATTTAAGACACCGGAGAGCAGCTTTAACCAGATCTTTCAGGGGGAGCAGCGCTCAGCCTCTGAGATTCTTAGGGGACCACAAAGGCAGTCAGAACTACAAAACAAATTTAAAAAACCAGTCAGACATGAAACTGGAAATGTCTAGAAGCCCCCATCCAGTTTAGGGGAAAAAGTTTTTTTGTTAAATAGCCCAGCATCAGGGGGAGAAGGGCCCCCCTGATACTTGTTTTGTAACTTCACTACTTCCATCACTACTGAAGACATCCAGGAAAATCAGCTCACTTTTTTTTACTGGCAAAGTGGTCAAGGGAGCAGTGAAGATGCAAAACTAGCTGGGGGAGTGGGAAGAAAGGGGTGCGTGTGACCCCCCCAAGGCCACATTTCCCCCCACTCCTGGCTGAAGAAGAAAGGTACGTTTGGACTGAATACCACGAGGGTACTTCTAGAACAGTCCACAGCTTAAAACAAGCACATATGTATTCACTCCCTGAGCTAGTGTGCTTGCTTGCTGCATGATCTGACACTAGAAGGTTTGGTGCTGGGGACCAGAGGAGCAACCTCCTGTTTTTCATTGGCGTTTTGTTTCCTTGTGTCCCTCCCTTGTGGATCTTAAGGCACTCTGTAAAATCTTGGATGAACTTTTATGGAGTCAATGTATTTTCTCTCTCAAATGTTTCCAAAGTAGCAAGCTGTTCGCTTCCAGTAAGAGTCAAATTCAAAGTGCCTTTAATATCACCTTACCCACAAGCTGGGTTTTGGTTATGTGACCAGTTACAGTGCTTTGACCTTAGCGAGCAACTGTGCTCAGCCTCATAACTTCCAGATGTGTCAGGATGACTTTACCAGCAGGGGCAACTTTCAGAAATTAGAGGCTCCCTTGTGTCCTTCAGCCTGCACTTCCCCATAACAGAAGAGATCACATGGGAGCCTTGGGGTCTTCAGGGAGGTGGTGGTGGATCAGAATGTTTTTATTCCTGAAAAATTGCCACAGTTAATGATGCTGTCAAACTTACATGGCATTAGTTACAATTTCAGCCATAGTGTCAAGAGTTTTGATAGATTAAAAGGTACTCAACGGACTTGCAGGTGGTAGAAATGCATCAACCAGGTATATAGTAAAATGGGTAACGGCTAAATAGCTCAATGAATTGTGTATTTGGCTGCAGCACCAAAGGTTAGGAGTTCAATTCCACACGATGCCTCCTATGAGTAGACTCAACCTTTGTGGCCTTGGGCAAGCTACACAATCCCAGGGCGCCCCCAGAAGAAGAGAATGGTAAACCACTTAGGAGGATTCTCTACCTAGAAAACAGAAAGGGTCATCATAAAAAAAAATTCGATAGCACATAATTTTTATTATTATATTGCAGTAGAATGGAGGTGAAAAGCAAGCAGAAACTTTAAAACAACAGAAATGTGAAGAGCAAATATTGCCTGAGAAATACGAACACAATGCTAGAGCTTAGAAAGCTGCTTTAAAAAGTAATTTGTTCCTATAACTTTGTATATGGAATTCATTACATTGTTCTAAAAGTAACATGTTGCCTTGCTTGTTGTGTTGCTCTTAGCTTTCTATTGCTTAACAAAACATTTTAAATTGTTCAAAGGATGGCATAAAACTGGGAAAA
Organism: Pogona vitticeps; assembly: GCF_051106095.1. Lineage (NCBI taxonomy): Eukaryota > Metazoa > Chordata > Lepidosauria > Squamata > Agamidae > Pogona > Pogona vitticeps. Next base: position 244,727,812 of record NC_135783.1, read on the forward strand.
GATCCTCGAATTTGCCACTCAGAGTATTAAAGTTATTTTAATGACATTTTTAGAGATATTTTGAAAGAATTCCACCCCAAGTTTTATGCCATCCTTGGATCAAACTAAAGTGTTTTCTTAAGGAAGGAAAAGTAAAGAGCAATATAATAATGCAGCGGCCAGACTCCTCACTGGAGTGAGAAAATACCAACATATTTCTCCAACGCTGGCCGCATTGCATTGGCTGCCCATTCGGTTCCGCATTGACTTCAAAGTCTTAATGCTTACTTACAAGGCCCTAAATGGTTTAGGACCTCGATATTTGGCGGAACGCCTGCTCCCACCAAGGTCTACCCGGATCACCCGTGTGAGTAAGGAGGAGAGGCTGAGGACCCTGATGCCGAGAGAGGCACGGAAGGAGAAGACACAAAACCGGGCCTTCTCGGCAGTGGCTCCTCGCCTCTGGAACAACCTCCCTTCAGAGATTCATGCGGCCCCTATGCTGGGAATCTTTAAAACGCAATTAAAAACATGGTTGTACATCCAGGCCTTCCCTCCAGTCAATACCTGATTTTTTTTCTATTCCTTCTTATTTTATTCTCACTCTGTTTTATTGTAACTGTATCAAATGATTATGTAATGTTCTTGTGTTTTACTGTTTTATCCTATACTGGAAGCCGCCTAGAGTGGTCGAGTAGACCAGATAGGCGGGGTATAAATCAAATAAGTAAATAAAATAAAATAAAATAAATAATGTAACAAATTATTTTTAGAACAGTATAATGGATAATAATAATGAATTGCTTTCCAAACATTGCTTTCCATAAAGTAATGGGAAAACAGTAATGTTGCACCCAAAGAATAACTTCATCTCCTCTCATTATGGGAACTTTGTTTTGCCTTGTTATCAAACAAAGTACTGTAACTCATTGCAGTTAGCTATGGGCGAAGGGAAATCTAGATCATAGAGTTCACGTCACATCCATTGGAAGAGCATTCTGAAAATGAATAGACTGTCTGCTTATTTCCTCAGGATCTGGCCTCAGTCTGCATTTGGCAAATTAGCCTGCTCTGTTTTGCAATTAGTCAGTTAAGGAGATAGCAGGGTTTTGATAGCAGATTGGGGTTATTTCAGCCACGAAGCTCTGGAGGATAGTGTGAGAGAAGGAGATACTGTACACAGATCCCATCTGGCCTGTGATTAGAAGGAGGAAATCCTCAGTTAATGAACTTACTTGTCACACACATGTTTGCTTGTAAACCATTGCATACAAGCTCTGTACAATAGAATAAAAATTAAGGTACATTTGCTTGAACACTAAGACAGACGTAGGTAAGCTGCTGTTAAGAACATTGTTTTACTAGGAATATAGGAAGACATCCTTTGAGTTAGACTACTGACCATGTTGCATGTTCCTTTCTACTCTGACAGTCAGAGGTCAAAGATTTCAAGTAAGGGGGCCTTTCCCAGCCTTGTTCATAAGAAAATTACATGTAGCTGCCAGCTAAGCCTGGAATCCTCTGCCTGAAAAACATATGGTCAGCTACTGAGATACAGGACCAATTTGACAATGTGAGGAGAGGGCATAATGGAATCAGGGAGTCATGTCAAACCAAATCCTGTTAAATGGACTAGCAAATTTCATTTCCAATAGCTACCACCCCTTCACTACCTCTCTCTTGCCTTTGGGTTGACATCTCTCTCTGTCTCTCTGTGTTTGGCTGGAGTAGCTGATTGTATACAAACCTCTGGATCCAAGCCTATGGTCTCTAGCTGTTGATTGCTATCCTTGTTGCTTTATCTAAAGTGTAAACAATAAGATACAGTGTCAATTTACTAATGAATTTTATTTAGAAAGATAAGTTTTCCATTGTGTTGTTCGGAATTTCGAGCCAGAATCTGATAGTATCTGTGAAATGCTTTGGTTTGTGGCCTTGCATTGCAGAAATACCATTTCACAATATTCTACATTCAGTTCCACTCATTATGTCACCATACCAAGCTATCATATTCAAGTCAACTTCATGTATCAACACTAAGTAATATAGCCAATAATCTACAGTCTGTGCTATGAGGATCCCATATAGTTATATTTTGGTTCTAAAGCATTCTAAATTTGAAAGGCATACTGAAGGGCAACTGTGGTATTCTGCCCTTCAAATGCTTTGAAAAGTCAGTGAGAGTGAGAAAGAGAATCCTTTACAGAAGAAAATGTAGAGTGATTAGTAATAAGGCCAAGATAAGTCATTTGTGGGGTTAACGGATCACTTGGTATAATGGGGTCATTTGAACATGAAAGCCTGATGTGAAATCATTTGTCTAGAAGTAGAAACTTTAGGTCACATTCTGAGGCTGTGTCCAGATGGTAGCTTTCACCACAGCTGATTTAGTACTGTAACTACAATAAGGCGGAATTAGGGAAAGCCTCTGTGAGGGAAGAGGCAGAAACTCAAGTGGAGAGTTTTTGCTACATTTTGGCCCTGCTACCCACATTGATCCCGACTAAGGCTGCGACTACATGGTCAAATACCATGGGGTTTGTTCTGCTAATAAAATGGGTGAGTATTGACCACATGGTGCAAAGGCTGATTTGAACCTGTCCAGCTCTTTTTGCTCCCAAAGTGGCTTTCCCCCTCTGCCACAGGGTTGTGGAGGTGGGTCTACCTTTTAAGCCAGAATAATTAAAATGGGTTTTCCCCATGTGGTTTTGTTGTGATATGTTCTTGTAAAGACAGGGTGTGTATCTGTAGGTGTTGTTTCTGGAGGGACATGCCCCTGCATGTTTTCCTCTCCCCAATTGTCCTCCATTTTATTTTTTAATTTTCTTATATGAGATTAGATCCCTCTATCACCTTCTCGCTGAATTATCATTATTTTTTCCTGTATTTACTTCCCCATTAGAATGGCAAAGGCAGGGCCAGAGGAAGGAATGATTGACAGAGGCGGGACTAGAAGAAGGAAGGAAAGAAAGGGGGTGGTGGGCTGGAATGCAAATTGCATCATATCCAGTATGGACTGTGAACTCCCAAATCAATCTGTAGCTGACTGGAATTTCAAACATAATATAGGTTGCACCCTGATTCTGCTAAAGTTGCTGCTGCTCTGAGAACTAATAATAGCATAAAGATCAGTGTAGTCCCCATTTGGTTTGCAGGTGCTGAATCTCCTGACTCAATGTTGCTGATAATTCCCTTCATCTAGTTTTGGAAGTACCTTTAGCTGACAGAGAGGAGAAACTTTTTATTTTTAGAAATATAGTAAAGAATGAATTGTTTAAAGCTGCCTTTAATAATTAACTCTCCAGGATGCTGTCAAAAACAGCAACATTTTAAAAATTCATCTAGATTTTTTGAGGGCCATTTATATTTATGCATATAATTATTGTCTGTTGTATTGCTGTATTGTTTCTGAATGTACCTTTTAAAATTATTATTATTGTGGGGTATTGAGGATTACAAGTATTAATTTTGTGTAAACTGCCCAGTGTAGTGCTTGCAATAATGGGGTGGACTGTAATTTAATAAATGAATGATTGAACTCAGAAACCAGTAAAGCTTAAAAGGGTTAAAGGGTCAGATTTGGCAAAGGATTTTATGTCATAATTGCTTCATGTGAGATACCATGGCTGACAAGGCAGATGTGTTTCTCACTTGTAAATGTAAAAGGGCATCACACAAGAAGTACAATTTCTTGTTTGGTACTACAAGTATTTATTACTAGAGAGTCCTCTTGTATTGTGATTATCCATTCCAAAACAGATATTAGGGGGCGAAAAACTAGAAACAGATATTTTTTTAAATGTGGCATCAAGTAGCATCTGATTTGTGGCAACCCAATAATGAATGACTTCCAATAGTTCTGTCATTAACAACCAAGTTCACATCTCAGAATGTAAGGCCATAGCTTCTTTGATTGAATGAATCAATCTCATGATAGATCGTCATCTTCCCTTACTACCTTCTACTTTTTCTAGTACTATTTGTGCCTTTTCCAGTGAATCCTATATTATTGTGGAAAGTCACTAGTATAATAACCCCTTCTTAGTCATCTTAGCTTAAGTGAGAATTTGGGCCTGATTTGCTCTAGAACTTAATGATTTGCCTTTCTCGTGGTCCAAGGTATCCATATAAGGCCATCCTCAACACCACATTTCACATAAATCAATTTTCCCACCTATCAGTTTGTTTTCTACTGTCCACATATTGTAACCAGGAATATGTACTGTGGCATGGATGATCTTGGCTGTGCTCCTCACACATTATAGCTGTCCTATCAAGTATCAGTCTTCTTCAGATTATGTGGCTGCAGTCTCCATTTTGACTGAGGATCAAAATGCCTCAGGCAGTAAATTCTGAATGGTGGAGAGCAGCGGCAAGGTGTTGCTTGCAGGACAGGGAGGTGTGTTTGAGCTGCGTAGCAGGCCCTGTACCCCAAAGCTAGCTCTCTAAGCTTTGCCAGCTGATGCAGTGGTGGTTACTGTCTTCTTGCGGTATGTCCAGTTAACTTTGCATCTATCATTGGGATAGGAACATATTGGGTCCCTTGCCACATGCAGTGAAATCTCTTGGACCTGTTCTGTTACTTTCAAATTACAGTTCATCAGGAAAGAAAATTGGCCACAGTGCTGTAGTTGTAAAAAATGAGTTGAAAGTATGCTGAGCCTTCCCACAGAGTACTGGGGATAAGAAACATATCTTTCCCTGTTTACTATGGAATTTTCCTCTCATATCTTTCTCACTCCCTCTGAAATGATGGCCAAGATTAGGCAGAAGATGTGGGCTTTCCTTCTTCTACCTCTATGGTTCCCAACCTTTAACCTCCAGATGTTTTGGACTGACTCCGAGGAGTTTAAGTGAGTACAGACAATGGCCAATGATTCTGGGAGCTGGAGTCTCAAACATCTGGAAGCTGAGAAGCTGAGAACCACAGTCCTACCTGATACCCATCAGAAGGGGAGAGCATTTATTGGAGCCTCCTGCGGGTTGGAAGCACATGCCCTCTGTTGTTGACCACCCCCCTTGGAAATTTGAAAGGAATCTCTGTAAGAGAAAAAGCACTGTATTGTGTAAGTGTGTAGGAGAGGGAATGGGTGGGCCCCATCCCTAGTGGGGAAGAGCGGAAGCACTGAAGCAGGGTGGAATAATCCAGGCTGGGCTAGGCCTGGGCGTGGTGCGTACAGGAAAATGCCGCGGGATAGTTTTTAATCAAGCGCGAGTGGCCAGGGCCGGGCTGCGTGTTTCATGGTTGAATCATCACAAGTGGGAGGCACTGGCATGAGTAACGGGTTAGGTTTCTGTGGTGGCTATGCATACAGGCATGACCGTGTTTCCCAGTTTTGGCCTGTTGACATCAAAAGGTACACTCTGAAACTTCAGTCAGTGGGACATGGGTCAAACAGACCAAATAATGAAGCCACTTTTATGGTGTTTACACAATATACAATTTGAAAATGTGTTCGTGTGTGGGGTTTCTCTATGTGCAGTTTTGATGAAAATGGAGCTTGTTTAGCAGTAGATTTGAGCTCATGGCAACATAGTACTCTTCTCTGCTATAATCTCCCAACTTACTCTTAAGATGCTAAAATATTTTAGAATTTTGGAATTCAGGATGCACTAATAAGCTTGCCAAATCCATTTCCTCTAATAGCTCCGTTTCAGCGGAAAACATTAATGTTTGGCAGAGAAGCTTCCAGAAAAGCTATCCTCCAGCAACCTGTTCACATAAGATGGAAACAACTACTATATCTAATGAACAGATACAAACATTAAGGCCAGAATTCTGTTCAAATATTTGCAAATTAAATGGTAATGGTGCAAGCAGTTTTGCACCCTTTGATGGGTGTATCCATTGTATGACAGGTTGCAACTGGTTGAGAAAGGGGTCCTGTGATAGACACCTCCACCACAGGGTGCACATGTCTTCCATTATTATTGCTTCATACCCAGAGTAGTAATTTTTGTACAACAATGAATCCCAAAATGACAACCCCCAAATCTCCAGCCTGTTCTATCCCTACAAGGCTCATGGTTGCGTTGTCTGGGGATGATGAAGACTGTAAGCCAAGGTATCTAGAGGGTGGCTGGTTGAAGAAGGTTGATATAAAGGAGTAAGCAATTGTCGGTCATATCTTGCCTGAAAAATACTACTGTATTTTGGCCCACTTCTGAATTATGACAATGAATTTTATTGGGCTTTTTGAGATACCCATATAAACTGAGGAATGTGTGTGTGAGTGTGTGACTGAGAAAAAAAAATGACTTATTCCTGGGACATCTTGACAAGCTATTAATTGTGTGAATGCAATTTACATGTGGGGTTTCTTTTTTAAAAAAATCGTAATCATGGAGGCAGAGGATGCGCCTTTGGAACATGGGTATTAATACTTTCCTGCTTGGGTCCTGCATATAAACCAAAGATCTCCCTGCACACATAACACACAGTGAAGTTGCTATGAAGCTGTGATTGGCCCTGGGTTTTTTTCTCACTACCAGAGATAAGGGAAATCATATCATAGAGGATGTAGGCCTTAGAGAAAGAGGGGAAACTGTCTGATGAGGTGGTAGCTGATACAACAGAGTTAGAGACATGGAGCATGCATGAAGAGGACAAGACCTTATTGCCCTTATGAGGCCTGTGGTGACTGACTTCCTTTTTTCCCCCTTTGAGCAGTAGGTACCCACAATTTGAACCTGTGTATGGATACCCTAGGGCCTAGGGCCTGGCCAATCTCAAAGGTGGAAAATGTTTTTAAAATTTCACTAAAATTCCTTGTGTCAATGGCTATGCTGGTTGGAGAATAATGGCAATATTACTTAATTTTTTAAAGTAAGTTTTCCAGCCTCTGGCTGTTCTTGGCTCAGGGTACAGTCAGACAGCTGCAAAAGTGCATGCCTTATCACACTGGAAAAGTTTGCTTTGCGGGGAGTGAGCTCCCTTAAACGACTCTTCCGTCTGCTGGGGAATTGCTCCAGTCCAGCCCCCAAAAGTAGAAGCCCTACAGCTGGACCAAAAAAGTCCAGGTTGGGCACGGATTGGATCAGGCTGGGGGGGGGCATTTCTCTGTGCATCTTATATTTGATGGGAAATAGATGGCACTAGAGCATTCCACAAGTGATGCAAATTGCAATCTATTTCCCCAGGTGATCATGCATTAAGTATTTTCTTTGTTCCTGAGCTTTCTAGATCCTCAGAGGTGATATACCATCAATTTAGGGGTAAGCAAAGGTCTAGAGAGAGAACTTGTTCCTGCTCTTTCTTCTGGAAATAGTGAGGGTGGCGGAGGTGGGGGAGGAATGGGGATGGGAAATGCAGGCTTTGCTCACCCCCGTCACAGTGCTCCCTTCGCCCACAGCTCCTTACAAGTGTGCTCCCTGCAGGAGATTCGTGGGGGATCCTTGCCTTCCTGTGTGCCACGCTCTGGAACCTGCCTGTGGTGCCCGCCCTGAACAGCACGGACCAAGTGACCACCAGACAGTCCATCCAGCAGATGTACGACCTTACTCGGTATCTGGAACACCAGCTGCACACCCTTGCGGCTACTTATGTGAGTGTAGAAGCCTTGACAAGAGTCAGAGAAATGACCCAGTTGAGTAACTGTGTAGTTTCTCCTTTCAAGATCCTTCTTCCCTTGTGCCCTTTCCTCCGTCTCTCCCTGTCCAGCCTGTCTCTTTAACCCCTGCTTTGTGAACTGTGCCTCGTTACTTCCTCTCTCCAATTTGATGCCTGCGCGGCAAGGTGAGGCATTTCTTGTTGCTCTCAGTACATCCCAGACACACAGTCACACACTGCTGCCCAACTTCTATTCTGGAAGCCTAGTGCGAAGGGGAGTGCACGAAAGGTGACAGAAACTGAATCTGCCTCTTTAGTTGGGGAAGGATGTAAGGAAGTAGATAAACTAGAACAGTCACACCCTCCTGAGAGAACAACGTCAGCACTATGCTCAAAGGCTGAAACCCTAAATGAAGACTTTAAAAGGATGGTTCCCCGAACAGTTACGGCCTTTGCTGGGCAAAGTATCTGACATGCTTTTCCCTCCCTGCCTTCAGGCGCCGGTGGAGTCTCCCTGTTTACAATCTGTTGTGCATCTCCTGCTGGGCTGAGGTGAGGCCTTGTCTGTCAGAACTCGCCAGGGAAACGCCCAGCTGTGTGGCGAGCAGAGGCTGGGGGCAGCCCCGCGTCAATTTGCATGGTATCCCTGCTCCCTGGCCTACCTGGCATTCCAAGCCCTACCCCTTGGCAGGCTTTCCTGGCACTGAACACCAAGAACAATCACGAGAGTGAATATCAGGATGCTGTTTGGTTTCAGCACTGGTAAATGCTATTTTCTAGCATACAGTACTTGCATTCTAGAATCCTCCTTAGGAAATTCAAATGGAGAAGCCCACATTCTCCTGGTCTGGAAGACTAAGAAGTACAGCAGGCTACTATTCAACAGCCTCTAATTTCCATCTTATTAATGGGCTGCAAGTACTCACTAACTAGAAAGGGTGTATTGGACACAGTAACAGACTAGGACTCGGGAGATCTGCATTCCAATCCCCACTCAGCCATGGAAACTCATGGCGTGGATGGCAGTGGTAAAGCTACCCCTTGAACATCTCTCACACCTCAAAAACCTTGTCAGGGTCACCATGAGTCAGAAAGGGAAAGGGAGACAAGATTGATTTTAAGACCAGGATAGTGGTTATAATCTCTTTTTTATTCCTTATATTTTCTTTTCTGCTTTTGGAAATAAAACATTTAAGGAATGAAAAACTAAGTGGGATAACATTAGTAATAAAAGTGACAGCTGCATATTGTTCCTTGACAAGACCGTCCCCAATCAGATGTTGAAACTTAGATAATGAACGCTCATTGTAACTGCTTGTTTACCAAACATGTTAGGAACTGGAATGGAAATGCATTCCCTAAACATTTGTCCTGGTATATGAATCCAAGAGGATGCGTATTCCCTGAGTGTACTGTGTCAAGTTCTTTTGGTTCCTACGATGTATACATGAAGTGTGACAGATAAGAGCTCATTCAGCCTATATAATGGCATATGGGGATATATGTGTGTAGAGTTTACACACAGGAAATACATACAACTCCCTACAAGCAAGTACGATCTGTAGGTGAAATCTATTAGACATGAATCAGCCCACACAATGGCAGGTTTGGGTCAGCTTCAGTTTTCTGAGGCTGAAATAACATTCTAAATTGCAATTGTATTAATTCTTCACTAAACTTGCTTTTACAGCCTGTCCCTGTATACATGTATGCATACAGATCAAAACTGAGCAAAAAGTACACTATGTAGATCCTTTTGTACTTTCAGTTGACTGTTTTCCTCATAAAAGCAGTGTGTTTGGGCATTTACATTAACTTTATAGAATTTGAAACGTCCTTGGAGGTCATCTCATCTAGCTCTTTGCTCAAGGTAGAAACAGTAGTTACATGCTGATATTTTAGCTTATGTTTCTTTTAAGGATGCTATGAGAATTGGTGGGAGGGAGGTATGTCATTGATGCCACTGATCCTGTTTAACAGGCACTGACTACAGCTTATCTCTAAATGTGTGGGAGAATTGCAAAAACATTGTTTTTTTTCACAGCTTGCCATATGTCTTTAAGACAACAAAGCTACTTCCCCCACATCTTGCTATACCTACAATGGTACATCTGTCTTCACTCTGAGATGAGGCCAAGCAGGGTAAAGTCCTATAGAAATAACCTCACTTTACTTGAGATACCAGAGTGTTGCCATCATGCTTTTAAAGATTTGAGGTTTTGTTAGTGTACTCCCTCCCGTTGGGTCCGCCTCCCCCCCCCCCCATCTATCCCATTTCCTTCTTGCTGTCAGAAAACTAGGCCTTGATCCAGGTCCTTAGGAGGGAGCACAGATCTGAAAGGTGAAAGCTAAGAACAAGAAATAAAGAAGAGTTATGCCATGGAAGCTGCGGAAGCCTCATACCATAATGGTTGGAAGAAGAGGGTTATTTCCCCCTCCCCACAGAGAAGAGGGTTATTCCCCCACCCCACCCGGAGCCATGACAATAGGAACTCAGCAGATACAAAACAGTACATTATGTTAAAGGCTCTCTTAAAGGGCCCACCCATACTGAGCATTTGCTCAACTTTCCTTGCATACACAATACTGGTATTGCATCCCAGGCTGAAACTAATGTTAATTAGAGATGACAGGAAATGAACCAAGAAACCTGGGCCAGTTCGTGGTTTGTTTCATGGGTGGTTTGGAGAACTGCACTTTCATGAAGTGGAATGAAACACTGAGCTTTTTCATCATTGGCATTTTGTTTCACTTTGCCCTTCCCCCCTGAAAGGCCCCCTTCATGGGCCTCAGAACCTACCTTACTTGCTCTGGGCTGCCTCCTCCCTTCTGCTGCCGCTGCCCAGCTGAGTAGGGCAGTAAGCTGTCTGGGGCCTACCTCTTGCCCCAGTGCTTCCTGAAAGGCTTAGGGTATTGTAAGAAATGTAGTTTTGCTGGCCATTGGGCTATATATAGCAGTGGTCCCCAACCTTGGACCTCCAGATGTTTTTGGACTTCAACTCCCAGAAATCCTGGCCTGCAGAGGCGGTGGTGAAGGCTTCTGGGAGTTGTAGTCCAAGAACATCTGGAGGCCCAAGGTTGGGGACCACTGATATATAGGAAACCCTCAAAGAACTACACGTCCCACAATACCCTAAGCCTCCCCTTCATTTAGAGATGGTTCCAAACTGAGTGAACCTTGAACTGATTTGTTTTTTTTTTAAATTGGCATGGTTCGTAGTTCTTGGATATTGACAAATAGAGATGGGGACAAAGCATCAAAATAGCACAGCACTTTGATCCCTTTTCCCCTCCTCTTGCTAAGCAACATCTGCTCATGTGGATGCTAGTACTACACTGTTCCATGCTGAGCTGTGGATCTGTCATTTGATAATGTTTCTTAATGTGTGTGTTTCTGCTGGTCAGCCCCCTTTCCTTCACACCTTACTGTTGCTTTTGTTTAGTCTTCTTGGGATATCAGCTGTTCCTTCTTTTTGCTTTTTAAATTTTTAAAATGCTTTTTTAAAAAACTAAAATTAAAAAGTGAATATATGAAGGTTTCAGAATGGTGGGTGAATAAAATAGGGAAAGGAGGAGACAGTGAAATAGGCAAGGGAGAGGCAGATGTTAGCTGTTTTGCTTTTTCATCTTTAAACCCATGGCACAAAAGTGAAAACTTTAAAAAAAACCACAGAAAATATTGAGGTGAAAACCCTAAGATTTGAGAAAAGGGAAGGAAAAAGAGAGAGTAAAGAATGTGAGGAGAGGGCAGAGAAGATATCAGCTGTTCCTGCATTCTGCTTTTTGATGTTGCAAAAAAGAAAAGAAAAGCAAACTAATTTTAAACCACTTAAAATTAGAAAGCAGAAATATGAAAACATGAAAGTTTGAGAATGGTGAGCTGGTCACAAAAGGGAGGAAGGGAAAAAAAGAGTGAAATGGGTGGTGACAGTATGGGGAAGAGAGGTGAAAAGGAAGTCAGTCTGTGTTAAGAGAGATATGTCAGAGAGTGATTCAGGATATGTATATCCACTCCATGCCAGTACTGTACATCCAACAATAAATGCCTTTCCTATATGTAGACCCCAGTGCTGGGATTATCTATTCAGATCTGTAACAAAATTATTAGGATGCCCCCTTGGCAACCCTGGAATGACTCGGGTCAACAGCACGGTGTGGGTGAGCCTAAAAAGAGGATAAACAACAAAAGGAGTGCCACGTATATGAGAGCATATTCTATGCATATACACAGCATATGTTAATTTTTTTAAGAAAAATGCCTGACATGAGCAACTGTATGCTGTTCTCTGATCAGTTTTCCTAGTACTGTTCTCAGGCTATAATTTAACAGCAGGACAGAACAGAATTTAAGGACTGCTTCTGCCTCCTTTCCCTCTCCGTTGTCTTTCTCTGTTCATCCATACTGGCATTTGTCCTGCTTTAATCTACAGTCCTGCAGATATATCCTTATCTTCTCAAATATCCAGATTATGGGCCAAATAATCTTTCCTAGTTATGCTGGTGTAACACAAACTGTGTAATGTTTGTAGCCAAATTGCTTTAAATTGGCAAATATCTATAGAGATTATCTGTTGCATATACAGTAGAGCTATGTGACTCTGCCTGCAGCTGGTAATTCCTACAGTGGTTCCTTAACTTGGCCTCCAAAATTTGTGCCATTTGCATAGCTATGCTAGAGGATTTGGGCCTATGTTTTGCTAATACAAATTACGGCCAATCTTTTTCTGTAACTTTCTGGTCCTTTTTTTGTGTAGCCTGATCTGTGGGACCTTTGATGGGCGTGTGCAGTATCTCATGATATCTCCAATGACGGTGTCCAAGTATCTAATCTCTCTTGTCTCTCATGCCTTTTGCTGGGCTTACCTTGTATTTATTTATTCATTTTTATTCCATTTTTATACCACCCATCTAGCAGATTGCTACTCTGGGCAGTGTACAAAAAGTAAAACAAAAATCATCACAACAGTTCTAAAATACATACTTCAATCTTTTGAAATGTGAATAATAATACACAGTTATGTTGTTTAGTTTTGTTAAAATTTTGCAATAAGATTAGCACTAGATGGAAAAGAATGAAGTGGCTTAATGCTGACTTCTTTATTCTTGCTGATCTAGCACCACAGATCAGATACCCCATATCCAAAAGTGGTCAAAATATTCTCACAATTCTTTTTTTTTTATTTGATGCAAACTGGTGAACACGTCCTCCACAATTAGTAAAGTTAGCGTTAGCCTGGTAGATTACAAGGAACAAATAATTTTAGCACTAGATTGTGTGTGAGAGAGGGGGGGGGGGAGAGGGAGAGGGAGGGAGGGAGAGAGAAGGGCTTGGCCACAAATAGAGCTATACAACAAAAAATTATTTATTATTGAAACTGTGGTTTGGAGAGACTTGATATCAATGGAAAGAGGGTAAGCAGGCAAAGGGGACAGTGAATGTGGTAGGAGGAGGATTGAAAAGGGCAGAGAACAGGGTTGAGAAACTAACAGATGAGTAGGGGAAGAGGAGGAGACGAGTGAATTTACAAGAAAATATTTCTGTTTTCATCCCCTGTGTGGACTAGGCTAGTGGAATGGCATAGAATAAAAGATGTACATACGTGGATGCCTTGATTGAACAGTAGCATTATGAAGCATGAAGAAGCAACAAGTTGCTTCAGATCATCCCATCTGGATTAGCACTGAGAGAGGAATTTGGGCAATGTGTAGCCTGTATAATTAAATTGTAAACCGCCCGGAGAGTGCTTGTAGCGCTATGGGGCGGTATATAAGTCCAATAAATAAATAAATAAATAAATAAATAAATAAATAAATAAATAAATAAATAAATAAATAAATAAACAAACAAACAAACAAACAAATAAATAAATAAATAAATAAATAAATAAATAAATAAATAAATAAATAAATAAATAAATAAATAAATAAATAAATAAATAAAGGGATTTTTATTAGTGGATCTAGGACATTGCTCAGAGACTTTTGTTAAGCATTGGGAGAAATGCCTAGATTTCTCTTGAAAGTCCTGGAATTTAGACATTCTCCACCATCACAGGTATTTAATCTTAACATTTAACACAGCATTGCCTCTTACTTGCCTGTCCTTATGCATCAGCAAACTGCTTAGAATAGCATCTGTAGCTAGAACCTGGGAAAGTTACTAGGGAGAGTTGTGTAGCCACTAGATTTTATTATGATCCCCTTCATCTCTTTGTATCACACAGCAGTGGTCTTCTAATCTTCTGTTGCCTTACTGCCTCCTAATCTACTGCCTTTTCCTAAGTAGTTTGCTGATGCGTTGTTGTTGTTGTTTAGTCATTAAGTCATGTCCGACTGGTCGTGACCCCATGGACCAGAGCACGCCAGGCCCGCCTGTCTTCCACTTCCTCCCGGAGTTAATGATTAGCAAATAAGCAGGCTAAGAGAGAGGAAATAAAATACGCACACTGGCTGCCACATAACCAGTGGATCCCTGTACTTTCCTGGGAAGGAAACCAGTCAGTTCTGCTGCATTGTTGGCTGCACCTTTCGGGATGTTTTGAAATGTCTACTAAGGGATTTCTATTGAAGCATCACTGCTCCCATGTGTGACAATGGAAGCAATGATTAAGGGAAAGTATTGGAATAGGAAGGTAAAGGTAAAGGAATAGGAAATATGAATTGGAATAGGAAAAATGAATCAAAGTAGCCTGACAGATGATAAATACTAGGTTAACAACCCACATGGCTCTTATTTAGGGGATCAAAATGTATGTTGTTTAAGTGCATTGAATCTCTGCAGGATTCAGTGCTTTTAATTGTAACATTCCTTCCTTGCCTGTCCACTGATCTAAGAAGAATTATTTGTTTTATTGTTCCATTTAAATCCCACCTTTCCTCCGATGAGTTCTAGCTTAGACCATGGTATTTGCATTCTGAACCAGCTCTATGTGTGATCAGGATAGTGAGGATTCTGAGCATTTTGATTCATTCTGTCTATCTGTTCCTCTCTTATTCCACATGGTATGTAGTACTTAGTGTACTAATGAGTAAAACCGATGTGTCAAAAACAACAGCCTTAACACAAAGCTTTTTGAGTGCTTTCACATGCTGCCTGCACAGCACTTCTCTTTTCTTTTTGGCTGTCTCCTTGTACAATAGAGGTTTCTTGTTGCCACATAAACACAAGCTTTCAGGAGCTCCCACCCAGGAACTACCTCATGATTCACATTAAGCATTTTGAGGCTTTAAGCTACAGGTATTCTTCTTTAAGCCTTCTTCCTCTTTTGCCTAGAGGGGGCTTTCTTTGTGGTTTGCAAAGTAAAGCTTGGTGGTAGCCTGTGCAAAATGACCCAGGATTCACAAAGGAAAAGAAAAGAACCTAAATATCACATTTAAATCCTTGTGATTTCGTGGTGGGACAGGAAGTTCATTACCGTGAACATCTGGGGAGGATACCAGTGCAGCTATAACTCTTAGAGTACAGTACTTGGATCAGGGCCCCTAGCTTGCCTGAGATGGCAAACCCAATGAAAAGACGAAAAGAAGGAAAGGAAAGCGTGTGGAGGCTCTGCTGGAAGCTCGAAATACTCTTATCATATAATGTGCATCAAATACATCCTCCAAAATCTGGGGGCTTCACTCGCCCCCCCCACCTTCCCTTCCTTGTTTCTTTCGAAGTCCGCAGCTTGAAGTATTAGGGAAGTTTCCCTTCTCCCTCCCTCCCACCCTCCTGGCTTTCCCCCTCTGCTGGTCTCATGCTCTTGGCCACGTCCCAGCCTGCCCTGTGAGTTGGTTTCTGCTGCCTGCCTAGTTGTTTAAGGGGAGAACCGTCTCTACTTGTCCCCAGGCGACACGGAGGAAATTAATTTGTCTCCTGAGCTTGTCAGATTGTTCACACACCCGCAGGCTTTGACACACCTCCCTTCCGCTCCATGCTTCACCCCACCCGCTCACCCCATCGCCTGGGCAATCCTGCTGCCCCTCAGGGCACCAGTGCTGGTGCGGGCAGGTGGGGGGGAGGGAATCCCAGGAACTTGGCTTAGCAGGGCAGGCGGGTGTTAATAAAAGTGTGTGTGTGTGTGTGTGTGTGTGTGTCTGCCACAGTGTTCAAGGGGAAGCAGAGATCTCTCAGCAGACACCTGCGTGAATGAGCTTCTGAGCTGCAGTTGCATTACGTTAAGTGCTAGGTGTATCGACTAAAAAGGGGATCTTAGCATTTCAGTGGAGACAAGTATATTTGTATCCAGGGAGACATGCCTGCACATGGCTGTGTGTTGGTATGACAGCAGGTGAGTGCATAGTTGAGCTCAGAATATGGAGGAAAATCCCTCTTTTGACTGCAGTTCCCGTAACTATCCAGCCAGGCACCTGCAGACCAAAAAAAGTAACTTTTTCCAGCTCTACATACTCCCTTGCACACATATTTGTAGAGTGTAGCTGCTCATGGTAATTCAGAGTGTCAGTATACATTCATGCCCAGCAGTGTGCTATGTACCTCTAAGAACTCAAAGTTCCCTTACTCTGCCAAAAGTCACATCTCATTGCCTCTGTGAGAGAGCTTGTGGGAAGAGGGCAGTGGTATGAAAATGTGCCGTTCCACTTTAAGCGAGTTTGACATTCTCTTGTTTTTCCCTTTCAGCTCAACTACTTAGGACCACCTTTCAATGAGCCGGACTTTGACCCTCCACGTATCATTGGGGCAAAAGCTGTGCCGAGTGCCACTGTGGACATTCAGGAGTGGCACAGCCTCAATGACAATGCACGGCTAGCAGCTAATTACCAGGCATACAGCTACCTGCTGAGATACCTGAGGACCATGGATAGAGCAACCCCAGCTGCCCTGCCAACTTTGCACCACAGCCTAGCTCACTTCAGTGCCAGCCTGCAAGGCCTCCTGGGCTCTATTGGTGGCATCATGGCTTCCCTGGGCTACTCGCTTCCAACGCCAGAGCCTTCTGTTGTGCCTCAAATTGATCCACCCACCTTCCTGCGCAAGATGGATGACTTCTGGCTGCTCAAAGAGTTGCAGACCTGGCTGTGGCGCTCAGCTAAGGACTTCAATAGATTACGCAAGAGGGTGCCACCTTCTGCTGTTATGCTGCACCTCGAGAGCAGGGGCTTCTGATCCCACCCTGTCGCCAGTCTCTTTCTATCTTCACCTCATCTGCTGATGTCAGATGGCACCTCATCTGCCACTCAAGGTCTAAGGGGTTTCCCAAAACCTCTGAATCCATAGCCCCCTCCCATCTTTCTTCAAAACGCTTCCCCACCATCAGTGCTCCTTCACCCCTTATGGTGCTGCACTGCTCTCTCTGTTAGGGAGCTGTGCCTCTGGGTGAATGAACCCGTTCCACCTATCTGTTGTTTTCCTTTCTCCTGCTCCTCCTTGGTGCCCCGTATTTCTCATTTTCTTCCTAGAGGGGGCCATTAATTTTCCAAAAGGAGAGGAACAACCTTGTTCTGTCCCACCTCAGTGATGAGCAATAAAGCTCTGGCTTCAGGGCAGCAAACATCTGGCAGCCTCCACCTCTGACACTCCACTCTCCGTAAACTGTTTCCCCCAGAGCCTGGGTTCCTGCATTCTCTCTCTCTCTCTCTCTCTCTCTCTCTTTCAATCTCCTTTTCTCTCTCTTTAGGGGACTGTGCCAATTAGGAATTTACAGAGGGCTTTTAAAAAGGCCTTTCGTGAGAAGCCAGCTTTTCAAGATGCCTAGGCTGGTCCTCCTGTCAACCCATAAACTCTAGGGGCAAATCTTAACCAAAAAAGGCAAATGAAACTCTCCACAGGAGGTATCATCAAGTCCAGAATACAAGGCACATGATCCAAATGCAAAACGATGTACGTTTTCAGACACCCCCACCCCCACTGGCCACATTAGAAACCTCCTCTCCTCTAATCATTCATCCAAGCCACATTTATCAGACCCCAGAGATGAGGTGGGCAACTTTGACAGGCCTGGTGACCCAATTTTCTGCCTTTTGTCTAGGCCTGGAAGTACCTCCATAATAGACACACGGCTCAAAAAACAAAAAAAACAAAACTATACAAACACACACACAGAAAAAAACCCCCAAAAGTGCTCAGATAGTGACTTCCTGGTTTGCTTTTAGATTTAGGGAGATGTCGGGGGGGGGGACTTGGGGGCCCTAGACCAAAAACCACCACTTCTGGAAGTTGCCAGGAGCACAAAAAAGAGAGGAGAGTTTCCTTCCATTTTTATATACTTTTCCCCCTCAAAGGGTGAACAGAAAATGGCCTTGGGGAACAGCTGTAGCCCACAGGCTGCACTTTGTCCACTCGTAGCATACTGCCACAGTAACATACAAAAGGGCTATAGTTCAAGCCGGCCCCAAAAGGAGTCACTGCCTGCTTATACCTCTCCCCTCATGCAATGGCAGGCAAGCCTGGTGAGGCTGCGTGGTTTACACTTGTCACCAGCACGGGAGGAAGAGGAGGGTTTCCTACATGTGGACCCATCCTCAGTTCTTTCTCCTCCTCTTTGTCCACTCCTCTTCCTCCCTTCCACTATCAGGTTGTGTTATTCTCAGTTTGTCTGTATTAATATTTATTTATTTTCAGATGTTATTTATTAGATTGTATTTATTGCAGAATTTCTATTCTTGTATTAACAAATAAAAGGCTTTCTCCAGGGGCTGGACTGGCTTTATTTTTCTTTCTTCAGAGCATGTTTTGGGCAGGTCCTTGTTCCAACTTTATAACAAACTCCATTGCCTCTGTGTTTTTCCCCCTCAAGGAATTTCCAGAGAGTTGGCTATGTTAGTTTATTGAAGGAAAAAGCCAACGGGCTGTTGTGGCATTGTCAAAGCCGGCAAATGAGTTATGGCATAATCTTTCATGAAATAAATCCATTTTGTGCATTTGGTGATGTAGACTCAAAGGTCCACAGACATTTATGCTGTAATAAATTTGTTCATCTTTAAGATACCACAGAAAATCACTTCTGTCTGTGTTCAAGGAGTTTCCTTTGAGGGTCCTCTAAATAATTTAGAAAGGAGGCACTGAGCAGGAGGTTGGACTCAGTGGCCTTATAGGCCCCTTCCAACTCAATAATTCTATGATTGTATGATTAAACAAACAAACACCCATGTGGCCCATGAATACAGTTAAAGAGACAAGAGCAGGTGATACCTTTATTAGACAGCTACCATTTTGAAACTTGCTTTAAACACTAGAAGCTGGCCTGCACATGATTTTGGTACTTTTCTCTTTCTTCTGCACTCCCAACCACAACATGTAATGTCTGGCCTGATGATTTGTTTAGGAATCAAAAGCTAGTTTCTGATTGTAATATTTTAGTGGTTTAAACAAGGTGCCTCACACGCTTCTCTTAAGAAGTCGTATCCAGAGTTGTTCAAGTCCTCCATCTTGGAAGTGCTACTGTCCAGGCCAGATCCTTCAAGCCAAATCTGGAGACTGGGGCACCTTCTCCTCAACTGCTTTGCAAATAATTAGTAATGTGTGTGAGGGAAGTTGTTCTATGGGGTGCTAAATTAGGGGGCTTTTTTTTTTTTTGAAACAAACCTGTTACCGTAGATGAGGTTTAAATTTTTCCTTTCTTGGACAGATGACTAGATAAAAAAGTAGTTTGCAGTGGTGAGGGGATGTGTATTATGTTGGACATTTAATGTAAGAATGGTTTTTTTAAAATGGGTAATGAATAAGCAATGGTACTTAAGTGCCAACGAGAGTGCCCCTCCGTTGAGGGGGCAGAAAGAATATAAGATGAAATAAAAGGAAATAAAAGAGACAAGTGCTTTGAATGAATGAGAGACCAATACTTAGAATACAAGGGAAACAATAGTGCATGACCCATGGATTATTTTCATTTTTAAAATATTTATTTAGTTTATATATTTTAGAGCTACGGCTGTTTCTCTTGCCATAGAGTAGGTGTGATGATATATATGGATTGATAGTTGCACAGAGATTTGTTTTAGTCATTCAGCCAGAGAGTGATTGTGCCAGTTTGAGATGATACACACATTCTGAACTTGGAGCTCTTGATGAGGATCATCGGGTAATAAACATAACGTTACATCATGATGAAACAGGTGTCCCTATGGCAAGACTTGAGGTTTTTTTAAAGTTTTAGCCAGAAGAGGATGTTTTTTCCAGAAACCTTGACAAGTCATATTTTATTATTACTTTATTGCACTGATTCTTCTTTCAATGTGGAACTCATGGCAAGCACACACAGGATTCACAGGTGGCCTCTCATCCAGGCACAGATCAGACCTGGGCTTTTACCATCCTATTAAGAGTTATGTCTCTTGTGGGGATAAAGGCTCTGAGCCTATTCAACCACACAACAGGGAGAGGTGAACAAGTCTAGGTGGCAGGGGAGAAGGAAGGGGGAAATACCTTCTGTTTGCACTAGTTACTTAAAGGCCAAGAGCCTCTGCCCGTAAAAAGGTGACAATCTTATCCTGGCTCAGTTCTCCCAAATAGATTTGCTAAGCTGCTGCCCTGTCCATAAGAGACAGTAGCAGAGGAAATGAGGCAGCTAATTTATCAATCCCAGAACTGAGGAGCACAGCAAGTGGATTATTTTCTTCAGTTTGGTGTGAGAGACTGATGAAAAGGTAAAAACCTAACATCAGTGTAAGTAGTTTTGACTACAATATCTGTAGTTTTCATTCCCCCCCCATGTTAATCTGTTTTAGCTCCTCTAACAACAAAAGAGACAAAATAGAAATAGGAATATTGTAGTATTAACAAAGCTAAAGTTTTGAAGCAATCTTCTGTATACCACCTTTACTCTTTGATTTACGTTAAAATGAGTATCACCGTCATACATAGTGCTAATAATAACAGTAGTTGCAGCAGCATAGCAAGTAAAACAGGTGGACAGTGTGACTACCATGAAAGCGATTACAAAACAACAAAAGTGATTGTAGCAGAGAATACGTGAAGTGAAAGGAAAATATGTTAGGAGTCTATTGGGTGAATACTGTATAAACATGGCTGTAAAATCCCCTGTCCCCGCAGCGTTTTTCACGGCTGCATCCAGCACACTACTTTAAATGTTGTGCAGCCCTAGCAGTTTTGTCAGAAAAAAACAAAAAAAAATCCTAATCTAAAGGATTTATTTTGAGTGAACACAACATTAGAACAGCAGCTCATCTATCATTCCCTTCATTTAATTCTTTCAACAATCCTGTATGATATAATAACAGCATGTAGTCAAGTCAATCCCGATTTATGACAATCTTTTCCAAAGTTTCCAAAGTACAGAAAACTCAGAAGTGGTTTATAATTGCCTTCTTCTGGGGGGGGGGCACCCTGGGACTGTGCTGCTTGCCCAAGGCCACACAGGCTGGCTGCAATTAGGCACCTAACTTCGCTATCCAGTCAGCACCATTCTGCATAGTAAAGTAATATGCTCCCCCCCCCGACCTTTGCAGATGAGGAAGATGATGGTGAAACTGTTGGAGTTTTATTTACAACCTCACATGCTGTCTGTAGTTTGAGTGAGTACGAGGGATTTTTCTGGGGTGGTTGTCTGTATATCCAACATTAGCCAACTGTTCCATCCAGCCTTTGATTTTAAAGACAGCTCCACCTCTCTGCTGAGTGTTCTATCCCTCTTTTCATCAGTTGGTGGCAGTTTTGTTGCTGTTGATCTGTTTGGTTGTTTGCTAGCATGTGTGCAGTAAAGACAGCTGTATACACAAGTGTTTCAAACAACTGTAAGTGAAGAAACATTTTTATTCTTTCTCCTACAAATGTCTCAGAATAAATTATTGGGACTCAGTGCCAGGTAATGAGAAGGCAGTGGGCTTTGGGAGTTTGTAGTTTATCTCCTTTGTGGCTCTTGTATACGTCTACTGCACAACAAAAAGAGAATTTTGCCAGAACTTCAAAACTCTGCAACAGAAACAGAGTGGCTTGTTTAGGAACCCATAAACATTTAACAAAAGATATGAATCAATAATTTCCTGCCCACTATGTAATGCAATCTTAGAATTCCCTGCCTATGTGAATAAGAGTTTATTGTTATCTAGAATGATTTTCCCCATCTGTGCCTTGATAAACAAAGTGACACAAGGAGGCCTTAATGACCACGTCTGGAAATCACAAAAGAAAATTGAGATAGCTTGAAAAAAATCCCGGCCCATTATAGTCAAGTCCAAGTTTATTGCATTAGCTAAAAGCCGTCACAATTGTTTAAATACAGAAATGGTCAAATAAAAACATGATAAAAGCCGTCACTATTGTTTAAAATACAGAAATTATATATTTGTCCTCTTTTACAGAATACAGTCCTTGATTTGAAGGTGTCTTCTATTTGAAGGATTATTCATAGCAAGCCTGATTTAAAGATAACCGTAAGAAGGTAGAACTAAATTCAAGAGGTCTTGAAGTTAGGTCCCAAGTACTCTGTAACAAATACAAGACTGAATTAAAGCAGGTCAGCTCATTGTTTTCCTCAACATGATGAGAGGATGTTTCTAGTTAAATAACATAATTTCTAAAATTGCCTATGCACTAAGGTATACCACTTCTGTGCAGATCTACGCCGTTGTTTTGATCTGTGGTTTTGGATTATTTCCTTTAGGATGAGGTAGTGATGTCCAAGGGACCACACAACATAAATATACAGTAAATGTTATTCTGAGCTGTTTAGATAGCTCAGTTATTTGGGTATCCAGCTGTGAAGACTGGGGTAGGATGTTTGATACCCCACTACCACAACAAGAGCCAGCTTGTGTCGCTTTGGGCAAATGGCGCAGTATTGGACTATCACCAGAAGAAGGGACTAGTAAACCACTTTGAGGTACTAAAAATCCCTGAAAAGGAGACAGAGACAGGCAGTAAGTGGGAATCAACTTGATGGCATGCAATTGTTATTATTAAACGCTAACCTAAAAAAGAACATCCAGTATTGTGGTGCATGTCCCCTGTCTAGTATGTCAACAAGACTTAGGTAGAGCAAAGGTAAAGGTAAAGGTTCCCCTTGACATTTTTTATCAAGTCGTGTCTGATTCTAGGGGGCGGTGCTCATCCAGTTTTCAAGCCGTAGAGCCAGCACTTGTCCGAAGACTGTTTCCGTTGTCACGTGGCCAGCGTGACTAGGGAACACCGTTTTACCTTCCCACCAAGGTGGTACCTATTTATCTACTCGCATTTGCATGCTTTCAAACTGCTAGGTTGGCGAGGAGCTGGGACAAAGCGACAGGAGCTCACTCCATCGCGTGGATTCGATCTTACGATTGCTGATCTTCTGACCCTGCAGCACAGGCTTCTGTGGTTCAGCCCACAGCGCCACCACTCCCTGGGTAGGTAGAGCAAAACTGAACCATAAATGCTTCAGGCATATTCCACAAATATTGAAGGGGGGGCCGGGGGGGAATACACAAATAACTTGTAACATAGCGAAGAGGAAAGGGCGGAACAGGACCACTGCATTTACTGATTCAGCACAGATTTAAGAGGAAAAGTGGAGTCCCATTAATGCAGTTTGGCTGCCTTATATTTCCACTAAACCTGATAAATCTTTCCTTCCTCCGCCTATTTCAAGGAAAAGAATAAAGGATTAAACTGATCATTAGTCTCCCACATTCACTCTGTCTCTGTCTCTCTCGCGCACACACAAAACTAATAATCAGTGTAATATAAACACACATATACCTACCCACCCACCCACACATATTTATGTTGTTTCCTTTCTCAGGACTCCTGTGGGGGGTCTAAGGTAACTGAGCAGAGCACCCCTAATACCCTGCAGGTGGTTCAGTAAGCTGTTTCCTCAGACAACAAGACAAAGGGGACAAGGGCAACCAGTCAGAAGGCAGCTATTCCTGAGCCAGGCTGAAAAGCTAAGGCATTTGAAGCTGGAGTTCATAAGGAGAGAAAGGAACTGCCTCAGCAGCTGGATTAAAAAACAAACAAACCTCAAGAGCTAGCAACCATGGGATGGGTTCCTGTTCCCAACTTCATCTCTTTCTGTCTCACTGTGAGACCTGATTCCCATCCCAGAGCCAGGAACACAGTGTAGGGGATTCTTTCACCAACCCCCCACCCCTGTGTCCAAAGACATCGAGGTCGTAACCTGCAGGGCCCCCTCCCCCATACTTCACCTCTTAAAATGTGTCTTCTGCTGGGCTAGAAGAAGCCAGCTCTGGTCCCTGGAGATGGATAACTAGAGGGCTTTCACATCCAGGTTGGCTGCTTTCACCATTTCCAGCTGTGGTGAGATCACTAAAGTGTTAAATGAGGAAGAGAATAGAAACCTGCTTCTGACCAGCCTCCTGTCCACCTCTTAAACACCCTCTCCCCCTGCAATCACATTCATCGTTTTAGACAGTCAACAGAATGGGGCTCTAATATCTCAGTTCCTCCATGCAACTCACCAGATGCTTCCCACTGCCTCTCTCTTTTCCTGACTGCTGCATGACAGCAACCTTACCTCAGTCTTGCTTCCAGGTTTCTTGCAGGCCCTCTTTCTCCCTGGGGTCATGTGAGCAATTGTTCCTTATCACCTGTTTCTTGGGGCAGGAGCTTTATTTAAATAAATATTTTTTAAAAGGTTTACTAGCCTTTAGAGAGCTCTGTCTCTTGCTGAGACAAATCATTCTCACATAGTTCCCTCCATTTCTCTTGCTTATGTTCATTTTTATATCTGGTGCTCAATGGCCTCACTTCTTCCAAAGGTCTGTTGGACCTCCAGAGATATGGAAACATTTTCAGGTATGGAAAACAGCAACGACACCAGACCCATCTCTTCCTGTCTTCTTCCTATGAATAGCTGAGGCACTAAACCAGAAATATACAATGCGGTAAAAGTACTGTCCTCCCCATTTTGTCCATGCTAGTGATGTATTCCATGCTGGTTATTAAAGGATTGCAGAAGAGTTGCTCAAGCAATGGAGACTGAGGACCTTGGGAGGGGAAGGTAAATGCCAGAACATAAATATTCAGCTAGATCAGGCAGTGACCATCTCGTCCAACTGGTGCCCCATGCATGTGTTAGACTACAACTCTTGTCTACCCAAAGTGATGGAAGTTGTAGTCTAACTCACAAAGAGGCCCTAGGTAGGAAAAGTCTGGAAGGTTCTGACATATTGTTCAGTAATTACTCCTTCCTGCACGTAGGGCCTGAAAGATATTATTATTATTATTTGGTCACTAGAAGCTAGCATTATTTCAGACTGTACAGTATATCTTGATTAATAAAATGTAGAGGCAGGTACAGCCTGTGAACATGGGGGTTATGTTTTAAAGGGAGTTGGACAAATTTGTGGGCAATAGTTCTCTGAGTCACTGTCTATTGTAGATTTGTTTCATGTCCAGAAGATGTATGCTGTGTGAGGAAGAGTGATAATGCTGGCCAACACCTGCAGCCCCACTCATTAGTCATGGTCTGGGGCAGAAAACCTCACAAGTCCTTCTCCCTCTTCCCTGGCATTAAAATTACAATACTGTAATTGAATTACTATTTGCTGCCCTTTCTCACAACACTAAAAATAATTGGTATGCTCCCTTATCACTTGTGTGTGATGCACTCTCTACTTATGGAAGACATACATAACTGTTTCCATAAGTTACTTTTTTATTCTTTAAACATTACTGGCACTTTCTATAGGAGTCCAAACTAGCATGTAACCCAGCAACAGTATCAAAACACAGAAGCGATCCAAGGACAGCTAGAACAAACTTATGAAGCAAAATTTGAATTTAATTTTTTTTTCACATGCCAAACCAAAATTGCCCATGACGTAACATTGGACATTCCTTCTTTGAATTGGCCTTCTTAAGCAAAATGTCAAATAATTTGTTAGAAGTGAAAGTCCTGCCATCTGGAAAACTAAATATGACATGTAAGACTGACTGGAAATGTTGGCATTTCAGTGTAATGGTACTATTTCAAAGAAATCAGTCAGATTTATCATCTGTGCTTATAACTGCTTCGCCATTAGAATGGAGTCTGCTGCTACAGCTATAAACAAGGAAGAACTTGGCACAGTAAGTGCAGAGGGGATGTTCATTCCTTCAATAAAATTAATACCCCACCCTAATCCTACCTTATAATAACAGTTTTAGGGAGAAATCTGTCAGGTTTGTCATCTACATTTATATTTGCTTCAGCACTTGAACCTAATCTGTTATGTACAATTGGAAATAAAGAAGCACTTGGCACAGCAAATAGGGTAAAGATATTCATTCATTCAATAAAATGTATACCCCAACCCTAAAATGTAATAACATTTTCAGAGCAGGTTACATAAATCAAGTGGAAAACAGCATTGAAAGAAATATATCAAAACAATAAGTAATATGTTGGATGAAAGTACGTAAATATTAGAACGCTTAATAATAATAATGTGCCGTCAAATCAATCCTGACTTATAGTAACCCTTTTCAGGGTTTTCCAGGTCGAGAGTACTCAGAATAGTTAACCCTTCCCTTTTTCTGGGGCCCTCATGGGACTGTGCAGCTTGCCTAAGGCCACACAGGCTGGCTCTTCTTCCAGGAAGCAACATGGGGATTTGAACTCCCAGCCTAATTCACTGAACCATCCAGGCAGCTTAGAACACTCAAATCCCGGAAAAAAGATTTTCGCCTAGTCCCAGAAAGATCTGCCTCCTTTCAGGTTGTGAAAGCATACATTATATAGGCAGGCTCTCACTGAAATAAGTATGTTGTGATACAAATCCTGCAATCCAGTTTCATCCTACGATTGTCTCAAAGAAAATGAAGAATTGTTTTATGTTACCTGCGTGACTCATTCTCCACAGAGGAATAAGGAACAATTTAAAGAGATCTGAGAGCAAGCATGTCAGCTGAAGAATTTGGGGAGCCTTCAAAACTCATCTAGAGATGACCATTCCATACTATGAATCTGTAGATTCAAATCTATGGTATTGAAATCTAATTCTCAGATGCTATTGTTGTCAGTACACTTTCAGCCAGTTTGTTACCGTAGATCTCTTAGTATAAAAGCCAAGACGTGCTCTACCAGTCAAATAGGTATGGGTGGAAGCTTA
Organism: Pogona vitticeps; assembly: GCF_051106095.1. Taxonomy (NCBI): domain Eukaryota; kingdom Metazoa; phylum Chordata; class Lepidosauria; order Squamata; family Agamidae; genus Pogona; species Pogona vitticeps. The sequence continues at coordinate 244,754,330 of NC_135783.1, forward strand.
TGCTCCATTGGAAGTACAAACCAGATATTTGGCAAAAAGTGCTGTAAAAGAGCATGTAAGTATGAATTGGTATCTAATAAGTAAGTATAAACAAAGATTATGCAGCCCTATTGGGCAATATATGCTTGATAGAGGATTGAGGTTCTGGGTTATGGAGGCTGATATAACTCACTATTGGAAATGCGGTTTGTGATTCTTCCCAGAAACCAATGGACAGCATTCCTTTTGTTATGAGTCAAAAGCTAAGGATGTGGACCTTGGTTTGTAAGGAAAGACAAGCCCCCAGTGTAGCCCCCATAAAATAAGACCAATGGCTGGAGCTTGATGCCAATGGCTGGAGTTGAGCTTAATGGGTCGTATTAGTCACCATATCCTAGAAGGATAAAAAAAAGACATAAGGAGGGTGAAGTGGGGGTGAAATGGAATTGATTCATTGATCCTTGACCCACTTGCTCAGAACCCTTTTCTCTCAGGCCCTGCTTGCTCCTTGTGGGATGGGGAGACGTTGGTGGTTGCTGATTCATGCCCTTGCAGATTCCTTAACCTCCCCTTCCTGGGGGTAAGTCTGGAGCAGGGCCTGGGATTGGCACCTCCTGCTGCCAACTGGCCTTTGTTTCATGAAGTCTTTTGTCCTGGAAAGCAACTGACTCATTCTTGATTCCCAGCAAGAGACAAAGCTCAGGGTGCATTTTTCTGGATCTAGGGGATGTAGGAAGGAGGCCAGGAAACAATGTTGAACTGATTATGACCATGCCTTCACTGCCAGCCTTTGCCCCCAGTCATCTGTCCTATTGTTGTTCACCCCCAAAAGCAGACTGCAATGCTAAATCATAGCCTGATAAACATGCCTCCCCACCACAACCCTAGTCATCTACCCAACCGCACACATAGACACAAAGCGTTGAAGCAAAGCACTCCTCTCATCCAATTTTTAGGGTATTTTTTATTTTTAGGGGCTTGAAAGAAAAGGTGGAGATGGTTCTGAATGAAGACTTAGTCTGTGGAACAGAGCTGTAAGGCCTAGAGATTTGCAGTACTTATGAAGGTGAAGAAGATGAGGTTTTGACCACCAAGAAGTTATTCTAAAAGGGTTGGATCTGCTGATTTAAGAATGGAAACTAAGCACTTTCTAACCCTTATGTGACAGACTTTACTTTATTGGGCTACATGATCACTGCAGATGGTGACAGCTGCCACGAAATCAAAAGACGCCTGCTTCTTGAGAGAAAAGCGATGACAAACCTAGACAGCATCTTAAAAAGCAGAGACATCACCTTGCTGACAAAAGTCCATATAGTCAAAGCTATGGTTTTTCAAATAGTGATGTATGGAAGTGAGAGCTGGACCATAAAGAATTGATGCTTTTGAATTGTGGTGCTGGAAGAGACTCTTGAGAGTCCCCTGGACTGCAAGGAAAACAAACCTATCAATTCTGAAGGAAATCAGCCCTGAGTGCTCACTGGAAGGACAGATCCTGAAGCTGAGACTCCAATACTTTGGCCACCTCATGAGAAGAGAAGACTCCCTGGAAAAGATCCTGATTTTGGGAAAGAGTGAAGGCAAGAGGAGAATGGGACAACAGAGGACGACATGGTTGGACAGTGTCATCAAAGCGACCAACAGGAATTTGACCAAACTCCAGGAGGCAGTGGAAGACAGGAGGGCCTGGCATGCTCTGGTCCATGGGGTCACGTAGAGTTGGACACGACTTAACAACTAAACAACAACAAACCCTTATGTAAATCATGTTACATGAAACTACCTCTTGTTTAGGTTCTTAATTATTGCTGCATGAGAGTGCAGCAATATCCTTATGCTGTCAGAACAAATAATTCTATACAGCAACTCTAAAAACAGGGCAGCCAAAACAAACTTTTATAATGTTTAAACTGAACTTTGGATCAGCACCAAATTTGGCACAGCTGAAGCAGACGATCTGCTTTCATTCTGTGCCAAATTTGGGGAAGTTTGGGCAAAGAATTTTCAAGTTCTGGTTTTCTAAATGTAAAATTGTTTTGCCCTGATTCAGATATAGGAGAACTTAAACGTCTTCAGCTTTCAAATAGCTCATATTGAAAAGACCAATACTGTATTGATTATTTTGAAAGGAAATGGTTGGCACTACCCACTTTTTTATTTGGAAAGAATCCAGGCTTCAAGGGTATTGATCCTGAAAAAGGCCTTTCAAAAAGGAAAAACAGTCACTCTGTTTATAAGACTGAGCATGTGTAGAACAGACCTGCCAGCAGGAGCTTTTACAAATGAAATATTATATACATTAATAAGTCTCGGTGGGTGGAATATTCCAGTAAACATTTTCTCAGAATTTTTGAGATCAGTCTCCTCATGTGAGTTTTCAAAGGAGAAATCAGCTGTAAATCTGGGACAATCTAAATTTTTAACCATGTCAGTCAGGTCCCAGTAAACTGACTCTAAGCTAACTTTTTAACTCCATCCTAGCCAAACAGGCTTATCAGAATCAGACTGGCAAAGGGGTTCTGTGTCTGGCTGTAAAAACTGAGACACAAAAATGATATTAAATTGTTTTTTAAAAATTCAAATCTTAAAAATATATATTAAAAAAAGAATACAGAACGAATATTCAGATCTCATTTGTTTAAGCTATGAAATTACTGGGTTTTTTTTGCTTTGTGGCTGAGATGGTCTTACTTGATGTTAGCAGAGCTTTGATACCTATTCCACCCCTCTTGTCACTCACTATACAATTGTTTGGTAATTGAGAAAAATCTCCAAAGATGCTACGTGCCATCTAACTTTCCTGATGAGTGGTAATGATGAGTTATTGACTTCTAAAATGTCATATAATTTGACATATAATTAACTGGTCTGCTCAGATGTTGCAAACGAACAACATCTCATATCCAGTCGTTTTCTCTTCCTACTGCCCCTCCTTCCTTGAAATATTGTCTTTTCTAGTATGTCCTGCTTAGGTTTTGCAAACTTACAACTGTGGTTTCCTTTGTTGTTGTTGTTGTTGTTGTTGTTGTTGCTGTTGCTGTTGCTGTTATTGTTGTTGTTGTTGTTGTTGTTGTTATTATTATTATTATTATTATTATTATTATTATTATTATTATTATTATTATTATTATTATTATTATTATTATTATTATTATTATTATTATTATTATTATTATTATTATTACAGTATTTATTTGATTTATACCCCACCTATCTGGGCGACTCGTCCACTCTGACTCGTTAAGTCAGCCCATCTTATGTTAGGTCTTCCTCTTTTCCTACTGCCTCCCTCCCTTTCCCCAGCAATATTGTCTTTCCTGGTAAGTTTTGTATTCTCACTATATGTGCAGGGTAAAATAATCTCAGTTTACTCCAGTAAGATGTGATTTGATTGAGCACCCACTTATTTGCCTTTCTGGTGGTCTGTGGTATCTGTGAGGCTTACCTCCAACACCACATCACAAATGAGTTAATCCCCCCTCATTTGCTGCTCTTCACTGTCCATCTTTTACATAATATGGATGGTTTCAACCTTATTTTCAAATAACAACCTTCGTTAACTCCCAGTTCCCCATTTTAAAATTATTATTTCAAAAGATAATTGTTAACCGTTGGTAGGCGAAGAGGCTGCTTCTTTGTAGCTCTTTTGCCCCAATGGTTAGAGTGAGTGCGATCGGAAGAAGCTTCGGACTTCCTGGTAAGGTAAGGTGCTGCGTTCTGCTTTTAAAAAACTGTTCTGGGTGGGTTTTGCAGCGTGGTTTTGGGCTGGGTGGTGGGATTATGTTTCTATGCTGTGATGGGTCTTGCAGGGTTTGTTTGCTTTTTGGGTTTTTTCCCCCATTTCCGATGGGTCTTGAGAGGTTTGTTTGTTTTTTGCTTTGCTTTTTTGCATTTCCGATGGGTCTTGCAAGGTTTGCTTGCTTTCTGCTTTTCCTTTTTTTGCATTTCCAATGGGTCTTGCATGGTTTGTTTGCTTTCTGCTTTGCTTTTTTTGCATTTCCAAAGGGTCTTGCATGGTGTGTTTCCTTTTTGCTTTGCTGTTTTTTTGCATTTCCGAAGGGTCTTGCACGGTTTGTTTGCTTTTTGCTTTTCTTTTTTGCATTTCCGAAGGGTCTTGCACAGTTTGTTCACTTTTCTTTTCTTTTTTTTTTCCTTTGGCAGGAATGGATTAATCGTGTTTCTGATGGGTCTTGCAGTGTGTTTTTTTGGGGTGGTGGTGATTATTTTTCCTTCGGCCAGAACTGATTAATTGCATTTCAGTGCATTCCTATGGGAAACGGTGCTTCGACTTACAACCATTTCGAGTTACGACCAGAATTCCGGAACCAATTAAGTTCGTAAGTCGAGGCAGCACTGTAGTAATTCAGTTCAAAACAATGTAAACACTCCCGCTGATATATACACCATGTGACCACTAGAAAAAATGTATCAGAACAAGAGGGAGATGAAAAGAATCTGTATAACTGGGGTTCTTTTCTCACTTGTGATTGAGCCCTAATATACCTGTTTGAGGCAAAGGAGACTGTGATTGGTAGAGCATGAAAGGAACAACCCCAAAATACTTGGAGGGGCATTTGGAAGTGCTTGGTCTTGCAGTTTAATACATTCCCTAGTGGCACTAAGGAATGGTGTCTAGTATTCTAGGTCTTAAAAGATGCCTGCAACCACTGGAGAAGTGTGTGATTAGTTAGTGTGAAAAATAGTGGAAAGATTAGTACATCTGTGAACCAGAACAAAACCACAAAAGGGGGGGGGGGTTGGATGTTGAACTCCAGGAAAACCAAAAATTTCTACACTCTGCTCCCACAGATTTTAATGGGATTTGCAACCATGATCATGTGTTTTGCCATAAGCCTGATTTCTTTCTTAACAGTGGAAATGTTAAAGTCCGTGTTTCCATGACAAAGGAGATTTATACCAGAATTATTATGAATTATTTGGTATAATCCCAGTCTGAATGTTTGAGCTGCTTCCACTCTTATGTATAGATGAAGACAAATGAAATGGATAACATCTAGCTTTTACTGTCATCTTCAGGACCAAAAGTTTAAAGCCTGAAACACTGCCACAGTGCTACTTTTCATGGAGGTAAAAGCGACACCTGGTGGCCAAAGGCAAACGCTCAATGAATCTTAAGAAAATGCATTTTTTTTGGTCCTACAAATACTCACCAGAAATCCACAACATGTTCTTTCCCCCACATCCAGTGCGGATTACTGAAGATATGTAGGAGCTGGTTCCTCAAATATGTGGCAAATTTGTCAAAGCTCTCCTAAATTCTTTCTTCAACCTGGAGTGCTGTCTGGAAGGACAGATCTTGAAGCTAAGGCTTCAGTACTTTGGCCATGTCATGGGAAGAGAAGACTCCCTGGAAAAGACCCTGATGTTGGGATAATGTGAGGGCAAGAGGAGAAGGGGACGACAGAGGACGAGATGGATGGACAGTGTCAATGAAGCTACCAACATGAATCTGACCAAACCCCAGGAGGCGGTGGAAGACCGGAGGGCCTGTTGTGTTCTGGTCCATGGGGTCACAAAGTGTTGGACATGACTTAACGACTAAACAGCAACACATTCTTTCTGAATTAATACTGTACCAATTACGAGTGAACAACCCAAGGTATCTGATGAAGTGAACCACAATCCATGGAAAAAATGGACCAAACGGAATTTCTCAGTCTATAAAGTGTAACGGAACTTTTTGTTGGCCTCGCCTTTCTCGGAATTCCCGCTACAAATGAGCCTGCTAGCTCCTTCTTTGTAATAGCATGCATAAGACTCACAAATGTTTAAATCAGTTTCCATGGCCTCAAAGAATAAATTGTACAAATTAAGCACAGTTTTTTACTTGGGCAGCAGACTGTGTAAGTAAAATTCCATGGGGTGATGCAGAGTTGTATGACTTGTGAGTTTGCTTTTTTCTATACCCACCGAAACTGCCCTGGTACTTGGTGTTTTTTTTTTTTTTTAAAGTTCTTATCTTAATTTTTACTCTGTAATTTTCATGTGAAGAAAACTGGTGAGATGCCACAGAGCTCTTTCTTCCCCCTGGCATGATTTTGCAACACACAGAAAAGATGTCTCTGATCCTTTCCAAGAGGCAGGGAGGGAAAAGGAGAGATTTATTCCAACTCTCCAAAGGCAGGAAAGCTCTACGGCCATGACTCCTATCCGATGGGGCTCCAGATTTTCCAGGACTACATATCCCCCAACCTCACCACCACCATTTTTTTCATGCCAGCTGGGAGTTTAGGGTGTTGAAGCCCAGCTACCTCTGGGGACCCCAGGTGAGGAACCACAGCTCAGCAGCAATAAGCAGCAGCGGCAGGAGCAACGAGAACACACAACTCCTAAGGTGCCTTGGTCTAGGCTAGGGAAACAAAGGCCTGCTGTGTACACATGGCAGAACACAGTGCCAGAGAGCTGACAACCCTGATGGGCTGTGCTGTTTCTGAGTGCAGGTGGGAAGATTCTATTTTAAAATATGACCCACCTGGGGGGAACGGGACAACTTTGATTTTTTTTTAAGGTCAGAAATGAGTTGGATGAGCAGTAATAAACCTTTCCTCCCATATATGTGCTTCTCCAGTTTGTTGGGTAGTTGGTTTCACATGGAAATATTTGAAAAATAACATTTCCTCCTTTCAGTCCAAAGTGGTGCAGTCCAATGGACCCCTTTTGTTTTCCTGCACCAGCCGGGAGAAGGATGATGGGGGAGAAAGACCCATGTTGGCCAAAAAGGATGATGTAAGCTGTGCTCAGCAACAAGGATGGATGTGGTGTGGAAAACTCCCCATGGAGACATTAATAATCTGAAGGCAAGGGCAGGGGCATGGAGATAGTGTGGCCCAATTTACAGAGGAACTCCTCTGTTTGAAGTGTTCCTCAGTCAGTTGAGTTCCAGTTAAGAGACAAAACAAGTGAACGTTTGTCTTGTCAGGTTACTTTTGTTGTTTAGTTGTTAAGTCGTATCCGACTCTTCATGACCCCATGGACCAGAGCACGTCAGGCCTTCCTGTCTTCCACTGCCTCCTGGAGTTGGGTCAAATTCATGTTGGTCACTTCGGTGACACTGTCCAACCATCTCGTTCTCTGTCGTCCCCTTCTCCTCTTGCCTTCACACTTTCCCAACATCAGGGTCTTTTCCAGGGAGTCTTCTCATGAGATGGCCAAAGTACTGGAGCCTCAGCTTCAGGATCTGTCCTTCCAGGGAGCACTCAGGGTTGATTTCCTTCAGAATGGAGTTAGGTTGCTACCATATCATAATATATTTCACTTAATGATTATTTGGTGGAGTTTGCACCTTGTTCTTATTATGCTACTCTAATGGTTTGTGAGCCTCCTCGAGTGCAACTCAGTAGTGGAAATGTAATAAATAATAGCAAGTAATAATAATGTAGTTATACTTGCAAGTTTTGCTGTTGGACCATTTGATTATTTGTTAGGAGCACCGGTATTTTGCTTATTGTAAGCAATAACTACAACATACACTTTTAAAACATTTTCTTCCCCTTGCTTATGATTTAATCATGAAGATGTTCAGAGGAAGAGCCTTTGAACTTCATCCCTCCATTCTAACCATCGCTTTGTCTTTTTTCATCAATGACTTCATTAAGGGGGGAGGTCCAGATCCCCTGAGACCATTGCCCCTTGCTAATTCTTGAGAGCGAGGTTTGGTTTCCCAATCAGCATGTAGTATGTCCCAGGCAAAATATGGAAGCCCTGTTTCTTTAATGTTTGCAAGGAGGGTTGGTTCTCTGCCAGAACCCCAGCATACAACGGAAAGCCAAGGGAGTGGAGCTTTCCACCTAGCCTCTGCAGGACAGTTCCCGAACAGCCCTGTCCCCGGTACTGACGAAGGGTATAGCCATGTGATAAGCAGCTGACGGGATCAGTGAGGGACCAGGAGACAACCTGGTCTTCCTTGTCTACGAGGCAAGCACTAGGGAAGAGACGGATCAAGCTCTCCAGATACCGTCGGCTTCGATGATTGCCCCCAAAGTCCCATACTTCATTGAGAAAACTTGCATGAGATGGGTTGAGGGCCCCAAAACGGAGGAGGTCATTTGTGAGCCTGAAATACAAGAGGATTGGGAAGAGAGGAGAGAACGTGAAAGTTCTAGAAAATCTTCTGACTCTCACTCTCTCACCATGTCTTTCTGTCTCACACACAAACTTGACTGATACATGTAGTGATTTTGAGTTGTACTTAACAGGAATAAAACAACAGAGCCCTTTAAAAGAACGGTCTGAGTTCAGATGACATGCAGCGCTCCCAGTTTCTGTTCCTGAAAGTGGTACAAAATGAAGGTGGTATAAATAAACCAGTTAACAGCTGTGTGGGGTGAGGACTCTCAATATACGATCTCACTTGAATGCAAAGGGAAATAGCGAAACACAGTGTAGAACAGGGGTGCAGAAAGTGCAGCCTTCCAGCATCCTTGGCTACTGGCTATGTTGGCTGGGGCTGATGGGGGCTGCAGTCCAACAACATATGGATGGCCAAACTTTTCCCACCCTAGCCTAAAGGATTTGAGAGAAAGTTTTTAACCCTACAGTTCCCTACGTTATAGGTGGGACAGTTAGAAAAAACCCTACAAGACTGCAAGCATGCCCTGTGGAGCAATCTGTAAGTCGATACAGGCAGAGCTTTAGAAAGGTTGATTCCAAATGGGTGATTCCTAGTATCACCCCTTTCCACTGTAAACTACAAGTGAAATTTCAATAGCAAGTGCTTTCAGGCTGGGTATGTCTGATACTCACAGTCAAAGGCATTGGAGAGTTATTAAATCTTTCTTCCTCAACCAATTTACAACCCCCCCCCCCGTATCCATGGGGGATCAGTTCCGGCCCCTACTCTCATGGATGTTGAAAAAAATGCAGGTCATAGTGAACTCTCTACACAGCATGGTCTCTGGCCAGTTCTGGGAACTTCATCTTTAGAAATATATATTTCTAGGATTTTTCTTTTAATATTTTCAGACTGGGGATAAATGAACCAGCAGATACTGATTCTGTGGATAAGGGAGTCCTACTGTATTTTCCAGGAAGGAAAAAAAAAGAGGGAATACAGGGAAAACATAAGAGGGCTGCAAATCAAACACAATGACCTCTGAGGCTCCTGTAAACATCCACGATCAAGGTAGTGTCCTTACACAATAGACACAACACTGGGAAGTACCTTGACTTTTAGCACTATACGAATATTTCTGTCCACACCTGTGGGTGTGCCACAGCTGTCATGAATGGGACTAAAGCTTGTCACACATCCATTGTAACTCTTATAACCTCGGTTTTGTCAATGTTTTCATTATTTCTCGGCAAACAGAGAAAATATAGATTGAGAAATCTTCCATGCTGCTTGAGGAGCAGTGGTACAAAGCGGAAAATACAAGCTTTTCCAGTGGCTAGACAGAGAAGCAGTAGAGTTTCCCTGCCTGCTCCCCCCTCCCGGTTCACAAACTGCTGTCTGCTAGACCTGAAGGGCATCTATGGCATCTACAGTCTATACCCAACTGAAAGGCTGAAATGGTATTGCAGACTGAAAGAGAGACTGTTCCAGTCAGAGGTGCTGACTGAGTTGTGAGGATTCATGTCTTCTCTTGTGGGTTCTATTGTTAGATAGTCCAACAATAATGATCCAACTATTGTGCAAGGGGTTGGAATTTAGCTATGGCAGTGATCCCCAACCTTGGGCCTCCAGATGTTCTTGGACTACACCTCCCAGAAGCCTTCACCATCACCTCTGCTGGCCAGGATTTCTGGGAGTTGAAGTCCAAGAACATCTGGAGGCCCAAGGCTGGGGACCACTGAGCTATGGGATAGTTAGATGTTCTTTTGTGCAATCAAAGAGTTCTATAGAATCCACATCCCACTGAGCAGGTAACGGGGAGCATGTATAAAGGCCCAGAGACCTTTGAGTAGTGTGGGCAGCATATAAATAAATAAATAAATAAATAAATAAATAAATAAATAAATAAATGAATGAATGAATGAATGAATGAATGAATGAATGAATGAATGAATAGGAGGATGAAAGGGAACACCCACTGACCGACTCTGACGGAGAGTAGATGGATCTGGATGCATCACTGGCCGGTAAAAGTATGGCTCCAGCTGGACATGGCTGGCCTCTGCAATTTCTTTGACAATTTCATATAGGCCATCTTGCAGTCCTGTATGAACATAATAGGTGACTCAGCTGCAGCTGCAACTAAGAATTCTCACTTCTGAAACACTGGGTTTGTATCACCATTCAAAGTATAATTTTTAGGAATAATACTAAACTAGATATGGGAACAATCTGAACAGGGCAGTGTGGTCTGTGGACTGCAAGCACAGTTTACCTTCTTAGATGTATCTTGGAGGATACAGAAAAGAAAAAATATATATCTTTGAGGAAAAAAAGAAGCCAAGAGGTCATGTCTCCGCAGGGGTCTAGCCAATAAACTGGACCTTCCCTGGACCAAGCTGGTCATCAACCTACAGCACTTGAGCCAGGAAGAGGCCAGATGCTCATTGCTTTCATTAGGTGAGGAGGGGCAGCCCTGAAATACAGCTGAATTCACACTGAGGCAGATGAGTGCTTATTTGGGCTGGAAACTTGGTGGTGGGCTCCATTTTATTGAATATACCGTATTTCTCTTGGGGCAATCTGGCCAAAGTATCATTTGGTCACTCCTCAGTGCTTGCAGGGGCTCACCTTGGATCTGGAGGGCTGCACTCCAGTCAACTACATCATTATTTTCCAGGAGTGCTCGGCAGGAATCCGCATCACGGTAGAAAGCAGCATACAAATTGGCATAGTAATCCCATTTGTCTTTCACTACCTGTAGGACAGGGCGTCAAGCGGCATCATGAAATTTGGAGCACTGCTGAAGGCATCTCTTATTCCTGCCTCTGGGACAGGAAATAGGCGACTAGTGCATTCTGGTGCCAGAAAGGATAAAGGACCCAAAAGACAATGGGTGAGGTGCAAAATAGACTCAGGAGGAGGACATGAACCACCTCTATAGCCAACAGTTGTGACAGAGGGAAGGTTTAGATCCCTCTTGGAAACTCGGGGGCATAAAGGAGGACAAGGGACGCTCGGCATTTGTTATTCCGCACCATCAAGTCACCTCCAACTTATGGTGACCTGAAAGGGATTTTGAGATACATGAGATGCTCGTTTGCAACTATCAGCTCCTGGAGATTTTCCATGGCCAAGAGAATCCAAAGAGCCAAGTGCCAGCCTTGGAGGAAATTGCTGGTAAGTGCACAGTCATGTCCAGTGGACAGATCTTGTGTTTAGTCGTTTAGTCGTGTCCGACTCTTCGTGACCCCATGGACCAGAGCACGCCAGGCCCTCCTGTCTTCTACTGCCTCCCGGAGTTGTGTCAGGTTCATGTTGGTTGCTTCGCAGACACTGTCCAGCCATCTCATCCTCGGTCGTCCCCTTCTCCTCTTGCCATCACACCTTCCTAACATCAAGGTTTTTTCCAAGGACTCTTTTCTTCTCATGAGATGGCCAAAGTACTGGAGCCTCAGCTTCAGGATCTGTCCTTCCAGTGAGCACTCAGGGTTGATTTCCTTTAGAATTGATAGGTTTGTTCTCTTTGCAGTCCAGGGGATTCTCAAGAGCCTCCTCCAGCACCACAATTCAAAGGCATCAATTCTTCGGCGGTCTGGTTTCTTTATGGTCCAGCTCTCACTTCCATACATCACGACAGGAAAAACCATAGCTTTGACTATTCGGACTTTTGTTGGCAAGGTGATGTCTCTGCTTTTCAAGATGCTGTCCAGATTTGTCATCGCTTTCCTCCCAAGAAGAAGGCGCCTTTTAATTTCAGGGCTGCTGTCTCCATCTGCAGTGATCATGGAGCCCAGGAAGATAAAATTTGACACTGCCTCCATATCTTCCCCTTCTATTTCCCAGGAGGTGATGGGACCAGTGGCCATGATCTTAGTTTTTTTGATGTTGAGTTTCAGACCGTTTTTTGCACTCTCCTCTTTCACTCTCATTACAAGGTTCTTTAATTCCTCCTCACTTTCTGCCATCAGAGTGGTATCATCTGCATATCGGAGGTTGTTGATATTTCTTCCGGCAATCTTAATTCCGGCTTGGGTTTCTTCCAGTCCAGCCTTCCGCATGATGTATTCTGCATATAAGTTAAATAAGCTGGGGGACAATATACAGCCTTGCCGTACTCCTTTCCCAATTTTGAACCACTCAGTTGTTCCATGACCAGTTCTAACTGTTGCTTCCTGTCCCACATATAGGTTTCTCAGGAGACAGATAAAGTGGTCAGGCACTCCCATTTCTTTAAGAACTTGCCATAGTTTGTTGTGGTCCACACAGTCAAAGGCTTTCGCATAGTCAATGAAGCAGAAGTAGATATTTTTCTGGAACTCTCTGGCTTTCTCCATAATCCAGCGCAAGTTAGCAATTTGGTCTCGAGTTCCTCTGCCTCTTCGGAATCCAGCTTGTACTTCTGGGAGTTCTCGGTCCACATACTGCTGAAGCCTACCTTGGAGGATTTTGAGCATAACCTTGCTAGCGTGCGAAATGAGTGCAATTGTACGGTAGTTGGAGCATTCTTTGGCACTGCCTTTCTTTGGGATTGGGATGTAGACTGATCTTTTCCAATCCTCTGGCCACTGTTGAGTTTTCCAAACTTGCTGGCATATTGAATGTAGCACCTTAACAGCATCATCTTTCAAGATTTTAAATAGTTCAACTGGAATGCCATCACCTCCACTGGCCTTGTTGTTAGCCAGGCTTTCTAAGGCCCACTTGACTTCGCTCTCCAGGATGTCTGGTTCAAGGTCAGCAACTATATTATCTGGGTTGTCCGGGATATCCAAAACTTTCTGATATAATTCCTCTGTGTATTCTTGCCACCTCTTCCTGATGTCTTCTGCTTCTGTGAGGTCCCTCCCATTTTTGTCCTTTATCATGTTCATCTTTGCGCAAAATGTTCCTCTAATATCTCCAATTTTCCTGAACAGATCTCTGGTTTTTCTTTTTCTGTTATTTTCCTCTATTTCTTTGCATTGTTCATTTAAGAAGGCCCTCTTGTCTCTCCTTGCTATTCTTTGGAAGTCTGCATTCAATTTTCTGTAACTTTCCCTATCTCCCTTGCATTTAGTTTCCCTTCTCCTCTCTGCTGTTTCTAAGGCCTCGTTGGATAGCCACTTTGCTTTCTTGCATTTCCTTTTCTTTGGGATGGTTTTCGTTGCTGCCTCCTGGACAATGTTACGAGCCTCTATCCAAAGTTCTTCAGGCACTCTGTCCACCAAATCTAGTTCCTTAAATCTGTTCTTTACTTCCACTGTGTATTCATAAGGGATTTGGTTTAGATTATACCTGAGTGGCCCAGTGGTTTTTCCTACTCTCTTCAGTCTAAGCTTGAATTTTGCTATGAGAAGCTGATGATCAGAACCGCAGTCAGCTCCAGGTCTTGTTTTTGCTGACTGTATAGAGCTTCTCCATCTTTGGCTGCAGAGGATATAATCAATCTGATTTCGATATTGCCCATCTGGTGATTTCCATGTATAGAGTCGCCTCTTGTGTTGTTGGAAAAGAGTGTTTGTGATGATCAGGTTGTTCTCTTGACAAAACTCTATTAGCCTTTGTCCTGCTTCGTTCTGAACTCCAAGGCCAAACTTCCCTGTTGTTCCTTTTATCTCTTGGCTCCCTACTTTAGCATTCCAGTCCCCTAGAATGAGAAGAACATCTTTCTTTGGTGTCAGTTCTAGAAGGTGTTGTAAATCTTCATAGAATTGTTCAATTTCAGTCTCCTCAGCAATGCTGGTTGGTGCATAAACTTGGATTATTGTGATGTTGAATGGTCTGCCTTGGATTCGTATTGACATCATTCTATCATTTTTGAGATTGTATCCCATTACAGCTTTTCCCACTCTTTTGTTGACTATGAGGGCCACTCCATTCCTTCTACGGGATTCTTGCCCACAGTAGTAGATATGATAATCATCTGAGCTGAATTCGCCCATTCCTGTCCATTTTAGTTCACTGATGCCCAGGATGTCGATGTTTATTCTTGCCATCTCCTGTTTGACCACCTCCAGCTTCCCAAGGTTCATAGATCTTACATTCCAGGTTCCTATGCAGTATTTTTCTTTACAGCATTGGACTTTCCTTTCACTTCCAGGCACGTCCACAGCTGAGCGTCCTTTCGGCTTTGGCCCAACCACTTCATTAGCTCTGGAGCTACTTGTACTTGTCCTCTGCTCTTCCTCAGTAGCATGTTGGACGCCTTCCGACCTGAGGGGCCCATCTTCCAGCGTCATATCTTTTAGCCTTTTGTTTCTGATCATGGGGCGTTCTTGGCAAAGATACTGGAGTGGCTTGCCATTTCCTACTCCAGGTGGATTGCGTTTAGTCAGAACTCTCCACTATGTCCTGTCCGTCTTGGGTGTCCCTGCACGGCATAGCCCATAGCTTCTCTGAGTTACTCAAGCCCCTTCGCCACGACAAGGCAGCAATCCATGAAGGGGGGACAGATCTTGGGTCTGGTTAAAAAGAGAATTCATTCATTCATTCATTCATTCATTCATTCATTCATTCATTCATTCATTCATTCATTCATTCATTCATTCATTCATTCATTCATCAATCACACTATCTAGTGGTCTTGCCACTACACTGGGCAGTTTCCGTGGGTTGTTTCTAATCTCTTACAAAAGTCATCCCTAGATTGTTCTGCCTCAGGTTCTGCTGTTTTGAAGTTATCCCTCACAGATTGGGGCTGACTTTGTCCACCACTGCCACTCAGATTTCATATCTTACCTCCTTTTTTGGGCGGGTAATGATAGCTTTAAATTCTGGCCAAGAGTCCACCACCACTTCAGACTGAGCTGGGTTTCCACGGTTGATGTGCAAGATGGCTCCATATATCTGTCAATGAAACATAAAGTTAGAATGACTTAGAGCAGGGATGGGTAAACTCCAGGGATCAAAGAGCCATTGTTGTGGCCCTACAACCTTCCAGTCATGACCAAATGAAATGACTGTTAGGAGAAGAACTTTTTAATTCCTTTCTGGCCAAATAGACATTTAAAAGAGTTTCTGTTTCTGGCATTAAAATGTTTTTAAAATTATTTTTAAAAATGGAGAATAAATATTCAAACGCTTAATCATTTAAGCTCTGAAAATACTGTGCTTTGAGGATGGGGATGGTTTTACAGAGCTTTGGTGCCTATTCCATCCATCCTGTCACTATACTACTGTTTGGTAGTTAAGAAAATCACCCCAAAGACGCTAGGTGTTATGAAGTCACTTCTGATGTTTGGTGACTATACAAGTTACTGACTTGCAAAATCCCTTATCATTAACATCTGTGCTCAGATGTTGAAAACCAACAATATCTCATCTTAGGTTGTTCTCTTTTCCTACTGCCCCTCCTTTATAGTCTTTTCCAGTAAATTCTGCTCAGATCCTGCAAACTAACAGTTGTGGCTTCCTCTGTTGAGTCGATCCATCTCACGTTACGGTTTCTCTTTTTTTCCTATTGCTCCACCCCACTTTCCCCAGCAATATCATCTATTATGTTCATTTCTGTATTTCCATTATAGGATGGGCTCAGGTTATTCATTTTTGCACCAGTGAGAGTTCAGGCTTAACTCGATTGACTTAGATAAGAAGTTTTTAACTGATGAAAAAAAGGGAGTCAGCTTCTCGGATTTTCCCTTGTGTGGTGTCTCTTTGTGAATGGTATTGAGCAGAAGAGAGTGTCTTGTAGACTATCTTGACTGTTGCCGTCGATGTTGTCAACCCTCAGGATGCCCTTTGCTATGTAAAGCTTAGCATCCTTTTTTTTCCCTGCTGGCAACACAGGCACGATATTGTGCAACAATATCAGGCCATTTCCAACTTTTTGAATAGTGGGTACAGAAGCACAATATCTCACATTCATAAACCTTTTTTAAAAAACAGAATTTAATTCCTTACTGGTGCAAGCAGAAGGTAGGCAAAAAGAATACAGTTCATTCCCACACCAGTCTTTACTCTGGGCATCATTAATGATGTCAGCTGAACCTGCCCAGCAATTGCCCAAAAGGACTAATAAAGGCAATCACACAAGTCAAATGTAACACAACATAAAATTACTAAAAACACACACAAAAGCCATTAGCCCTGCCAACCAAATGCATTTAAAAACCCTGTCCCTGGCAGCCAGTTAGAAGCTAAAAGCCTGTCTATGCATGAAAGTTTGTAGGCATTTGAGCTACAGGAGGGAAGTCACCAAACTAGCCTCAGTAGTCAGGGAGTTCCATAATCTGGGAGCAGCTGCTCAAAAGGCCCTACCTTGTGCCCTCACCAAGTGTGCCTCTGAAGGTGACAAGAAGACGTAGTGAAGAGCCTCTCCTTTGAAGAGTCTGGGCAGAATATTTATTTATTTATTTATTTATTTATTTATTTATTTATTTATTTATTTATTTATTTATTTATTTATTTATTTATTTATTTATTTATTTATTTAACTTATATGCCGCCCACACTTCCCAAAGTTTGCACTGCCCCCTGTCATGTAAGGCTGTGAAGGTTATCACCAATCCTTGGAATTGTGCCTGCAACCCTAATGATAACCAGTGAAGCTGCTGTAGCAGGGTAGTTATATGTTCCCTATAACTTAGCATAGGACTTCTTGCGAGCTTTAGCATGGATTCACACAGTCTTATTCTAAGCCTGCATCTATGTTGACAAAAATGTGGTTAATGCTATGGGAATGGGATGGTCTGATTTGCATATATTTAGTTGGCCACAAGACATAAAAGCAAATGCAAATTAGCCTGGAGGCCCCCATCATCTGTAGTTTCCCCCCTGCCACTGGGGGTTTCTACTTTTTTCTCTCTACAGCAGATCCATTCACATCAGTTCAGATGGTGTGTTCTTTTCGTTTGAACTTACACAAAAAAATATGTGCTATGGTTGGCAAGATAATGTGGCGGGTGGTGGGAGGATGAGTGGGGATCCAGTCTGTGTTGTGTTACAGTTGCAGTGGTTAGTCTGTCTAAAGTCATTATAAAGTCATGTAAAAATTTCAAGTAATATGCAGAGCTGTTAAGATTTCTCATCTATTTGGACAATGTAAGTGCTGAATGAAAACCCAAGACATGGGAGATACTCTCCAGCATCTTGTAATAATTTTCCAGCAAATACCATTTTGTAGGTTTCTATTTTGCAAATAATGCCACTTCTTTTTAAAAATAGCTTTGTGCTAGCACTGCTGCACTAGGGCATCTAGACACCAATAAGAGTAAGAGTAAGAATAAAAAACAAGAGGAGAAACAAGAAGAGGAAATTGCCACTTGGCCCTTGTTTCTTAAGCTTATTAAGGTAGTTATCCTGTAATTGCACCTCCTGCATGGCTACAGGAGAGCTAAGTTAGCAAGCTGCAAACAAGGCTGTTTAGCCAATTGGCGTCTCCCTGTGTGGCCAGTTAATCTGCACAGATGTGGGGAAACCCAAATTCCCAAGGAGGATTTCACAGCAGATAAATGTGCATTTCTCTTGCTGTGTAGTTGCATCTGAGGTTTTCTATCATCAGCACGCTGGTTGCTGTCCTACTTATTTCATCACTGCGGAGTCCCTGGTAAACCAAGGGGCTAGTATAGGTACACTCTATGGGAGGGAACACCCAGGAACAATCCTGCTTGCCACACAGAACAATCCTGCTTGCCACACAGGACATTTCTCCATCTCAGAGATCAGTTCCTCTACAGAATTGCCTGTGCAACAGCAAGCAATTGTGCTGTCACACATAATCATAGCAGAGCTTGGAAATATTAGTTTTTTGAGGCTATAATTCCCAGAATGCCCTAGGCAGCATTGCTGGTCCTTTTCCTGGCTCAGAGTCATGGGTAAATAGTATTATGTTTTATTACTAAATAAAGTTATAACACTGGTAATTTATTATAAACTGCTGTTGATCATACAGAGCAGAATGAACATGATAAACTAGTTCTACAAAACATATAAAATTGCTTTGTTGGAAAAGGCACTTTTTTCTGAACTCTTTTCCTGAAACATACTTTTAAAATGAAGGCAGCTTTCATTCTGCTTTTGCAAAATTAAAGAAAAAGGGAAAGGGGGGGGGAAGGGAGGTGGGGTGGTGAAGTCTTTGCCAGTAATAACATTCCTAGTTCCTGATGAAATATGAATAATCCCTAAAAATATGAATACGTTGACTCTAAATGCCTGGATGTAGACCTAGATTTTGCAAGACACGCACACCAGGACCCGTTGTCCAAAGAGAGGAGGCACCTTGCTGAAACACACAAAGGAGATGATGGCGCCATTTGTTCTTTTTCTGTGTTTTCCTTTGGGCATGGGTGCATGTGTGTGTGTGTGTGTGTGTGTGTGTGTGTCTGTCTGTCTGTCTGTCTGTCTGTCTGTCTCTCTCTCTCTCTCTCTCTCTCTCTCTCTCTCTATCTATCTATCTATCTATCTATCTATCTATCTATTTGTTGCAAATATTACCCCACCTTTCTCCCCAAAAAGGCAGTTTACAACACTGAAAGTGAATATTTAAAGTTTAAAACAATGAGTAGACAGCAATGGTTAACATCATTAAAAGACAATAGTGACAGCTAAGGACAAGGAGTATAAAGAGGTATCTTACATCATTAAAAGGCATTAAAGCTAAGAACAAGAAGTATAGAAATACTGAAAAGGGGGGGGAAGTCACTCTGAGAAATGGAAAGCCAAAAAATGAAAAACACAAAAACAATCCCTCTAAAAATCACACAGAGGTAGCTAGTTACTGTGGGAAGGTTTGCCTGAAGGGA
This sequence comes from Pogona vitticeps, assembly GCF_051106095.1. NCBI lineage: Eukaryota > Metazoa > Chordata > Lepidosauria > Squamata > Agamidae > Pogona > Pogona vitticeps. The sequence goes on from NC_135783.1 coordinate 244,773,101, forward strand.
AAGGTCTTTGCCTGCTTTCGGAAGGACAGCAAAGATGGGGCCAGTCTGGCCTCCTGTGGGAGGGAGTTCCAAAGCCTAGGAGCAGCAACAGAGAAGGCTCTCTCCTGTGTCCACATCAGATGCACCAGTGAAGGTGGTGAGATCAAGAGAAAGGCCTCTCCTGATTATCTTAACACCGAAGCAGCTCATAATGGGAGAGACGGCCGTTGAGATAGCTTGGACCCAGGCCATTTAGGGTTTAATACATCAAAACTTTGAATTGTGCCTGGAAACAGATCAGGAGCCAGTGGAGCTGGGTTGTGTCATCCCTGTAATCGGCCCCAGTCAGCAATCTGGCTGCTGCATTTTGGACCCGCTGAAGTTTCCTGACACTTTCCATTAGCTTTCCAAATAGAGTGTGTTACAGTAATCCGGCCAGTAATCTGGTCAGATCAGATCTCTCAAGAGACTGATGTGGCTGGTGCAGTAGTTTTAATTGTGCAAATGCTCTCCTGGCCACCACCGAGATCTGGCCATTCAGGCCCAGGGATGAATTCAGGATCACCCGCAAACTGTGCACTTGTTTTTAAAGTGGGAGTGTAATCCCATCTAGTACAGGCTGCATCCCTATTCCTTGTTCTACCTTTCGACTGACCAGAAGCAGCTCCGTCTTGTTTGGGTTAAGTACTGTATAACAGATGTACTCAGTTCTCCAATTAACTGCCTGGATCTTAACTATCCTCAGCTGACTGATTCATTGCTACACTGGGTGAATCTCAGGGATTTGCAGCACAAGAGGGTGTTGAAGTTTGGGTTTGGATTTTGTGGCGTGGGAGGGAGTAGAAGGTGGAGGTTTCCAATCTCCTTTTGCCCCATTCTCTGGTCCTCTGTTTACATTATTTCTGGGGCTGGCATCTTTTTCTAGGTGGGTACCTTTGACTTTTAACTACAGAGGGAAGATGAACACCTGCAACTTCCCTCTAATGAAAGACAGCAGTATCAAAAGGGGACATTTGTTAAATTTACAGACAAAGGCAGCGAGCTCAAGCGATGAGGGAGATGCCGAAGTCTTACCGGAAGCGTCTCAGGCAGGCATCTTCGCAGCACACCCTCTAACAGCTGCAGCTTTGAGGGGCAGGTGAGGATCAGCATGGCAGGCCTAACAGGGGTTGCGAAGCAGGTAAGCACCAGCAAAGGTGATGGAGTTGAGGAAGGACCTGAAAACGGACATGAGAGACAGAGAAACAGAAATGTAGCAGCATTTCTAACCCACTCTCTCCTCCCAACCTATGAAAAACTGGAGTGATTTGATAGCTGGACTAAAATTGTTGATAACACATGAGGCTTGGCAACCAAAAGCAAGTCCATGATTTTGCTAGGTCCACTGTCCCTAAGAGTCTTCACACTTTCTGTCCATCAGAAACACAGAACGGATCCATTTGAGTGCTCCGCATTGGCTCCAGTCCATCTGGATAACCCACTTCCTCTGAATAATTGCAGCAGTTGTATCTGGATTTCTGGAATGGTACAGAAAAACGGTTTCACCATATTTTGGATGGGAATCAGACTGTAGCTCTGTGACCATTGCTTACTGACCTGAAGAGAAAAGAGGAATTGTGTTACGGGGCTGCAGGCACATCTTATGTCAGCCTTGCTGAGGCTCCTTAAGGAATGCCATCCGGAAAAGCAATATTTTATTTCTGACAGAATGAACCATTAATAGAATCATGCCTTTTGTCCCCGAAGTCTCCGCGGAAAGAAAGACTGGTTAAAATGCAGAATGCAGAAACAGCTCTTTTGGCCAACGAACTCCAAAGTCCTTATTAGATGACTTACAAAGAAAAAGGCAGGGGCGGGGGGAGAGCGAGGGTGTGATCAGACAGAGATATAGCTTGCATTTTGTACAATTTGTGGCACGGTCCAGTGCAAGCTATTCTCCAGTGATCAGACAAACCACACTGAACCAAACCAACCCTGCTCCATGCTCAAGTTGGATCTTTTAGATCCCGCAGCAGAGCTAGTTTTGCAGCTGGGCTGGGCAGATTCTTATATGTATGAACAGATTGCTTTAAGGAAGATTGCCCCCCCCCCATTAAGCAGCCCTTTCTAACACAATCAGATGCAATCCTTTATTGCCATCTGATTGCACCTTGATATAGGAAAAGGAATCCTTTTTTCACCTCTTTTTCCTCCTCTGCCTTTTATAAAACTGTGCTTGAGGAAGGGCAATGATCCTGAAAGCTTGAGCTCCAAAATATGTGCCTTTAAAAAAAAAAGCTGGTCTAACAATCAACAAAATAGAGAATTTGAATTTTGGCTGAATGTTGTTTTTTTCATATTGATGTGACCTGTCTGCAAGTCCAGAGGACATTAGAAGCCAGTAGATAATTAATTCATTGCATTCTCAGGGATTTTTCCAAAGGTAGAGGCAAAGATGCACATTGTGATGTGACTCTAACACCCATGAGTTGCCCAGTGCGTGCAAAAATCCTGACAATTTGACCATATGGAGACAGAAGAGTGTTATTGCAAGTGGTGCATGGGATAGCATGAACTCTGAATTTTAGTTGCCATGAGAGGTAGTAAAATAACTAATAATCATCAGGAAGGAGGAAGGGCTGGAGTCAAAAACAGAGATGGGGGGGGGGAGAGAGAGAACAACACTCCTAAGGATTCCATAATGGACATTTCAGGGCATCACCTCATCATTTGTCCTAGCATGATTTCCTACATCCTGGAAACACCAAAACACTGAAGATGGGAATCTGGGGATGGTGAATCATCTAGTGGTACTTCCTCTCCCCCCCCCCCATTTCCATAACTGGAGCTATTATTTCAGCCTTGAGGCTGCTTCCAAACCCAATAATAACAAGGGAACTTCTAAATGCTCTCAGCCAGATAGCTACTGATGCCATTGGCACCCACTTGCCCAAGAATGTCATTGGCTGAGTAGGCAATTGACCCGTGAATTTCCTATGAGTCTCTCTTCCATAAAAGAAGAAGGTAAAGGTGTATGTAGGTTTGGGATGGTTTCTTTTTGTTTTGTTTTGCTTCTTAGTTTTGCCTGTGAGAAGTGACTGTCTATAGACCCATTTCCTTTTGTAGAAGGTACATACATGTTCTCTTTCTTCCTCAGTTCCCCAATATTGCTGGCATTTCTGGCTGGCATTCCCACTGTTCAGGGTTCAATCCATATGCCTATTACAATGCAACCAATTCCTAATACCTAGGTGTTGCTGGCTGTTGTTGCAGTCTTTTTGTTTGACACAATCACTAGGAAGGTGGGGGGGGGAGGAAAGATGGAGGAGGAAAAGATAGAGACTGCTCCCTTGCCAGGCTCATTAATGAACTAACATCAGAGAGAGAGACAGAGAGAGAGAGAGAGAGATTGTGTGTGAGAGAAATCCACTGCTGCAGGCTGCCAAGATTGAAAGGGAATATTGCCTGGAAATGCAATACTAGTGGACTTAGGATCTGTGGCTGTGGCAAAGCCTGTCCTGGACTGCTAATGCCTACACAGGCACAGTGACCTGGTTTAAGTTTGTTAACGGAAAGCCAGCACTATGGATTAAGCCCAGCTTTGGATACTCATACAGAAAGGCAAGACGGAGGTACTTGTTTGGGGTTGAATTTTAAAACTCCTCTTTGGGATATGTGGAGTTAGTGAAGCCTCTACAAACTTGTTCCTTGTTGTTCTCTAGAATCTCTGACTATCTGGCAGTGGCTTAGTTACTAGTACATTAGAAGGATCCATAAGCAAGGCCTTTCCACACTTGTTTTTCAAAGTCATATGCAGCTTCTAAATGGGGAACTTCCATTTAGGAGCACCTCCTGTAATTCTTCCTTGCAACCTGGCACTCAACCCAGCGCAGATGTAAATTTTAATTCTTGATGCTTATCCTGTTGAATATTCTCAGGGAAATGCCACTTGTTGGATGGAGTTCTATGATCATTCAGTTGGACCACTAACTTAATATTCCTAACAATGGCTGCCTATGGGTTTAGGACCAAAACATTTCCCCAGTTTAGATGGAAATGTGAAATAATGTTGGATTATCAACATATTGGTTGCACCAAAATTGAAATAGCTGGAGAATGTCTCCCAGTAGTTTCTTATAAATGTTAAATAGCATATGGAATGAAAAAGAACCTAAGGGACCCCACAGGACAATGGCCATGTGTTCAAACAACACCATCTTCTGAATTCACCACCCCCACCCAAGGAAGGACCACAGCCATTGTCAAACAATGCTTCCAAGTCCCATCCCAGAGAGTTGGCCTAGTAGGATACCATGGTCAATGATACTGAAAGCTGTCCAAAGGTCCAGAAGAACAGGGACATAGTCCTCCATCTGGTGCCTTGCAGAGACTGCCCACCAAGGCATCCAAACGGCTCCATAGGCATACCTGAAGCCAGACTGAAATGGATCTAGATAATCTCTTGCATCCAGGAATCCTTGAAGTGTAGAAGCCACCAGACATGTCAGTATTTCCCTCAAGAATAGAACATGAAAGATTGGCCAGCAGTAATCCACTATGGTGGGATTCATGGAGGCCCTTTTCAATAATGGTCTTAGAACTGTGCTTTGAAGGCACATCGGAATCCTGCCTTTTTGAAGACAGGCATCCACCACTTCTTTACTCACTGTGCCCATAACAACTTTTAGGAACCAGGAAAGGCAATGGCCCAGCATACAGTATTTGGAAAATTGGTTAAAAGTTTTCCCCCCTAGGAACTTCATGTATCACTGATCTGCTGCTTGAAGGGGCCTTCCATACAGAAAGAGTTGTGCCAAAACAAACCTCTCCTTTTTTTTGTATTTTTCTTTTTCATACCATTCAACACTGATGAATGTGAGTAAGGAAGACTAACAACATCAGAAGAAGCTGCACTGAAGCGATTGCTTCTCTTGTCATAGAGTGAAGGAACCTCACACCATGAAACTTCATCATGACCTCTACTCCCATCCACAAAGTTAATGACTTACCTGGTATGATAGTATTTATTTACAGTCTCTAACTTACCGTATAAATGATCTGCAGAAATGTTAATATTGCTGGTCATTGTCAATGACTGCTTTACTTTTATGAAAAAATGCACAGGCAAAGCTATGTGGTCCTTACACAATACAACAGCATGGGCAGGCAATACTTTATCAGACCACAAAACAAAAATGCTAGCTTTCAACTGATACTAGTCTTTATCAGGCTGTGCACCAAGATATTATGGACAGTGCAGGAAAAAAATATTGGCATTCCAACAGTCATGGCAGATGTCTGTGTCAGCTCGGTTTCTTAAAAGTGAGTTCCAAAATCCAGGCTGCAAACAGAAGTCAGGAGTGTTCATTTTCAGTTTTCTTCAGCTGGCAGTCTTGCTTGGCTGGTATTAAGAGTGCATGTTATCTTCTAGATGGTGCTCTGGGTGTCTATTCAGGGTATCCTCCATAGTCCAGAAAAAACGACAACATACAAACAAAGCTGTGTGGTCCTTACACAATGCAATAGCAAGGTGATAAGTTTATTAGACCACGTGTTTTCAGCCACCATTTTGGAACTCACTTTTAAGAAACAGACCTGGCACGTCGTTGTCTAGTCGTTTAGTCGTGTCCGACTCTTTGTGACCCCATGGACCAGAGCATGCCAGGCCCTCCTATCTTCCACTGCCTCCCGGAGTTCTGTCAATTTCATGTTGGTTGCTTCGCAGACACTGTCCAGCCATCTATCTCATCCTCTGTTGTCCCCTTCTCCTCCTGCCGTCACACTTTCCCAACATTAAGGTCTTTTCCAGGGAGTCCTCTCTTCTCATGAGATGGCCAAAGTATTGGAGCCTCAGCTTCAGGATCTGTCCTTCCAGTGAACACTCAGGGTTGATTTCCTTTAGAATTGATAGGTTTGTTCTCCTTGCAGTCCAGGGGACTCTCAAGAGCCTCCTTCAACACCACAATTCAAAAGCATCAATTCTTCGGCGGTCTGCTTTCTTTATGGTCCAGCTCTCACTTCCATACATCACTACAGGAAAAACCATAGCTTTGACTATTCGGACTTTTGTCGGCAAGGTGATGTCTCTGCTTTTTAAGATGCTATCAAGGTTTATCATCGCTTTCCTCCCCAGAAGCAGGCGTCTTTTAATTTTGGGACTGCTATCTCCATCTGCAGTGATCATGGAGCCCAAGAAAGTAAAATCTGTCAGTGCTTCCATATCTTCCCCTTCTATTTGCCAGGAGGTGATGGGATCAGTGGCCATTATCTTAGGTTTTTTGATGTTGAGTTTTAGACCATTTTTTGCACTCTCCTCTTTCACCCTCATTACAAGGTTCTTTAATTCCTCCTCACTTTCTGCCATCAGAGTGGTATCATCTGCATATCTGAGATTGTTGATATTTCTTCCAGCAATCTTAATTCCGGCTTGGGATTCCTCCAGTCCAACCTTCCGCATGATGTATTTTGCGTATAAATTAAATAAGCCAGGGGACAATATACAGCCTTGTCGTACTCCTTTCCCAATTTTGAGCCAATCAGTTGTTCCATATCTAGTTCTAACTGTTGCTTCCTGTCCCACATATAGGTTTCTCAGGAGATAGACAAGGTGGTCAGGCACTCCCATTTCTTTAAGAACTTGCCATAGTTTGCATAGTGGTCCACACAGTCAAAGGCTTTTGCATAGTCACTTTTAAGAAACAGACGTGGCACAGGGACCTGCTATTATTTTTGGAACTTTAATATGTTTTCTTCTACACTATCCACAATATCTTGGTGTACAGACTTGTGTAGGTTGAAAGCTTGCTGTTACTTTTATGAGAGATATTAAAAATGGATGCAAAAATCCCACAAGCAGAAAGACTACACCTTATTCTTGGATATTTTGGCTCGGCCATGCTGTCACAGAATAAGATTTCTATATACTGGCATTTGGATTCTCATGAGTATTTTCTATATACATGGCAATTGGTGTGTGTGTTGTATGTCATCATCTGCGTGCAAAGCTTGCCTTGGCTCCATGTAGCCACTGTACATTGGAGTCAGACCAACAACCCATCAAACCTAGTACAGTAATATCTATTGTGAAAGCTGCTCTCCAATTCCTCAAGCAGAAGGTCCTTCCTAGCTTGTGACTGTGTGGAGTAGGATAGCCCCATTCCCTCAAGAGTTCCCTTTGGTACACAAAAGAGTCAGTCTGAATGGCTAGAAACTCTTCTATCCATATAGGGTCTCTATATGAACCAGTGTTTGAAAAAAAAAATTAAGGTCACATGGAGAGACTGCTTAGATAGACTAGCTTCCTCCCTCAGCAGACTCTTGCTTTTGTGTGATGAAAAGGGCAGACCTTGTACACTTTATTTTCAATGTATGAGGGAAACATGATTTCAGAACAACTGAAGAGGACTATAATTTCATGAAATCCATTCAGCAATAAAACAAGAGGAGACATCCTTGATAGGTACAAAAGGTCCTAGGGCTTGCTTCCACGTACTGAGTGTGCGGGCAGCCATTATGGGGAAGATCTTCTCCATAATGGTTAACGGTTGCTCTCTAACAAAGAAGAAGAATGATAACTAATGGCTGGAAAAGGAGGAAAGAAGTGAAGCTGAGAACAGCAATCCACACACCAACAGGTGGATAGAAAAGACAAAAGGCAGGAAGCTATCTTAGCTCTCTAGCTTCCTACTATAGCTACTTCCTCCCATTGTACTGGTTTGAATTATTTGCTGCAGATTTTGGTGAAGAGGTTCCAAAACAAAAGAAGAAATGAGGAATGAAGGAATGTTAAGTCCTTCCTCCACCCTCATTTACCTCCAGAAAAGTCATCCTGAACTGTTGTCATTCTTGCCAGTGTTCCAGCCCTTTGTTTTGAGTCACATCTGGATGAGGAAAGTGACTGGCAGAGAAAGAGTTAAGTAAATCTTCTGCCTTTTTCTTTTTATACTGTTAATTGCCCCCTCCTATGACACTTTTAAATGGGATGGGGCCACCACAGGGTTTTAGTGTGGTTTGCTTTATTTCAGCCACCCTAAGACATAAGGCTTGTTTAAGCCCATGCAGAGGGACGTGGTGGTGTTGAGGGACGTGGTGGCGCTGTGGGCTAAACCGCAGAAGCCTGTGCTGCAGGGTCAGAAGACCAAGCAGTCGTAAGATCGAATCCACACGACGGAGTGAGCACCCGTCGCTTGTCCCAGCTCTTGCCAACCTGGTGGTTCAAAAGCATGCAAATGCAAGTAGATAAATAGGGACCATCTTGTTGGGAAGGTAACAGCGTTCCGTGTCTAAGTCACACTGGCCATGTGACTACGGAAAGATTGTCTTCGGACAAAACGCTGGCTCTATGGCTTGGAAACGGGGATGAGCACCGCCCCCTAGAGTCGAACACGACTGGACAAAAAATGTCAAGGGGAGCCTTTACCTTTACCTTAAGCCCATGCAGCAACATTTATACCTATGCGCTCTATTTAGGTTTTTAATTTTAGACTTTTCTAGTGCTCCTTAGTGGGAGAAATGTACTTTGATCTGTTTGTAACATGATGAAGAGCTTCATGCTCATTGACCTGTGATACTTGGTCGCACATCTCCTCCCTTTTGTTTGCTGGAACAAGGGGTGGAGCCTGAAAGGAATATTGTATTCAAAACATGTGACCAGGGCCGACTTCTCTGTGCTTCACCTTGGGACAAGTTGCTTCTTTAACCAACCATGGACTTCTAATAAACATTCAATCCCATTAAGTATGTATGAATTCAGTGCTCTGTGGCTTTAGACATAGTTGGCTGAACCAGATACGCCTTTAATTGCCTCCCAGGTTATATCAAACATAATTTCAGTGAAAAGTGCTGTGTTGAACAAAAATGATGTCAGCATTGCTGAAGCAAATTAAAGAAAGTTGAGTTTGAATTGATTTGGAGTAGAGAACAGCCTCTTGCATTCAAATCCCCTGGGGACATTCACAAGATTCTTATATAATCAGTCTTAAGAATAAATGGAAATGATATTTATTACACAGAGTGAGGGGATTTGGAGGAACAAAAATGTGTTGCATACAAAGGGGATGGAAAACCTCTTTTAAAAAAGTGTTGAGGGCCACATTTCCCTGTGGAGAATCTGCTGGACCACAGATGTCAATGGTGGTCAGGACTAGTGGTCAGGGTGAGCACTGGGGCTACAGGGCTCTGTCTCTTTCTAACCTTTTCCCTTTTGCTAACCCAATTCCTTTTCCTTTCACCCATCCTGCATCTCCTTCCAACGTCCCCCTCTGTTGATATTAGACCAAACAGCACATTGCTGTAGAAGTATGAAGTTTCTGGTTCCTACCACGGTCTACAACAGAATCTAGAATACATTTTAGGCAGGGACCGCAGAGCTATTTTTAAGGTGGGGTGGATGTGTGTCAAAACTGACAGGAAGGTCATTATGCATTTTCCTTATATGCAAGAACTTTTTGTATGTCTGCTTATTGAATAGGCTGAATAAATAACACATTTTATAATAACAAATAAGTAATCAATCTATTCCCCAAAGAAAATGCATAGCATATATATATCTACCAAGTCTGAGATGTAGATACCGTAATCTCCCTGTGCAAGACATGGATTTAGAAGTAGATAGTTAGGTGGCTATGTTTCCTTATGACACTAAATTATTGGGGTAGAGGGTGTTATTTCTTGTCAAGTTGCATCTGACTTACAGTAATCCTATCAGAGTTTCCATGGTATGTCAAATATTTAAGGTTTTTAGCATTGCCACTCCCTCAGTGAATTTCCAGGGCTAAGCAGGGATTCAAACTCAGGTTTCTAGTCCATTATCCACTATATTAATTTCAGGAGTGAAAAACAAAAACAGCTGAAGTCCAGGGGAGGTGATCTCAGTGCCCTTGCTGGGATCTTTTCCAGAATGGTTAAGCCAACAATTGAAGACCCCCCCCCCCCAGAGTCCAGCTTTCATGCCCTCGGGCAGTGTTCAGTCTTATGGATCACTTATGCAATACATTAGGAGCTGTCCACAAGTAATATATTGCCAGAGCTTGGATGTAGCTCATAAAACATAAATAATTACTTGTAACTGATTCCTTGTAAAAAAAATAAATAATTACTTGTAACTGATTTTTCAATATGGAAGGTATTGTAAGGTTACAGTACAACTCTAACTTAATGAGAGATATGGCTATACCTTTTGTGTTGTAAGTTTTAGTTACTTTTACAGTTACACATGATGACACATGATGTGACCTTAAATATATCATAGATTTCTAGAACTGTTGCAGGGGAAGGGACCCAAGGGCTGTGGAGTCCAACCTCATGCCAATGTAGGAAATCCACCCTCTGTTTCTTAAAAAAAAAAACACCACCATCTGAGGTAGGAGAGCCCACCACTGTCAGGCAACTCTTATTGTTCTTTTTAATGTTCAGCTGAAATCCCCCTTCTTAGAATTTGAATCCATTGGCTCAGGTCTTAACCCGCTGGAAGCACAGAAAATGACCTTGCTCCACTGTCTATGTAACAGTCTTTGCATTCCCTATACATATCTTGTTTAGGTTAGGCATCCTTCAGTCTTGAGAGACTGAAGGTAACGTGCTCTGAAGAGAGGACTTTGGAACAGCATCTAGTGTGGCTGAGAAGGCCAATTCGAGAGTGACAATCCCTTCCACACCAGAGACAAATACAATCTGTCCAGCTCTCTGATTTTGCTGGTTTCGGGACTGCCTCTTGCCTCAGCCTGCTGAACAAGTGTCTCTTCAAATTCGGAGAGGCCATGATGCCCTGCCTGCCTCCAGGCTAAACACTCAGATGTCAAGGTTTCCCATCTACTGAGGTCCATTCCTAAGGCCTTCAGATCCTGCTTGCAGATATCCTTGTATCACAGCTGTGGTCTCCTTCTGGGGCGATTTCCATGCACTAATTCTCCATACAGGAGATCTTTTGGAATCCAACCATCAGTCATTCTCAAGACATGCCCAAGCCAACATATATGTCGCTGTTTCAGTAATGTATACATGCTGAAAATTCCAGCTCAATCTAGGACTACTCTATTTGTAATTTTGTCCTGCCAGGTGATACCAAAAATCCATCGGAGGCAACGCGTATGGAAGGTGTTCAGCTTCCTCTCCTGCCGTGCACAAAGGGTCCAGGGCTCACTGCAGTACAGGAGTACACAGGCTCTATAGACCTGGATCTTGGTACAGTATATACACCAAGGTCCAAGACATTTATACAGTACCAAGATGTCTTGTTTACATCTCAAATAAAAATAATTGTGTGCCATCAAGTCAATCCTGACTTATGATAACCCTTTCCAGGGTTTTACCAGATAGAGAAGTGATACTCAGAAGTGGTTTATCATGCCTTTCTTCAGGGGGCATTGTGGAACTGTTCAGCTTGCATGAGGCCACACAGGCTGGCTCGACTTGCAGGAGGCTCACTGGGGAACGGAACTCCCAGCACTTTGGCCGTTCCCCTTGCAATTTATGTTGGACTGAGCACTGATACATTTGAACATTGCACAATGTTAAGCTCAATATGGGGAAGCCTGTTGAAGACTCTCCCCCCCCCCATGGGGAACTGCCAGGGTGGTTTAAATTTGTTCTGATTGATTTAATATTGTTTTTGTCTGTTTTCTGCCCAATGCGATTGCCTGATCTGATGTAAAGGGCGTTGCAAGGTTGTTTGTTTTCCTCAACCAAGCACCCTTTGTCTCCAAACTCTTTCTCTCCCTTTTCTTTTTCTTCTTTTCTAAGGTTTCTCCTCAGTGTTGGAAAAGTGTTTTGCCAAAGTACTTAGGAGAACATTAAAAAAAAAGTGGTGGAGGTTGCCAATTAACACTTGTTAGCCCCTTAAGGCAGCTTCTGCTGTTAGAACAAACCGAGCTGTCTTCCTCTGCCCCTGTGGAATCCTGCAAACTGGTCTGGACAGCTGCAACAATTGCACTCAGGGAAACAATTTCCATGGGTGAGAATTACACCAGACCACAGCTGCTGTAGAGCCACATCCTCAGATTCTTTCCAAGTGGTATAGAAGAAAAAAATGGCAGTTGGAAATCAAAGGCAGCACTGGGTCCATGTCATGATGGATATCTCTGGAATGGGATGAGGACTGTGCTAATTAAAAACATATGTTCCTGTATTTGCCTTTAGCCAAAAAGGGCTACCTTGATGGTATTTGAAGAGGTACTGTATATGGTAAAAGGAGCTCTAAGTGGAGAGTAGATGGAGCTATAACGAGCTTCTATCCTGTGATGTTGTTCCTTGTGTGTTTTCCTAATGTGGTTCTAGACCTTTTTATTGTACACAGATATTCTAAACCACATTTAGATTAGCAGCTGATTTTCTACATTTTGGTAATTGTAACCCTCAAATGATGGAACATGATGATCATGTTGACATTTAAGGTAGACACTCTGCTGGCTACCTCATGGTAGATTCAGTGGGCATGTGAGGAGATTCTCAACCCCTCAAGTACATCATTAGCATACTTCCAGCCCAATGCATTTAGCACAAGACCAGTGTAACTGAGCAATAAATTCTTAATGTTCTATATGTTATACATTTTCAATAGAACAAATACAAATTTTTAAAAGAAAGTCAGATTAACTTTTAAGGGACCTCTCCATGGTCTCTTACTTAGGCGCTAAATAGTTCCAGTCTCCATGCCTTCTTTGCTCCATCATTAACAGAGGGCTAAGTATTCCCAGAGGAATCAGTAACCAGTATGAAGGGACAATGTGAATTTTGAAAGGCTGCAGTGAGAGAAATGTACATCAATTCAAGTAGAATTATTCCTCTTTATCATCTCCCTCTGTTCCCCTTCTGCATATTCCACCCCTCCTCATCTCCTCCCACTCTCTGGCCAAGAACTCACTGGCCATGAAAACTGAGAGCCGTGGGACAGTCTGTCTCCAGATGGATCCTTTCCTTATATCAACCATAAAATTGTGTCTGCTCTGAGGCCGCCATTGTGGCGCTGGGCAGAGGCTAGCCCATTCCAGCTGTTTGGCATTGGGCAGGAAGAGGGCATGTAAGATGCCAATGTAGGATCCCCCAGAGAGTCACCATAATCCACATTTCCACAGCCCCCTTGCATCCTGTGGCATGAACATTCCTTCTGAGAAGAGCAACTGGTGGTATCTCAGGCAATGAAGGAGCCTCTGTTGCTTTGGTGTGATAGCAGTGTGGATAATTTCTTCATTCCATCAGTGGACGTTTTCTGTGTTGGGAGATCAGGGCCTTGGAAAGATGCCAAGGCCTCCCAGTTGGTACCCAGTCATCGTTCTGGCCACATCCTCCTGCCTATAGCCACTGTGACATTCTTACCAGGAGTGGATTCTGTTTTTAGGATAGAAGAATAAAGGCTTTTTAGATACCATTGTGGACGTTGACGCCAATAGGAAGGCCTGGGTGAGGTAGTGGCTGACCCCTGTGAAATTGCTGTGGTAAAATCAAATCACACCAAAACAATGGTAATAACCCAAAGCAAATAGCTCGTGAAACCTTGTGTGAGAATGTATCCCCATCCCAGAACTCCTTGTCCTCTTACCTTTTAAAACCTCTTTACTGTATGCAGTCAGCAAAGCCTGCTACCACCCTTTCCTCATCTTTCTCATTGGTCTGCACGTGAGACACCTCTCTGTTTGCCATGGTGGAGATGATGTTATCATAAGTCACCTAAGATGAAGCAACTTTGGAATGCATGTTGGATGGCTGGCCAGGGCTAGTTATTACAACGAACAGGCATTTCCCGTGTGAGGACAGCTTCACTGGTGGAAATAGCAATGATTTATGAAGCCTTGTATGATTTGGCTCCAGGTTTAATAATAATAATCTTGGAAGTGTGGTGCTGGATGGGACCCTATGGATCATCAAGTCCACTCCCTGTGGACTTGATAGGGAACTCCCAGCCTCTGGCTCCGCAGCTAGATACCTAAGCCACTAAGCTATCCTTCTGAAGGTCCATATTCTCTATATGACCCTGTGCCTGCCTGAGCTTTGAGGTTCTGACAGTAGACCCTGCTCACCAGCCTACAATATCCAAAGTTACATTTGATGGACACACAAGAAAGAACGTTCTCAGTGATCGCCCCTTGCCTGTGGGTCACCTTTCCAAGAAGACTGAGCTGGTTCACTCCCTGTTGTCCTTCCATTGACAAGCAGATTTTTCTTTAAAAATGCAAGAGCATTTTATCTACTAAGTTGTGTTGTTATAAAAGAGGCTTTTAACTATATTGGTGTGTGTATGCCACCCTACCTCAAACCCCCCCCCCACTGGTGTATTTTGGTAGCTTTTAAATGTATCTTATGATGCAATTGATCTGTTTTATATATATATTAATTGCAGTTTTAAAATTCTTTTTGTTGTTAGCTTGAGCAACATGTTCCAGGGCACAAAGCCAACCATATAAACAAAATTTTACTGAGTTATTAAGTCTTTGTTATAAGAATCATAGAAATACGGAGTATTTGAGACAGTTGACATTTGCTGAGATGAGTCTATTGCTGCAGACCAGTGCTCTAGCAACACTAGCAATTGAATTGCCACTGCAAATGTTTGACTCAACCCATATTTTCTTATTCTGGTTGCTGCTCAATTACTAATAAGTAAGTCTCCTCCAACATCTGGATTTAAGCAATTTAAATGTCCAATTTAATGTCAAAGTTCACTGTGTTTCTGATGGGTTGCCACCCCCTTCACATTCCACTGAGGATATTTCATGGCATTGGAAATGGGTAATAAATTGCATTTGTCACATATAAGGATGGGTGAGTGCAAAAAGACAAGTAATCAAAGCAGGATGTATGGGTACATCCTGAGGTTAAACCTGGTTACCAAACACCCAGAGAGAAAATTAAATGTTTTCAAATGTTGCAGTTTAGCACTAGATGGCAGCAAGAGCAACACTTTTTGAAGTAAAATATTTTGGAGTCTCCAGAGCTGGTCTTTTGCCCACTAGCCACCAGCTCTTTCTCCCGTCATAAGGAGATTACATCCTTAGGATGGAGGGGGGAGGCTTTCTTCATTCACCCCCAAAAGATTTTTCACTGCTTTGTCCTCTGTTGTTTATTGTTTTGCATTTTGAAGGAATATAGCAGTCATTTGTTGTGATGGGGGAGGGGGAATTCTCTCTTTCCAAGTCTGTTTCTTGAGTGAGTTGGAACCCACAAGCTCAACCACATCCTATGTCCTTCTCACTCTCCCATCCCTTTAATTCAAAAAATGATTCCTTCTTGGCTCCCAAGCGCCATTCTAATTTATTCTTAAGTGCACAAAGCTTATTGGGCTCAGCTAGTTGCTGAATTGGTAGGGGACGTGGTGGTGCTGCAGGTTAAACTGCAGAAACCTCTGTACTGCAAGGTCAGAAGACCAGCAGTCATAAGATCGAATCCATGTGACAGAGTGAGCTCCCGTCTCTTGTCCCAGCTCCTGCCAACCTAGCAGTTCGAAAGCATGTAAATGCGAGTAGATAAACAGGTACCACCTCGGTGGGAAGGTAATGGCGTTCTGTGTCTAGTTGCGCAGGCCACGTGACCACGGAAACTGTCTTCAGACAAACGCTGACTCTACGGCTTGGAAATGGGGATGAGCACTGTAGCGTTCAGCCCTGCCCTCACCTGTCCGTCACAGCTAAGCAGTGGAAAGGGAGCCAATGAGGGAACGGAAGGTGGTGCTAAAAGTGGAGGGGCTGGGATATAAAGGGGGGTGTATGGAGTATGAGAAAAATAGATTTGTGAGTCTGTGGGCCTGTGAGCCAGTAAGTCAGTGAGAGTAGGGTTCTGTGTGTCAGTGAGTTCAGTGAGTGAGAGAGATTGATTAGCAACTTGTGATTTACCTATTACAGTACAGTGGTGCCTCGCTTAACGAGCGCACCGTTGAAAAACGAATCCGCATACCGAGGAGGTTTTTGCGATCACAAACGTGATCGCATACCGATGGCCCCTATGGGCGAAAATTGCTCTGCGATGATCAGTAAGCGTTTCGCTTACCGATCTTCGCATTGCGATGCCCGGGAATCAGCTGATCGGCGGTTCCAAAATGGCCACCGGAAGCCCCAAAATGGCCACGCGCAGTGTTTTCGCGCCCTGCCCTCACTTACTGAGGGCGTGAAAATGCCTGCACTATGGAGAAATTTCACTGAACGGTACGTTTGGGGCCTAATGGAATGCATTAAATGAAGTTTAATGCGTTTCAATGGGTTTTTACTTCCCGTACAGCGATGTTTTGCCATAACGACGGTTAATCCGGAACGGATTAACCTCGCTATGCGGGGCACCACTGTATATATTACTGATCAAATAAATAAGTTTGAGTTTCAAAGTAACACAGGTCTCATGGACTAATTAGTATTGAAATTGCAATACTGGTGGCAGCAACTAATAATAATAATAATAATAATAATAATAATAATAATAATAATAATAATAATAATAATAATAATAATAATAATACTCAAGACATAAAGTCCAAGCTATGGGCAGTGTGTGGGACCCTTTCTGCTAACACTTAAATGCGTGCGGTTTTCTTCCTGACAAGAAGAAACATGGAGGAAGTGGTGGCAAAACAAGATAGGGATGGAAATGAAACTAGTTGTTGGCTGAACCTCCTATAACATTTTGTTTATGAGGCAGTGTGGTTGTAAAAGCTTTGAGGATTTCCAAGTGGGGGACTTCTTGTGGTAGTAATTAGAACACAGTCTCCAAGTCTTCCATTTTTTTCTCTTTAATGAAATGTTTATTGGAAGGAAAAAGATGGAAGAAGTGAGTGAAGGATGAAGATACCTGGACCCTTTGTGCATGGCAGGAGAGGAAGCTGAACACGTTCCATATGTGTTGTCTCTGACGGATTTTTGCCATCACCTGGCAGGAGGAAGTTCCAAATAGAGTAGTCCAGGAATGAGCTGGAATTTTTAGCATGCATACATTACAAATCTATCCATTTTGCAGGAAATCAACCCTGAGTGCTCACTGGAAGGACAGATCCTGAAGCTGAGGCTCCAATGGAGGCTTTGGCCATCTCATGAGAAGAGAAGACTCCCTGGAAAAGACCCTGATGTTGGGAAAGAGTGAAGTCAAGAGAAGAAGGGGATGACAGAGGGTGAGATATTTGGACAGTGTCATCGAAGCTACCAACATGAATTTGACCCAGCTCCGGGAGGGCAGCGGAAGACAGGAGGGCCTGGCGTGCTCTGGTCCATGGGGTCACAAAGAGTCGGACATGATTAAAGGACTAAACAACAACAACAACAATACATTACTGAAACAGCGAAGTCTACGTTGGCTTGGGCATGTTGTGAGAATGGCTGATGGTCGGATTCCAAAAGATCTCCTGTATGGAGAATTAGTACAGGGAAAGCGC
This sequence comes from Pogona vitticeps, assembly GCF_051106095.1. NCBI lineage: Eukaryota > Metazoa > Chordata > Lepidosauria > Squamata > Agamidae > Pogona > Pogona vitticeps. Next base: position 244,790,403 of record NC_135783.1, read on the forward strand.
CCCAGAGGGAGACCACAGCTGCGATACAAGGATATCTGTAAGCAGGATCTGAAGGCCTTAGGAATGGAACAGATGGGAAACCTTGACATCTGAGTGTTCAGCCTGGAGGCAGGCGGTGCATCACAGCCTCTCCGAATTTGAAGAGACACTTGTTCAGCAGGCCGAGGCAAAGAGGCAGTCCCGAAATTGGCAAAATCAGAGAGCTGGACAGGGGACAGATTGTATTTGTCTTCAATGTGGAAGAGATTGTCACTCTCGAATTGGCCTTCTCGCACATACTAGATGCTGTTCCAAGTCCTCTCTTCAGAGCACGTTATCATAGTCTCTTGAGACTGAAGGATGCCTACTCAAGATGGCTTCACATGAAGAAATGAAAAAAAAATTCCTACACAATGCCAGGATTTGAGATTTTGAGCTAATGTATTATAGTAAGAAAAATATACAATCAGCCAGAAAACATGTTGTATGTACACTTATTGCTTTTTCATGCAGTCAAATTGTTCCCAAGTTATTATGACTCTTAACATAAAATTTTGTGGCTTTTTCCTTCCTAAAATGGCTATGCTTTACAATGCATAACAAAGCACACATAAGTACAGGTATATTAACTTTTAATATCATGTCAGTCTCTGCTTTGGCAGTGGTGTGTAATTTATCTGAAATGATGTACAAAGAGACAAATGTATAAAAGACAGGATAAAGGGGAAAAATGGTTGATGGGACCAGATGAATGGTAGACAGTATGGTAAATGGTTTGCATTCTACCTAAAATTACACAGTATTGTGAAAAAAAAATAGCAGGGGAATAGTCATGTTAAGGATCTTCTATGGGTGGTGGTGTTTGCACCCTTTTTTCTCCTAGTTTGACCCCTTCCATTATGGAGGGGGATGGGGTTTACCAGTATTTGTGCTCAGACCTAAGCTACAGCAGTAAATCCTTCAAATCTGTAAATAAAAGTATGACACACACACACATACACACCAATTTTCCATTGTAGCTTCTCCTCAATTTCTCTTCCTTTCAGTCTCCCTCATTAGTGATTGTACAGTAGATTGAAAGCTGAGGCCTCTGAAATGAATTTAAAGGACCAGAGAGCAAAACTCTGCCCCATGGAACCAATCACAATAAAAACAAACTAGCCTTCAGGAGGGGAGAGGACAGCCTGGAAAGACGTGGATTTTGTAGCTCAACATACAAAGAAAAGCCTTATCTGGGCACTGACACAAATACAGATAACTGATGTGATGAAGCAGATATATTTTGGAGAGCAAATGCCTGCAGATGTAATCCCTCTTAGTCTGTTGCAGCAAAAAATTAGAAAAATCTTGTGACATCTTAAAGACTAGCAAGATTTATTTGGCCAAAAGGTGAAGGAACCAGGCAGGCTGATGGAGATGGGTCTTTCCCCCTCTTCTTATCCTATATTTCAGAATGGACACAGATATGATACAAACCAGGCAATCTCTGGTGGCCATTACGATCTTGCAACTTATGCATGACGACATTATCTTGGGCAACGTGGCCATATATCGGGAAGCCAGCTGCATGAATTTTTATGGCCAGTGCCTTTTGCACCACATGTATATAACCCTTTCCACGGAATGAGGGAAGGGTGTAGCCATGTCCCATTGCTGCAAAAGTGTCCATTATGACCCAGCTGACTGGTTGACCTTGAGTGTCCAGAAGGCACATTGTGGGGAAGTACTGCAACATATTGACCAGGTATCTATGGCTTTGTTTGTTGCCCCCATAGGGCCATGCTTCATTCAGCAGGTCAGCATGGGAGCTATTCAGGGAGGAAAGCGTGAAACCGGGATCTAGCCTAGAAGAGGAGGGAGGCAATGAGAATACAGTCAAAGAGAGCTGGACGTAAGGACTTACATTCTGGCTCAGAGCAAAAAGCTTTCGAGTTCAGCATTTTAACAATGGGCAGCCATGAGCTGCTTCCAATGTGCTCAGTTTGTTGATCCAAGCATTATACTGGAGGTATTCTGCTTTTCTCCAGAGACGCTGCTTTCGCTTTTGCTGTGGTGTCAAAATCCTCAAACTAATCATAAAAAACTTTAAGAACTGATGACCAGATTACAAAAATTACTGGCTCATAGTACAGAGAGCTAGAAAGACACTTCCCCATAATGAAGATACTCAATGAGTGTTACTTTCCTTCTCCTGGTGTTTGGAAGATTGGTGCCTGTCTTGCTATGCCAAACTACCTTTGGCCACTAGAGCAGAGAGCAGGAAGAGAAGTCACTCTTTCCTGTTTACTGGATGAGCTCTTCTTGCTCAGCTTTTATTTATTCAAAATAAAAGGAACAATGCTAAGCAACTTTTGTGCAGTTGTATTTTAAGAAACATTAAGGAATGTGTGCTTCCCTGGGTGACATGATCCTCACAAACTATGAATCCCAAAGGTTTTTGTGCATATAGGCATAAGGGAGAGCCGGTTAGTAGGTGGGACAATTATTCATAATTAAATGGAAAAGATATTGATCCCAGGAACAGTGAGAGCCAATTCTGTTGATTTATTGAACCAAAATCTGAGCAAATCTCTTTGCTTCCACATAAGGGTGGAGAGTGTGCAATGTATGGGTCAGAGCCATAAGAAATGGTAGATTAAAGGGCATATATTAGGTTTACTCCCAGGCACCCTGCCACGATGCTTCTCAGACTGGAAGCACCTGACTTTACCTGGCATCCCAGCACCACCTATAGCAGAACTATGGCTACCACCCTCTTGCGAAGCTCTGTAGGTTCACTGGGAGTGATGTCACTGGCAGTGGCAGATTGCTGTTCATTAAAGAGTTCTGTTTCTATGTCGGAATGTGTGCGGCTCACACACAATGAGAGAAAGGCTGAAATCCAGTAGGAAATTGCAATAAGAGTAGGTCCATTGAATCAATGGGGATTTGGTGGATGAAGTCTGTTGTAAGTTTTATTAATTCAGTCTTCCTACTCTAGTTGTGATTTACTACTGGATTTCAGGCAAAGTCACATGCTCTCTGAAACTGCTCTCCTTAATTAGCAGGAGTATGCTGCTACCACTGGTTGCGCTCCAGAAGAGAACACTAACCTATGTGTATGGAGTAAGGATGGTCAGAATACTCACTGACGTTCAGGGATTTTATAAGGGTCAGGATGCATGTAACTGATATAGGAAGTTGCTGACAACGGCACTTGCTTGATGGCAGCAGCATCTCGGGAGACTTCATATATCCCATCCTGGATTCCTACAGGGAGCAATGAAACATGCAATTACCATGAGAAAGGTCTGTGTCTGTGCTGAGGAAATCAGCACCATTTTCACAGAGGCATACATCTCAGTGCTGCCGCTCAACAGTTCATCAGAGAATACAGTGGTGCCCCGCATGACAATGATAATCCGTTCCATAGAAATAGCTGTTTAACTAAATCATCATTATGCGAAAACTGTTTCCCCATTGGAATGCACTTAAACCTGTTTAATGTGTTCTAATGGGGAAAATACATCGTTGTCCTGCGAAGATCGCCCATAGGGAAGCCATTTTGCTAGCGCCGATCAGCTGTTAAAATGGCTGTCCTGAGAAGCATAGGTCCCGAAAACATAGAGAAGACATTTTGCGAAGCCGCTGATCAGCTGTAAATATCGTCTTGCGGAAAAACGGTCCACGAAGCACGGACCAAATCATCGTCCAGCGAAAATCGCTCATTGGAATCACTGTTTTGTGAATTGCTATAGCAATCGCAAAACCTCATCATCATGCGGATTCATTGTTTTACGAGGTCATCGTCTAGCGAGGTACTACTGTAAAGCAACAGACAGGGATTGTAGTGTCTGCCCAGGTCATGAATATTCATATGCTATCTGCATAGACCAATGGAAGTGCTGGAGAGGCGGAGTCACAAGATATAAGAGACTCAGTTGGAGGAGGGGGAGTTTAGATAGGGAGTTAGAGGAGGTTGAAGATTTTGGTGTGGTTTTGGGGGTTTGGGCGAGAGAGTGGTGGTTGAGAGTGGATAAAATAGGGTGTTTGTTTAAGAGTTAACAACATTGCTTGTCCTATCATGATCTGTAACAATCAACAATTTCTGTTTGGTTCTTTTAAAATGACATATGGCCTGGACCTCGATTATTAATAATAGGTATTGTTGATATAATCAACTGGTGGCAGCTGAGGGGCACGCAGCGTGAGCTCTTAATCTGGTGAAACAATCAGGGGCCACGTGGGAACCATGATAGGTATATTTTCAGATAAACAGGTACAGGGGCCATAGTAGTTGGGTTGACAATGACATCACATACCAGTAGCCAAACAATCTTGGGTGATTCTTGAAGAGAATAGCCAGAATGACCTCATGAACCTTATGGGTTTTGGATGTGGATGCCAAACCATCCCAGGTGACCTTCTTGCCCAGGTAAAAATCAAATACAGAAACAGTCATGGTTGCATCACGTGGCTAGATACCTTTTACATACCATTTTTAAAAACCATAAAAAAGAGTACTTGAAAATATAAATGCTCCCTTACTCCTTCTGTACATGGACTAGAAATAAGCAGCTGTTTTAAAGACAGGAAGAATCCCATAAGTGTAGAAAGAACATTGCCCAACGGCAAGGCAACTTATCAGTTGCTGTTTTCCAATATTGTGAAAAATATCTTCTTTTTTCCTGGTTTTTAATATTCAGCCATATCTTTCGTTTTTAATCAGGTGTCCATGCCCCTGTGGTTTTTGTTTGTTTGTTTGTGGGTTTTTTTTTAATCATATTGTGTTTTACTATACTTCAGCAGCTTGTTTGCTTGCTTGCCCCCCCCCCAGGATTGTTTTTAAGCAGGATATTTCTGCTCTTAGTCAGGTTGTTGAGTCATGACACTCTTGTGTATGTCATGCAAGTGCAGCAAACAGTCTTTTACATATTATCCTTACAATTCTTTTGCCAAGATGAGGCATTTATGGAGTATTCTGCCTTGGGAGGGTGGGGGAGAATAACTTGCAGCTTTGTTACTGGAAAGAGTGTCAACTGCTGGTCTGCTTCAGGAACCAAAAATACTGTGGGCCAGCCCTGACACTTTAAAATTAAATGTTCTTAAATTCTTCCAGTATCTACACTCTTTAATGCCTTCTTGATACTTTTTATATGCTTTCTTGTCATTTGTACTCAGCCAATACTTTCTTCTAGACTAAACCTCATGGCTTTCATTTCTTTGACCTCACGTCTTCATCTTCTGACCCCCTCCCTCCCTACTTCCCATTTTCTCTGAAATTCTTGACCTCCTAACAATCAGCCCTTTCCCCTCCTTCCTTATGTTTAAGCAGCATGATCATGTTCCTATCCCAAAGCTTCCTCCCTGCCTTCAGTTTCTGATTCTCTATTACTTTCTTCCTTTCATGTTCATCCCACTCCTATTTTGGATTGGTACATCAGAGCTGAATTAAATCATTGCACTTTTAAAAAAAAGGCATTTTAATAATCATGACGCCATTTTGTACGCAGCAGGAGAGGGAACATTGTTCCGTTTCTCCAAGCCACATCTTTATCAAAGCACTGTAAACTTCAATCGATCTTCCTAATCCTTTCCCAAGAAAGAATTACCTTGGATCCGGCAGGACTGGGCCCAGTTGACAGCGTTTTTATTCAAGACCAAATCCCGGTACACTTCAAGATCGCGGTAAAATCCTGCATATGCATTGGCATATATATCTGAATCATCAGAAGCAATCTAAGTCAGAGAGATACAGAACTGTAAGTAATATCTAAATTAATCTTACTTTCTATGCCCTGCTTGACAAGTAAAAGCCAACATGCTGGATCCCACTGAAGGCATAAACTATGAAAAAATCAAGCAAGATGTTCTCAGCTTGCTTAACTTACCGGAAGATGCTTACTGTAGCCAGTTTTGTCAGTTAAACCCCAAGCCAGGACTGTACCCAGGAGCTAATGTGATGCACTGGCTAAAACCAGCCATACATGCCTCTGACAAAACTGTAGGACTAATGTTGTTGGAACAATTGGTAGCTACCTTGGGTCCTGCTCTTCAAAGCTGAGTGTGTAGACACCAACCCACATCCTTAGAGGAGGTGACAACTACATTAGAGATGTATTGTATTGCAGATGAGACCCCAGGAATTTCTGCTGGTCATAGTTGAGATGTGATGCAGCCTCTACCTCATCCCAGTCTCCCACCTATTCCCTATAGGCCTAGGTCCACCCAGTCCAGTTTTACAATTTTCACAATCCCACAGGCAGTGTGACTATGATTGACATGGTTAACTGATCTCACACTAAAATCAGTGCAAAGGTGTGAACAGAGATAATGATTCTTTAGCATACTGCATTTATTAGTAGACTATTCAGTGTTCAGCATAAGGGTCTTGTATATTACTAGGCTTCTGGAACAAACAGAAATACCCATGACAGTGTTCAGTTGCTTTACAACCTAAGATAACTTCTAAGCAGAAAAACAGTGAGAACTACTCTATAAGGCACCTATAGCATCAGGTACAGATTCCAATCATATCACCTAGTACCATGATGTTTATGTAATTCCCACAGTTATTAATTTTAATTTTTAATTTGCTCTTACTATATTCTCTATATCAGAAGTTCTTAAGCTTATACCACACACACCCTTTAAATATATTTTGTTGGTACAGACCAAGAATTAACTCGTGTGCTTTCTCTCAGCCCCTCAGTTGCACTCACCAGCATGTTGTCAAGGGGTGCACAAATGTGAAACAGTTATTTGCTATTAAACAGCTATTTTCATAACTGATTTTTTTTAACTTTTGTTTGTTTTTAATGGAGACAGTAGGTTAGAAAAGCCAAGTTGTACACAAACTAGCAAGGGGAATTAAGATGTTGTTCTACGTTTCCTTTTCTTCCTAGCTTTCTTCCTCTTGTTCTTTCTTTCTTTCTATTTCAACTGCAAGGGATCATAACCTTTCTTCAAGCTCTTGAGTTCCCCCTGTGAGGACATTGCAGCTCCCTGGGGGTCTGTGAACCACAAGTTAAGAGTCTAAACTCTATATCCTATTGCCAATCATAATAATAAATATAATAATTATATGGCATCAAGTCAATTCTGATTTATGGCAATCATTTCCAGGGGCTCTTGGGTATATACAACTCAGAAGTGGTTTACCAGTCTCTTCTGGGATACCCTGGGACTGTGCAGGTTGTACAAGGCTAACACAGGAAGATTTCTCTCCCAGGAGGCACTGTGAGGGATCAAACTCCCAAACTCTGGCTCTGCAGTTGGATGCCCAACTCTCTGCACTGTCCAGCCAACCAGCCATATGGACTGTAAATACATCTGGAGTCCTAAAACTTTACTGTCTGCATTCGAAGATGTGGTCTTAGAGGCACAGAAGAAATTTTGGCCCTCCCAAATCAAACTATGTATTAGATTAAGCTCAAGTACTTGTTACCTCTCTGCGTGGCCGAGCGAGGACTGCTTTGAAGTCTGGCCAAGAATCCACAACAATCTCATAACCAAGAGGGTTTCCACGGTTTATGTTCATTACTGCCCCATGGACCTGCCAAGAACCAGATGTTAGAGATGGTGCTGAAGTGCAGCTCAAGAAGGCAGCCTGAAACAGGGGTGTGGGAAGAGAATCGGAGTACTGTCTAATTCAGGCTCATCTGACTGCAGTTAACCAGATGACCCTAAATCTGGGTCACTGTATATTCCCACCCAAAGCACACCCAGCTCCTTTGTTCCTACCTACTAGGTGATGGAAGAAATTCACAGGCCCATTTTACAAATACTACCTCAATGTCCTCAGTTTTGCCACATGCTGTACAGTACTTCTAGCAGGGGAAGCATTGACTCTCGGCAACTGGCTGAATGTTTCTGTATGACACCAGGTATCAGACACACTATGTGTTATGCTAAATGCTGCAGGTAAGGTCTGAAGCTGCCCTCAGAATGTGAGAGGTGATAGGAGACATCTGGCCCCCACCTCTGGTTCCTAACTCAGATTGCATAGCTCAGGAGTACCGTAAGTGTCTGAGGGAGGCTCTTCCTCAGCATTCCCTCCAGAAGTTGCAACTTCGAAGAACAGGTTAGAATCAACATAGCTTGGGAGGCAGAGTTTGTCCGGTAGGAATGAGCAGAAAGGGTGTGAATCCTAAGCACCTGTGGAAGAGAGAGGGAGGGAGGGAGGGAGACCAGTTATCTCTAGTCCCTGCAGTCCCCAAACTGAGAAGTCTTATCTCTCATTAACATAACAGACCCATCTAAACTCCATGACAAGACAGGCTGCTGATTGATGTGCCAACAGGAAGAGGCCCTACCTTCCTCCCAGCTTGGACTTCAACAAAGAAATGATTTTTTTTTTAAAAATGACCCACTGATGTTTTGTCACAAAATCAGTTACTCACACAGTCAGTCAACCACTTCTTCTTGGTGAGAAGAACAGATGAGAAATGGAAAGCTGAAGAAGTAATTAGAAACCTACTTTGTCAGTGTCCCCTCTAGCTAGGAGACTTTTCTTTTGGAAAGACTCCTTGAATTGTGAGAGAGGAAAGTGACTTAGTCAATATCTAACTAGAGTCCATGAAGTATTAACAGAGGGTTTTTTTGGGATAACAGTCATAGGGTGGGTTGGGTCCAGACAGTACAGTATAACTAATGGGGGCCTTTCATGTAGACCCAATGGGTATGCTTCTGAGGGATGGATGATGGGTCCTGATTCATCTGGATGTTACCCTCCTAAATCAGATTATCAAATATTCAAAGAGATAGTACAATATTGGGAGACTTAAACTATGCTGATATCAGTTGCAAGTCAAACATTAAAGCAAAAGCAAAGTGTGTTGCTTATATACTACCACATAGCATTTAAAACACTCTCTGGATGGTTTACAATTTAATTATGCAGGCTACACATTGCACCCCACCACCACCTCGTGAGCTGGATACTCATTACTTGTGGACAGCTCTCAATATATTGCATAAGTGATTCAGAAGACTACACTGCCCGAGGGCATGAGAGCTGGACTCTGGTGTTAAATGTTAAAGAGGAGGTAGGTTAAGGCTTGGAGGAAGATGGTGGGGGGAGCCAAGGGCTGGCATAGGGACAGTTAGCACTATTGGAACAGAGAAAGGATGGGATAGTCAGAGGGTGGTCCCAAGGTAGAATTGCAGATGTAGGACAAAGGTCGTTTGTGTTATATGGAGCTGAAGATCTTTAATCTCTTGATGTGACTTGGGAGTGTTAAAATTTGGTCTCAGGTTTTATTTTCCAGTTGTCTCCTGTAGAAGAGGGGCTGCTCAGAAACATAAGCAAAGTTTCCACAAGCAGCAAGAGAGAATTCTGCTCTTTGATCTTCTGGATTAACTATCTTGTCACAGGCAAAGCTGCACATGCTTTAGCATTCGAAAGATTTGTCTTCTCAGAAGTAAACAACAGTGTTCAGTGGTGCTTACTCCCAGGTGAGTGTGTGCTGGATCCTGGTGACAAACATATTGACCATGAATAAGTTGATTAGATCTACTTGTAGTCCAGTCTACAAGGGAGTCACTGAGAGCTTTAGAACCTAGGAATCAACCTAATTAGGAATCAACTAAATTAAGAAACAAATTAATGGTAGAAACTGTTGTCTAAAAGCAGAAGAGAAAGGAATGCTAATTTCCAAAAAATTAAATTACAGTGGTGCCTCGACTTACGAACTTCATTGGTTCCAGAACTCCAGTCGTAACTCAAAACGGTCATAAGTCGAAGCACCATTTCCCATAGGAATGCATTGAAATGCAATTAATCCGTTCCAGCCAAAGGAAAAAAAAAAACACCAAAAACCCCCACAAAAAACACTGGAAGACCCATCGGAAACGTGATTAATCCGTTCCGGCTGAAGGGAAAAGAAAAAGAAAAGCAAACAAACCGTGCAAGACCCTTCAGAAATGCGCAAAAACCAAAGCAAAAAGCAAGCAAACTGTGCAAGACCCATCAGAAATGCAAAAAAGCAAAGCAGAAAGGAAGCAACCCATGCAAGACCCATCAGAAATGCAAAAAAAGCAAAGCAAAAAGCAAACAAACCCCCAAGGCCCATCAGAAATGGGAAAAAAACCCAAAAGCAAACAAACCCTGCAAGACCCATCACAGCATAGAAACATAATCCCACCACCCAGCCCAAAACCACTCTGCAAAACCCACCCAAAAAAGTTTTTAAAAAGCAGAAAGCAGCACCTTACTTTACCAGGCAGCCTGAAGTCTCCTCTGATCGCACTCACTCTAACCATTGGGGCAAAAGAGGTACAAAGAAGCAGCATCTTCACCTAACAACAGTTAGTAACTTGAATTCCTCACCTTTTCTTGTTGTAATTCGAAGCTTCAGACGCAAGTTGAAGCAAAACTCTGCGGCTGGAGCTGGTCATAACTCAAATTGGTCATATGTCGGGACATTCGTAAGTCGAGGCACCACTGTAGTCAATATTTTAAACTCAAATCTCCTATATTTTTCTTCCCTGTGATGGAAGTTTAAATTCTAACATTCTTGTGTGAGAAAATATCTACAGCAATGGAGGAAACAATACAATAGAAGTTATGTTTTTGTATTTAAAAAATCATTTTTAGATCCTGATCTGACTGGACAGAACAATTCTATACTATTCCACAAGCTGACAAAAACGGCTGAGAGAGAAGTTCTTCATTTCAAGATTAATTTTATTTGTAGGACTCTCCAGGTTCTGCCTGGTCTTCAGGCACCAGCCAATGGAAAGGAGACAAAATGCACTTCATACTTGCAATGTTTCATGACACTAGGGTCCTTTTGTTGCCTGCATTTCACATGCAAGGATAATGCATAATTCTTTCCTTACATCAAGAAAAGCCAAAGATACTTATGATATGCAGTGACCAAGGGAGAACATGGAAAACATCTACATAAACATTTTGTCTTCTTCAGATTCTCAGATGTACGCTTGGACGTAGAATTAGAAGGGCATTTAAGGAGCCAGTTTTGAGTTCACAGAAGGGATGAAATTTCACTAGCATTTTAAGGACGTATCAAACGATGAACACAATGATGTCTTCTTCTGTCCTAACATTCATTCTAATCTAAGTAAATCCTACAAAATAATCCAAAAATAAAAAAATAAAAATTAATCCACTACCAGCATAATGGATGGAATCCTATTACATATTTATGACACCCCAACTCTATCAGCACAAATTTAGGCAGTGAACTGCTGCAAATTAAAAAGTCTGTGTGGGCATGTATCTGTTGCACACTAAGACACAAGAGGCATCGGTGGGACTGCCGTCTCGCCCCAAGGCAACTGTGGGAACTCAGACCACTCCGCTTCCCTTCCCTCCCAAGCTGATACATCAAGCCATCGACACCTTGGATTTGGAAAAGGGGATGAAAGGGTTATCTGTAGCTACCCAAGCCCCATAGGATTTGGCGGGAAAAGAAGAGGGGAGGCGGGCCATAGCGGAGGCAGGAATGGGAGATATAAAAGGGGACTGGGACAGTATCCCGGGTGGCTGTGAGATGGTGTGGATGCAGGACCCATGGACTGGGAAGTGGGAGCAAGTAAGAGTGCCTAAGCAGGAGGCTGAGAGTCGTTGAAAGAAAGGACTACCCCAGTGCCCGTCTTATTGGGGTGAGTCAGAGACTCGAGAGTGGCGGCGCAAGTTAAGAGAGGAAAAGGAGGCCGCTGAGAGGGAGCGAGAAGCCAAGAGAGCATGGCACATGGAGGAGTTGAGAAAGATGGGGTGCTTCCTGGGCCCTGGGACACCCACCTGGGAGAGGGATCCCCGTTATGGGGATGGAGTGGGGATGAGGAGACCATTCCTCTATTAATCCCCGACCCAGAAGACGTCGTGCCCCAAGAATCTGAAAGAGTTCTGGCTGGTCCCTGGGCACTGAAGTCAACTAACCCGTTTGAAACCGAAGCCTGCTTACCCCTGTCGGAGCCATTGCTCCTACCGGAGAAGTTCAACCCCAGTTCGGGGAATGTTTCTGTGCCGTTGCCAAGTTTAATAAATCCAGATGAGTCTTTTGGTTTGAAAACGTCTCCTGGTTTATTTGGAGCGGGGGAGGAGATAACTGGTGAACCTTCACAGGCATGTATCTGTTGCACACTAAGACACATGGCTGAAGTGCAATAGTAGGACATGCCTACACCTACTTCTTTACTTGCAGCAATTTGCCACAGAAATTTTATACAGACTGAGTTATGCCAATGGGAGTAAGTAACAGGATTCTGGCTACTATATAGTGTGTCACTAGTAGTGTGGCAGAGCCTAAATGAAAGAGAGGTGTAGACAGTGTCAATATGTCAAAACAGTACAAAATATACTAGTACATTTACAGCACAATCCTCTTCAACTGCATGACATTTCTTAGTCAAACCCAGCTGTTCTGCATTTGAGGGAAGTCTTTTTGTTCAATGGGTCTAACCCTAGATTTTTTTTCCTTTTAGAGAACCAGAGAAGAGTTCATCTTATGTGTCTCCAATGGAAATTACAAAAACGGTGCATCAATGTTTCCCTGCTTGGAGTGAGGAGGGGGATTGCATGCTTGCATATACTGTACACTTTACAAGGTTTACTCCCTGTCTCTTTTTTGGAAATGTTCAGTGATTGTCTACAGCAGTTATGTGTAAGGTGACACTTTCCGATTATTTAATTTAATGGAGCGTGGCATGAATTTTTGTAAAACAGCGTCCATCCGATCAAAAACATAACAGCTTGCGCATGTAAAAAAAGTGTTCAGGAACTACAGAAGGTCCAAAATCCAGCAGCCATATAGTTAACTGGAGCTGGTTATAGGGATCACGTAAAACAAACAAACAAACACACACACACACACACACCATTACAATAGCTCCACTGGATGCTATCTTTCTACAGGCAGGCAAGGTCTTCAGCCGCCTTGGGTTCTTTTAAGGAGAAAGGCGGGGCAAAAATATTTTAAATAAATAAATCCAGACTTTTCTCAATAACCGCGTGCCTAAGAGTTGGGCTGCTTCTCTTTTGTTCTTTGTTTCCCTCCTCCAGGTTTTTATATTGTTTTTTGCAAACTGCCTTAGATCCTCTTGAGGAGAAAAGAGGGCTATAAATATTTTAAATAAATAAATATAAATATACAAAAACTGTATAAATACAGCTTATCTCTGTACATACAATCCTTTGCGAAAATGGTGATGCTTTTTAAAAAAAAGGTCATCCCGTGCAAGAAACACCCTTTGCGGCACTTGCCCTAGGAAAACCGGACCAAGGCATGCCCGGACCAAGGCATGCCCACCTCCGCCGCCTCTCCCGCCCCTCCCCTTGAAGTTTGATGCAAAACGAAAGCAGCTCCGCCATTGGTTGATACAGGCCACCAACCCGCCCTCGCAGGCGGCTCTTCCGTGTGGCGGATCCCCCGAGTGACGACACAAGGGGGATCCTCGGCACCCACTCGCGGTATCCCTCATCTCTTTCACTACATTGCCCTCCTTGGGAGGGGGGGCGGAGGCATTTCTAGCGCGCGCGCCCCCCCAGCCTCGCTCCGGGTAACGCCTGGAGGAGCAACTCTTCCGGGTTGGCCTCCCTCCCCGCCCCCTTCGCCGAGGCAGGCGGGGCTCGGGGCCGGGGGTGTCCATCCCCTCTCGTAGGGTTGTTGTATGGGGTACCGGGGCAAAAGACGCAGAGCGAGTGGGTGAGCTGGCACCAGGACGTGTTTTTTTTGGGGGGGGGGGAAGGCTGAGCTTACGGGTCGGCGGGGAGCAGGCCGGCGGTCTGACCTCAAATAAACATTCGGTCCGGGCGAGCGCGCGCCTGGCCCCAAAAGAACTTCGTATTTAGATACACGTGTGGATATGTTTATATACTTATTGAACTGCTGGATAGCTCAGTGCTTTAAGCATATTCAGAGGTCTGGTTCCGCCCCCCCCCCGCCGTTCTTCCTTGATAGGATTTGTACTGGATGATGCAGATGATGCCTCTTCCAGCCTTGCAGTTCTAAGATGGTAAGAACGGCTGGATAGCTCGGTGGTTTAGGTCTCTGGCAGCAGAGCTAGAGGTTGAGCGTTTGATTTCCCGCTTGAACTCCTCCATAAGGCCTCTTCCCCCTGCACTGTTCATTATGTTCTTGTCATTGTTGACACGCGAGTGTATCTATGTAGGGGTGTGAGTCTGTGTACAGTATAGGTATGGAAGGGAGTTCCTTTTGAAGCAGGCAGGCACCCAAGATTCTGTGGAAGGCCTGAAAAGGGGGCGGATGGCTAGGGGCAGGCTTGGCGGAGGGTACCTGGCAAACGTTTCTTGAGGGTTGGACCTGCGTGCCAACTCTGCTGTGCTCCTTTCATGGCTGCACAAGAACTCAAAAGTCTAGGATGGGGAGTGAGAAAACTTCTTCCATCTCTCTCATAAGGTTCAGAGAGGACGCGTATATTGGTCTCTTAGATCAAAAACAGTAATGGGCTTTGTTTCTCCTTTTTCTCTTACTTAGGGCTGCCTGTTATGGAGCCATGGGTAGGAAACGCCTCATCACCGACTCTTTCCAAGTAGTAAAGAAAAGGAAAAGAGACTGTAAGGAAGTCAAGGAGAATCAGAGCCCACTCCATGGTGAGTATTTCAATAGTAAATTGAGGGTCCTGACTAAGCACATGCCGCCCTGTTAACCTGTTACTAGGCATGACTCTAGGGGAACTGCAAATAAATCTGAAAAGTTAATAGTATATAAGTGGGAAGTAGATCATTAATTGAGCCATGAGCATAACTTGCAAAAGTTCTGTGTTGTTGCCTCTTTCTTAAGCTGCTTGGAGGATCTGAGTTTTCTCAGTATCAGGAACACGCAAGAAAGGCAGATTTTAGTTCATTGATGTTCTTACCACTAGTTAAGCTAAATCAAGTTATTACAGGACATGTATTTCACCTGTGATAATCTCTATTGGAGGAATATTGATTACCATATTCCTTTATAAAAGATTGTGACTCTGACTACAGTTCCACCAGCCCTGTTCTTTTCAATCTAGCTAGGTTCTGTAACAGTTTAAAGCACTGGTTCCCAACCTTTTATGTAAGATGTTCCACCAGTCACTTTACCAAAGAGTACCGAGCCCATTGTGACAGAGATAAAGAACCCAACTTTCCCAAAGGGGCATGCATGTGTTTACAGATGTCTTATGAAAAAATGCAGTAATATTGTTGGGAGTAACAAAGGAATACTATTAGGAGCCAAAAATTATGATGATACTGTTGAGTACAAATTCAACTCCTGCTCTTAACTGTAAGTCACAAAGATAGTAGTCAGGGAAAACAGGAACATAAGAAAAACATCAACTATCCTTCTATTACTGTGCCAAATATACCACTAACTGCTATTAAGAATAGGATCAGTGGTACTTACAGGATGACATAGGGATTCAGAGTGCAGATTCTTAGTAATTGTTATGAAAAACTTGCAACCCACCTAAGATTGCTTGTTTCTCCCACCTGTTTTATTCATTTTACTGGTTCTAAATGAGTGCTCTAAAACACCTGTAGAGTATTAGGAGATTGAAAACACCAGCTGTTCAGTAACAGGGCTCTTTATTTTGCTTAAATTCTGTACACAGCAAAGATACGTGGTGTTTGTGCGTGGTTGTGGATTTGGTGCATTCAAACATTAAAATCTTGGAATACAGTTATGCGTAGAAAAAAGTACACCCTTTTTTAATTCTGTGGTTTTACATATTAGGACATAATAA
The DNA here is from genome assembly GCF_051106095.1 of Pogona vitticeps. Taxonomy (NCBI): domain Eukaryota; kingdom Metazoa; phylum Chordata; class Lepidosauria; order Squamata; family Agamidae; genus Pogona; species Pogona vitticeps. The sequence continues at coordinate 244,806,063 of NC_135783.1, forward strand.
AAATCATTTGGTGCTTAGCAGGTCTGATAATTAAGTAAATAAAACCTCAGATGAACAACAACATATGACATATTACATTGTGTCATGATTTGTTTTACAAAAATACAACCAAAATGGAGAAGGCATCTGTGAAATACTAACTACACGTTATGATTTAGTAGCTTGTAGAACTACCTGTATGAGCAATAACATGAAGTAATTGTTTTCTGTATTACTTTATCAGTCTCTTACATTGTTGTGGTGGAATATTAGCCCATTCTTCTTTACAGTGTTGCTTCAGTTAATTGAGGTTGGCAGACATTTTTTATGCATAGCTGTCTTAAGATCCCATCATAGCATTTCATTCAGGTTGAGGTCTGGACTTTGACTGGGCCGTTGCAACACCTTTGACTCTTAGCTTTTTCAGCCATTCTGTTATAGATTTCCTGGTATGCTTAGGATCATTGTCCTGTTGCATGACTCAGTTTCGGCCAAGCTTTAGCTGTCAGACAGATGGCCTCACATTTGACTCTAGAATATTTTGGTATATTGGTCAACTCAATGACTGCAAGCTGCCCAGGTCCTGTGGCTGAAAAACAAGGCCAAATCATCACACACACCCCTCAACTGTGATTGACAGTTGGTATAAGGTGTTTGTGCTGATATGCTGTGTTTGGTTTTCATCAAACATGACGCTGTGCATTATGGTCAAATATCACCACTTTGGCCTCATCTGTCCAAAGGACATTGCTCCAGAAGTCTTGTGGTTTGTCTAGATGCAACTTGGCAAACCTAAGCCATGCAGCCAATATTCGTTTTAGAGAGAAGAGGATTTCTCCTGGCAACCCTTCCAAACAAACCATACTTGTTCAGTCTTTTGTAATTGTACTGTCATGAACTGTAACATTTAAAATGCTAATAGAGGCCTGTAAATTCTGAGATTTAACTCTTGGGCTTTTTTGCAATTTCTCTGAACATTGTACAGTCTGACCTTGGGGTGAATTTGTGTAGATGTCCAGGCCTAGGAAGATTGGCAGCTGTCTTGAATGTTTTCCACTTGTGAATAATCTTCCTCATTGTAGAATGATGGAGTTTAAATTGTTTGGAAATGGCTTTATAACCCTTCCCAGATTGATGGGCAGCAACAACTACTTCTCTACGAACATTGCTGACGTGTTTCCTCCTTTGCATTGTATTAGCACACACCTAAATGCTTCAGACCAGCAGACTGCTAAAACCTTGGCTTTTATAGAGGTGGTCACACTTGCTGATGATCAGTTATTCAAGGGCATTTGGTTAGCAGCACCTGACTGCTACTTAGCCTCTTAATTTCTGTGGAAGCAGTAAAGGTGTACTTCGTTATTCACACATGGCTTCTCCTATTATGGCTTTATTTTTGTTAAATAAATCATGGCACAGTGTAATATGTTTTTGTTCACATGAAGTTGTATTTACCTAGTTTTCAGACTTGCTAAGAACCAGATGGTTTTTATCATGTTCTGATATGTAAAACCATAAAATTCAAAGAGCGTGTGCTTTCTTTTTCACATGATTTTATGAAGAGAAGAAGTATCTTGATTGTGAAATCCAGGGTAGTTGTGGACAAATCACACCCTGTTTCATACTGTATATATGGAATATCTTACAAAACAGGTGTGAAAATGAATTTGAGAATTCTTTTCAAACAGAATTATTTCAGAATATAAATGGATACATCAGTAAATAAGAGAAAAAAAGTATGGAAAACTATCTTACTTTTGTATTTGACATGGAGAGAAATATGCACTATCACTAGAATGCTTACTGACAAAGTGCTACTCGAGCCTTGCATACATTTTCCACAATCAAAGTGTGCAGATCGAGAGATGCAGAAGAACATAGCCATGGTTGTTTGGATTGTATGGCAGGTCATTGAGAGTTAAAGGAATGCTGATCCCATCACAGGCGTTCATTGCAAATGAAGAAACCAGCCAGTACAACCACAGAGTAATGCTAATCTCTATACTTTAGCAGATGCAGCAGCAGTTGAGACAGAATCTTCCCTGCAAGATGCTGCACAGACAGATGAAGTGGAGCTACTTAAGCAGTTTGACCTCAGCTGGCAGTATGGTCCCTGCACTGGTAAGAACCGTTTGCCCTTTTGTTACTAAACACACATTATTGAACTGAACGCATTCTTGTGCCCACTAGCCGTCATTCTTCAGGGACTCTTTAAAGTTGTGTGCATAAAGATATTGTCAAATAGTTTGGAGAGAAAGAGATTGATGGTTTATTCTGACATTTCCTCAACTGCAGTAACCTCTGTCTTGTTGAAACTGGTGAGGAAGCGTTACTCTTGGCACAGCATCTTAATTATTTACTTTGTTTTATTGGCAGGAATTACCCGCTTGCAGCGCTGGGAGAGAGCAGAATTATTGGGTCTCAGTCCACCTATCTCTGTGCGGGAGCTCCTGCTGAAGTACAAAATGGACCCTGCTGCAACATACAGGTCAGTATAAATGTCATATTCTACCCCTCTTGTTCCCTGAGTAGAAGAGCTTTAAAAAAGAGGGTCATTCCAAAGAACAAGAATGTTGAGGTTACTTTGCCAGTGCAGGCAATGGCAGTACGAAGCAGATAATAGGGTACTTCTCAACAGCTTTTATGTACAGTATTATAAATGGACAGTAATTATTTTTTTGGAGCAAACATGGGTATGGGAAACAATGGTGAAAATCCTGTTGCGCAACTAGGCACACACAAATTGAGGTTGTACAGGTAGTAGTTGTACCAGGACAGAGATGGAAATGCTATCTCTGAAGCAGTTCTGCCAGCATATGGTGGTTGTGCCAGGAATGTGTGGCTGATTCCGCAGTTGCATAGTACGGCTCTTTGTTGGCAGTGTAACTGTCCATTACACCAGCATGAACAGGATACTGGCCAATTTATAAAAAAAAAACTATTTTATTCACTTTGATGTTTTGGATGAGAAGGAATACAGTTAGCCCCCATTTCTTGGAGCTGTCCCCATCACGTTACAACATCAGCAAGCATAGGGTGCGACTGTCCCTCCCTTCAAGAACATTACTCCTTGGCTTCACTTCTTTGGAGTAGCTGTATTCAAATGCATTTACTTTACTGCAATCCCATTTGAAGTATAATTGAGTACTGAAGTTTTGTTGCTTGATGTATAATACATACTTATCCTTTATTCAAATGTATCTTCTCTTAGAAAGGTCAGAGTACTTTACAGCAATGCCTTGCAAGACGAATGCCTCACGCATCGAAAAACTCACAAGACTGAAGCGTTTTGTGATTTTTTGGTGACTCACAAGACTAATTTTTCTATGGCCATGCTTCGCAAGACAATTTCTCCCCCTTTTTTGGGTGTGTGTGTGTTTTAAATAGCACAACCGTTAGTACCACGCCTCGCAAGATGAAAATTTCGCAATACGACACAGCTCGCTGAATGAATTAATTTCGTCTTGCGAGGCATCGCTGTATATGGTGCATCTGGATGGTATTTTGTGAAGCACCAACTGGCTCTGTACTTTCTTAACCCATTCATGCTACAGGACTAGGTGAGAGTGGGCCTGATGTTCAGTTGTGTCTCTAGAAACTAATGGCACTGAGCCTGCTTCTAAGATTTGAGTGTGTTTATAGAGGGAGAATTAAAAACACAACATATATTTGAGTGCATGTGCAGCTTGGTCATTCAACTGACATCATACATGGCTCTCGGGACTGAAAATGCTATCCGTCCTGGAGTAAGTGCTCCCAGAGCAGTTAGGCCTAGTTTATGGGAGTATTTCAGATTGGTAGTAGGGCATCTTTGTTAGTCTTTTGCAGCATTAACAACAAAGAACATGTGGCACCTTCAAGACTGTCAGGTTCTCTTTGCTGTAAGTTTCCATGGACTGTTGTATCTTTTTCCCATGTTGAAACAGAACTGTATACTCATTTCAAATAGAAATACTCGTATAGGCATCTAAATAGTTATAACAAGTGTTGTTCCTGTTTAGCATCTCCTTCTATTTCCTTTTTGTTTTTCCTCTCATCTTCTCTGGCAACAAAGCTTGCTGGCCCTGAAAACTGAGAGGCGTGGGACAGTCTGTCTCCAGATGGATCATATGCTTATATCAACCATAAAAATTGTGTCTGTTCTGATGCTGCCATTGTGGCACTGGAGGTAGCCTAGTCCATTCCAGCTGTTTGGCATGGGTGTGTTAGTGGGAAAACAACAAGTAAGATGCCAAAGTGAGAAGTAACTCTGCTTTGAATTCTTCCTTTGCAGCCTGTGGCATGACTACTCGCTCTGAAAAAAGCAACCAGCGATAGGCCAGACTACAAAGAAGGTGCCCCTGCTGCTTTGATGCAATAGCTGTGTGAATAATTTCTTCATTGCGACAACAGATGTTATTGATGCTGGTAGATAGGGTGCCCAGTCATATTTTGGGCCTTGGCCTTCCTGTCTGCATTCCCCTTAGCGCTTCCTATCAGACATAGCATCTAGAACAGAAGAGTGGCTTGTCTGAAGCTTTGCTGAAATCTAGGCCAAATTAAGGTTTGTGGATTGATTTGTGCTCATTAGTTATAGTTTAAAAACGAACAGATGAGAAGTCAAGCTTGATATTCTTTTTAACATTGTAATTTCATGTATTTTTTTTAAAAAATTGATTTTTGTATGGTCATTGGCTAAATTGATTGATTTGATTGATTTCACACCTCAAGTGATGCTTAAAGATAGATATGGTTAACTCTTACCACGTTTCATTTCTGCCATATACATTATAAACCAATACTTTTAAAAATGCATTATATTCTCTTCCAAAATTGGAAAACTAATTTTAAACCACTGGTGACTACAGTACTGAGAATTTTTATCATAGTGTTTAATTGTATCTGTGCATTCTTTTAAGGCACAATGAAACTGATTTCACTGTATGTTGAATACCGCACCCCTGCCGTCCACTATTTTATACTTAAGAAAAAAAAGAAAGCATGACAGCAGGTTCCACCCACCCACCGACCTTTTCCTTGTACCTTAACAATTAGTCTTCCATTGCCAAAACGTTCAAGTGGCTGGTGAGTGTCAACTAGACATGAATACTGTATGTTTCAGATGTCCCTGGGAATTGAAGTGTGTTGTGTGAATGGGAATATCTCGCTCAAATCAAGTGGAACACTAAAAGTCCCACCCCATATACCTCTAAAAGGAAGTGGCCTTCCTTCAGGATAGTCTAAATGTTAAGTCATATTTCCCAGCCTGTCTCTACCTACTTCCTTCCACAGTGGCCCTGAATTTTGTCAAACATGCAAACTTCGTTCTCTCTTTGCTCATTGATTTTTGTGTGAGACACTGAAGTGGGAAACACCAGCTCTGGGGAATGCATAAGCATAAGCAGCTCCATGTGGGTGAGTTCAAGGACTAGTTAAAAGGAAAAACACACTTTCTTCACATGCTGGGATTTTTAAAATTGGTTTGTTTGCAAAGGTGTCAAATGTTATACCTGTTACTTGCAGGATCTTTGGTCCTATGCCACCTGAAAGGATTTCACAAATAGCTAATGCATCACTTAGAAAGGTGCAACTTTATTTATTAGGTGGCCACTTCTAGTCCATTAGGTGATGGATAAAACCTTTAATATCTTTTCTCATCCCACATGCATCTCACACATTCACTGTTAACTGCCTTACCTCTTCTATGACTAAGGTGTTCTCAAAGAGATGGTTTGGAGAAGTCAGCACCAGTCTCTCTCTCTCTCTCTCTCTCTCTCTCTCTCTCTCACACACACACACACACACACACACACACACACACACAACCAATACTTTAAAAAAAATCTATATTTGTGTTATATATAAGGCAAAAACATTGTTGCACCTTTAAGATTAACTGCTATATTTTATTGTGAGCTTTCGTGGACAAGTCTACTTCCTTATCCATGAAAGCTCACATTATAATATAGCAGTTAGTCTTTAAGGTGCCACCACTTTTGTCTTTATTATGCTTTTGTTTTGGCCTGATACGCTAGCACAGACTTAACACGGCTATCTCTTCTAAAACTATCTGTACTAGACAATACAGTATTTGCTTCTAAGGAACTTGGTGGATCTTATTCATCTATTGTATTTACATGAAATTTGCATATATAAATGAAAGTGACAAAAATATGCCATTGCCTTACCCTGTACCACATTTTTATTAGTTCATGTCCCTATTTATTCAGATCATAATCCTAATTGACCAGTTATGAACTGCTAACCCTTCTAAGGCATCTGTGTATGAATATGTGAGAGTAGTTGGTATGTATAAGTTTAAGATCATACAGAAATACTGTTATCAAGTACATAAAGCCAATTCAGCCTGGCTGAGAAATGTGTCAATAGAAGCCTTATAGTGGTGGCTAAGGGGAAAAGAATATCAAACTGGAGTGAACCTGCTACTCATCAGGAACAAGCCATACTAATACTTTTTCATTGCCTCCTCCTTCCATTATCATAGCTGCTAGCACAGCATGCTTTGAAGCTACATCAGCCCACTTGTCTTCAAGCAGGCAACCTTTCGGAAATGGTACAGACAAAAGGACATTTCATAGTGGCCAAATGGCCATAGCAAAAGGTGCTGAAGTGATATAGACTGCTTCCCTTATGAACAACAAAATGCAAAGATGCTTGGGCCACCAGTAAAGGTGCTCAGAAGTAATAAGCATCAGCTATGAATTCATTTTACAGTTAGTTGCAAGATTTTCTCCACTGTGAAATTGGGAAAAGGCTTAATAAACAGTTTGGTAGACATACACTCGGCTGCAGTTAATCATCTGCAATTGCTGAAGCAGAAGATTCTGTAATCCAGGTGCTAGCATCATGCATTCAGGGGCCATTCAAATACCCAAATGCTGGTTTTCTGGCCTTGTGAAGCATCACGGGAACAGTGGAGAACATAGCTTGAATTCACTATCAAAGACATGAGCTGTAACTTAGACTGTTGCTCCACAAAATCAACACAAAATATACATTTGTTGAAAACCTGTAATAGCAACAATTTTAAAAAAATTAAAAACGTCTCTGTGAAGATATAAAAAGCAGGAATTAGGTAGTAGCAATGTGCGCCAGTCTTCCATGAAGGGAAATACAGTGCAGAAAAAGGGAAATTAGAAAGATGACATCATCAATGAACACTAATTACAGATTACTCAAATACATTTTAGAACCATATTTAAGACAGACAAGAATGTAGCATCTGAAATTAAAAAATTAAAAAGGAACACAGTAACTGAAAGCATGTATTGAATATATTTTGAAACAGGAAAATTACAATCAAGTATACTGTCATTTAAAAAAAAAACAGCTAAGAAAGTGATACATAATTATTGCTCAGGTAGCAATAATTTGTTCACTAAACTTTTTTCCACAGCGAATCTCCCTTCAATGGCTGCTTTCCAAACAGCAAAAAGGCCTGGTATTTGGTACATTATCATCCAATACATGCAAGTTGTCAATGGTCTGTAGACCCCTTACAACCACTACCACCACCATATTAATGTGGGAATATACAGGAGCTAAGCCAGTTTAGTGTCAGCCACGCAAGTCAAGGCCAACAGTCTAATCTGGAGTTTTAAAAAAAGTGTAATTAGCAGGTTGAGATATAAGGGCTGAAGGTGGCTTTTGTATATTGGGAATCTCTAAGGGCACCACCTGAGCTTGAAGCTGTGGAAAGCCATCACACTACCACTTTATAATAAAGGATTAGTATTTTGGGCTTACTGCTGGCTGGAGGTTATTTGCCTGCATCAAAATGAAGATACAGTATAGAAGAGATCAGTGGAAATGAACAAGGGGCCAAACGCAATCTCGAATTCATCTTTGTAGTTTAAGAGATGGTTTCTGTCATACACATGCATATACACTTTACACGCAAGCCGGAAGAAAAAGTTTAAAACCCTAAAACCTGGCTTCTGAGAAAGAAACTTTTGTCATACAACATGATTGTATCTTGTTCTCTGCTGATGTCTTAATACTAGAGATAAGATATGTTAGTAATGAATAAGCTTCAGGTAAATTCACGCAAACTCTTTGAAGCAGTCCATTTCCTGTTTGATTATCACTGCAATCAGGAATTGCCATGAAATACAATAAGGCAACTGTCTCTTGCTCAGTTTGAGATACCATCAGGAAAGAAATCATTAGGAATTAAGTAGAAAAGGTTTACCCACCAGGCCCTCTTAATAAGAGGTATGCAAATACACCATGCTACATTCTAACTGAGCTCCTGCCCTTTCAAGAGTGATAAATTTTTTTTGGCTGTGGCCAATATTAATTAAAGGGTGGTCAAAAGAGTGGTATACATTTGTATTTTCTATCTCAGGTGCTAAAACATTTTGAGCTAATTTAGTTTCCACCTCAAGGTTCTGCAGTTATGGAGATGATGCATGGATCAGTGGTCACTGATTTTCCTCAACCGTATTAGCCTACATTCAGATATTGCAACATCTGCTCCCTAACAGGAAGCTAAAAGAAAAGCATGGAGATAATGGCACATGGCTTGACTCTGTACCTGTAAGATTACAATTGTATACAAAGGTAGTCTGTGACAGAGAGCAACGGAGAGACACATACAGTGTGTGTGTGTGTGTGCGTGCAAGGCCAAGGGCTAGAGAAGAACAGATATGACTGCAGTCCTACACCATTCTGGAAAGTGAGCCCCACTGAAGAGCCTTGCTTCTAATGAGAATGTATGGAACTGCAATCTGAAAATGCCCCAACCCATCAACAGTCCTCATCAGTCCCTGTACTTCAAACCTTTCATCCTAGCTGTACAGCCTCCTCCAAGCAGACATTATGAAAATTTTAAGTGCTAAAAGCCTTCAGTCCTTATGTAGAAATCCAGCAGATGCCCTCAAATAGCATATTACTGTGCAGGTCTCTGAATCAGAGTGAAGAACACCAAAATACATGAACTGCATCTAAGAGAGACTCACAGATAGGGTTGCACAGATAAAATCTGTCATCAGCCTATATCACCCACTGTGTTTTTCCTACATCATAAACAGATTATGAAGTGGTCATAAACACACAAATGCAAGTAGAACCCTGAGCTACAGATGGGAAAGACCTCTCTGCAACATTGCAAGCATGTCATTGTGAAGAGTCACTGTGCTGCCCTCTAATGGGAAAACAAGGAACAGAGGCCACACTGAACTCAATGCAAGTGTCATCCCCAATTCCAACCAAAAGATGGTAAAGCCTTGCCCAGTATCCAACTTCTAAAGATTTAATTTGCATTCTGACTCTGTGCTGTTGCATCTCCCACTCCACTATCGGAAGTCCACATTTTGTTTTGCAGCAGCAAGACTTAAGAAGGTGGCCAGCACCAAAGTGAAATCCCCAGAGATTTCTCGCTCTGGAACCCTAGAACCCCAATACCATCACATAGGCTAGTTTCTTTGTGTGATAAAGGAATCCCTGAGCTATAAGTCCCTGCTGTTGGTTTTCGTAGCATTATCTTGGGCAGTGTGACGATGTCCACGTATAACTGAACCTAGTCTTCATCCTAACTATTGCCTTTGCTGTGTGGCGGGCAAGACACTGCCTGTAGGGCTTGCTCAGGCAAACGGGCCGGATGAGTCAATATAGATGTGATCTTGCTGAGTTTTAGTAGAGAGCCAGAGATAGCTGTAAGAAAAAAAAGCAAAGGGTTAGAAGCATATCCAAGCCAGATGCTTTCTGACCAAGAGGTTGCTTTGATTATTCAGCCAATATTCCAGAGTCACAGCTAAGCCAGGATGCCAGGAATGTTGGCTTTAAGACATGAAATGGAATACTGTACTATCCAAATGATAGAAAATTGTCCTTAGTACCTTCATAGCTTAGCAAAGCAGGAAAGTGTACTGATAATCAAGATTTTGGAGTTCAGCAATAGCAGTTCATTTCATTAGATATTTGCTTCTAAAAAAACCTTAAAGCTGACTGTAAGCATCTTGTAATTATCAAATCTACAAAAGTTAAAAGCAAGAATAAAAATACCATCTGTAATATAAAGCTACACCAACAACAACAACAATAATTGTGTGCTATCAAGTCGATTCTGACTTCTGCCACAATACATGAGGCTAATACAGTAATTGACATAATGCTTTTTTTTTTAAAAGCAGACAATCATAACCCATGAAATGTGGGGGCAGAGGAATATTGTAAACTGGCATTATAAAGATAGGGCCACACAGACCTCTCTATGAAAATTATACCACAGCCGGGGGCCGGGGGAGGGTAACAGCTGAAAAGGCCTTCTCGTCACTTTCTTGGAAGAAGCACTCAAGAGTATGGTGATAGATGCTGATCTCAAGGTATAGGTCAATTCATAATGGGTTCTGTCAGGTTTTGGAGTCCCAAGCCACAGGCTTTGTAGGCTAAATGCAAGTCATTGAACTGGGCCTAGAAACGTACTGGCAACTAGCATAGCCACTCCTGAAAATTGCTCAGATGTTCTGATTCCAGTCATGTGGCTGCAACATTCTGCAGTAGCTATATTTTCTAATCCATCTTTAAAGGCACACATACCTGGACGCAAGACGGGTAGGGTACAATGCTGCTCCAACCAGTTCAATACTGATTGGTGGAATTCCTTAACACTGCTTGTGTTCACTGCTCTGCTGTAGCTCTCAAACAATGGCTTAATCACCACACTGAACTGCACATGGGAAGGCGTTAAGGATCCTCTTTTAATGGTTGGCAGGGCTTTTCTACCATGTCATATCTCATGGCCCTCCCTTACTTGTTTCCCTTTTGCTTCCCCCAAAATCACCCTGTCCCACATAGGTGGATACAAGCCAAAAGCGCCAGTCCTGCAAGGTGCGTCGGCACACATATTCTTCATAGAGTTGAGAAGCTCGATCTGACTGAGGTGGCACCACAGGGGCTCCACTAGGTGGAAGCTGGCGCTGGAACTCACTGCAAGAAACAGAAAAGACACACGATTAAATGATGTCCCTTCACCTATGAATCTCTAACCCTTGCCCTAATCCAATGGTGACTCTAACACTTATGCCTGGATTGCAACTCACTCAATGGCAGTGCTCAGCTCTTCAATTTCACTCCGCAGACTTTCTACTGTCTCCTGAGTTTGTCTGCGCTCTTGCTGCAACCTTCCAACATAGGCCACACTCTTCTGTAGAAGCATAGCTTTACTGAGCTGCAGGAAGAGCAAAGAAGTAAACTAGGGTAGAAAGGTAAAGAGAGCAAGAACAACTCCAGTAAGATCACAGGAACCAGAAAGGGATAACAAATGGCAGAGATGGCCTGTTCCTTTCTTTGGTGCAAAGAGGAGATATATACCTTAGCATTTGTCTGATCAGATCCTGGCAGCACCAGATTAGCAAGAGTATTAAAGCCGGAGCTGATGATCATGCGACGGACACAGTCAGAAGACGTAAAACTTGAATGGCAGTTTCCCTGCAAGAGATGCTAGATTTCAGACAATAGGAAACTTCCACGTATGTACCTAACCCTTGGCTCCATTCTTAAAAGCCAGGTCTCCTGTCCCATGTTCAAGATCTGTGCTGGGGAGATGAAAATGTGTGCATAGTGTTACTCCTGTTACCTTAGCAGTGTAGCGTTGATGGCTGTATGTATCTTGGGGATTGCTGACTACTTTATCCATAGCTCTTTCCTTGGTTCTGCTACCTGGAAGGATTAAAAAAAAGAAGAGTGGATGGTAGGTTCTGTCTTAAAGATCATGGTCCATTTTCACCTTGGTAAGACATGTGGATTAATTCATCAGATTCAAATATTATAGAATAATGAAGTTGGAAGGGGCCTGTAAGGCCATCGAGTCCAACCCCCTGCTCAATACAAATCAAGGGATATCTACCAGATGGCTGTCAAAATTTCTCTTGAGTGCCTCCAGTGCAGGAGGACTCACCACTTCTTGAGGTACTTTATTCCATTGCCATACTGGTCTAACAGGAAGTTTTTCATAATATTCAACCAAAATCTGGCTCTTTATAACTTGAACCCATTGTTGGGTGTCCTGCACTCCGGGATAATCAAGAAGAGATCCTGCCCTTCCTCTGTATGACAGACTTTAAGTATTTGAAAAGTGCTATCATATCTTTCCTCAGTCTTCTTTCTTCAAGGCTAAACAAGCCCAGTTCTTTCAGTCTTTTCTCATAGGGCTTGGTTTCCAGCCCCCGATCATCCTTGTTGCCCTCCTCTGAACTTATTCCAATTTGTCCGCATTCTTCTTGAAGTGCAGTGTCCAAAACTGGACATAGAACTCAAGATGAGGCCTAACCAGTGCCGAAGAGAGAGGAACTTATGGGATTTGGAGACGACTGTTCATGCAGCCTAAAATAGCATTTGCTTCTTTTGTAGCCACGTCACACTGTTGCCTCATATTCAGCTTATAATCTTCAAAGACTCCAAGATCCTTCTTGCTTTTAGTATTGCTGAGCAGGGCATCCCCCATCTTGTAACTGTGTGTTTGGTTTCTTTTCTCCAGGTGTAACTTTGCACTTATCCCTGTTAAATTTCATTCTGTTGTTTTCTGCCCAGTGCTCAAGCTTATCCAGATCATTTTGATTTTTCCCCTGTCTTCCAGAGTATTAGCTATTCTACCAATTTTGAGTCATTCACAAATTTGATTAACATTCCCTGCACCAGGTCATTAATAAAAATGTTGAAGAGTACAGGGCCCAGGACTGAGCTCTGGGGGTACCCCACTTGTTATTTCCACCCAGTTTGAAAAGGAGCCATTGATCATTACCCTCTGAGTTTGATTCTGTAGCCAAATATGTACCCACCTGACAGTTGTTCTATCCAGCCCATACTTAGATAGCTTGCTAATCAGAATATCATGAGGCACTTTGTCAAAAGCTTTGCTGAAGTATACTATGTCTAAAGCATTCCCTCTGTCTATTAGGGAGGTTACCTGATTTAAAAAAATTAGATCAGGTTAGCCTGGCAGGATTTGTTCTTGATGTTGGCTTCCAGTTATTACTGCTTTATTTCTAACTGCTTGCATAGTGACCGCTTTATAATCTGTTCCAGAATTTTCCCTGGGATTGATGTCAGGCTGACTGGTCTGTAGTTCTCAGGTTCCCCCCTTTTGCCTTAGAAGACAGGGATATTAGCCTTCCTCCAATCATCTGGCATCTCACTCATTTCCCATGATTTCAAGAAAACAATGGACAGTTGTTCTGAGAGTTCTTCAGCCAGTTCCTTCAATATTCTTGATGCATCTGGCCTTGGGGATTTGAACTCGTTCATGGAGTAAGGTATTCCTTGACTATTTGTGTATCAATCTCCAGATGCAGTCCTGTCTCCTTCACTCATGCTTGACATTTGTCTGGAAGGTCATAGTCTGTCCCCTGGGGAAAATCTAAAATAGGAATTGAGCACTTCTGCCTTTTCTTTGTCTTCTGCTACACATATACCTGAAGAATGCTTTTTTGTTGTTGCTTTTAGTGTTTCTAGTTCGCCTCAGGTCATTCTCAGCTTTTGCCCTCCTAATGTCATCTTTGCAATTCCTTGCTACTTGTTTGTACTCTTCCTTTGTGGCCTGGCCTCCTTTCCACTTCCTATATGTGTCCTTTTTTATGTTCAGGTCCTGTCTGACCTTTTTGTGAAGTCACAGTAGCCTTTTTTGCTGTCTTTTTTCTTGTTGGAATTGTTTTTAGTTGTGCCTTTAGAACTTCCTTTTTTTAGAAGCTCTCACCCTTCTTGGACTCCTTTTTTTGTTAGGATCTCATGCCATGGGACATTACTTACCACTGTCTTAAGTTATTAAAATTGGCTTTTAAAAAATCCAGTATATATGTGTGGCTACACTCTCCTTTGACTTCCTTCCAAATCAAGAATTCTAGTAAAATGTGGTCATTCTTTTCCAGAGCCCCTTCCTGCCACTTCCTCAACCAAGTCATCTCTACTGGTTAGAATTGTCAAGGATAGCTAGCCCTCTAATTTCTCCGCTTTTTGTAGGAGAAAATTATCAGTTTAGTTCAGCAGATTCAGATACGATACTGCTAAGAAGAGATGTCAGGTGACTTCACGTCTTCCCTAGCCTGCTTACCGGTGGCAGGGAAGGCAGCAGAAGAGATGGGCTGAGGAGACTTATCTGTTGCAGTGGATGAGCTTGGTATGAGCTTAGCAGGAAGCTTTGAGGGTCCACACACCTGTGGGAGTAAACAGGCAGGATTAAGAGAGAGAAACCAGCAAAGAACAGGGAAAGAAACCATGCCTGTCAGCCCAAGTAGGTAAAAATAACACTATCAACTGGAGGCCTCCGAGCAGATAATGTGGGGCAGAAGCAGAAGCAGAAGCAGGTGGCAAAGGCAACACAGCACAATCCTACCCTTTCCGGAACATGGCAGCAGACCGTTTCCATACCTGTACAGAGTTTGTGACTGAAGTGAGGGGCACTGGGGCAGGACCTAGAGATGAGAGAGGGAAAGAGTTCTTTTTGTTCTTGTTTTCCCAGAGTCTACACATGCCCCCCTCCCCATGATTGGCTAGAGAGGCCAATCAGTCAACAACATCTCCCACACTCTCTAGTTACACATGCTCAGCACTAGCTTCAACATGGGGCAATCTACACTGATTTGCTTACCTTAACCTGCTGCCCCATTAAATCCCACCCAGCAAAGCCAAAAATCTAAGCCAAGGATTGCCACTTAAGAGAGTGGAACCTTAGCCCTTGTAGCAGCTACTAAGTGTCATTGTTTCAAAGCATTCCTCTGCAAGCGTGCTCAGAAGCCCACAATCACTGGTTCCCACTAACATTCTTGTGTGTACTGCTCAGCCAGGCAACTACTTGTTATCACAACTGCTAGATATGGAAAACTGGATTTAAGGAGTTCTGTACCTTTACAGAGGCATATAAATCTATATTTGGATGGTGAAAGTTGTGTATATTTTAACTTTTTTTTGTAGTGTTGTCCAGTTTTACCTTGGGGAAGAGCACCTCATTTTGTTGCACCCACTTGTGAGCGCAATGACAAATAAATTTCTTATGTCTTATGTCTTAAATGGGAGAGGAATTTTGTTAAGCAGAGCTTTTACCCTTTGAATGATTCCTTGCTATTACTACACCTCCTCAAAGCAGTTTTTAAAAACCACAATGAACCTGTTCCATGTTGTAGTTAAAATCCTCTTCAGCTACTTCTACTTGAACAATGGAAATAGCATCACTGACAGCAGAAGACTGACACTGATTAAAAGATTTATTTTTTTCAAGTTTGGGGTGCACTCAGTGTCGTCTTATTGCATATGAGGTATGAGCAGCCTGAAGTCGAAAAAGGAAGCCTTTGGTGAATGGCAAGCTGCTGCTAACCATGACATCATCCCCCCTGCACAGGTGGAGCTATGCAACAGGATTTCAGCCTGAGTTGGGCAAATCTGTGGACAACCTGTAGACAACAGACTATGAATAAAAACTGGGGAGAGAAAACTTAAAACTTTTTTCTCAATATGTATTGTAAAGGATGAACTTTGCATCTTAAAAGAGTTTTCATTTCACTTTAACCTCAAAGATAAAGATTTTTACATTTTATTTATTTATTTTATAACAGTGAGGTTCAGGAGCACCTTCATGTTTATAATAATAAAATAATAATCATGCTGTCAAGTCCATTCTCACTAATGGCAACCTTTTCCAGGGTTTTCCAGGTACATAATCCTTAGAAGTGGTTTACCATTCCCTCCTTCTAGGGGCATCCTTGGATTGTGCAGCTTGCTCTAGGCCTCACAGGCTGGGTCTACTCACAGGAGGTACAGTGGGGAACTGAACTCTCAGCCTTGAGCCAGATACCTAAACTACTGAGTTATCTACAGTTATTATTTAGATGGTTCTGTTTGACCTCATGCAAAGAAAGCTACCCATTTAAATCAATATCTGGAGAGACACAAAAGTGGATAAAAGCAAAGCAGAAAAGCAACGTGTGCTGCTTATATACCGCTCCAAAGTGTTTAAAGCAGTCGCCAGGTGGTTTATAATTTTTAATTATGCAAGCTACACCTTGGCCTTGCCAGCGAGCTGGATACTCTATTTACCAACTTCAGAGGGATGGAAGGCTGAATCAACCTCAAGCCGGCTACCTGAGCCCAGGATTGAACTCAGGTCATAAGCAGAGTCTTCACTGCAGCACTGCAGTTTAACCACTGCATCACAATGCTCATAAAAGCAGGAATGTGGGCAGATGATAAATTCCCCCTTCTACATTTGAAACCTAAGGGAACCAGCAGCAGAGAAATGTGGGAGTAAATTTGGTGTACTTACTGTGTCTAAGTATACATATGCTTACACATATGTTTAGGTCTAGTTCAAGAAAGTGTTTTTAAATCTAGATTAGGATGTGTAATCTAGATAGAACTTTTTGTTTCATTTGTGACAAAAAAAATTCTGCTAGCCTGTGGACTAGTCGTTGCACAGATCTCAGTAAAAACTTCTCACAATCATCACATGCTGGCACTGCTGCTCAATGCTCAAATTTTAGAGTAACAAAAATATTCTCTCTCAATCTTATTTTCTATTTTTCCTATACAACAGTTATAGCCTTATCTATACATTTCAAGTCTATTTTCAGATAAGCTAGTCAGGTGAAAATAAAGACTACTAATCCATGCAGATGCCTAAATGGAGAGTTCCATTTCTAGTGAGACCTCCAAAGAATCCCTTCCTAGCTTCTCCAAGGCTGGCAGCGATGAAGAAGGCTGGCTTACAATAGCCTCAGGTCTAGGAATAAGACAATGGCAGAAAGTGAAAAACAAAGAGTAGGTGAATCTAAAAGGTGTCTACAAATCCACCTACCAGTTGTAAGCAGGTGACTGAGAGAGGGACAGGCCGGTGCTGCCTGATGACCAGAGGAGGGTGCTGGAGCAATTCGTTGTAGTTGTCTGCCCCTCCCACCCTTGGCTGCGGGAGCTGACGTTGGTGCAGCAAAAGTGCTCCTGGGTGAAGATGGGGACAGTGAGGGGTTATTTTCTGATCCTGTGTGTGTGATGACAGAGAAAACTAAGGTAGTTTGAGGTTGAACATGCAAGACAGGAGGCGTGGGTGGTGGTGGGCTGACTCTTGGTGGAGAGGTAGGGAAAAATGGCAAGAAAGTCTGTTGTCCGTTCAGAGGCGTCGGTGGCTCTACATCCAGGGAGACTGGAAGGGGGATGAGAGGGTCTCTGGGAGGTGGAAGTTCCTTGGCGCCAAGGGCAACTGGAGCCACATCTGGGCCACACTGACCCAAGGCAGCTGCGTCTGTCAGCAGTGTAGGAGCCTAAAGGGAAAAAAGAACAAGTCAAACACAACTTCTCAGTCCAAACTTGAATCCACCTAGAGGAAGCTACACCAGAAGTCATGCAGACACACTGAAGTCAGTTACAAGGGCGGGGCTTCACCCTGCCCCTACTTTTTGCAATGCTAAGAAAAAGCTTCACAGCACCTGAAGTGAGCACAGACCACGATGTTGCAACAAACACCAGAGGCTGGAGCTACCTAAGAATGTAGAGTAAGGTAAAGGTAACGGTTCCCCTTGACATTTAGTCCAGTCGTGTCCGACTCTAGGGCGCGGTGCTCATCCCTGTTTCCAAGCCATAGAGCCAGCGTTTTGTCCAAAGACAGGTTCCGTGGTCAAGTGGCCAACACGACTAGACATGGAACGCCGTTACCTTCCCACCGTGGTGGTACCTATTTATCTACTTGCATTTTTACATGCTTTTAAACTGCTAGGTTGGCAGGAGCGGGGACAAGCGACGGGAGCTCACTCCGTCACATGGATTCAATCTTACAACTGCTGGTCTTCTGACGCTGCAGCACAGAGGCTTCCGCGGGTTAACCTGAGCACCACCACGTCCCTATAAAAAAGTAGAGTAAGCTAAACGCTGCTCCTTACCTGGACTGCAGGCTGGGAACGGCAAGAAGTAATGAATTCTGTGGAAAGAAAAGGAAATTTAAGGGATGTTGGCTGGAGTCAGAGAAGAACACGAAAAATTAAAAGCAACTGACAGTATTTACATATTTAACCAAAGAATAATCAGAATTTCTCCAGGCTGTCCTCAGAAACAGCATTGTAGTATTTGGCCTAGGTGGATCAGAAAATGAAGATAGTGGGTATGTAGGTATACACTATATAAAAATACTGGGGTTATATAATGCATATTCTCAAAATCCTAAAGCAGTCACTTGATTTGGTGCTGAACATAAACATCTACACCTTTTTATGTATCCTTAATGATGAAAAAATCAGTGGGGAATGGTGAGTAAACGCCTATGTAAGGTCTAATGATTCAATGGGCCTACTCTAGCTGAAACTTACCATTGGATTTCAGCCATTGACTATATGTGTATAAGTGGTTGTCTTGATCTTTAATATGAAGAAATGGGACAAGACAACATTTTTGTATATGCTTTCCTGCTGACCTCAAACCTTTCTAATCATATACATTTACAACACTGATCACAAACTCTGCACTGAACTACAGTGATTGTATTAGACACTAGATTACAGGCAGGGCTCCAATATGTAGGAGGAAAAACCTACTCAGGTTACCTTTCCTTGTAGTGATTGTTGGAATTGATAAGAGAAGTTCAAAGAAGTCAGGAGAAATAGAAGTGGCACATGAAGCAACGCTGAACCACTGGAGGCCATGAAAGATGAAAGGAAAGTTAGCCAGGCTGACTGCTAAGAGTCCAGGCAGAAAGAGAAAGAGAGAGGTTGGAGAAAAAGAAAACCAGTGAGAAGGGAAGATTGGTTTAAACATGGGAGCCACAGTGCTGCAGCTTCGTGCAACCTTTCCTGAGTGAAATGTGTGACTGTGAACCCAAAGGTTAGTGCAAGATGGGGATTCTACTGGATCACAGTCATGCTCAATCATACCACCAACTGGATACCCAATTTCTATACATAACTCTGGGCAAGAGGGCACGGCTGATGAAAATTTGCTAAAAGCCTGTGTAAACAAGATCATCTTCACCAGTTGCCAGAAGGAAAAGAGGAAGGCAGCCAACCTAGCCTCTCAAGGGAGAGCATTTCGTAATCTGGGAGCACATTATAAGATAAGCCCCAGTTTGCAAAACAGACAGACACCTAATAATGTGAACACTGCATTATTAGTTAGAGTCAATACAACACCATGAGCTAAACAATGTAACTTACGAGTAAATCATCAACAGCATTCTGGACTATATTTCTAACCTGCCTTATATCAATAGATCTCAGGGTGCAATATAATGCAAAACCAAGAACCATAAAAAGGTATCACTGTCAAACAATAAAACAGCAAAATACCATAACTCAATATATACTGCCAATGAAGTTAAATCTAAAACTAACAATGATTGATAATATCTAAAAGTTTGGCAGATAATCACCAAGTCCCATGCTGAAATGGGACTACTATCAGCGTCAGGTAGACTTTTTACAGGAAGGCGATCCACATAATTGAGGTGCCATTGCTAAGAAGGTCCTCTCTCCCATTATGTGCAATCCCTTACAATAGGACACAGCAGAGGAAGGGCTGTCATGGTAGATTTTAATACCAGGGAAGATGTGCAGAGGAAGAGAAACATTTATCACATTTTCCACTGTTTTCCCGCAAATCATGAAAGTTAGAAAGAAAGATTTATAAAATATGCACAATACTATTTCAAGAAACTAAAGGCAATCCTTACATCATATTAGGAAAATAAGCTTTGCTATCCAGGTACACATCACAGGGAGTTATAGCCTATCAGGAGATCCCAACAATACACACCTACACTGCACTGTTTTAGTATACAAATGACCAATTTTAAATGATCAAATATGGAGATGGGTCTGCACACACTGATTCTACTCAAAACATTCCTACGGATACAAAATTAGTCCCACCACCTAATTTCCTCAACCTTGTTGTGTTGAACAGAAAGGCCCACAGGAGAGGCAATACAAGTTGATGACTCTGTAATATTACCATGAATGGGGTCTAAGGTGTCCATGAATTCCTCTCCAAAGAATGGGTGTAGTTGAGTCAGGGTGGGCTGGATCATGTCTGCATTACCCTGGTGAGCTGAGGGCATAAAACAAGAAAGTATCACTCACTGGCCATTCTATTATACAGCAAAGTATTGCCCATCACTGTATTAACCAGAGCTAAGATATTATGAAGATATACGCAAGGCTCTCTACCACCAGGAATTAAGAAGACAGCCTTCATTATGAATATCTGGGAACAGAGGTGAAGGCTTTCAAATGTGATACTTGATAGGAGAGGGCAGATCCCAAGATGGATGGAAGAGCACAAAGTAAAGCTACTCACCAAGGCCTCGTAGGTTTGGGCCACCATACAGATTGCGGCTGGGGTAAATGGTGTCCAGAAATGCTTCCAGGTCATGCAAAGGGTCAAGGTCCATGGGGCTCCCACCTGCCACTTCACTGTTCAGCTCCACCCCTGGAACAGCATCAGCTACTTTCTATCCAAAAATCAAGGAAAAAGAACTATGAGCAGCAACATACCTTTGAGAACACTCAAGCAGGAAAAGACTGGATTGCTAAGTAGCTGCAGACAACTGCAAGCATTTCCAGTTTCAGTTTCTTGCTATAGAGGGAGGGGAATCTATAGGGTGCAGTGGAAAAACAAGGTCAAATGGAACATTGAAACAGCACCTGAGGAGGACCATAGACTGATCTGTCCATCTTCTTTTGGACCTAAAACAGAACCAACAGGATTGTAAAGATCACCACAGATTCAATTACTATATTTAGAGCTTGGAAGCAATTAGTTACAAATACAAATTTACTTGTAAGTAATTGCTTTTTACAATCAGACATACATTACTAAGTTACAGTATGACTGCAATTTAATGAAAACTTCAATACTCTTTATTTCTGGGTGCAGGATATGACTTCATCAAATGGTAAAAGAGGGATATCACATGATCCTAGTATAAACTTGTGTTCCTGTCCTATGCTCTGTTGTGGGTATTTAGGTGATGGCAAAGTGGATGGTATTCCAGGGTTTGTAGCATTCTCTGTCTGAAGCAATTCTTTTAGTTACCTTTCATAAATGAGAAAGTAAAACTATAATTGTAAGTAACAACTTCTAAGAACCAGTTTCTCGATTTCTGTGTTTTCACAGCTAGCTCATTCAAACAAACTTGGAGCCTCAAAGACCCATCACAGGGAGGAGGATATAAGTGTGATAGAGGAAAAGTTACAGCAGCTGTAGCGGTTCCTTCTAAACTTTTTATTTTAGCAGCCACACCATTCACCAAATGACAATTTGGCCTTAAATCCAGTCATTAGAACAACAGAGGAAATCAAACACTACTTGCCAAATGGAAATCCAAGAGCATTTTGCTAAAAATGCTATCAGCAGAATGACTAAAAATGCTATCAGCAGAATGCAGGCAGGGATATGAATCTATTAGCTAAGACATCAATCAAAGTAAAACACAAAGCCAGATAGTAGATAACTCTAATACCAGCTAGTTTTATGGCTACCAGCTTCTGCTGCCTGGTTCCCAAGGCCCACTTAGGACAAGGTTAGCATATACCTTCAGCTGATGCTAACAAGACTTATGTCAAGACAACAACTGGGAACAAAACAGCACCAGGGAGGGGAAGGGGGTGCACAAAGTACATATTTTGGGGGAAGGAACTTACTCGGGTATGAAAAAAGGTCCTCCATTTGTGATATTCCCGAATAACAACCCCGATTTGGCGTTTCCAGTATTTTCCCTCCATGATGACAGCCTGCCAAGTAGAAGGACAACAAGGAGTCACTCAAGAAAATTGTACAACAAGCCAGCAAGGCTCAAATGCAACTCCTGCTCACCTCAGGTTTGCAGTGCTCCTCTACATCGCTGCACTCCAGCGGAGTCACGAAGTTGCACACAGGGTTCTGCCGCTTCTCCACATCTGTGATCGGAATGAAAGAGAGTTGAGCACTTCGGCGTAGCTTCGGACAGACTCAAACGTAATGCTTATTTGCTACCTCGACTTACGAACTTAACCCGTATTAGAATTAAGTTTGTATGTTGAAAAATTTGTAAGTCGAGGCAAACTTTTCCATAGGAATGCACTGTGTCTGCTGTTTGTTGTTTGTATGTTGAGGTGCTGTTCGTAGGTAGAGGCATTAGTTCCCATAGGAACTAATGCAAAGCTGGTTAAGCCGTACTCTACCACTAGGGGGCGAATTTTTTAAAATTTTTCTTCTTTTGACCTAAGGTGAACTTATGTCAAAAAAAAAGGTCAGGAAAGGTGTTTTTTTTTTCTTTTCTTTTCCTTTTCTTTTTTGGTTCATAAGTTGAGGATCTGTTCGCAAGTAGGGACGTTTGTAAGTTGAGGTACCACTGTACTCTGATTTCAGTATCCAACAAACTACAAGATAACTTTGTCTCCAGAAGCTATTAAGTACATGACTCTTGCTTTTGTGATGTTTTGCTTATATTCCAGAATTCTGTATTAAATAATTCCCTTGGCTAAAAAGCTAACAGACAACACTTGCTTTCAAACAAAATGAACATGTCAGCGCTTGACATCACTCTGTTACACGGTACTCACACTGCAGATACCAGGCCCTCCAAATGGCATTATTGAGGCGGATCTTGTCACGTTGTAGCAACTTCAGCCCCTTAAAGGTCTTCCATTTGGGAGAGACAATTTTCCCACTAGAAATGAAGAAACAAAGCCCAATGTAGTACTTTCAATATATCTTGTTTTCAAGAGGAACTGGATTTTTCAACAAACCTGAGAACAGCAAGAAAAGCCAAAATATAATAGGTACAAATATTTTTCTAACAATCCTGACAATATAAGTTATTTACGTCCCGTCAAGTTGGAACAAACCTAATAAGACTTTCAAGGTGAGTGAGATATTTCAGAAGTGGTTTTACCAGTTCCATTCTCTGTATGAGTTTTCATGGTCAAGTGGGGATTCGAACCCTGGTTCTCCAGAGTCCTAGCCAATCACTCTATCCACTACACCACACTGGGTGTTTCCAACTATATAGCCACAGTATTTTCTATTCTATGTAATAAAAGGAGAGCAAGTAAATTATGTGCTCAAAGGAAACTAATAACATTTTCATCTTCTACAAAGATACTATCAGTGCTTGGATGATTGGTTCTTCATCTTTGGATTTTATGGCAAATGGAGAGAGAAGTGAGAAGCAGTGGGATCACAAATGGAAAGACAACTAGAGGTCATGAACAGGTAAAAGAAGCTTTGCTGATCCCAGAAGCTCTGCCCTGAGACTAACACAGTTTTCTACATACATTTCTCTTCCTGTTCTTCTGTTGTACCTCCACGTGTCAGGAAAAAAATTTGCAATAAAAATGACACGATCAATGTGAATTTCTGTGTGGAAAGCCTTATGGCCCTGATCAAAGAAAGAAAGAAAGGAGCACTCAGATTTAGGTGGCAGGTAGGGCATGCTTCTACTCTTCTACCTGAGGTGTTCTTTCGGGTGCCAGCACCATTACTGTAGCAGAACCCCCGTTGTGAGAAGTGCTGGACAAATATTTCTGAACAGAAACTACCCTGGCCGTGAAAGCCTTCCCGAATACACTAAACTAAACAACTCAGAGGCAGATGGTACAAGGACGATTCGAAACATGTTTAAGTAAAGGAGATGAATTTTGCAAACAGTAATTACCTAGATCAGTAAAAGTATCTCTTTCTAACACACAAATTAAGTTTTGATTTAAGTAACTGAAATGATGAAAAAACTTGTACAGGGAATTTACTTCAGTTGTTTCTTCTCTTCATTGTTAGAAAAAGAACAGTGCCCTATCTATACTCCTTGATATCATCTGCTACCTGGCAAAAATTAGTTCTAATAAGCCAACCTCTCAGGATTTCAAGCTGACATTAGCAGCTGTCATACTGCTCCCTCTCCCTGTCTAATCAGAATCAAGACACAGTGACATCGTACCCTTCTGATGTTCACGTGAATGCTCACCAACATCCCACATGGCAAGTGTAACAAAGTACATTCTCTAATCACCTCCTTGCACTCTCGAACATTTCAAACCTGGCAGCTATTTCACTGAGCAACTGCATGAAGACCAAAGAGGTCAGAATCCACATTCCTTTTTCTACTCGCCCCACAGGACCTTGGTCAAAATCACTCCAGTCTGAGAGTGTCTCAATGGTAAATAAGGCCAGGCTGATACCTCAGTTACATGGCTAATAAACAGCCTTGAAAAGATCAAAAATATAATACATTACTTACAAGAATTTGCAAAAACCTTTGATAGTTTAGTAAATATGTTGATACTGAGATGCCAAAATAAAGCCATGGTTCCCAATGTGACAACCTAGGCAGTTATAGAAAAGGAAATGCATTAAAACTATGTCCGTTAACATATCCAGGGCAATCTGTATCTACCCATTAAAGGGAAAAGAAAGAGATAATGAAATAAAACTAGAAGCCATTTCCTTACTGCAAGCACTCACTGCCCCAGATTTTAGTCTAGACCTAGAGGCTTCCTTAAACTTCCCAGCCAGAAGTCCTTTGTCACTGTCACTTAGTCATCTCTACTGAGAATGTTAGACAAAAGGAAAGCAGTATTCCAAATAACTGAAGATGGCTTCACAGGGTATTTCCCCCTCTCTTGACCTAAAGTTGCTCCATGCCTTTTTCCCTTACAAAAAGATAATGCTTACATATAGTCACAATTATGGTTATTTTGTTGCTAACATACTGATGAGAAATACATTCTAACAGCTTGATCTATCTATTGGAATTTTACTTGTAAAACTGCAACAAAATTAGGAATTTGTAAAATAATTAATTATTGTTCTTTGTTTATAATAGGTCAAAATATTGTAAGCTACTTTATGCAGGACTTCTGCCTTGAAAAGTGAAGTCAAAGTATTTAAATGAGATGGTGCAAAAATGCTATGTGGAAAACATCTCTTTTTTTTAAGGGTCAGGATAGTCTTTGCTATGTTACAATTGAGTGCTGAACATCACTCAGGGACACAACACTGACCAAAGTTTGTTCTAATGCAGCACTGTTCATTTTAATTATTTATAGAACTGGGGAAAAGCCCAAAGACCAGAAGAGGACAGATGGCTTGGCATTGAGATTCAAACAGAGGATGTTATTGTTTTTACCATTACATGTTCAATTTATCTCTGCAAACCAGGTCAAAAGTTACTTCTAAAAAAAAGAAAGAAAGAGGCACAATGCCATAAATCAAGAGCTCTGGTCACCATATGTGACCGGGAGACTGCAGATTTCTTATCAATCTAGTCTGAATACTGTCTCAATGAATATTCCAAACAGTTGGCTACATAGCCCTTAAAAAATGTCTTCAAGGAAATTTCATAACTTTCCTGGGCCCTTCTTTCATTGCACAGCTTAATTGCTCCCCTGCTCATCAGAAATATTGAAACCAATTTGAAAGCTTTAGGACGTTCCTTCAGTTTCAACAAAATAAACATAAATAACAGAGTTGAAACTGAATTACTGTATGCAGAACAGGCAAGTCCTCACCTTAGTAATCAGAATGGCACCCAAGAGTTTGCAAATTATCTCCATTAGGATGAAGAAAGGGAAGCAGAGGCAGAAATATATGCCCTGTGACAAGACAATTAGTAATTTGTAGAATTCTGTCAGTTTTCATGTAGTCTAACCATATAGGAATAAATGACAGACATGGACTATGGTGGGCAAATTTTCTCATGTTCTTTCCCTACCAACAGCTCTTTGATAATACATTAGTAGTGTTTGAAGGCATAGCAGTTATAGTCCTTGTGCATGTCTAACCTAAAGTCATGGCAATTGTATACCCACTGTTCCACAACCTCAACATAAGCTTCTATTATTTAAAGCAACCTGCTTCCAGATATTGAAGAGAACACACTTTTGTTTATGATTAAGGAACCTGACTAGTAATTGAACAAATCAGACAAAGTTTAAGAAATGCTTAATTGTGAATGCAGGCCATGTATTTAAGATACAATCTAACCAGAAAGATTTGGCAAGAGAGCAACAGGAATCTCTCCCTTGGCAGGCATGCCACAGGTCCCAATCTGGCTAAGAGAGAATCCTGCTTAAAACCCTGAAGAGCCATTTCATCCAGTCAGAGTTTGACAATATTGGCTTAAGTGGACCAAGGATTTAACTCAGTATAAGGCAAGTTCCTATATTCCAAAGATTTAACATGTATAGTTCAGATGGTGCTGAGACTGTTGTTATGTGTCATAAATTCAGAACTGACTTATAGTGACCCTAGTAGGGTTTTCAAGGTAAGTGAGGGATTTAAGGAATAGGTTTACCAGTCCCACACCCCCAGTGAGATTCCATGACGAAGCCAAGGAATTGAACCCAAGTCTCCTGAGACATAGTCCATTACTCTATCTTATTGGATAGATGCTAAGACAATATCATTTGTATTACACTTCCTTCCTTCCTCAGCTCCTTCCTTCCTTCCTTTGTCACCTTTCTCCTGATAAGAAGACTCTTTATTGTGTTTATTATTGTTATTGCTTTTATCATTTAACATCATTTAAAAAAACACAGTATAGAAAAATGTGTTGGTTTCAACTATTTAATGTTCCTCTGTTTCTGAACAGTCTGCTTCCCCTGGCTGCTATTTTGTGTTCATACATGACAGTAACAGAAATTTCGAACTTCACTTATGCTATCTATGTGTAACCAAGAAAGGGATACGTGGAAATAGAAAATAACTTTTAAAACTAGAATGCTTTAATGCAGTATAGAGGTGTAAGAAAAATGCAAAACACACTTTTATGCCCTAGGTGAAAGCACTGATTACAACACTAAGCAACCAGACAATATTCTTCAAAAAGGATATGTTAGGAAAAAAAATTGCACAAAAGAGCAGTGAAATGATCAAGAGACTGGAAGATTACAATATTTGGAGTTTTCTTTCGCTTAGCTCCAAATAGAGGGTAAGATGTGACAGAAAAGGATAAAATTATCCATGAGGAGGAAGTGGGAAAGAAATGTGTTTTCCGTCTTATAATATTACAACCCACTGCCATATGATGAAGCTGGATGGTAGAAAATTCAAGACAAATAGAAATACTTCTCCATTGCAGCTCCTCGATACCACAGGATGCAGTGATGGCCACCATGTTGGATTGTCTGAAAATGGGATTCTGCAAAGGAATGGGCATCCCTGGCAATGATTCCTGATCTCTGTTCCTTCCCACCAGCGTCAGAGGCAGCCTGCTTGTGGATGGCAGCTAGAGCCGTCCATGTCTTTCTTGGGAGCATTTCCTGGGCATCTACCTGGTCGCCCACTGTGGGCAGGCAGTACTGGATCAGATATTTCGGCCTTAGAAGAATAAGCTCAGGCAACGACTGGAAGTAAGGCAGCTAAGCTGCTGCTTCTAAGCTGAGCCAAGCAGGTAAGCAACCCCGGCGGCGTGCTCCTGAGGGCAAACCCTGGAGAGAAAGCGGGCACTGCCTTGCCCTGCACGGTGGACGGCACTCTCCCCCGCCCCAGTTAGCCCGCCCCCCCCCGCGCCTCCCCAGCCACGGGCTGCGCCCTCCGCCCCCTCCCTCCCTCCCTCCCTCCCTCCCCTTCCTCACCTGTAGGCCAGCGACATGCACTCGAAGAGCTTGGTGAGGGAGGCGTCGATGTTGAGGGCTCCGCTGCTCCGCGGGCCGTAGCGGTAGATCTGGCACGTCCCCTCGTTCACCGTGTCGAAGTCGTAACCGGCCCGGCCACTGGCCTTCCCGGCCTGGGCCGACTTCTCCCCCGAGGCGGCCTTCCTCTCTCGCTCCGCCGCGCCCAACCCCGGCCTCGACCCCGGCCCCGGCCCCGTCAGGCACGAAGCGGCGGAGCCCCCCGGGCTCAGGACCCCCTCGGGATTGGAGTCCGGATCCGGGTCGGGCTCGGCGTGTGGCTCCGACACCATGAAGTGGCCGCTGTGGATGATCTGGGGGCGCGCCATCATCATCCCAGGCAGGGGCTCGGAGCTTTTCCCTCTGGCTCCTTCCTCTGCCTGCGGCATCGCTAGCCAGGCCGGCGCAGCGTTAGAGTCACCATGGCGACAACGATCGCGAAAAGGCGGCCTTGCCCCTCCAAATCACCGGCGTGAAATAAGAAAAAGAACGCAGGATCTCCGACTAAACTTTGTCCTGACAGCTTTCCTGTAACAGGCTCCCATAGCAACAAAAGGAGAAGCTTTCTGCGCATGCGTCTCAGAGGTTGCCGCAGGGCATGGTGGTTATTGTAGTTTTGTTTGCTTTTATTTCCGCATCTAAGGGGCGAAGTTAGATCTAGAATAGAAACCGTAGACCGATATACAGTACAAAGGAATCATCTGTCTTCTTTCAGATGTTAGTGGGGACATTTATTAAAAGCCCCGCGCGACACACGGAAATCAAAGTTCTGCACGGAAGTCAACAGCAAACGGGGCTTCTGGACGAGCTACAAGCGAAGTATTTGAGCTGGAAGTTGGGGGGGGGGACTTGGGTTGCTTAATATTTTGTTGCAACCTGAAAGATATTTTATAGAGCGTTGTTCTGGAAATCCAAGCCGCCCTTAACCTTGCATCTGATTTGCAGTATTAAGAGTAATGGCTGGATAGCCCACTGAGTTAGACCACTGGAGTTCAATTCCCCCCTGTGCCTCCTTGCGAGAAAGAGGCAGCTTGTGTAGCCTTGGGCAAGTGACAAGAGCCCCAGATCATCTCCAGCACTGGAAAGTCCCTTCGGAATAACTGGAAAAGGCAAAGAAGGGTCGCCTTAAGTGGGACTCTTACGACTAAACACATTAAGACCAGACAGAGCACAAAATGTTGTATTTCAGCTTCAGAAGGAGCGCGGTGCTGCACAGTCGCTGTTGCGCTAAAACCATGGGTTTATGACTCCTGGTTTCTGCAGACAGTTCCCATTTTCAATATTGCTTCTAAAATACACCTGGATTTTTCCTTCTAAACGGTAAGGTCCACTGTATTTGTATCTCTATGTTCATTAACAGGGATGAAATGAGGCAATCGTAGACCGGCTGGGGGAAGGGGTCGTCGAAAAAACTACAGATCCCAAAATGCGTGGCAGCAAGAATGCCACGGCGCAGGCGTGAGCCAGAAGGAAAGGGACGCTGGGAAGAATCGTTCTTTCGATCCGCGATGTTTTATTGCCGTACAAGCAGGTTAAAATGGCCACCCGTGTAGAAAGATGGGTGCTGTATAGCGAATATGGGTTTAACGATTCCTCTCATAACTCAGCAGGCTCGTCGCTTCGGTTATAAACTGCCTTGAAAGGTACCACCGTGGATAGAAACCTGTGTCCAAGGAAGCTCAGGACGAAATCTTGTTAGTCTTAAAGTTAACATATATATGAAATTTTGCTTTCTTTTTGTTACGAGTGTTGAAAGAGGGTTTTTGCTTTTTTTTTGTTACACATGCTGAAACACAGCAACGCGACAGCCCCTTAGGAACGGAGTGATTGTAAGGGTGCAGGTCTTACACAACGAGGAAGCCGGTCTGGGGATCACAGCAGCTGTGAAATCCTAGCCCAAACCTTGGTCAAAAATGCTTTTGGATCAGTGGCTCTGCTGGCTGTTAGATTTCGAGTCTTATAGTACAACGAGTAACCTTTTTTTCCCCCCAAACTCTGCTCTAGCTCCTAACGCCACCTCACAAACCAACCAGTTATGTGGGTGGATCCATCCAGAGAATGTCTGTTATGTTGTTTCTGTTTATATAGGTCAACTTTGTAATCTTCAAATTGTTTGTTTTTCCTTTGCCCAGCCTTTTGTAAACAGACCCTTGCTCATTTTGCCTGCTCTGTGTTTGTTGTTTGTGAGGATTTCAGTCAAATACTGCCCATAAGGAGTCTGTCAGAACAATCTATTTCGCTGTCTGTAGACTGACTATATTTATTATTTCAGCTTGTATAGGACCCACTTAGCGCAGAGCACTCTCTGGGCAGCAAGCCAGGCCTTGTCGCCTGTGCTGTTGTGTGTTCTGCTAATTTAAGGCCAGGTTGAAACCACTGTGCAAATAAGATATCAAGTCTTTTAATGGCTGGCTGTTCTAACAAGGCTGGTCCTCTTATTAGGCAAAGATCTGAATTAGGCTGGGGGCGGGCAGCAATGACACCCTCCCAACTGTTCCTCCACCCCCACAGGAAAACATGTGTGTGTTCCAGACACTTTAAATGAGCCACAGGTGTGAAGGTCACCTCAATGTTGATGCTGAAGTAAAATTCATATGGCAGTCCCATCAGCCTCTGTATGCAAGTGTGAGGGTTCAGTCTCTGCCTCCCCAGTTTTAAACAATAAACCAGGGGATGTTTTGATTTCCAAAGCTTTCTTGTGTTTTATTTCCTTTTCTAACAATAACTGTTCATTAACATCATGTTTAGATAACTTCTCCTGAGAGACCTGGGGCAACCAAAGTTCCGTTTCAAATGGGTTCAAACTTTTAGATTCCCAAAGTCCTGGGGTGTGAGGGGTGAGTTCTGGCAAATCCCTTCCCAACACATCGTCTATGAGTAAGGGTAAGGTTTCCTCATCTCCCTCATATCCCCATAACGGTGATCCCTCTCCCTGACCACGGTCTGGGGGGGTATCTCCTCCGACGTACTTCTGCTCACCATGCCTTACATTCTTCAGCTTCTCTGGTGACTGCTTCCCGTTCTTCTTTCAGCCTTCTCTGTCACTCCCTTGCCTCGGATTCTCCCCAGTACGAGGGTCGTTGGGGCAGTCCTTTACGCCGTCTGTAATCAGCCTCTTCCCTGGAGACTTTCACCTGTTCCCATAGTCCGGTCCAGGGATCCTGCACCCAGATCAATTCCCAACCCCCCGGTATATTGTCCCGGGCGGTATTTATATCTCCTAGACCTCTCTCAACTGTAGACTGTCCTCCTCCCTTTCCCACCAAAACCTTCTCTGTTTGTGTAGCCACACAACCCTTTCAT
Organism: Pogona vitticeps; assembly: GCF_051106095.1. Taxonomy (NCBI): domain Eukaryota; kingdom Metazoa; phylum Chordata; class Lepidosauria; order Squamata; family Agamidae; genus Pogona; species Pogona vitticeps. Next base: position 244,836,899 of record NC_135783.1, read on the forward strand.
ACTTGACTCCATCTCTTGGGTGTCTATACATTGATGTACCATCCGGGGCAAAGTTGGCGGTGGCGTGGTTTGTACTCCTTTATTGGCCTTAGGGAGAAACGGCACTCCAAGAGGGCTTCAGCCGCCTCGTCTCCTGTACTACAGCAAGTCAGGGCAAGATGTTATCCTTTTCTCAGGCAGCAACATATCTTGCGCCAGCCCTGCAGTTCTATGTACATAAATTGATAGTCTTGTTTAAGGCCAGAAACTCCTCTCAGAATTTCTGTCCTGAGGGGAAAAAACCTGCCCCTTCTCTTTCTGCTGAATGAAGTTCACACAGTGGAATGTAATTTAAGAGAAAGGACTAGACTAAGGCGACCACCAGTGGAAAAGTGAGAAAACTCTTTATTTTCAGGCAGAGCGAAGCTGGCAATGACACAATGAGTGTATCTGTGTGCAAAAATAAGAAGGGGCCAATTGCTCCTTCTCAATCACAGTGTGAGCTCTTGCCCTGGTCCCATGTCCAAAAGCCCTGTGGCATCCAATACAAGCTAAAGACGTGAGCAGAACTGGTCTGCAGGATGTAGAATCCAAAGCTGTACAGGTTCAGAGGTTATTAAGAGGTCTAAGACAAGTGGACGGAAGGAGTGCCCCATAAAAATGCTGGTTTTGCTCCTCAAGGAAAGGGGTGGAGATGAACTTGTAAAATATTTCTGTCTACTGACGCATTTTTCTTCTCTTCCTGTGCCCTGTGCTCCCCTCCGATAGTGTTCATGATGGCTAAATGCCATTAATGCTTATGCAGGAGGAAGACTCCAGTATAAAGGAAAACACCTCTGTTTAGCCTTTGTGCTGCATGAATTGCTCCACTGAATGACATTGAAGAGGAGAAAGGCAGTGACTGTTCATCCTAAGCTGGGGTCCATGTCAACACTGGCCTGACGTACCATCCGCCGAGTCCGGGAGGAAGGCACGGAACAGAGGGCAGTGTTTTCTCCAGGTTGGGAATTTTTTGAAGGCGGCGATGGAAGCTTTTGAGGACTTTCAGGATCTGTCTGTCCTTCAAACTCTTTGGTCCGACTCACCACTAGAGCAGCATCTGCCAACTGAGCCACAGAGAGGCGGTGCTGCAAAGCAGGCTTCCGGGCATATGGGACAGGACCCTCCATGTGCCGGACAACTTTCCGCACCCTACCTGATGCTGGGTGATATGAGAGCTGCTTGCAGGGCTGGGAATGGCCCCGAGAAGCCCTATGCCCACATTGCCTAGGCCTGCGACCATGTGCCCGCTCTACCCTTGGCAAGGACCTCTTTGCTGTAGAGTCAGTTGCTGAACTTAAATTCTCTTCATTTTGAGAAGATAGTTCAGAGTTCACAGGGGTCTTCTTCTCAGCATGAAGAAATACCTGTTGGGGGAAGAAGAGATAATTTGAGTTTCATCAGGACTCCCCTTCATTTTACTGGTGCCATTCCTCTCTAAGCCCCATAGGTTCCAGCTTTGTTGCCCCTCGCTCAGCATCTAAGTATGCACTGACACTTTGTTTCTTATGGTATTCCAGGCTCTGTTACTCCTTGCCTCTAGGTTGCTTACTACATCAACTGGCCCTTCCCTGTGTACATGCCCTTCCGTCGCCGCCATACCTCTTCCTCAGTGGCACTCTCTCCTGGCACAGGGATGAGTTCTGGGCTATCCATCTCACTGATGCTGCGCATGACAGCATAGAGATTAATGCGCTCCCGTCGAAGTGTGGCTGGTTTCTCAGGTACTCTCATGGTAGCCAAATGTCTTCGCACTTCTTCGGCTCCTGAGTCATCTGATGCCCCAGGTTCCTCTGTTGCCTGAAGGCCAAGTTGGGGGCCTTGAGGGATGTCAAGAGGGTGGCTGGGTTCTTCAGGCGGTTCCCTCAAAGGTCGAAAGCAATACTGGGGGGTTGTCACTGGCTCCACAGAGTCTTCTTCTGAGCTGAGAGTCTCATAATCTGGGCTTCCTGAAAGATCACTGCTGGCATCACTTATATCCGGAGAGCCTTCTGAGTGGGTATCTCCAACCTTCTGTTCCCACAGGCTACTGTTCCTGCTGCAGAAAGATACAGTACATAGTGAGAATGGTATATTCAGATGCTATGATAAACATCTTGTTTATACATGCTGCTGTGCTGCTAACCACAAATGAGTAAAGAATGTGGTGTCACTTTTTGGGAAAGAACCTACTAAGCAAAAGATTACAGTGACAGCTGGGAAATGAAACTGTTTAGAAACCATAACAAATTCCTTTCTTGTTTTAGCTGCAGTCTTCTATGGGTGAATTTTGCTGCAACTAGTTTATTGACTAGACATCCTGAAACAAAGACAGTGTGTAACAACGACACCAAACAGCCCTTTTGAATGGGCACTGAAGAAGCAGTGGGGAGTGCTCAACATTTCCCTGCTTGCTCAGGCCATTAATTTCCCTCATGCCCCCACTGAGGACTCTATGCACACGTGCCTTGCAAACAAGTACTTAAATTCCTGGGAGACAGAGGGATGAGTTAAGCATCCACCCCCACCTCTTCTTCTCTGATCTCAGTAGCTTGACCTCTTTGAAGTTAGTTTTCTAGGTCAGATGAGATCTGCAGAGCCCTGTTGCCCAGGCTGTAATGTAACCTGTTTGGTCCTTGAAAAAACACCAAAAATTCTGTATTTACTTTTTATACAAGTGTTAAGACAGTCCTGAAGAGCTGCAAGCCCACCAGTCCCATGGACCCTCTTGTGTACACACCAGCCATTCTCTCCCCATCTGTGTCTTGCAGTTACCTGGCATCCAGAATGCCCTCGTAAAACTCTAGCTGTCTCATGAAGCCCGGATTGGGGTGGACGATCGGGCGCCGCTCCTGCACATAGCCAAGGGCCTGTTCCAGTGACCAGCCATACTCCTTCATGGCATAGGCAATCACCGTGGAGCCTGAGCGGCTCACACCCATCTTGCAGTGAACCAGCACTCGACAATCTCGTGTCCTGCAAGGGACAACTGCAGCTGTAAGCAGTGCTATCTCAACACCCAGAAAACAAAGCAAAACACACGACTGAGTATCCAGATGCCCCAATTTCAGCCCATACAAGATACCCCCTTTTGGGGAGGGGGCTAACAGTTGTCAAGCCAGAGATTCCTTGTATTCTGCCGAGGCTGCAGTGACTGATAGTGATCTCAGAAGAATGCAACACTCGGGACTCCTTTGGAAAGAATTCTGCTTGTTCAAGTGGCAGCGCTCCCTGCTTTGGCAAACAGAGGAAATTTGCCGGCATTGTTCCCATTAGTGACAAGAGGCTGTAAACTAGCAACCTTCTAACAAGTGAGGAGGTAGCTGGCTTTGGTTTTTTGCTCCTCCAGACCCATTACTTGCCCTGTCAGACTTCGCAATATCTGTCCTTTACTAATTCCCATGCCTGTCTGTCAGAAAGTGCTGGATTCAGAATTAGAAGCCAGTCACATGGTAGACACTGATCCTGTTGAGACAGGAGAGGCAGCAGGGATGTCCCCAAAGAACATCTACGGTGAAAAGAGGAAAGAAGAGAATGGATCAAAACGGCCACCATTTTTGCAGGCCCTCTCAAACAACTGCTGAAATGGGTCCCTACACGCACATGGCATTTGGGAAGTGGGGAGTGTTTCTCATGAAGTGGGTCCTCCCACACCAAGCCAGCTGAACCCAAGGATTCACTCGCAAAGGCCCATTTCCGTGCATGCACTGCCCTCAACGGGACTGGGGCAATGTTAATTAACCTCTTTGCAATGCACGACGCTGCAGCCGTGTTCCTGTCTACATCTTCTATCTTGGTGCCCACTTCTCACCGGGCATCTGAAATGAAGCTGTAGGTGTCTGTCCAGTGTGGTAGCAGTTGGGAGGTCTCCTCATCATACAGCCGCACATTCATGTAAGTGAACTGGTCTGGGAAGAAGTTGTCAATCTCACGGGTCACATTAAGTATGTGGGTGACTCTAGAAAATATAGCAGGGAATCAACTGGGCCCTCAACATCCAAGCTGGAAAATGACATTTTGTTAGACTACAGCTCCCAGAATCCCTCAGCCAGTGTGGCCTATTGCAATCTAAAATACAGTGGTGCCTCGCTTAACGAGTGCTTCGTTTAACGATGAATTCACTTAGCGATGACTTTTTCGGAGCATTTTTGCGCTCCGTTTAACGATGTTTCCTATGGGCAATTTTCGCTTAGCGATTTCGGGATCATGCATCGCATAACGATTAGGTTTTTGGGTCCCCTGTTTTGCTTAACAATGGTTTAAACAGCCTCATGTTTGCTGTTTTTTAAATGTTATAAAGTTAAAGTTTACTGTGTAAAATGTTTGAAATCATAAAGTGCACTTAATAAACCCTTTGTTAACCAAATTTGACTTTGTTCTGACTCTTTTTAATTTGTTGTTGAATTTTTCCCACCATTGAGATGCATTGAATAGGTTTCAATGCATTTCAATTGGGGAACTGTGTTTCGCTTAGCGATATTTCCTATGGCGATTTTCGCTTAAGGACGGCAATCCGTTCCTATTGGAACGGATTATCCGGTTTTCAATGCATTTCAATGGGAAACCGCGTTTTGCTTAGCGATGTTTTCCCATAGCGATGATTTTTTTGGAACCAATTAAAATCGTTAAGCGAGGCACCACTGCAGTAATGTCACCTAGATCTGTTCCCAGTTCACCCCCCCCCCCTCAGGATCTGAGAGTAAAATCAAAAGTGTAAGTGGACATCCCTTCTAACTGAAAAACAAGTATAAACCAAGAATCTTGACAAATTTTCATCTCAAGGTTTGGGGATTCTCAATCAGATGAACTTCCTCAAGGTGCTAGTAATGTTGTATAGGTATAGACCACACACCTGTTCTTTTGGAGTTCCTCAAGGTTGGCTGCATTCCACTCAGAGCCCTGAGGAAAAAATGGGACAAGACACAAGTCAGTCTGACTATGGATAAGCTACTGTTGGTATACATATGTTCTGGACCTGCTCCTTAAATGTCTCTGGCCCCAGGGATCCTAGAGCTGGATGACACATTTAGCAAGCTCATGAGCTTGAGTTGACACAATGGTTAACAACTGCTAATATATTTTTAAAGCCCTCTTACTGGAATGCTTTGTTTTAATATCCAGGGCTACAACCAGTCAATGTATCTTTCATGCACCTGAGAGGGCATACATGGTGACAGGGCACTTGGACGGTATGGGTACTTCAATCTGCATTTGATTATTAAAAAAAATACTTTAAAAGCTTAAACATAAATGTATGCAAGAAATTAATCAGCTATTTCACCTAACACTGCAGTTCTATACATGCCTTCTCATAAGTAAGGCTTTCTATGTTCAATAGCACTCACTCCCAGGTATATGTAAATTCCTGCACCTGTTTTATCATTTAGGTAAAAGGACAATACCAAACTTTCACCTACATAAAATTACTTCCATGTTCCCTGTAATAGAGCAGGAGCACCACTGCAGAAAAAGAAAGGCCCAACTTCTTCCTCTGGATCCTACTGAAGTCTATCACCCTCTCTCTACTTCATGCCTACTATGGCATTCATTTCTGAATTATAGCAGGTAGTAAACAATATGGAGCAAGTGGATCACAACTAAAGAATAGAGGAAGAGAGAAGGGAACTTGTCACTTGATGGCAGAATTGTTTAGCATAGGCTCTAGCACAACTCCATTTAAAGGAGAAAATAAAACTTGCTTTTTCATACTTTGCTTGTGTTTTACACCTGCAGCAATAAAACTATCCACAATTAAGACTATACTGTTCAAAAAGTACATCCTGTTAATTTCATATGATGCTGAAAACAATCAGCTGTAAAGGATTAGTCGACACTCATAAATTGCTAGACACGAAAGCTCCATCTCTAGAAAACAGTTCTCTAATGAGAAATTGATGGGATGCTGCGGCATAATTTAATCTGAACATCGCTATTGATGTAGTCATTAGGGAGGCCGCAAAGAGCCGCAAGACCTCCATCGTTCTACCATATGGGAAGAATCTGAGGGGCTGGAAGGAACTGGGGTGGGGTGTAACTCCAGAGATCCTTTCTTGTACTCTCTCACCAGGAAGAGGTAGTCAAAGATCCTGGAGGGCCGATCCATCTGAGCCATAATGAGCAGCATTTCATTGTCAATAAACTCCTTGTAGTCTTTCAGGCTACAGCCAGCTCGCCGCTCCAGTTCTGCACGGATCTTTGGAAGAAAAGAGGGAGCCTGTGAATATGTCACTCATGCCCCAGTTGGGCTCTTCTCTCATTGCATACCTTTACCCATCGTTCCCAAAATTTCTGTTCCCAGAGGGCCCCCCCAAATGGTTCTCCTTCCCTGCCCCAATGGGTCCCTCTCCTGTGTCCACACCCAATATCCACCTCATACACAAATCTCCCTTCCATCACATTGTCTTTTCCTGTACACATGTGCGCACACACACATAAACCCCTTAACTTTCTATTGCAGCATCCTCTTGCCTCATCATCCCACCTCCTTGGAGGTGATGTTCTCCAGGTCGGTGGTGGCCATCACCTCACGCAGCTTGGCCCGGATCATTCGCTCTGTCATCTCCTGAGCTGTTCGCCTGAGGCACAGAGACGGAAGTTTGGCAAAGATCTCGGCATACCAGGCTCTACCCCAGACCAGCTCTTCCCTATATTGCCATCCCACCACCCCACCACCCCCATAATGGCAGCAGGGTAATAAAATCTCATATTGTCCTGAAGTGTTTCCTTTTCCTTGATAGTTTATTCACTCAGGACTGAAAAAAAATATGCAATAGGGCTGATATAAGCATGGGGGTTGGGAGATTTTGCTCTAATCAGTGTCCCCAATCAGCCTCTTTCTCTCCCCCAAATTCTTATCTCCCTCTTGGTGACTGGGCTGGGCTGCAGAAGTGGACACCTAGGGGAAAGGAGTACAGGAGAGCCCATCAAGACCACCCCAAGTGTCCTTATTTTGGACTCGATGGTTCTCCTTTGAGCCACCAAGAGAACCATTCCAACCAGCCCTGGGGGGTGGGGTGGGGAGGGCATCACTGACTGGTCAGAGAAGGCTGCAGGAGAACTGGGGCGCACAGACTCCAAGTCGGACATGGCTAGCCATTCATGAATGCAGCTCTGCTCGGAGTTCACCGCCTTCTGATACCACTCTGTCCAGTTCAAAGCACTGCCTCCTGGGAAATGATTGTTGCAGACGGCTTCGCTACAGGCCTTGTGTAGCACTTGCAGTGCCGACCTGAGGGCAGAGATGACAGCCAGAAAAACATTAGGAAAATATTATGGAACAGAAGAAGGACCCGGAATGGTAGACAGCACAGCCCCAGTGGTTAGACTGGGAGCCTGATTTCATATTAGCCTCTTTAGAGCCACCCTTTCTTGGCCCAAGGATTGAATTGGCTGTAGGCAAATAAGGAGGGGCTACATGCCTCAAGTGAGTGGTAACATTCTTACCACTAGGGTTGCTTGCCTGGACCTCCTTTGCACGGATGCTGCAAGCACGCCCACCCTCTTCACATACCTCACCTTCCCTTTAATTTTTTTCACCCTTCTCTTTCTCACGCACATCCCACAACTACATGCATAATCCCTTCCTCTGCCCAACACACAGGAAGATCCCATCACCCTCTTGCTTATTTTCCCCTCCCTTGTTTGTTTGTTTAACTTATACACTGCTTCATAGTGCTTTTTTCTCACACACACCCAGCCATCATACAGATTCTATTTACATAGTACTTCTTTCCCCACAACACACACACACACACACACAAACTCCATTCACTTGCATCTACTCATGCCCTCCATACACAAATACACTGAGAGCCCCCAGCTTGAAGGGCACTCCTCAAGCCAAGCCGGTACACCAGTCAAGAGCTGTTTCTACTTGCTCCTTTCTGAGCAAAGCAGGCCCAGCTGACAGTTCAAGGAGTGCTCTTCAGCAAGTGGCTTAGCTAGGAGCGACCCACTCCTACGCTACTCCCTTCCCTGAGACTGCAGAGCCATTCAAGAGGACTTTGATGAAAGGGTAGGACTGGGCCAAATGCAGTCTGCAAGTCAAGGCTCACCATCCCTGCTTTAAAAAAAAAAAAAAAGAACATTGGGAAAGAGGTCTTTTGTTACAAACAGAAAAACAAGGATGGTGGTAAAGCACAAAATGAGGAGGAACTCCGTTATCTAGTTTCTTCCTCCAGAGAATAAATTTTAAATCTTTTTGAGTTTACCATTGCTAATAGTAATCATTCTCCTTTTCTTTTATAACATTTAGTCCCCACCCCACCCCCCAAAGCAAAAATGACATTTATATTCTTCTCCCCAAAAGTATGCATTCATCCTCTCCCACCCGCTTTGTGCCCTGCCCCATAGCTTTGCTCACCACATGGTCTGGACCGAGATGGGCTTAAAGATACGGGTTTGTCCCCCGGATGTAACACTGAAGCCCCTAAAGAAAAAGAAGGGGGCAGTCATTTCACAATCCACTTGGAAATGATCCATCAGGGATGAAGCAGTACCAGAAGAAGGAAATAAAGATGCTACAGGCTGGCATGGTTGTATAACTCTCTTGAGATACTCCCTAATGCCAAATCCTATTTGGAAGCAGAAACAATGAGCCCTTTCTGGCCCTAGGATTTAAAAGTCAAGTTGGTTGTGCAACGGCAGAAGACTTAATCTATGAGTTCTAAAAAATTGATTGTACCAGTTCAAGTTAATAGACCAAGCATTTTCTCCATTAATTCTGCAGATTTTTTTAAAAAAAGAGTATTGGCTTTCATATAGAAATTCTCCTTTTTTAGCAGGAATCAGTGTCTTTCTATAAGAACCAGGCAACATATAGGAGATTAATAGCACTGTACTATTACTCTTAGACTGCCCATTGTTAAGACAGAGGAACAGGGTTAGTCAGGCATCCTTGATTTTGCTTTATGTCAGCAGTGGTCAAAATGCTGTGTTTCCCCCTAAATCCCTTTAACAAAAAAGAGGGAATTTAGTAAGGGAAATTTAGAAAAACTGTTAATAAATAAATAAAGTAAAATAAAATAAAATAAAATAAATAAATAAAAGGTAGGGGTATTCACGTATTTTCAGAAGCAAAGTACTCAGCTTCCTGTCATTGCTCAGCATATGTAGACCAAGGAAAGGGCTGGGATCATGAACTGTTCTTCCAGTCGGCTGCACTCACCATGGCCCCTGGAAGTCTGAATGCAACGTTCCAGTAGGTGTCTCCCTATATCCTGTTCTCAGAGTTTGCAATGTTACTTGTTAAAATTGATGCATTAATCTCCCCTCCCCCACCTCATTTAATGGGTTGCCAAAAAACATATCTTGTTACAAAAAAAGTATCTTGTTACATTGTTTGTTTTCTTTTAATTAACAAGCTTAGCATAGATAAATGAATGGCACATCACTTGAAAATATGCATTTAAAATGTCTCTAGAAATGTCCTTTAAACAAAACAAGTTATTTATTCATTATGTCCAAGCGTACAATCCAAATTATACTGTACAATTTCAGAGAGCTCCTTCAATGGACAGTAAAACCTGAAAAGTCTGTCTCGTGGCTTAAGGAGTGGCTATTGTCCTATCTAAGCTGACACATGCTTTTTCAGTATGGAAACAGTGTCTGGAAGAATACAGTATGTATGTTTGGGAAGGGTGTGTATCTGAGTACTGATCATTGTTTAGGTCTTTTCAGTGAAGCATTTATTACTGATGAAAATGGTATTCCATAGGTTTAGCTGCATGATGCAGTTCTGCAAATAAAACAGCAAAATACAACGTCCAAGTCTGTGCGCCTGCAGCATTGTGCTTATCATTGCAAGGCTTATGTAACCATCACACCTGGAAAGAAAGTTCAAACACTTTCTAAAGCTGCGTTTGCCCTAAACTATGTATGCTGTAACCAAGATCAAATGCAATTGGCAAGAGTGAGACATCAGGAATGACCCTGGGCAGTGAGGTATCTTACAAAGTGCCTGTTGGAAAAGATACAGGTTTGGGGGGGAAATGAGTGGGGAACCAATACAAGGAGCTCACAGCACCTTTGAACCTGCAGACCTGACTGGGTCAGATAGCGAGGATACAACCAAGGGATGAGGAGCATGTAGCCTTCCATGTGCTCTTTCTTAGACTACCGCTCCCAGCAGCCTTAATGAGCAAAATTCATGGTAAGGGTTGATGAGTGTTGCAGTCTAGCAACAGTGAGGGGTGGGGAAAAGAATATGGTTCCCCAACTCTGGCAAGGCAGCCTATAAGGCTGGATTAAATACAGTTAAGTTTGGGTGGATTGTGGACCCCATGTTCTAACAGAGCTGGCTCTAGCATCAGGCTGAGTGAGATGGATTGCTGCAGAAAGCAAATGTTGAGTGCCATTTAAAAGAGGCCAGTATTTTTTTTCTTTAAGGGGTATGCCATCTACACTTCATTTTGTCTGAGGCACCAAAATGTCTTGAACTGGCCCTCTGTCCTCATTAAACCTCGAGAGGCTCAAATTGTTGCTGCTATCAACATCCCATGATGTCTCTTTGCTCTTATTTCCAGACACATGCCTGCTCAAGATCTTTGCTGTGCCAGCTTCCCTCCCCCTCATGAGTCTGAACCTTATCTTGCTCCCTCCCCGTCTCCCTGGTTGCCCTGCAGCCTTGGAACGGCCTCTCAGAACACCTCCATGAGGCAGTCTCTCCGGATTCCCACAAATCACTCCTCAGATCCTACATTTTCTGAGAAGACTTTGAGATATCTCCTTGGACCTCCAGGCCTAGCTGAAAGCAACATGCATCCTTCTTCCATTTTCTCCTCCACTCCCTCTTGTCTCTATGTCAGGTTTTAGATTGGAAGGGACTGGAAGCAAGGCCCAGTTTTCTTGCATTCCATAAAGAGCCGTGTATGTTGGTGGTGCTATACTATTATCAATATTATTAACAATGGTAGGATGAGAAATAAGAAGAGGAAGCATAGGGCAGGCTCTTTGGGGGGGGGAGGTAGAAACAGAGCACATAGAAAATAAGGGGGAAAATGCTGGTTGCCACCAATGCAGAAGAAAGGGTGGGTTAATCCAGAAGCAACCCAAATCCCTTTCTGAACAATTAACTCAGGATAAACTACATACCACTTTTAACCCCCGTGACAATTGTTAGAAGGGAGGATCTCCTGCCTATTCCACTTCAGCACAGGCACAAATATGTGAAGGCTATAATAAAGACACACAAACAATGCCTTTTCATTATTCCAGACTATCTGTGTGACCCAGGCTGTTTGCAAAGCAAACATGTGCTAGTTTTATAGTTAACGTAAGGATTAGTATTATATGAAGCAAACCCTGGAAAAGTAACTTTTTGAACCTCAGATCCCAGAATCCCCCAGCTCTTCATGGCCAGTGGAATGCTACCTGGGAACTTCTGAGACTTGTAGTAAAAAATGTAACTTCTCCCAGTTTCAACATGAAGTTGTAATGTGAATGGGACAGGGGTGGGGCATCTTACCCATCGCCATCCAGAAAGACCTGGGTATCACTCCAGAGGGGTAGCACCATTCCCAGGGTGCATCGAGCCATACTGAAAAAAAGAGAGAGAGAGAGAGGATGAGAATAGGACGAGTGCGTGTACAAAGAGAAGATAAACGCGGTAGAACCCCAAAGGGTTATTGTAGACCTCTCTTATTTATTCCCGTACATTCTTTCCCCTCTGCCAGTGTTGGCTGTAGTTTGATAATTTGTTTCTACAACATTTGCCAGCTGCAAAGTGAAAGGAACAATGCATGGCTGTGCCAAAGGTACACAGTTTCTTAGGGACCATTCAGGGGCTTCAAATTGTAGTTAATTGTTTACAATCTTGACCTGAAATCTCACGCTTGAGTACCTGCATTCTAACTGAATGCATAAACAAAGGCTTTTGGAGTGAGGGAAAAAACCAGGCAGTGAACAGTTGCTAAACTGGTTTGACCAGGGAGGAAAATACTTTGAGATGGCTTCAAGAAAGCAGAAAACAATGTTCAGAGCTGATCCTTTTGAGAAGGTTTTTTACTTGTACTAAGTTCATGGACTGAAAAAAAAGGGGTTGCCCATTTCAGACCCCAGCTGCCTTTGCTTTCTTCCAGTGATTTCAAGGGCCTTGGACTGCAACTAACCGTGGTTATGGAGAAAACTTTTGCTCTAAAGCAGACCTCACAGGCTGATGCACTGCAAGTTTGCTCAGTGGACCTCCTGATTTCCCCAGGAATTAACTAAATAAGGGGCAGGGTCAAATCCAAACCGGCTGGGGCAGCTGAAAAAAGGCCGCAGCCCTTTTACCCTTGCCACCTTGCAGTCTTGTGCATCGGCAGAGCCCTCGGGTCAGGAAGCAGTTTGGGGATGGCAAAAGCCTTTCTTGGCACCCCCAAACTGCTTTCTGACCCAAGGGTTCCAACATCGCGCCGCATGGCCCGCGTGGTTAAAATCGAAACCACTAAGGGACCCGCTATGAGGCTGCTGCCTCCAATGCCAAAGAGGAAGGAAGAGCGATGTGAGGCTGGGAAGCCTTCTTCAAGGCTTCGCTCTTGCCCAGCCGCCTCACCCGATCCGATGCAGGAGTGCGTGCATCTGCCTCCTCCATCTGGGTGGGCAAAGGAGCCCCGCCAGCGAAGCGCCTCGCAGAGAGGCCCATCTGCACTCTCACAACAATATAGTAGTAAAACAATGTGAAAGCCATGACCGACCCTGGGCACACTGTTTGAGACTCCAGAGTCTGGCTCTGTGTGTGATGCTATGATAACAGGAAGGAAAGGGAGCATGATACTATGATGGATTATGACAAACATTGCCACGTACCGTCCCTCCGCCAGCATCAGCATAGAGGGATTACATGCCCTGGCAGGTGATCCATGAAAGAGGCAGGGAGGCTCTGTGTCTTCAGCTGCTGAGTCCCTTAACATGCCCACATGGGAATGGCATGTGAAACCCTCCTCATCCAACAAAGGTGTGTGTGAATTGCTGATATAATAACTGTGTGTAACAAATTGCACGGCCAAAGAAGGCAGAGAAGATAGTGAGACTAATATGGAAAGTGCATCTAGTAAGTTGTGGAACCACAAGAGAATAAAATAAGGATACATGAGGAAGTAAGGACCAGCATCTGCTTTCCCTCAGCACTTCAGGTGAGAAATATTGGATGTTACTCTGTTCTCTCACCATATAAGCAGAGCGTTATAATATTGCACTTCAACAGCATCCATATTTCTTCCCCTGGGGTATTTCCAGAGGTACAGTGGTGCCTCGCAAGACGATTTTAATTCATTCCTCGAAAATCGTCTTGTGAAAAAATCGTCTTGCGAGGCTCCCTATGCATCGGTCTCAAAAAAAAAAGTATTGCAAAGCATCGGTCTAAAAAAAAAAGTCTTGCAAAGAATCGGTCTTAAAAAAAAACCACCACATCTTGCGAAGCACAGTCATAGAGAAAGAAAGAAAAAGTCTTGCGAGGCACCATAGTGATCACAAAAACCAATCGTCTTGCAGGTTTTTCATCCTGTGAGGCAATCGTCTAGCGAGGCACCATGGTAGTTTAAATGCTGAGATCAGGAGTATTGTTCCCTGTAGCAGAAAACATCAGCTAGATCCCAAACTTGGTTCAGTAGTCAGGCTCAGAGCTCTCCTGTCTTCGGAATGCCATCACTAGTTTCTTCACACTTGATTATATGTCTGCCTCTCCTATAGCCTGCCATGCTTTGTGTAGTCATTTGTAAAATGAATAAAGGGGAAAAATACTGACCCTCAACAGGTCATTCTTTAAAGTTTGCTGATGCCAAATAATTCAGAATGATAAGATATAACACTGAGATAAAATTAACTCAATGAGCAGACCATGAGGTACTAAACAGCACACAAAGACTGACTTCCTGTTGCAGTCCAGAAGAATAAGAGAGCATATCTAAGCTAGAGAGTTTTTAGTTGCTGACATATCACATTGCTTTGCAGCAAGCTAGGGACTAATATAATAGGGACGTGGTGGCGCTGCTGGTTAACCCGCAGAAACCTCTGTGTTGTAAGGTCAGAAGACCAGCCATTGTAAGATCAAATCCACGCAATGGAGTGAGCTCCCATCGCTTGTCCCAGCTCCTGCCAGCCTAGCAGTTCGAAAGCATGTAAACACGAGTAGATAAATAGGTACCACCATGGTAGGAAGGAAATGGTGTTCCATATCTAGTCACACTGGCCACGTGACCACGGAAACTATCTACAGTGGTGCCTCGCACAGCGAGGTTAATCCGTTCCGGATTAACCCTCGCTGTGTGAAACATCACTGTACGGAAGTAAAAAAGCCATTGAAACGCATTAAACTACGTTTAATGCGTTCCAATCGGCACATTTACTTACCGTACAGCGATGCCGGCAGCCATTTTCGCGCCCTCCCCTCGCAGAACGAGGGGCGAAAATGGCTGCGATCAGCTGTCCGCCGGGTCCAAAATGGCCGCGGAACAGCCAAAAGGGGCCGGGGCGCAGCGTTTTCGCGCCCTTGGTAAGCAAGGGGAGGGCGCGAAAACGCTGCCGGAAGCCCTGAAATGGCTGCACGCAGCGTTTTCACGCCCTCGCCTTGCTTACTAAGGGCGTGAAAATGCTGCGCCCCGGCCCCTTTCGGCTGTTCCGACGGCCATTTTGGACCCGCTGGACAGCTGATTGTCGGGTCGCAAAGCGAAGGTCGGTAAGTGAGCAGCTTACCGACCTTCGCTCTGCGATTTCCCGCCTATACGATCGCAAAAACAGCCTCGTAGAGCGAATTCATCGCTCTACGAGGCGCCTGTTCTGCGAGGCACCACTGTATGGACAAACGCTGGCTCTACGGCTTGGAAATGGGGATGAGCACCGCCCCCTAGAGTCGGACACGACTGGACAGTTTGTCAAGGGGAACCTTTACCTTTACCTAGGGACCAGTATGAAACAACAGGGAAGTATCTTGAGCAACAAGCTAGTGCACACTTGCCTGATTTCTCCCTTTGTGCTATTTAACTTAGCAAAAGGAGGGGGAAAGAGATCAAAGCAATCCTGTGACTGCATGATCATTTTGATCCCTTTGCCCCTTATACAGCCATGGGATTGCTTTGATCCTTCCCCCTACACTTGCTAAGCCCCATGGGACTTAGTAAGCAGAGGGGAAAGCAAGGATCAAAGCCATCCTGCAGATGGGTTTCACCCATAGAAGCATTTGTTCATCTCAACCTTCTGAATGTTAGAAAAATTTTGACTTATACAGATATTTTAGACAAAGATAGGCGATTAAAGCCAAAACAAGACCTTATAGACCAGGGGTTAGATGCATCGTGGTGGTCTATAATGCAAATACAATCAAGATATGAACGGGACCTAAAAATGTATGATTTTTATAAAGAACAGACAACTTTTGACCAAATAATGTTAACATCAGATGACAAATTAATTAGGAAAGTATATAAATACCTTCTAAATTGGAAAATGGAGGATGAACAGGTCAAAGAAATGATGGTTCCATGGGCAAAATTTTTTGGGTACAATATTGACTTAGAAAAATGGCAAGGGCTGTGGTCTAGAAACTATAAGATGACAATGGCAACATCTTATAAAGAGAATCTATATAAAATGCTTTATAGATGGCATTTACCTTCTGATAGATTAGCTAAGATGTACTCTAACAGGTCAAGTAAATGTTGGAAATGTCATAAAAAACCTGGAACCTATTATCACCTCTGGTGGACTTGTGATAAAGCAAAAAAATTTTGGAACAAAATACATACATGGCTTGTTAAAATAATCAAAAAACATGTAGATTTTAGGCCAGAGCTCTTTCTGTTAGGTATAATACCAGAAAGTGTTGATAGACAAAATGTATATTTAATACTGCATATTCTAACAGTGGCGAGGATTATTTATGCACAGTACTGGAAAAATGAAGGAACACCTACGGATCAAGAAATAATTAAAAAGATACTGGACTGCGCCGAAATGGACAGACTAACACTGAAAATCAAAGGAAAAGAAGATACAAAATATTATCAAATATGGGACTTATTCTATCAATGGTTAGAAGGATGTTGTATAGATTAGGAGTGTAATGTGTGTAGTAGTTGTTTTACAAATGATTATAAGCTGTACCCTGGTGACACGATGTTAAACCAGTATGGATGGATTTATATAATAATAATAATAATAAAAAAGCCATCCTGCAGCACTCTGATCCCTGTTTTCCTTTTGCTAAGGCTTAGCAAGTGGAGGGGAAAGCAGGGATCAAAGCCCTGCAAGATCACTTTGATTCCTGCTTTCCCCTCCATTTGTTTTTTCTCTCCTCAGCTTACTTCCATGTATAAGATGACCCTAAGTTTTTAGTCTAAATATTTAGTAGTCTTATATATGGAAAAATATAGTACATTAAAATTAATAAATGAATTGTTGTAAGGATATTTGGAGTTATAGTGCAGCCAATGTTGGCTAGTGTAAAATTAATATTTAATTTCCTGCAAGTGTGGTTGGTAAGGTTATCAGCCAGCCAAAATGGCCTCTAAAAAAGAGCAAGAGGGGGGAAAAGGAAAACAGCTTGCTAAACGTAACCCCCCTGCCCCCCATGTTCACCACCTGTAATTTCTTCATCTGATGAGGAGGACTGGCCAGACTATAAGTCTATGTGGGAGAAGCTTAGCATGCTGGAAAGGGCACAAGCCAGAGGGGCCAGGGAATCCTCTGCAGTCCAGAGATCACGTAGAGAATCCAAGGCTCATAAATTAGCAGAAATTAAGAGGATGGGGGACATTATGTTATCTCACACTGCTATTCTAGGAGGAGAGCAGCCTAGACCTTCTGGAGCATCTTCAGCGGCAATCACTCCAGTGAGGCGCCAAGTCAAGGCCAACCCCAGATGACATCAATGTGTACACAGACCCAGGAGGACGAGGCTGATGGTAGAAATAGCACAGTTAATAAAGTTGAGGCCCTAGTTAACCCATATATCTGTGTCTGTCTCTTTATTCCAGACTGGGAGGGTAAAGTCAATATCAAGAAGAAAGCATAAGAGTACCCTCCTCCTGGACATGTACTTAGATTAAGAATGAAATAGCAGGATTTAGCTACAGTATGATGGAGGCAAGGCTCTCGAAAACACAGTGAGAAGAACAGTGGGTCTACTAGAATGATGAATAAGGAACCGGTTGGGGAAAGGGTGTACCCTTACACAGATGGTGCCACCCACTGGGGATATGTGTGACTGACGCCATCACTGCCTGAAACAGAACACACCTACTGCAACTGCAATACAGTACATAATAGCAAACAAAACACTCTGCAAACATAAGCAATACAGTACCTCCTCGTTCCACATCTTGTTAGTTTAAAAGTGGCATGAAAAAACTGTAGTCCACAATGATTCATCACAGAACACAGGGATAGATCACATCTTTACCGAAAGGCAAACTGAAATACTCTGCAAAGCCAAACAGTAATAAACTTCACATCTGCTTCCCCTCAGTAGCTCCTTCTTTGTCTGTGGACTTTGCAATCCTCAAAGGGAAAAAAGGCTGTTCCTTCACCTCACATTCCTTTGAAGGCCAAGGACCCCTGTACTAGCACAGAATTAAATGGTGTAGGACAGAGGTGGGAAGAAGGACGATTGGAATCAACTGGTGATTGGCAAGAGTCTCTTACTCCCATTTGTTTAACTATGGCAACAACAAAAAAGCACACCCACTTCTTTCTAATTTTGTCGTTAGCACTGCTGCCCTGTTACAAGATCAGATGCAAACTTGCACATGCAGGTTAATTCTAGAGTATGGTTTAAGAGGTGCAGCAGGAAATTGTCTATAGCAGAGGTCCCCAACCCCAGTGGTCCGTGGCCTATCCAGAACTGGGCCGCGGACACAGATCTCCTACATCCCCACGAGTGCCTACCCCGTGAGTGCTGTCGTGCACATGCACATTCTACCCTCTGTGTGCGTGCTGTGCACATGCATGCAAGTGCCCCTGCAAGCGCTGTTGTGTGCATGCACGCAAGCATGTTTCACCCCCTGTGAGCACACTGTGTGCATATGCACGAGTGGTCCCTCCCCGAGTGCTACATGCGCATGTGCACACGTGAGCTCCGCCCCCTTGCGGGCGCACCAAAAACACACACACAACCGGTCCGTGGTTGGGAAAAGGTTGGAGAACCACTGGGCTATAGTATAAGCCACCATTTTGTATCTGACTCTGCCACCAGCCACTCTTCTATATCCTGCTTCAGCTGATGGGCAGCAAGGTTCAAGTAAAAAAGTAACAAAAGAAAAACAACTACAGCAGGTCCTGAAGTCATTATGCTTTTCTCTCCCTGGAGTAGTAGAGGCTGAAGAGGGGCCTGAATTGGGAGTAGGTGACTTATGAGAAATCCCAGCTTCTCATACAAAGTGGCAGCCATCTGCATATAGGACTGGCTGCAGTCAATTAATTTCTCTGGTCAGCCCTCCTTTTCCCCTCACCCTACACCTTCCTGCTGCATTGAAAGACAGAACTGGCAACTTAGGCCAAGAAAAGGGGACATCCTTGTGCCACACAGAAGTATATGTTACTGATCTGTTCTGTTTCTGACTTTTCCCAAAGCATGAAGGAAACGTGCATATGAATTTTGCTGTTTCATCCTCCTCACTGTCTATGAGATAAGCAACATGAAAAAGAGTAATTTATTCAAGGCCATCATGTTCAGGATTGAACAGGGGTTTGCACCAGCACCCCCTATGTCAACATCTGGCTCTTTTTAATCCTCCCCTCTGCCCGAAACCTTCTCTACACTTACTGATTTGAAACGTTTGACCACGTTATTAATGTTTCAGTACAGAAAATTTTAAACAGCTTTCTCTTGCACAATGGTCAAACTAGATGCTACTCTTAGCATTTTGGTGGAAGAAAGACTTGCGTAAGTGCTGCAAGATGGCTTTTGTTAGCATAAGTATTTTTCACTTCTTGTATCTTACAAATCAGCGTGCTTTGCTGTGCAGTTGGTCAGCAGAAATAAACACAGGTTAGATGTACAACCCTGGTTGCTCAAGTATACAGCTTTGAGGAAACTGCATTGCTAGAGAGAACTAACAGGCTATCAGCTTCTAAATGCAAGCTGAATGTCTCAGGTAGTTTGAGTCCAGGGATACTGACAGGGATTTTACGTCTATTCAGAAGTAACTTCTACTGAATTCAGTGAGGTTTTTATTTGTGTAGGACTTCTGTCTGAGTCAAATATAGCTTCTCCTTCTCCGTCCCTTCTGCTCCCTCCCTTGGGTTCTCACCCTTCTTCTAGGAAGTCCACTCCCAGCAACACCGTCTCATTCTTGCTCTCCACTTTTTCTGCAGACACAACCAACAGGTACCGGATTCTGTGAGGTCGAGCCGACTCTAGCCTCACAGCCTGGAGGAAAAAACACACAACTGTCAGAAGATGGCCCTTCAAGATCAACTGCACATAGGCCAATGAGTTTTGCCCAAACCTGTACTGCTGTCCTCAGTCTAAGGCTGGCATCGTAGTTAGCATCAGGGGCTACTTTGGAAGCTATCCACTATTCCTAAGGCCAATGCTACGGCTATGACAGGTTCCAGGCAAAGCCAGACTAGACACATTTCTTGATATCTTCTTTGTAGTCTTCTGTATAATTTCCAGTATAACAAGAGGTCATCATTTTGACAAAAATTGCATTTTATCCAGAAATATTTGTTTTGCAACACTGCTAAAAACAGAAGTGAGCTGAAATTCACATTACTATACTACATTTGAATCTGTCTCTGCACCCTGGTATTGCTAAATTCAGATTCTCAAAACCATAAATCATTTTCAAAAGTCATAGTATATAAAATATTAAAGTAAAATAATTTAGACTATAGGAGTATCTTTTCAGCTGTCAGAATTAGGGTGGACCTGATTTAAACCAAATGCATTGGAATCACTGTAATATCACAAACTGAATAAGTTTTTTTTTATGTTTACTGGCTTTTAATTGTTCAATTGTATTCTAACTAACATATAGTTTAATTGTTTTTAATGTTCAACTTATGTTTTTAATTCCATTCCTTTTAACATTGCAAACTCCCTTGGGTCTCCTTATCTGAAGAAAAGTGATCTATAAATAAAACAAATAAAATAAATATGAGCCAAAAATGTGAAGTAGCTGCAAAAAAGGCAAATGCTATTTTAGGCTGCATTGACAGAATAGTCTCCGAATCCCATGAGGTTTTAGTCTCCATATATTTGGCACTAGTTAGGCCTCATCTTGAGTACTGAGTCCAGTTCTGCACGCCATACTTTAAGAAGGATGCTAATAATTTGGACCAATCTCGGAGAAGGGCAACAAGGATGATGAGGACTGGAAAACCTTTTGAGGAAAGACTGAAAGAACTGAGCATGTTTAGCCTTGAGAAAAGATGACAAGACATTTGATAGCACTCTTCAAATACTTCAAAGCTTGTCATACAGAGGAGGGGCAGGACCTGTTTGCAGTCATTCCAGAGTGCAGGACATGCAACAATGGGCTCAAATTACAAGAAGCCAGATTTCATCTGAATAGTAGGAAAAGTTTCCTGGTGCTACAATGGAACCAATTATTTTGGTGGTGGTGAGGGCTCCAGCCTTCTTCATGGATTGCTGCCTTGTCGTGGCGAAGGGGCTTGAGTAACTCAGAGAAACTATGGGCTATGCCGTGCAGGGACACCCAAGACGGACAGGACATAGTGGAGAGTTCCGACTAAACGCAATCCACCTGGAGTAGGAAATGGCAAGCCACTCCAGTATCTTTGCCAAGAACGCCCCATGATCAGAAACAAAAGGCTAAAAGATATGACGCTGGAAGATGGGCCCCTCAGGTCGGAAGGCGTCCAACATGCTACTGAGGAAGAGCGGAGGACAAGTACAAGTAGCTCCAGAGCTAATGAAGTGGTTGGGCCAAAGCCGAAAGGACGCTCAGCTGTGGACGTGCCTGGAAGTGAAAGGAAAATCCAATGCTGCAAAGAAAAATACTGCATAGGAACCTGGAATGTAAGATCTATGAACATTGGGAAGCTGGAGGTGGTCAAACAGGAGATGGCAAGAATAAACATCGACATCCTGGGCATCAGTGAACTAAAATGGACAGGAATGGGCGAATTCAGTTCAGATGAGCATCATATCTACTATTGTGGACAAGAATCCCGTAGAAGGAATGGAGTAGCCGTCATAGTCAACAAAAGAGTGGGAAAAGCTGTAATGGGATACAATCTCAAAAATGATAGAATGATGTCAATACGAATCCAAGGCAGACCATTCAACATCACAATAATCCAAGTTTATGCACCAACCAGCATTGCTGAGGAGACTGAAATTGAACAATTCTATGAAGATTTACAACACCTTCTAGAACTGACACCAAAGAAAGATGTTCTTCTCATTCTAGGGGACTGGAATGCTAAAGTAGGGAGCCAAGAGATAAAAGGAACAACAGGGAAGTTTGGCCTTGGAGTTCAGAACGAAGCAGGACAAAGGCTAATAGAGTTTTGTCAAGAGAATAAGCTGGTCATCACAAACACTCTTTTCCAACAACACAAGAGGCGACTCTATACATGGAAATCACCAGATGGGCAATATCGAAATCAGATTGATTATATTCTCTGCAGCCAAAGATGGAGAAGCTCTATACAGTCAGCAAAAACAAGACCTGGAGCTGACTGCGGTTCTGATCATCAGCTTCTCATAGCAAAATTCAAGCTTAGACTGAAGAGATTAGGAAAAACCACTGGGCCACTCAGGTATAATCTAAACCAAATCCCTTATGAATACACAGTGGAAGTAAAGAACAGATTTAAGGAACTAGATTTGGTGGACAGAGTGCCTGAAGAACTTTGGATAGAGGCTCGTAACATTGTCCAGGAGGCAGCAACGAAAACCATCCCAAAGAAAAGGAAATGCAAGAAAGCAAAGTGGCTGTCCAACGAGGCCTTAGAAATAGCAGAGAGGAGAAGGGAAGCAAAATGCAAGGGAGATAGGGAAAGTTACAGAAACTTGAATTCAGACTTCCAAAGAATAGCAAGGAGAGACAAGAGGGCCTTCTTAAATGAACAATGCAAAGAAATAGAGGAAGATAACAGAAAAGGAAAGACCAGAGATCTGTTCAGGAAAATTGGACATATTAGAGGAACATTTTGCGCAAAGATGAACATGATAAAAGACAAAAATGGGAGGGACCTAACAGAAGCAGAAGACGTCAAGAAGAGGTGGCAAGAATACACGGAGGAATTATATCAGAAAGATGTGGATATCCCGGACAACCCAGACAATGTAGTTGCTGACCTTGAGCCAGACATCCTGGAGAGCGAAGTCAAGTGGGCCTTAGAAAGCCTGGCTAACAACAAGGCCAGTGGAGGTGATGGCATTCCAGTTGAACTATTTAAAATCTTGAAAGATGATGCTGTTAAGGTGCTACATTCAATATGCCAGCAAGTTTGGAAAACTCAACAGTGGCCAGAGGATTGGAAAAGATCAGTCTACATCCCAATCCCAAAGAAAGGCAGTGCCAAAGAATGCTCCAACTACCGTACAATTGCACTCATTTCGCACGCTAGCAAGGTTATGCTCAAAATCCTACAAGGTAGGCTTCAGCAGTATGTGGACCGAGAACTCCCAGAAGTACAAGCTGGATTCCGAAGAGGCAGAGGAACTCGAGACCAAATTGCTAACTTGCGCTGGATTATGGAGAAAGCCAGAGAGTTCCAGAAAAATATCTACTTCTGCTTCATTGACTATGCGAAAGCCTTTGACTGTGTGGACCACAGCAAACTATGGCAAGTTCTTAAAGAAATGGGAGTGCCTGACCACTTTATCTGTCTCCTGAGAAACCTATATGTGGGACAGGAAGCAACAGTTAGAACTGGTCATGGAACAACTGAGTGGTTCAAAATTGGGAAAGGAGTACGGCAAGGCTGTATATTGTCCCCCAGCTTATTTAACTTATATGCAGAATACATCATGCGGAAGGCTGGACTGGAAGAAACCCAAGCCGGAATTAAGATTGCCGGAAGAAATATCAACAACCTCCGATATGCAGATGATACCACTCTGATGGCAGAAAGTGAGGAGGAATTAAAGAACCTTGTAATGAGAGTGAAAGAGGAGAGTGCAAAAAACGGTCTGAAACTCAACATCAAAAAAACTAAGATCATGGCCACTGGTCCCATCACCTCCTGGGAAATAGAAGGGGAAGATATGGAGGCAGTGTCAAATTTTATCTTCCTGGGCTCCATGATCACTGCAGATGGAGACAGCAGCCCTGAAATTAAAAGGCGCCTTCTTCTTGGGAGGAAAGCGATGACAAATCTGGACAGCATCTTGAAAAGCAGAGACATCACCTTGCCAACAAAAGTCCGAATAGTCAAAGCTATGGTTTTTCCTGTCGTGATGTATGGAAGTGAGAGCTGGACCATAAAGAAAGCAGACCGCCGAAGAATTGATGCCTTTGAATTGTGGTGCTGGAGGAGGCTCTTGAGAATCCCCTGGACTGCAAGGAGAACAAACCTATCAGTTCTAAAGGAAATCAACCCTGAGTGCTCTCTGGAAGGACAGATCCTGAAGCTGAGGCTCCAGTACTTTGGCCATCTAATGAGAAGAAAAGACTCCCTGGAAAAGACCCTGATGTTGGGAAAGTGTGATGGCAAGAGGAGAAGGGGACGACCGAGGATGAGATGGCTGGACAGTGTCTGCGAAGCAACCAACATGAACCTGACACAACTCCGGGAGGCAGTAGAAGACAGGAGGGCCTGGCGTGCTCTGGTCCATGGGGTCACGAAGAGTCGGACACGACTAAACGACTAAACACACACGAGGGCTCCAGCGCTGGAGGCATTCAAGAGAAAGTTAGTCCACCATGCCTTTGATTTAGATTCTTGCATTGAGCAGGGGGTACAACCTGATGGTCTTATAGGCCCCTTCCAACTCCATTATTCTATGAAATTACTGTTTAAACTCTGATTTAAATCACTACTCAGAAAGACTTGATTTGAATCACTATTATTTCCCCCTCTCCATA
This sequence comes from Pogona vitticeps, assembly GCF_051106095.1. Lineage (NCBI taxonomy): Eukaryota > Metazoa > Chordata > Lepidosauria > Squamata > Agamidae > Pogona > Pogona vitticeps. The sequence goes on from NC_135783.1 coordinate 244,860,874, forward strand.
CCATATAGATATATTTGGGGGGGGGGGGTTGAACAGGTTGAGAAATGCACTTCTATATAGGAGTATAGAGAACCCCACAAAACCATGGCTCCAGTCCAAGAACTGTTGGATCATATTTCAAAACTTTTAAAAAAGATTATATTGTCTCACAGAATTAACAATCCCTATTGCATAATAGCACCTTTGAGCTTTAGCACTTTTTAAACTAAGACCACTGTCATAAAGGGCAAGGGATGGGTGATCTTGGGAGCTTGAGTGATAGGATGCTTTCTGGCCCCCTGCTATGCCCTAATCCCAACAAGCTGCTCCATACCTGGAAATAATTGGGTTTGGACTTTATATTTAAAATGTAAGCAGGAAGTGCCTGGTTCAGCACTTGTAGCTTTACTTTTTTTCCCCTTTTAATTTGGGAGTCAGGAACCTGAAGTGTAACTCACCCATCCGCAAAGGGAAAGCTGCTGTTCCTGGATGCTTTCAAGTGCAAAAATAAACTTTTGCAAATTAAAAAAAAATCTTTATATTTTTAAAGATGAGTGCCTTGGAGTGGCACAAAATAGCTTAAGGTAGTTTTATATTATTTCTTTGGCGATTTTAAACCTGCAACATTTAAAAGTGTCTCTCATCCCCATCCCTGAATTTGAACTTTTTGTTAACACTGCTAATTTAGGGCATAATGTCGAAAAAAAGCAAACATAAACAAATTGCAAATGTGAATATGAATACGAAAGAGAAATTCGTAACATCTGATTATATTTCTACTGCAAACCAGTGTAACCTATATCATTACAGGCATTTTCACAGGGTAGCCTTAAATAATGTTAAGCTTCGTGTGTGAAAATGCTGTAAAGCAGTAAGTAGATGCAGTTTGGCATTGCATAGTAGGATCTCAAGAAAGAAGCCTCTGTGCTAGAGTTTTCAAGCAGAATGTTTCAAAATTCCTGCCTCAAGAGAACACTTTCCACATTGACATCTGCCCTGGAATTCCAGTAATCTTGGTAAGGATTCTGGTGGAAGTTCTAAATGTAGGAACTTTATTTGCAGCCTTGCATGCTGCCTGTAAATTGTGTGACTGGGAAGGACTTTTCTGAGCTGGGGTGATTGTCTGTCCAGCACTAACCAATTGTTCCTTCCAGCCTTTTGAATTCAAAGGAAACCCTGCGTCTCTATTAAGTGTTCCCTTTCCCTTTCTTTCCTTGGCTGGTGGCAGTTGTTTGTTTGCTGTTGATCTGTTCAGTATGTGTGCAATAAAGAAAGCAATATAGACAACTCTGTAACTTCAAATAACTGTAAATAAATGTTTTTTATTCTTTGTCTTACAAATGTCTCAAAGTGAGTTGAGACTTTAAGTGCCAGTTAAGGAAAAAGGGGTGGACTCTGGGAAACTGGTACCAACTCTCCTCTATGAGTCTCTGTACTTCTACTGCATAGCAAGAAGTAATTTTACCAGAAATTCAAAACTCTGCAACACTAATAGGATATACACATTATTACGGTGAAGTCCTGAAGCATGTTTAGTCTCACTATTGTCTTATTTGAACTGTGAGCATACATGACACATGCAGGCATTTACTTCTCAACATCCCACTCTGTTAGAGAAGGTCAGCAACGATAAGCCAGCTGCCTTTTCGTGTAGCTTCTCTGCCATTGTTGATCTTCCAATTAAACAACCCCAGGCAGGCTTCTACAGAGCACCCAGACTCTACTAGAAAGCTGCCCCAAAGCCTTAAGGAATTCTTCTTGGTGCTTGTGAGTGACTCACTCTTTAGCAGGAAAAAAAAAGTTACTTAAGCTTCCCAACAAGGTCCCCCACAGCCAGAGCTGCAACCAGGCTCAGTAGAGACGCCTGCTCTGGCTGCCTGCCCAAAACAGCAAAAGACCCACAGGCCATAAATGGGGAAGTGGCTGCAGCTCCCAGCTGACAGTCGGCTGGAAAGCTACATTCCAAAAGGAAAAGAATTCTTCTCTGTCCCCATCCCAACCCTTTGCAAACTTCTGCAAACAAGGACAATGAGGTCCTGGGGGGTGGCAGGCAGGCAAGGCTGAATTCATGTACCACAAGAAGGCTGGGAAAGGACAACATGAAAATTCTGGACTCACATGGAACACAAGGCAAAGGCGAAGTCAGGTCATTAAAAAAAAGAATCATATTCAGATTACTAGTATATAGAAACCGGGTGTTATCGAGATGTTCCCAGGGAGAAGCTAAATATGTGACTCTACTTCACCGCTTATAGGTATGGGCTCACAACACGATTTAGTGCTGATGGTAAGAAATACCCATAATAGTCATACAAATACAAGGGTATTTTTATTTATTTTATTAGATTTATACCCTGCCCATCTAGACAGATAGTCTACTCTGGGCAGAAAAAGGTAGCACGTGAGGGAGAAGACTAGGCTAAAACCCTTCTTCTTGACTTTTAGTTTTCTCTGTGCAGCAGACAATTCTTCCCTGGTGGAGCAGTGGAGAGGAACTTTTGAGCTTCCATACATTTTGGATGAAAGCTTCCACAGTCCCCATGTTGGCTGAGACTTCTTGGAATTGAAATCCAAAATGTCCAGAAGGCCGGATGTTCCTTATTGCTACTATCGAGGAACACTCAAGAATGTGAACCCCCATATCTAGTCTGAAATGACACTGGGTAGACAAAATGCTGGGAAAAGAAAAGTAAAAAAAATACGTGGCACTTTAAAGAATACAAATTTCAGTGTGAGCTTTTGTGAATCTAAGTCCACTTCCTCTGACAATGGGGTACAAGCACATTGCCACTATCTTTATACAGATACTCTCAACCAGATGAGAATACAGATAATAGACAAAGTCACAATGATTCATTTAGACAGGAATGGGGTTATCAAGCAGTTAACTGTTTCAATTAACAGGTCTTGGCCACAGTGATAGGACTTGCTAATTGACCTGCAGGTGGAGTTGGCTGCTGAGATATGTTCTGGGACAGAGGTCAGAATCTCACACCTTTCGGTAACATTTTACGCCCATAAGCTACTACAAAAAGCCGGGTTATTAATATATGTTGTGAGGTAAGAAGCTTTGATCTCTATTGAGTCCCTTAGAGATTCAATTGAACTTTTTTATGTTGCCAACTTGTGCCTCTTGCGTGAGCACACATCACTGCTGTCTGAAATACTGCTTTCTCAAAATAAAACACCACTTTCTAATTTCTAACACCTCTAGAAGGTCACAGCCTGAAAAGCATTCAGAGTACAACTGTTGGTTTTTGTCAGAGTGAAAGTTCAGTAGGACCAGAGCCCATTTATACTCCTAAGAAGACAGACGGGCTCATAAAATGCAAGGGGAGTAAAAGAATTTGACTGCTAGGATGGAAACGAAAACTGGTCTTTGAAGGCAGCTATTCACCCTACAGCAGGAAACGCTAAACCAAGGCCCTGAGGGTTGGTCAAAGTAGGCCCTGAAATGATAAATAAAGCCAACTCTAGTGTGAGAGAAGCAGGTGGGTCAGGACAGAGATTCAAGTAAGCTATCTGAATAGCTCAGTGCATCAGAGCACCTGGCTGTGGAGCCAGGAGTTGGGTGTTTGACCACTTCTGAATACCCTGCATCAACAAAACTATGGGAAAAGTCATCACCATAAGTTAAAATCACTTTGATGGCAAGTAATTAAAATACCCTATAAGGGACTGCAAAACACTGAAAGTACACAATTACAGTACAGTGGTGCCTTGATTTACGAATGACCCGACTTACGACCATTTCGAGTTACGACCAGCTCCGGCTGCAAAATTTAGCTTCCACTTGCGGCTGGAGCTGCCAGTTAGGAACACAAAAAGGCAGGGGGAAAAGGCGGGAAGTTCAACTTGCTAACTGTTGGTGGCAAAGAGGCTGCTTCTTTGTTGCTCTTTCGCCCCAGCAGTTACAGAGTGTGCCATCCGAGGAAGCTTGGGACTGCCTGGCTTCTGCTTCTGAGTGAGAGTGTGTTTGTTTGCAGGGAGGCTTGGGACTGCCTGGTAAGGTAAGGTGCTGCTTTCTGCTTTTTAAAAACTGCCTGTTCTGGGTGGGTTTTGCAGAGTGGGTTTGGGCTGGGGGGGTTTATGTTTCTGTGCTGTTGTTTTGGTTTTTTTTGTGATTTTTTTGCAGCCCCAGCACCTTCCGATGGGGCTTGCTCTGTTGTTTATCTTTGGAAGACTTTTTTTAAAGCCCCAGCACCTTCGGGATTTGCTGTTGTTTATTTATTTATTTATTTATTTAAGCCCCAGCGCCTTCGGGGCTTGCTCCGTTGTTTATTTTTGGATTTTTTTGTTTTTGTTTTGTTTTTTGCAGCCCCAGCATGTTCCCATGGGGCTTGCAGTCTTTTACTTTTATTTTTGTTTTTTTTTTCCTTCTTCTTCTGGAACGGTTTAATTGCGTTCCAATGCATTTCAATGGGAAACGGTGATTCGACTTATGTCTATTTTGAGTTACATCCATCTTCTGGAACGGATTATGGTTGTAAGTCGAGGCACCAATGTAGCTGTTTCAGACTCACTGAGTTTCTCTGAGAGCCACATTTTATGGTCTCAGACCATAATTATTTTCCATTCTCCATCATCCCCATCCCTGTGATATCAGCCGCTCCATTAACAGCCTCTCACCAGCCGGATTGTGTCTTCTGGCCGCAAGAGCCCAACCATCTGCTGTAAATGCACTTCCTGCTGTCCGGCTGGAGCATCCTCTGCCTTCGGCTCCTGGTCGATGGAAGCTGCCGGACCCTCCTGCACAGACTCTAGCTTTTCTTCTTCTTGCAAGAGCAAAGCAGCTCCTTTGACCATGACGAAGCTGTGCCTGAAGAAAAGCAGGTGGGGGAGGGGGACAGAAGACAGATATAAAGGGGGAAAAACACCTCTCATTGTTTTAGAGACCACTGATGTAAAAAATAAAAATCGGACATGATTGCAGCGGAAAGCCAGCAGGGAGTTGCTCTATCTTAGGAAAAAGAGCTTGCCCGTGTCCCATGGGGACGAGGTTTAGAAAACAATTTGTGATTACAAAACAGCCTGGGAATCTGAAATGCTCGTGATGAGAGAGCCCTTGTGTTTGGAGGGAAACCAAAGAGAAAATTCAGCTGATAGGAATAATAATAGGAAATGCTATTACAAGGAGAATTTGGTTTCATTTATGATTCATATATATTTAGGGCATGGTATCCTTCCATACACTTATTTGGTACATATTTTCCGTAAGTAGACACTCTGCTTTACTCCCCACTGTTCTAAGGTTTTTTTTTCTGTACACTTATTGCTCTTTTGTTATGGGACAACACTGATGTCCTTCTTTATGACTGTGGTTCTCTTGGGAAATTGTGGTTCTGTCCCAATGCAACTTCAATTGCTACTTGGATTTTGGCTCTGTGAGTTTCAGATGGTAATGAGACTTAATAATTAGTAACTTCACACAGATACAGTTCTGAATTTTTTCACTGCAGAAATCCAGAACTTTTTAAAATAACTGTTAACCCCCCCCCCCCGCAAACCTCTGATAACTGTTCCTCTCTTAGCTGGGATACAACATTGTGCTATTAGCACTGATGGGCTCTAGTCGGGATGTTACACTACATCTAAACCTGAAGATTTTAAAAGGATGTTTACAATAGCCTGGTTCTGGACAACCATGAGGGTTGATGCTGGACTTTTGCATTTCCTTATATAAAAGGACAAAACAATAAAGGCCACCTCCTCACCGTCGCTGCAGCTGTCTTCTCCGCGAAGAAACATCTTCGTCCTGCAAGGGAATTCCAGGTAGAGGAGTCATTTTTGCTTCAGATCAGAGGTGAAGAACCTTCTGATGCAGGTGGTGGTGGGTGACTGCTAGCTTCCACATGCTCAGCACTGATACCCTGCTGAATTTCCATGCAACTTACCCTCCAGTTTCTACCATGAGCTTCCAGAGGCTGTGACAGTCTACCCAATAAAAGTAGTGGAATTCTGGTGAAGTAAGGCTCTGGCTCAGCCTTTCCTAACCAGCAATACTGCAGTCTTGGATTACAGCTCCCACCATCCCTAATCATCACAGCCAAATTGGCTGGAGATTATGGGAGTTGTCCCCCACACCTGGAAGGCTCAGGTTGAGGAAGGCTGCCCTTACTCTGAGTTGATGGAACTCCAAAAAGTATTTATTTATTTAACCTATATGCCACCCACACTACCCAAAGGTCTCTGGGTAGGCCTCTCGTCTTTTACTTTTCTTTGTCTAGGCAGTAGGGCAGAATAATACGCCGTCTGACTCATACAAATGCTATAAATGCAATTAAACCATAAACTATGCCCTGCTGGTGTCAGGCACAGTAAAGAAGGCAAGCACAAACTTGCCATCATAAAAGCATATGAAACACTGCACCAGATCAAAACCTTCCTGTTCCAGAAGGTTTTTAATTGAAATAATATCAACTGTGGGTCCTGATGGCAATTTTTAGAGCATTGTATTTTGATTGTATTTAAGTGTTTTTATCTTTTGATCCTTTTATTGAAATCAAATTGTTGTAAGCCGCCCAGAGACCTTTGGGTAGTGTGGGCGGTATATAAGTTAAATAAATAAATAAATAAAAATATTGTGGTGCCCCGCTTGACGATTACCCCGCTCCATGACGAATCCGCATTACGATGAGGTTTTTGCGATTGCAATACAATGTTTAAATGGGAAAAATTCTCTTTACGACAATCGGTTCCCTACTTCGAGAACCGATTCTTCACTAAATGACTATTTTAAAGCAGCTGATCGGCGGCTCTCAAAATGGCTCCCCGCTGTGCAAAACAGCTCCCCACTGTGTTTAGGACAGATTCCTCGCTTAACAGGCACCGGAAAATGGCTTCCCTATGGAGGATCTTCGCTGCACGATGAGGTATTTCACCTATTGGAATGCATTGAACCGGTTTTCAATGCATTTCAATGGGTTTTTTAATTTCGCAATGAGCATCGTGGCGCAATGGTTAAACCGCTGTACTGCAGCCAAAACTGTGCTCACGACCTGGGTTTCAAATCCCAGGTAGCTGGCTCAAGGTTGACTCAGCCTTCTATCCTTCCGAGGTCGGTAAAATGAGTACCCAGCTTGCTGGGCGGGCAATGTGTAGCCTGCATAATTAACTTGTAAACCGCCCAGAGTGCTTGAAGCACTATGGGGCAGTATATAAGCAGCACGTTTTGCTTTTGCTTTGCTTGACGATGATTTCGTTCTACAGCGATTTTGCTGGAACGGATTATCGTTGTCAAGTGAGGCACCACTGTAGAGATAGATAGATAGATAGATAGATAGATAGATAGATAGATAGATAGATAGATAGATAGATAGATAGATAGATAGATAGATAGATAGATAGATAGATAGATAGATAGATAGAGAGAGAGAGAGAGAGAGAGAGAGAGAGAGAGAGAGAGAGACAGACAGACAGACAGACAGACAGACAGACAGATAGATAGATCGGTAGGTAGATCGATCGGTAGGTAGGTAGATCGGTAGGTAGGTAGACAGACAGACAGATAGATGATGAATTAGGTCAGTGATCAAATCAAAAAAGGAAATGGTTGGGCCCTTTCCACAGCAGCCTGAGAGCAGCTTCTGCATCAAGTTTGTGTGTCAAAATCTGCAAAGCAAAGTATCACTCCATACAGCTGATGAAATGGAGGCTGGGACACAGAAGCTTATGATGTAAGCTTGTTCGTCTTTATGTTGCCACATAGCACTTATTGCTGTTTCCACTGCGAAGGACTAATATAGCTATCCCTCTGGAAATCTGTACCAGGAAAACTAGGTGGAATCCACATATTTATAAGTCACCTTGTAAATAACTAACTACCTTGAGTGCTGGAAATTTTGTTTTGGTGGAAAGGTAGGGTATAAATAAGACAAGATGATCATCCATCAGTGAGTGAGTCAATTCTGTTTGCACTCCTAGCTTTGGCAACAGAGAAGAATCCAGGATTCTGTTTTATAATGGCTGCTTTCATAAACTCTTGACCCACTTGGCTAGAACATATGCTCACAGAAAACTGGGAGCAAAGGGAAACAACTATAATATTATCCATTTTTCAACTCTATCCTTGTTCCGACATATATGGGATTTCCACTTATACCATAGCACTTACTCAGTTCTGAAGGCACTTCACACAGATTATCTCTGTTGACAACCCTATAAGGCAGACCAGTGTTGCTCATCCTTGCACCAAAGATGACAGGGCACAATGAAAAGTGACTTTTCCATGTCTACACAATAAATTTCCAGGTATAAACAACCCTGAAACCAAGGGCTTTCCAACTTAGATTCTCAGTTGCAACTCTAACACTCATTATTCTGTACCAAGTATGGATGTCTTACAGTGGGGTCTCTACTAAAGAACTTAATCCGTATTGGAAGGTGGGTTCTCAAGTGGAAAAGTTCTTATGTAGAATCTGCATTTCCCATAGGAATGCATTGAAAACCATTTAATCCGTATCTGCTCTTTTCCGTCCATAGAAACTAATGGGAAGCTGCTATTCCGCCTTCTGCCACTAGAGGGGGATATTTTTCTTTTTTTTTTCTTAGGTCAGGGAACAGTGTTAAAAGCACTTCTGACGAAGCTAATTTTGAAGCAATGGACTGAAAACCAATTAATCCGTTCTGGCTGTTTTTTTGTTATGTAGAGGTGCGTTCGTACATTGAAGCATTAGTTCCTATAGGAACTAATGCAAAGCTGGTTAATACGTACTCTACCACTAGGGGGAGAATTTTTTTTAACCTAAGATGACCTAAGGTTAAAAAAAGAGCAGGAAAGGTTTTTTTTCCTGTTCTTATCTAGGATTTCTGTTCTCCAGTAGAAGCAAAATTTAGCAAACGGAGCTGTTCTTAAGTAGAATTGTTCTTAAGTAGGGACGTTCTTAAGTAGAGACCCCACTGTATTTCTACCAAGCCAAGGACTTCCTATCTGCTATGCCAGGTGTTATGGGCTGTGAGATGGCAGACAACGGAGTGTTTGTACCCTAGTTCCATATAGCAGGGATAGCAATCATATGGCTGTTGGTGGACTGCAACTCCCATCATTCTTAACCCTCTCACTATGCTGGTCAGAGCTGACAGAAGATGAAGCAACATTTGGAGGGCCACATATTCCTTACCAACAAGATAGCAAAACCAGAAAGTTCATCAGACCCGTCACAATATATGGTTAGGTAAGGCTGGTCACAAATTGTGCATTAAAAACACCCCAACCTAGACTGAATCCTTTAATAAAAGTTATCTAGACCTAGGCTCTGTCACTGCCTGGCAGCAACAGGAAAACCTCCCTTACGTGCAAGGGCCAGAACAATTTCTCTTGTGGGCCACTTTCCATGACTTGTCTCCCTGGAATAGCTAATATTTTCCTGGACTATCCTTGAATTCATACTCTTGTATAACTTTATCTCTGTGCTTCCCAGTCAGCTGGCAATTTCCTGTGACATTATTAAGCATGAAAACAAAACAAACAGTCTTCCTGCCATTTCCTAATTGCCAGTTGCTTGCACAATGTCTCATTACACATTAAACCCAACCAGTCATGCAGTCTACCAAACTTGAGGTGTTAATTCAGGTGCCCTAGTTCAGCATTAAGCAATGGTATAACCCACTGCTGGTATTTCAGGCTGGATCTCTTTCCTTCTCTGAGGGAGGCTGCCATGCAAGGGACATTTTTGCTGCTCTCCATGGGTCTCTGATGTTGCAATCAGCAAAGAGCAGGCAGGAAGTGGCAGATGGTGAAACTCACTGACATGTCACTCTTATTGCCCACTTCTCCACACAGGATCCAGAGCTGTCAGAACACTGATTAGAGAACGCCCCCCCCCCCCATTCACAGGGACACCAGGAAAGAATGGTCATTGGACACTGGCATCCTTTTGATTGGGCTCCTAAATTGTTCCCTTACAAGGAGAAACTGGTACTGGAGAAAGCTCGGAAGGGAAGGGAAGAGCTCTACAACAAGCTATCCTCTGTTGGAAAAGAGACCCATGTGAAAAGAGATGAATGTTGCTTTTCACAACTGGCCTCTTCTTTTTGTTGCTTACCACAGCCAGCTGAGTTTCAAAGGGCCAGCCTTTCAGAAGCCAGACTACCCCTCTCTTAATACAAGGTACAGGTTGGTATAATCAAACACCTGCTGCTACAACAGATTCAACCACACATTCAAGTTTTCCTCCAACCTGGCATCCTCCACGTATGCTGGACTATATCTTTCATCATTCACATGGACAGTGATCAAGCAGCCATGCTGATTTAGGGATATGGGGTTTGTAGTCCAATGTTTTTGGAGTGTGTTTGCATTTTGACTATGTCTTTCTTCCACCATTTAATCACTCAGAATAATGGCCGCCGCCACCCCCCCCCCCCAATTTTGCATTCCTCTAACTTCTATGAGGACCTCTTCAACTGTATGCTTAATATCCTCCACAAAACATGCAAAGGCTGGCCTTTAAAAAAGAAGAAATCCATTTTTGCTTATTTTTGGCTGTCCTGATTGCAAATCTGGCCAAACTGATTGCAGACTTTCCATTACTAGAAATATTCTTCCACACTCTGGAGCCACCAAGGCGGGCCTACAGGGCCCCAGTCTTTGAGCCCATGACCCAGCCCCACCTCCCCGCAGGCCTAGCAAGTGGTTAAACTACCAGAGGGTAAACAACCTTTACGGAGAAGTTAGAATGACTGGCTGGAACGGCGCAAGGCTGTTCAGTCCCAACATTTATACCCTCTGCTTTTCCACTACAATGAGCCTTCCAGGCGGCTAACGATGAAACGCAAATCTATTAAAAGTTGCAGATAAAAACCCAGTGCATGGCAGCAACGAGTCAGCTGAGACGTGCGTCTCTGAAGAAAGAAGGTCTTGTTTTCCCTCCAGCCAAAGGCGGACAGAGACGGTGCCAGCCTGTTTTGCCCTTGGCCCAGGAGGCTAAGAGGACACCCACCCGGGGCTGTGGAGGGGGCTCCCGCCACCCTGCTCCCTCGCCTGGGCCGAGAGGCCGGACAGGAGGCACTGCGGAAAACCTCGGCCTTCGACGCCCCCGCCACGTTCCTTAAATTGCCCTCGTTTCCCGACGGCGCCCCCTGCAGGAAAGAGCGAGAACAATGGCCCTTTCCGCGGAGAGACCCTCTGGCACCCGGCTTGCAACGGGAGATACGAAACGGACGGCGTGCCGAGTGCCTTCGGGGGAAAGGCAACAGGGTGGAGCGGAGGCATGCCCAGGAAGCGGGGGTGGAGGACGGGGGCAGCGGAGACAGGATCGCGGTGAGGCGGCTCCAAGGTGCGGGGGGGGGGTCCCTGCGCGGGCGGGGTGTGGGAAGCCCTGCTTCTCTGGGAAGGGGGGGCACCGCTCACCTTGCAGCCGGTGGGTGTCGAGTGGCCACTCCCGGAGGGGGAGCGACAGACCGTCACCAGCGCCATGCGCCCACTTCCTCCGCTCCTCGCCGAGCGCTACGGAGGATCGTGTCCTGGGGAGCCCGCGCGGCCGCAGACGGTCTCCAGGGGGCGGAGGGAAGGAGCCCCTCATTCGCTGGCCCCCGAGGTGGGAGGACCTGCCCGACATAAACTTTCCCGTCTCTGCCGACGGGCTGCCGCTTCGAGGAAGCAGCGCCCGGGCGAGCTGCAGCGAAGGCAACGGCGGAGGGACCGTCCTTGGCGAGGCGGGGAGAGGGGAGGTCCTTAAAGGAACAGGCCCAGGAGGCGAGAGCGTTTCTTCTCACCCCCCCCGCCCCGGAGGGCACGGCAGGAGGGAGAAAGGCAGGCAGGGGAGTGCGCGGAGCCGCAGCCCCTCCGACAGCGGTTTGCTTGGGTCAAGGCTCAGCCGGGGCGCCTCGCTGAAGGAAGAGGGAGCCTTCATTCGCGTCAGGAAAAGGAGAGCGCCTCGGAGGATACGCAGAGTGTCTTTCCCCGCCCCCCCCGGGTGGACTAGAACCTCGGCACACCTCCGCCACCTCGCTGCCCTGTGCCAGGTCGTTCCCCTCGCCGTGCCAGGGTAGCGCTCCCATTCCCCCCCCCCAGGGCCCCGCTCTTTCCAGAAATTACTCCCATCGAGTAGAAGCGCAGCACCTCCGAGCGGTGGCTGCTGGGCTGGCACGGGAGGGGAGAAGACAGCACAGGGCCGTGTGTGGACGGTGTGCTGTGCAGGGTATGGCCAGCCACGCGCTTCTCGTTAAGCTGAGGAGAGGGAGACCTCACTGCCGCCCAGCTGATGTGATGGCCGGGGGACCGGGGGGGGGGGGGGACGACGGCGACTCCCGCGCTCGTTTCCATGCAAGCAGATTCGAAACCTGACGAGCGCCCTGACACCGAGTCTGAAGTTCAACGAGAAGCCTCCGCCCGAGTGGGAGCGACATCCCAGGCTTCCTGTATGTCAAATGAATTTAAAACATGACTCAGCAAGAGGTTGAGCAAGTAAGCCGAGCATCCCAGCCCCGGGAAGCCGCACCGACGCCTCTCCTCCCCGCTCGTCCTCAACCACGACGCATCTAGGGATCGCGCCACTCATTCATCACGAAATGAGCCCATCTCCTTGGGTCCCACGCGCAAGGAGGAACGGCAAAAGGCGCCGGCAAAACAGCATCCGCTTCTCTACCAGGGGAGCCGGGCCTGCTGAGGATCAAAGGGCGGAGTAAACGGCGCAGTGCTGAAAGTCTTTGCGGAGTGGCGCCGGGGGGACGGAGGGAGGGAAGAGGGTTGAGGAAGGCAGCCATCAATCGGCTGGCAGGTCTTACCTGTCTCTTTAAAACAGCCTCCCCCCGCGGGGTGTTTCGGTGCTAAGAATGACTGAATTACAAACCCCACCAGCCCCAGCCGTCATGGTCACGGAGCGAGGCGTCCCGAGGGAGCTGCATTCGGGGAAGGCGGCTTAGAAAGCTCAAATCGCAACAAGCGCTGGAAGCAGCTTTGATTCAACCCAGTCGTTTTAAAGCGGCTTGAATAAATTGCCCCCCCCGCCGCGTTTGTGAATTGTTAGAAGGGGGGGCAGTACCTTACACACAGTTCACAGATCAGTTCTTTTAGCAAGCAAACATTACATTCCCTATTTAGTTTAGAGAGTGATCAATTCAACAGTGGATTGAGAATGTGCTGCTCATACCTGGGCCAACTCCTTTATTTATTTTTGTAGTCAATGTAAGTTGCTGGATAGCTCAGTGAGTCGTCTAGCTGCAGAGCCAGAGGTTGGGAGTTCAATTCTCTGCTGTGCCTGCTACTAGTAGAAACAGCCTGTATGGCCTTGGGCAAACTGCACAGTCTCAGGACACCCCCCCCCCCCCCAGAAGAAAGGAATGGTAAACCTGTTTTGTATTCAATACTGAGAAAACCCCGAAAAAGGTGGCCATAAGCCAGAATTAACTTGGCAGCATGCACATATTTTAAGTTGCTTCATCCTCATCTTGTTATATGCCATCCAGTCGGGTCTGATGTATGGCCACCCTAGCAGTTAATGACCTCCAGAAAGTCCTGTCGTTAAGAACCCTGCATGGGTCTCATTTCCAAAGAATCTCGCTTCATCTTGCAACATCCTGACATAGCTGGGCTTGCACTTTGGCTTGTATTTGTTCTTGCTGGATAGCTCAAGTCGGTTTAGTCGTCTGGTTGGGCATTCAATTTCCCACTGTGCTTCCAAGTTTTAGCTGTGCTACGTAATACCCACCATGGCACAGACAAAACTTCGGAGTGATGAGTCACAACCGCTATCTGTAATGAGGTTTGGATGGGTAGCAGCAAGGCAGAGCAGTTAAAAGGAACACAGCAACTAGGAACAAAGTTAGAGCACTGGGCAAACAAGTGACATTTCCTGATTACTCTCCTTTTTAAAAGGCCTTTTAGAGGCATTTTGACCATTTTCCAAGTATCCATTTGTGAGGAGGCTTAATACAGCAAACAATTTTACTGCTCCAAAATGGGGTAGAAAGAGGAAAGGTTGTGCCAGGTGATGTCGGCCAAAGAGTGGGCAGTGGACTGAGAAAGAGGAACCGGACAAAAGAGGTAGTGGGAAATGTACAGACTCTCAGAAAAAGGCAGAAATAAGGCAAGGGACAAAACTGATGAAATGGGTGACTTGTGTTGCTTAATCTGGAGTCACTATATGCTGGGGGGCAGGGCGGAGAGAGAGGAATGCATGCTTGAGGACTAGCTCAAGAATGGCTAAAGCAGGGGTGGGAAATATGTGTTTCTCCAGATGGTCGCTGACTATAGCTTCCATCTGCCTTGCTATATAATGATCAGGGAATAAATGTTAGTAAGCGGAATAAATGAGGCCGTTGTGAGAAGTAGGGACCAGAGAAAACAATGACTGGTGTGGAAAAATTGCTAGTAAAGGGGTCTAAGTCCTTTTCAGAGCCCTGAGTCATGAGGATGGGGAGGGCATTATAAGATGACAGGACCCCCCCCCCCCACAGGAAATCCGGAACATTGTGAACAAAAAGCTCATGAAAACTGTAAGTATGGGTGGTGAGCAGTTCACACAGTGATGTAAATGAGCCAGATCTCATTTTGACTGCAGGCTTCCAGTTTTGAGAAATGGAATTGTCATCCCCCCTTTTTTGGGGTGTGTGTGTGAATCACCTGGAAATATTGCTGAATTGCAACTCCTACTAGATCTAGCCAGCATATGTGGTGAAGTATGGAAGTCCAATCATGTCTGAAGAGGCACACGTTGCCCACTCGTGGTCTGGAAGGTTCCTACATATGAATCTTCCCAGCCTGTTACGTTCTAGGTTTCTTAGACTCCAACTGTATGGAGAAGACCACCGTACATGATGGATATCAAAAACTACTGTGCACACAATTTCAGGACTGTACAATGTGTAGACTTTCAGATCTCGTTGAACTGCAGCTCCTTGCTCCCTTTGTGAGGGGATAATCCCTGTCCCGCCTCTTGAGGATCAGAAGTTGCCCTCTCTGAAATCAATCAGCTTCTTCAGGGCTTTACATATAACGTTGCGAGATGAGCCACAGAAACATGAAAATACAGTGGACCTTGTTTATGGTGAAGAGCCAGCTGCGTGGCTTGACACCAAGAAAGAAAAAAGGGAAGACCATCACAAAAAAGCTGGCTTCGTAGTTTTATTTAGTAGTTCCTGCTGCCCAGAGCCCCCTGTTGTGCCTGGTCTCCAGACGACAGGAGAAAGCCACTCAAGAGTGGGCACAGCTGTTCCCTTTAGACCCACTGGGTTCTAGTTTTTTTTTTAAAAAAAACAAATACACACCTCCCACTCCCCTTTCTTGTATATATCCTCAGATATATAAATAAAATAAATTAAACTTCAGGGCAGGGGAGGAGTGGGGAGAGCAGCAGCTCACAATGAGGAGTGGAAAAATGCAGGACTGAAAATTATTCATCACACCACCGCCTGGCTTCAGAGCTCACTGCAAACATCTGCGTTATGCATCAAGGTTCAAGATACGACTTCCCCTACAAGCCAGCCCCATTTGCAAGGGCAGAGAAGGCAGTGCACTTGTTTCAGTCTCAGAAAACATCATGCTCATGCTGAGTAATTAAAATTTCCCCTACTTCTTCCTCTTTTTCCACTCCTATCAGCCTGCCCCTCCTCACCTCCTTCTCTCTGCCCCACTCTGTGCTATATAAAACATTTCC
The DNA here is from genome assembly GCF_051106095.1 of Pogona vitticeps. Classification (NCBI taxonomy): domain Eukaryota; kingdom Metazoa; phylum Chordata; class Lepidosauria; order Squamata; family Agamidae; genus Pogona; species Pogona vitticeps. The sequence goes on from NC_135783.1 coordinate 244,876,449, forward strand.
TCAGTGAAGAATGAGGAATATAAAGCAATTTAAAAAAATCTTACAGGAAATAAGACCAGAGGATGAAACTGCATGAGTCCCAGAAAATGCAGAAGGTGCTGTCTTCTCACATTGAGCCTGTCCCCAAGAGGAAAGGGGGGCAAAGCATGGAACCCACCCCACCCACCCCCAGAGATTAAAAATACAATGATGGCAAGGACAGTTAGGCTGGGCGGTGTGAGGCTTGAGGGAGGCAAGGGGCCCCTTGCTGGCAGGCTGGGACGCTACTTCTCCGTCAGGGAGAGCTGGAGGATACGTTGCAGCTCCTCGTCTTCCTCACGGCGTTGACGCTCCCGTTCCTCCTGCTCCCTGGAGGACAGCTCCATGGCCAGACGCAGCTGCTCATCAAAACTAGGATACGGTGGAGGCAAGTTGGAGGAGCTGCCCCCAGTGCCACCGTTAGTGCTGAGAGCTTGGTTGCTGTCGGGAGGAGGATCTCCGTTGCTGCTCCCGGACTCTGCTGTGCCCAGGCCTGGCCCAGACTGAAGGAACATGCTCTCTTGGATGGCTCTGGAAAGAGCAGAAAGTATGGAAGAAGAGCCATGAATGAAAAGGGTGCCCAACAACTGCTCAGCAGCACTCCCACAGGCCAGCCTCATTCCACCTTCCCTCCCAACAGGCCACCCTCACTCCACCACCCTCACTCTCTCTCTCTCTCCCCCAGCCTGAGACCAACCTCATTACTGGACTTTCTCCATCCCCATCCAAGGGCCCACAGCCTACTGGCTGCCAATGAAGATGAGTATTTAATGGGATACTCCTCTTTGAATCCAGTTGTACATATTATAGAAAAGTCCCAACTCCAACAGCTTTAGAGAAAATGAATGTTCGGATAGACTTCTGTGAGTAGGTGAAACTGTGCATTTTGTACATATGTGTCTGTTCTACCTCTGATGTCCCAGAGACTCTACATGAGTGGCTGACAACATGTGGCCTTCCACGTTTTGGACTTCAGCCTCAGCAATCCTTGACTATTGGCCATTCTGCCTGGGGTTTCTGGGACTTGAAATCCAAAGTAATGATCACTGGATTACATTGTTGTTGCAAGGGTTCTGTCTTTCATATTTTCAAAATTGATTTACATTAAAAATCAATTATCCAAACAGAAATCAACAAACACTGCATTATGAATTAGGCTAATTCTTCAACTTGTATAACTTATACAATTTCATTCTGCATCTGCTATCCACTGAGAGAGTAAAGGGCAATGCTAGACAACTGTTGCTACTTATAACATACAAAATTTGGCTCCCCTCCTCCTGAGATTTCAGTAGACATCATATACATACTTTAAAGTCTGTCACCACTGTCATATAGGTCAGAAGTATGTTGTTTAAATGGAATGAAGGGCTTAGTAAGCCCGGGGACATTTTTTGTGTAAAGAGAAAAGCTGTCCTGGACTTAAGAGTAAAGAAATGACAGATGGAGGGGGGGGGGATAAAACCATTTTATCTTGCCACACATTTCCTACTGTAAATTAATCCTTTTACATTAACAGCTACCTTTCACTTTGGGTAGTTCTAAACACAGAAATTCAAAGTTAAGTGAATCGGCTCATTTGTGGGAAAGTGGCTTGCTGGGGCTGTGGGAGACACTGGGGTGGCACACAGAGGAAGGACAAATGCTTCCTGCCTGCAACTGCAGCAGTTTCTCCAGTCTAAAGTCTGCATGTGCGCACACATGCACACACATACACTTCTGCCTCTTAAAAAAAAGGCTGCTGGGGTTTGGGGTGCACATTTGATGGCAACCTTCAGCTAGGCACTCCTTTCAGGGTGCTAAACTTCATAATCTACAAAATGATGTACTTGCAAAATATGACCATGGGTCAATGCCATAAACCCATGCGGGAATGGGCAGGGAACGAAAAAATCCAATAAAGGTTGCAATGAATTGACTGATGAATTTCAAAAGCTTTCCATCAACTAGGTAGCAGATAAATACAATAAATACTAGTTTTTAATATTAGTACTTATGTAAATTCCAAGTGACAATGGCTATTTTACAAAAGATATGGCTCCCCTTTGCCCTCATTAGGCAGTCATATGTTATTTAAAGCATATGGTGCACTATGGGCACAATCCTGTTTGTGTTCCTTAATACCACATAATCTGAATTGCGAGGCAGAAACATTAAATTTAAAGTAGATTTTAAAAGCTTCCTAACCCCACAGATTCCACCCCAGATGAAGGACAGGGCAGAGGCAGAGGTGTTAAATGCAGGAGCCTCGCAAGCTGAAAGAGACCAATTCCCCTGTCTTACTGGACTGAGCAGTCTGTCCGGGGAGGCCTGGCCAAGGGAGCAATGGGACTAATGTGCCCAGTGAGAGAGTGTTCTCTCAGTGATCATGGTCAATCCTCATTGTTCACACCAGGAACATGGATTTCTGGAAAAACATATTTTCCTTAAGGTCAAGCTACCATTGCTGGGCTTCCCTGAAGTCCTGTTTAAGAAAAAGAGAAGGGCACACTCTGCTCACAGGATGAGGTATGCCATGCTTTGGTCGGCTGCCCCCTCCTTCCTCTTTCATTCTTCTAACAGCTACTCCAAGGTTGTGCCTACTTGCTCAACTGTGCTGTGCCCCAGGGCTGCTGGCACAGTTCCCACCCACCACAGGCTATCCGCTGCTTCAATCTCCCTCCCGGTCCTGTCCAGGTTATTTGCTGTCCCCAGCATAACCGATCTTCTGTTTCCCCATTGATGCTGACATTTCCTGCTAACATTCCCATTGTCCAACATTCAATCAGTCTGCCCATGACAATCGTTTCTTAATACCTATGCACTGCTGGATGTTGTTATGCATTCTTTTTGTTTGGCACAAAACAAAATGGTGTCAGAGGACACAGGGAAATCCTTTAAAAAGGTTCTGCCTGCCTGTCATATTCTGAAGGGGAAAATAAACTGTATAGTATTCATATTGACTGTATATCCCAAAATTCTGATTTTTAAAAATTCCAAATCTGAATTCTGAATCTGAATTTGGTGCTGGTGTACATCCCTAAATTGGCCTTAATTTACGTAACTGTATAAAAGAGATAAAACTCCGGTCTGAGGACTTGAGACTTATTTCATACCTCTGCTGGCACCGCTCCCCCCACCACCTCACCAACTTTTCAAATTCTTTGCTGTAGCAGCTGCTGCAGCAAAGGGAACAAAAGAGAGCCAGGCAGGTGGGTAGCATGTATGTGTGAAGGGACAGAGTGGGTCTGTTTCTATGTGAAAGACTGTGTCTTTCTATGTGAAAGAAAAAAGTGTGAGGAAGTGATGATCTTAATTGAAGAAATGATCACTCCTTGCAACATATCAATTACCTTCGCTTCCTAGAGATTCATATAAGAAAAAGATACATTATATGGTGATTGTGAGGGACCATTCTTGCTCCATTTGCTGCTGGCTCTGGCCCCACCACCTCTAACATGTACCCTGACAGATTATCTCTTAGAGACTGTCTCCCCTCCACATGAAAATAATTACCCTTCTGCTGGCACATGCTCTATAAGTGAATCCAGACTACTTTCTGCTTTTTGCCAGGTAAACACTTACCGTTCCAACTGCAGTTCCTCATCATAAGGTGGAGGATTGGATCCTGGCCGTGTGTTGGTCAGAGCTTCCCAGATGGTGACCTGGTGGTGTAATGTATTTATTTAATTATTCATTTGATTTATACCCCGCCTATCTGGACCACCGGACCACTCTATGTACATGTTAAAATCATGAACAGGAGAGAGCAGGAGAGAGAAAGGGGGAGACTGATGTATTCTCCAGTTGCAGAAAACATCTGAGGCTTCTTGATTTTTTTTTTTTAAATTATCTGTCACATTCATATCCTGCACTTCTTCCAGGGAACATACGGCTCTTCATTTCTACTTTTCCCCACACAACAACCCTCTTGAGGTAGGACAGGCAGAGTATAACTAACCCAAGCTAACGGCCAGTGAGCCTCGTGGCCAAACAGTGAGTTGAGCCTTGATTTCCCAGGTCTCATCCCAACACTCTCAAGCACTACACATCACTGGTTTTTAACTCAGCCACTATCTTGGCCTCACAATCACTCTACCACCCGGCACACTTGTGAAAAGAAAGTAAGGAAGTGTTAATAAGATGGAGATTTATAAAGCATTCTCCTAGCCCTACAATTGACAGCCAAGACTTTTTTCTTGAGTGCCAACATCTCAAAGATAGTTTCCTATGTCACACAGACCAACATTAACCTGGTACCTTGTACCAACACAACTCTTGCCAACATGTGCCCTAGGTAGAAGAATCGGTTAGCTATTCTAAATGGGCCCTGAAACCCTCTAGCAACACAGGCCAGCCCAATCACCTGGTCTGTTTCTGTGCCAGCATCCAGAAGGCTTTGCTGGATGGCAAACTGGAGCAAGTCATCATCTTCATCCCTCATGGGTTCTGTTCGGCCCGCGCCCAGCATTGTGTAGCCCTGGGGTACCTCGAATACCACTGGGTCCACCTCACAAGGAAAAGGGTACACTAGGGACAAAGAGAAAGGCATCACGATGGTTAGCATGCTTGCCAGGGAATTAGAAACACTTGTGTCCTGTCTCACCAAGGACCAGCCCCTTCATCTCTTGCTTACCCCAAATGGGTGAATACATGCCCAGGAATTCACATTGCAGTCACTGCAGTATGTCTGATGAATTTCAGCTTCTGATTAAAAGGCATCATTGGGCAGAGTCTAGCCCATGGGCCGCACGTGGCCTCCTAAGCCAATATGTCTTAATCTCTACCCAAAAATTAAGAGGCAGATCATTTTTCTTACTGCAAAGCTTCTAGGACTGGTTATTTTTCTGTGTCTTCTTCTCTCCCCTGTATTTAAATTGTTGTAAGCCACCCAGAGACCTTTGGATAGTGTGGGTGGCACATAAGTTAAATAAAATAAAATAAAATAAATAAAATAAACCAAAAAAACCTCACTACTGAAACGGGACATTGGGATGCTTCTTGTTTTGGGGACTGATATGGCCCATCATGGGTCAAAAAATTGCCCCAAGACCCATGGATTATGCCCAGCCTGGTATATACACATGGTATCAGGCAGAGGGAAGAACCTCAGATGAAGGTTCATGGTACCTGATAGAGATCTTAGAACAGATGTTGATCAAAATCCTGAAACAATGTGGGCATTCTTAAAATATTCTTGTCAGCTGAATCAATGGGATCCTGAAGGAGTCTCTGTCCCAGAAACTGTTTACTTGTCCACAGGGAAGGAGGATCATCCTTTATCAACCTCACTTCCAAGTCTACTTCTTGCAGAAGCTCCTCTTCCTTCCTCTCTCAAAAATTTGGATCAGTGAAATTGCTCAAACCACTGGCCTTGTCCCAATGCGGCTTCCCATGAACCAAGGCCCCAGTACCTACCTTTGGTGTTATTGGTGGCCTCTGCTCCAGCACTTGCTGCCTCTTCCGTGGCAGTTCCTGGAGTATGGGTGGGAGTACAGATCCGTACGGAACTCAGCGGCTCGTCACAGCCACATAAGTTGCTAAAAGTGATCCGGGCGTTCAGCACATGGAAGAGGGGGATCTCTGAAAAGGAGGAGAAAGGGGGAACATACAAAGAAGATGGTTGGTTGTGTGTGTGTGTGTGTGTGGATGAAAAATCTCTACTTCTAAGCTTTTTGATGTTTTCCTTTTTGAGCTGTCAAATACAAGCCCTTCTGGATCAGACCCAAAGTCTATCTGGTTCAACATCTTCCTGTCACAGTGGCCAATCAGAGACCTAGGAGGAGCCCACAAGCAGGACACAAATGCAACAATACATTCCTGCCTGTGTTCCCTAATAACCGGTATTCAGATGTATAACCTTTCCCATACTGGAGGTAAAATCTTGAAATCAAGAAGAGTAGTTGTTGATCTTTTCCCCACCATAAAAGCCGACAGCCCTCCCCACCACCACTTTTATCCCACTTTTACTGTCTGCCCCTCCTGGTACTCTCAGTCCAGTTCCTCTCTTCTACAGCCAGTTGTCTCTCACCAATTTTGACCGGGAAGCCAGGAGGCAACTTGAGGGTGATGAAGTCACGCAGCTTGGCAAAGTGGGCATTACTAATGGCCATCAGGTCAATGATGGGGGTCACTTGCTCCACCAGGGAGAGGGGATGATCTTCACAGAGCCACAAAGTGGCCTTGAACCTAACAAAAAAGGAAACACATCAGACTCACCACAGACCCATTCACGACCCTCCACTAGTTAACATGCTGAATTTGGGGAAGTCATCCTTTTGAACTGCAGCATTCAGAATCCCCCAGCTTGCAAGTCAAGTCTCCAAGCTAGCTGGGGGGATTATGGGAACTGATGCCCAAAAAGGGCCTCTTCCAAGTTCTGGAGAGACGAGGCTACTTGAATGGGTAAATATCAGCTGGTCTTCCCCTTCTTACTTCTCCCCTGGTATGTCCTGCTTTGCAGAGCAACCCTTGTTGAAGTCACATACCATGCCTTCCATACAGGCTTCTTACTTTGCATCTGCTATCCCATCCTGCCTTGCACCCCTCTTCTCCTGCCCTCACCAGGCTCACTCACCTCTGCACCTTGCTGGACATCTCTATAGGGCGGCCAATATTGCGAGACTCCAAATTGAAGTCAGGGTCAAAATATTCCTCTGGAGTAATAGATGTCGGGTTGGTGGGGCTGGCTGACTGCTGCACTGGGGCCTGCAAAAGTGTAGGGGAGTAGAGTTTAGTTCATGTAAAAGATTCCAGCAGTTCCTGTAAATGCCCAGACTCTCCATTCACAAACCCTTCTCCCTGCTCTAGCGTATCCCTCCTCATTGACTCCACGGCCCCAGCATCCTGTTTCTGCATGTAGGGAAGGGATTGGACCTTGCCACTCACCCCATTCTGGGCCGCATGCTGCTGGGCAATCCCCAAAAATGACTGGAATGGAGTCTTGGAACCTGGATGGCAAAGAGAAGGCACTCCAGAGAATGAGTCCTGGCCTGATCTCCGAAGAAACCCTTCCCTTCATCTCACTGCCTAAAACTATTCAACTGATAGTTATATTTTTTGATTATTATAAAGTGCTCCTATCCTCACTACCCAAGCCACAGTTTGATGTAGCCTTTAAGCTCTGAAACAACAAGATACAAGAAAGGACAAAAAAACCCAACAACAACAGTTATCGTATTATTAACAGGCAGACATAGATTATAAAAGCTCTTAGAGCAAACTTAACATGACACCCGGGATAAAATCAGCAGCAAAATCAAAGGCAAAAATAAATGCCTACTGAAAAGGGAGACTACCTGAGCAGCGGTGGTAACCTGCCATAGAGGAGGCAAGAATGGCCTCAAGCATCCAAAACATGACTGGAGAAAAGATGCTCTTTCTTTTTTTTAGTAGCAACACCCATAGGCTGTGATCCCCCCCCCCCAACATTATACACACACGTGTGTGTGCATGCATTTTAAATACAATTCAGGAATAACAATAAGTAGAATCTGCCTAGTACAGAGAAATCTGGTGACATTCCTCATCATTGCAGCAATATTCTAGGAAAAGCTGTCCATGCCAAAGTAACTATGCCCTGAATTTTGACATTTTTGGGAGTAAGTCAGGGATCCTGGTCCTCCTGACATTCTTGGACTGCAACTTCCACCGTTACTCTTAACTGGCTATATGCAGTGAGGCAGGCAGGTGCTTCAGTTTGATGTCCACCATATCTAGAGCGCCACAAATTCCCTGCCCAACCCCACACCGGCTAGAAGGGAACTGGAAATGCCAGATTTAAGAGTCCTTCCAAACTTTGCCATTCTGTTATGTTGGCTAGGAAGAACCCAACATGAGAGAAGAGACTTACCTCGTAGATCAGTGTAGTGGGAGGAGGGAGCAATTTTATTTACAGTGGTGCCTCGCTTAACAATGTTAATTGGTTCCATAAAAAAAATCGTTATGTGAAAACATCGTTAAGTGAAACACCATTTCCCATAGGAATGCATTGAAAACCGGTTAATCCGTTCCAATTGGAACAGATTAATGCTTGCAATCATTAGCCCACCTCCTGAAACCTATGCAAACTTAATTTGGTGTTGTTCTGAGTCGTCGTTAATTTTTGGTGATTTTTTGTTTTCTCCATTGAAAGCCTTTGAACGGACCATTCAAAGGCTTTCAATGGAGAATTAAAAAAATCACCAAAAATTAACAACGACTCAGAACAACACCAAATTAAGTTTGCATAGGGTTCAGGAGGTGGGCTAACGATTGCAAGCATTTAGAACAGGCTTCAAACAGTTTAAGACACTTTTACAGGAGCGAAAAAGGGACATCGTTAAGTGAAATTCCCCCATAGAGAACATCATTAAACAATGGGGGAAATTCCTCAAAGAAACCCATCGCTGTGTGAATTCATCGTTGTATGAAGCAATCGTTGTGCGAGGCACCACTGTATTTCTTACATTTATACCCCACCTTTCCTCCGTGGAGTTCACAGGGGCATAAAAGAGGCAATTCCCACTCATTTTACTCTCACAAGAAGCCTGCAAGGTAGGTTGGGATGAGAGACTGGCCCAAGGTCATCCAGTTAGTTCCATGGCTACGTGGGATTTTGAAGTGGGGCACCTCAGTTCTAATCTGGATTCTAAACACTGAAACGTTTTCCCCAACGCCTCCTTCCATTTCTATCAGTACTACTGCTGGTGCCACCACAGTGTGCAGCAATGGCAACAAAGGCTTCGGTGTTTGTAGCACGCTGGCCGGCAAGAGCAGATCTTTTTCTCCACTAGTGGACTTCCTTCTCCATGCACAGAGATAGGGTTTTTTTGTTTTGTTTTGTTTTCTGCTAAATTTTACAGCTTTGGAGACACCCTTCCAGAGAGTACAGACAGGAAGGGAAGCCTTTGAGGACCACGATGGTGATGGGAATGAATTGCTTAACAGTGCCAGGCAAAGCCTGTTCTCTGCTGCCCTGTTACCATCTACAGTTGAGAGGTGTGATATAAATTGGACAAATAAAAGAGAACAAGCAAATTAGGAAGAGAAAAAGAAGTGGCCCATCCTATGAGCGGTACACAGAACAAAGCACTTCTAAGGCTCCGTTGCTCTTCACAGCACTTAGCGCTAGCTTTCCGAAAGATGGGCATAAAAGTACGTCTGTTTCTCACATCTTCAGCCCTTCTAAAAACAAAAAGCATGTTTCAAACTTCTCAATCCTCCCCACACTACTATGAGGCCACGTTGGGTATGCCAGACTGGCATGCAAAAAAAGCTTAAGTCCTCTTCCCTGCTGTTACAAACCAGTCTCCACTTTGCCTCTAACCCCAATGCTTTTCAAATGTTCATCTCAAGCCTGCCTCCCAGCTCTGCTTAGGAGGGTAGTTCTCAAAAGGGCTTAAAGAAGGAAGGGGAGATGCATTAAGACAAGTCACCTGAGGCAAAAGGGCAAAACAACTGCATAAAATTAGGAACAATCCACCAGGAACTGAGTTTTCAAGGGTAGTTTTAGGGAATCCTTAGCAGCACAACAAGTCATTAGCTGAATCCATAATGTCACAACTGGAGAGGGTTGGGGAATGCTTACCTTTGTTGCGTGTTTTGTCCTGGTCTGACAAGTGCTCAGTGCGAGTTTTGGTGACAAGCTCTACATTGCTGGCACTGTAAACCTGAAGAAACACAGAAGCCATGGATGGCACCCGAACCCATTCCAAAAGCTAAAACTTTTAAGGGGAGAACTGTTCTCCTATCCTTTTGAAATGTTTGTGTTTTAACTGATTTTTTACTGGGGTTTCATTTTCTGCTTTTTAATAATTAACAGATTGTAATCATTCTTTAATAATGTGATTTTTCCATTTTCCACTTATTCTAACATTTGTGTTTTCCAGACTACTTGTAGACCACTCTGAATCTGTCTATAGGGAGAAAGGCAGGATAAAAATCAAGGCAATACATTAAAAAAATAAAGAAGTAAGATCTTGCACACAGAGGCCCAGTACTCGTGTTGGGGGATCATGCACCGAAGGATATGATATGACTGAGGAGGGCTGTACCTTGGCTTCATAGCCACTGATATTTTCCATTTTCTCAGAGCGCCAACCCCAGATGCCAGACTTATTCCTGAAGAGAAGGAAACATTCAAGTCAGTGGTGGAGAACTATTTCAGCCTTAGTTCGATTACTCCCCGGGAGTCAGCAAGGAGCTGAAGGACATCAGAGGTGAACCACTCTTATCCCAAGCTCCAGCTTCTTCCTCAGAGCCTGTCATCAATCCCCAAACTTTGCACTGCAGAGACGAATGCCTTTTTTTTTTTTTTTTGCAGCAACTGAACTGAAAATCCAAGCCCTTCTCGACAATCAGTAATGGATTATATGAAATGGGATTCCCAGCTGCTGCTGCTGCTGTTGACGCAAGGTAGCTCTTTCTGTAATGCTGAGTTGGGAAAACCCAGTGATGGTGGGACCTCAGGAGGAAGAAGAAGCAGGTAGGCTGAATGGGGCTGTTCATGGACTATATTTGGCCCAGGGGCCAAAGGTTCCCCATCCCTGCCCCAAATCAAGCAACAAACAGCCTATTAGATAGGAGACACTTCTACCTTTTCCACCTAAAAATGCTGGTTTCAAAATGCCAGCTTCTTTGTTCTCCACTCCATGAGACTCACACTCCTGCACTTCTAGATCTGCCCTTAAAAGACAGACTAGGAAGCAGTAAGTAGAGATCATCTCTGGGCCAAATCTTGCCCTCTGAAGGGTGAGATGTCTCACCTCCAGTTCCAAACCAAAGGCGAAATAAAGATGTTGTCATGTGGCATTTATGCTAACAAGGCTGAAAGCTATTTTAGTGGCAGGGCCGAGAACTTTGGACCACCTGTTCTCTGGAAAAGCTTGCTGTTCAAGGTTGTGGGCAGACTTCCTTCCCCCCAAATTTGGTCCCATCTCAACTGTGATCTCATGTGTCTCATTTAACTATCATATCAGATATAAGAAGACAACCCTGCAGGATTTAGCCCATCAACCGGTTTTCCTCAGTGGCTTACCAGATCCCCATGGGAAAGTCACAAGTAATCCACAGTAACTGGTATTCAGAGAAGAACTTGGGAAAGGGATTTCTGGAGTACAGCCTCCAAAATCTCGTAAACATGTAGCTAGTGGCCATGTGGAAACTTGGGAAGTTATAGATAAAAAGGCCCCATTTCCCAGCTCAGAGGCCTGTCACCTCAAATACTGGAGGGAGCATACAGCCATCATGGAGGGGAGCCTCTGATGTTACCAGCATAGATGCCATACATCCCTGGAGTCTACTCATCCCCTGCCAAACCTTACCGCTCAAAGGCAATGTTCTTGGTGTCAAGGTGGGTGGAGACAATGGGAGAAGTGAGGCGGCTGGCCACGTGCTCTTCGGATGGCTGCATGGCAGCCAGCATCAGCTCAGGCTCATGCAAGGCTAGCGACAACATCTCGGTGTACACAACCTGCTTGTCATGGTCCACCTCCATCACCACAGCATTCTCATCTGTCCAGCAAGGAAGAGAGAAAGAGGGCAGGGGGGTAACACAGACAGAGCGGTCAGTATTGAAGATGCAAATGTCACCAGTGACACACAGATCTCCCTGGAAAGGGACAGACTGACCTTCGCCTTTGAAGATGTAGCTGCGCCGGCCTCGCTGCCAGGTCATGTGCTCAAATCCCAATAAGGTTGTATCCACTCGCAAATTTTCACCTCGCTTCCACACTCGGTACACATCACTTGGGCATATTTTGGAGACCAAGGGAACTGGGAATGGAGAAAGAGAGAGCAAACAGAGATAGGAAGAACATGGCCCAGAATCATTTACTAATTTTCTATAGGTGTCCTCTACTTTTTTCCCAAGGGGGGGGAGCATTACACTCCATAGGTAGGTTGAAATGAGACCTAGTAACATTCTCCAAGGATATGAAGGGAAGTTAACAGCCAAGAGGAACTCCTTCCCCACCTTCCTAGGATACTCCCATTCCTACAAAACCAAGGGTGGAGAACATGTGATCCTTCAGATGTTGTTGGACTACAACTCCTACCCTCCCTTGACCACTGGCCATGCTGGCCACAGTTGATGGGAGTTGGTGTCGTACAGCATTTGGAAGGCCAAAAGTTCCCCATTCCTCCTTCACAGTGTCAACTCCCACCTACGGAGGGCTGTTGTGATGTCATTGGTCAAATGCAGCAACAAGGGATCTCTGCTCCTTGATAAAACTGCTACTGGAAACCATGGCTTGACCAGAAAGGAAGAGGTTGCTGTTCTCTTTCCCTACATGTAGACCAGATTCCCGTGATATGTTAGTGATGAGCACTGAGCAACTGGTGGGCCAAGTGAGGTCCAATGAATGTGGAAGAGTCTGCTGCCACTTTTAAGGAAGACCTCTTTTCTCCAGTCCCAGCCACCAATGCGGGTCATCTATTTTTTTATGAGCTTTTCTGTTTTACTCCCAGAAGGCAGGTCTCCAAGCACCAACTTACCCCAACTGGTAAACTCCCACTTCATCTCCACGTAGAAATCAGGAGCCTGAGGAAATGGAAAACCAGAAATGAAGGGACGGATTAGCTCATGAGAGTGAAGAAGAAGAAGAAAGGGCAAGCCCTGCTTTTTAGAAGCAGTTTGGGTGTTGCCATACAACTATCACATGGTGGCAATTTGTCAATGGAAGTTCTATCTTCATTTAGACTTACCCACTGTTAAAAATCTCAGGGATGTTTTCAAAGCATCCTAAAGGGGTGAGGTTTAAAAGGGAAGGCCTGAGATTTCTCAAATTCATAAAAATTATTTCTGTGATCCTAAAAATTTGGTGTTCAGCTGCATTTTCCTCCAACCTTGCTTGTAAAGGAATACAGAAGGAGACATAAATTTCCCCCTGCTTGAAGGATGCACTGGAGGAATACAGGGACAATTCAGCTGCAACAGCTCTAACCCAAATTTGAAAAAGTATGGGATGTAGGGCTGATGCTCTCTTGGGGGAGAAGATTCTATAGCCATAGCAAAACACATCCACTGGGGCTGGAGGAGCATGGGGTGGAGTCACATCAACATCGAATTTGCTGTTCAACTTCTTCCTATATGGACAGCTTAGGAGGAGTGCTGAGAATGAAGCCATCAGCCCCATCTGCTAGATAGAGTGGGACTATCCTTGATCGCCAGTGTTTTGTTTTGTTTGATTTAAATGTACAGAACTCTGGAAAGAAAAGAATGACGTTCCAATAGAAGAACACTTATAGCAAGGTTCCTGCTCTGCCCCCAGCTTTCCTAAATGACATCCCTGGGATAAAATTTGTATCCTCTGATGGAGGATGGAAAATGGGTTCAAGTCAAGTAAGAGATGGCAGACATACCCTGCGTAGTTTGTTGAGCAGTTCTGGGATGCCAGCTAGGCGCTGCGTGGCACGCTGGTAATCGCGATACTGGAGCACCAGTTGCACCATCTCCGGGTCCCCTGTGCTCACGGCCTCCTGGAGGACTAGAGGGCAATGACAAAGGCACAGAAAAAGAAGAGTTGTGTGGCTTCTTGAATCCATTCCATGTCCACATCCAGGTCACTGGCCAACCTATAAGTCCAAGGAAGTTTCTCTTTCACCCTTCTTCCCAACCAGTAGGAGCCAAGCCAGTCTACTGGACTGTCAAACAGGCATGTCTAATTCCCAAAGTCAGTAGTGTTACTTGGAATTCAGCTCCTGGTGAAATTCTGCCACAAAACTCAGACAAACTGGTCTGAAAGGTCAGGGTAGATATCCCACACAAAAGTGCAGAGAAGAAGGAATGAAGGTTGGCCAAATGACTCCCCCCCCCCACTTGCATCTCCCAGAATCTCACATTCAGCTTCTGGGAAGTCATTTCCAAGCTCAGAGAAGGAAAAACACACTCATATTGGAAAAGCAGAGAAACTAACTTCTAGACCTCATCTTTTACTGCATCTTTCTTACAAGCCCAGCCCGTCAACCACAATATCAAACCCTTCCTTTCTCAACAGCTTCGCTTCTCTGCTCCACTTCCAGGACAACCCTTTCCATACTTCTTGCTTAACTCACTGACCTATAATGAACTGCTTTACTCAAAGTAGGAACAATTGAGAGATCCTATACGCACTGAGCGCCAGCAGGTCTCCATGGTTTCAAGCACAGATCTTTTAAAGTTATGCAACCTGACATCCTTTAATAGTTTCAAACCTTCAGTCCCCAGATGCTCACGAACCAAAACTCCCAGGAGCCTTCATCACTAGCTGTACTGGGCAGGATTTCAAGGTTGGGAAGCACTGGAAGAATCCAGCAAGTGAACCTGTGCTTTTGTTCAAGAACTATGTGCGTGTGGCCACAGAGGGTGCCATACCTGTCCAGCCATTGGCATTCTCCTGGCCCACACTGGCGTTGTGTCGCAGGAGCACTCGCACAGATTCCAGGTTCCCCAGGGACACGGCCAGCTCCAAGGGTGTTCGGCCACGTGGGTCCAACTTCTCAATATCATGCTGCAAGCGAAGCACAGTTTACTGCTCTAGACCAGACGGAGACTGAATGTGGTCAAAGTGCAAGTGACCGCTGAAAGGCATTTTTGCAGCCTGCTCCCCCCTTGGGAATACATTTGGGCGCAGGACCTTCTGTGGGCTTCCAGGATCCACTTTTTTTTAGGGGCGATTCACAATTTCATTAACCTCTTCCCCCCACTCAAAACTGGAAATTAAATCCACCTTTGATTCTTTGTTGTTGTTTTTTAAATCACTACTGACTTGTTGTGGCCTTCCAGGGTGTTCGGGTGAAAATCTGGCCTCCAGAACCATCAAAGGCACTCCGATCTAGACAAAGAATCCCTTACAAGAGATGCAGGGATGGGTTTTAATCTGAGTCATGGCTCAGCCATGGAATCCTTGGTCAGTGCTAGAACTCACTCAGCCTCGTGAATTGAGATCTGAATGCATTTGGAGTAATCTTGCTTGTTAAAATGACCATCTAGCATTGTCCCCAGATACTGCTGTTATTTTGCAAGTTCACCCAGATTCCAGAATACAATTCTCATACCCGATAGACTAATATGATTCAAGGGATCATAATATAATCATACGTACCTACTGGCTAAGGTAGAGGTCCCCAACTCCCGGTCCGCAACCTGGCAGCGGTCCATGGCCTAGGCACTAGTGGGCCGCAGACACAGATCTCCTGCCCCCCGTTAGTGCACTGCGCGCATGCGTGTGAGCGCGCTCTGCCCCCTGCGAGTGTGCCACACCCCCGCAAGCATGATATGCCCCCATGAGCATGCCACGCTCCCCCAACCCATCCACGGTTGGGAAAGGTTGGGGACCCCTGGGCTAAGGAACAGTAAAAGCAATATCACTGCTTAATTTAAACAAATGATATTTGGTCCCAGAATCCTCTTCAAAAGCCTGTACTGGCCAGAATTCTAGTGGAGATCATATAAGGTTTCCATAACTTGTCACAGCTAAATGATGACGGAATGGACAATTTGAGTCATGGACAAGTCACTTCCTACTGATATTCAACCTGGCTATCATGACACCTCTCCGCAGGGAGAATGGACCCATGAAAACGGTCCACCCTCACAGGCTTCTCGACCCAGAATACTGTAGTTCCAAAAGGTTCTGGAGTGTAGAACCTTCCGGCCGACCCAATAGATGACCCTGTCAAAGCCCAGGTCGATAGATGGTATCTGAAGATGACCCAGCCGGCTGACACGATCACCTCCAAACACCCTCTCTACTCCACAGCTTGAGCTGCCGCTTGGTATACTGAGGGGACACGAGCTATGAAGTTATTGAGTGGACAACTAGAGCAGGTGGAGAAAAGATCAGTCAGCACAAAATAAGGCTGCAGTTAAGACTATGGACAATAAATATGCTAATATCCTGAAATAGGCAAGAAAGACTTTTAACATCCAGAGGATTGGTGAAGCTGTGAACTGACAAGCAGAACTATTCTAGGTTGTCCATGATCTTACCAGTTCTGGGCATTGAAGGCCTTATTTTTAGTGATCAGTGTGCAGCCTTTTTAGAGCAAACATCACGGCCATTTATGCTGACCTTGACTCTACCAGCAGCCTTGCTGATCTAGGGGTGATCATTGATGCCCCATCTCCCATTGCAATGTTGGCTCAGTTTGACCCTGTATTAGAGGAGGAAGCCTCCAGGGTGATAATTAGCTGGGCCCAGCGCCTCCTCACTGGATCCTTGCCCAGTATGGCTGATCAGAGCCACCAAGGGGGCCAGGATTGATTGGGTTGTGAACATTATTAATTCATCATGGAACCACCATCTGACCCATCATTAAACACCCCCAATTAGAGTCAGGTGATCTTAACAATTTCTGTCCAGTCACTAACATACAATTCCTGGGCAAAGTGATCAAGTGGGTGGTGGCCAATCAGCTGAAGTCATACTGGGAGGAGCAGGATTCCCTTGACCTATTCCAGTCTGGATTCAGGTCACGATGATGTACTGAGACAACACTGGTCGTATTGCAGGACAACCTTTTAAGGGAGGCTGACGGGGCAGATGCACCCTGTTGGTACTCCTAGATCTCTCAGTGGTTTTTGATACCGTTGACCAGGGTATCCTCCTGGACAGGCTCTCTGAGGTTGGGACTGGGAGCTTAGCATTGAGCTGGCCCTGATCCTTCCTCGAGAACCATGTCCAGAGAGTTTAGCTAAGGGAGGAGGTGTTGGCAACTTGGAGCCTTTGGTACAGGGTTCCTCAAGGATTGGCGCTATCCCTGATGCTGTTGAACATCTATGTTAAGTTGTTGGGGGAGGTCATCAGGAGTTTTCGAGTAAAGTGTCATCAGTATGCTAATGACATGCAACTCTGTCTCTCCATTACCACCTCTGCAGTGAATGCCATCCAGACACTGCCTGGTGCATTACTGGAATGGACCAGGGCTAACATGCTCAAACTGAACCCGAACAAAACAGATTTCCTTCAGATTTTCCATATCATCCTTTAATCAGCTTAGGATAATTGCCCAGCTTTGCCCTTACCTATACAAGGACTCCCCCAGGAATTTGGTGCAGCCTGTGGTCATTTCACGGATCGACTACTGCAATGCTCTCTATGTGGGGCTCCTCTTGAACCTGACCCGGAGAGTTCAGTGGGTCCAGAATGCGGCAGCCAGACTGGTGGTTGGTGCAAGTAAATTTGACCACATCCCTCTGGTTCTGGCTCGCCTCCACGGGTTGCCTGTGGCACCCTGGATCAGGTTCAATGTTTTGACACTTCCATACAAAGCCCTCCACAGTTTGGGCCCATGTTACTTGTCAGAGCGACTTTCCTTAATGTCATCTGCCCAACCTACAAGATCCTCTAGGTCACGGCTCCTTTGGGTGGCGACTCCGAGGGAGGCCCATAAATCCTCTACAAGAGGTAGGGCTTTCTTTGTGGTGGCTCCAACGTCATGAAACCAGCTTCCAGAGGAGCTCCGCCTAGCCCCCTCCCCTGTGAATCTTTAGGAAGCAATTAAAGCCATTGCTTTTCAGGCAGGCTTTCCACACTGAGGCTAGCTGACAACCTTCTCCCCCTTTTTTCTTTCCCCTCCTCTTCTTCCCTCCCCTCTTTTACTCTATCCACTGTGAGATTGGACATTGCCGTCTGGGTTTTTTTAAGGGTTATTGCTGTTGGTTTTAATGTCTCTATTTTTATTTTTGTTTTCTATTTTACATGATGTAACCCACCCAGAGTAGTGCTAACAGGAGAGAGATACAAAATGACTTACAGTACTATATTTTGGTCATGTGTCTACTCACAAGTCTGACTATGCAACAGTGATAAACTCCAACATCATGTAAATTATTGCAAATTAGCTGCTGCAAGTTACGCAAACCTGATAAGAACACCAACAGAATTCTGGCTGTCACTGTAGGCCGTGCTTCCTAAGAGAACAATCTCCCCAGGAAGGCAATGCTGCTTTTTATTCTGAATTTCACTAAAGGTGTTTATCCAACGCAATAGCATCTGTCCCCATATGATAAAAGGAGATGGGAAAACCTTGATAAACAAATTATTTCATTAGTTTTTGAATATAGGAAGTGTGCAATGTTACACAGCCTATATGACTGAGGCAGATTACTTGCAATTCACCATTGATGGCAGCAGATGCTGAGAAGAAGTTATAAAATCTTGGAACAGAAAGGGAGGTCATGTAATCCAGTTAGATTCAACAAGATGCAAATGAAGCATCTCTGAGAGATGGTCAACCAACTTCTGCTTAAGTATCAGTAAAAGAGAGTGCATCACCTCCTGAGGAGTCTATTCTACAGTTGAGCCTCCTGTACTGCTAAAAAGTTAATCCTAATGCTTATCTAAAATCTGCTTTCTTGCAATCATTCTGTTTACTGATTTCAAAACCAACAGAGAACAGTTTGGCCCTAAAAATCAGCTTTTTTTTGACAAACAAGATGGAGAACTTGTAGGTGATAACACTGCTCCCACAGCTAGCATGTCAGGTTTTTCAGAAGCATGTCTTTGTCCTATTAGAAGCAGCACTCAGGTGGGCTAGACAGAGAAATGTGCCTTGTTGCAGACCACCTCATAGGCATCCTTCAGTCTCGAGAGACTATGGTAACGTGCTCTGTATGGAGGACTTGGAACAGTGTCTAGTGTTTTGACGCTGTACGCGAAGCTGGAGTGTCCTCTCTAGGGCACGAAGCCTGGGTAAAATAATATGGAGGATAGGCTGTTACCCAAGCAGCAAATCCCCCCTCTCCACATTGCTGAAATAGTCCAATGGAAAGGCAAGAGCCAACACGACTGGTTTCAGCGACGTTGCAGGATTTGACAGAATGACATGAACTGCTTCCGGACTCCGGCTCCAGATTTTGCCTTGAGGTTAACTCCTGAAGCCTTTTCCATCAGTGGATATACCCACAAGGCAATGGGGGGTTTGAAATTGGAGTTTTCCTTCTCCTAGATGGGCTGCCTTCCAGGCTTTGGACCCAATAGTCCAAAGAATTTTTAAAACGATGGTTCCAAAACAAAGTGCTTTCTGTATACTTGTGTCCTTGTTTCCAATTTGCTGCCAGTAAGAAAAAACAAGGCAGGCCTCCCATGTTTGGCCTGCCGGGAAACAATACCTTGACCAAACTTTGTCATCCCACTTTGTGATGCAGTTCATCACCTTTATAAATATCTGGTCCAGCAGAGACTTTTTGCCCCTCTCTGAGGTAGAGTCATGTTGTCCTCAAGAGACAAGAATCTGGAAAGCAGCAGAGGCTTGCTGTCAGCATAATCAAAAAAGAGAGAGGAAAAGACCCCAGAAGACATTTCTTGAGCAAGAGATCCAGGGCAGGGAAGTTCATTCTAACTTGCTGCTTATGTTGCATTTGTGTCTCTCCACCGAAATCACCAGCAGGGTTGGCAATTGATGACAACTCCAAAGAGGGAAAAGAGTCAGAGGCATAACACCATTACCAGGTAAAGTATTCTAACAGTTTGGGGACTGAAATAGGTGGCAGGGAAGGCCAGGGAGTCCTCTGGAGGCAGAGGCGGCTTTTCCGGAGGGGGGGGACCAGGCCTACCAGAGAAGACCCAAGACCTTTCGTCGGATAAAACAACTGGGGTCAGGAAACCAAGGGTTTTATACTTCATCTGTGCCACAAACTTACAAGAAAATCATGGGGGATTGAACTGCTAGGACAAAACTACCGCCACAATGTCACGTTTGCTGCTGTAATGTCTGTTTGATAGAAGGCAAACTAGTGAGGCCAAAAGAGGAGAGTGATTTAACTAACACTGCGAAACTGTACAAGGCAATGGGCCCCAAAGACCCAAAGTCATTTCCTGCTTCCCCAGTATTACCACTCTGTCCTGACCCTTTGTTTCAACAGCATGGCATACCAATAGCTGAAATTATTCCTCCCTCACTATTCCCATTCCCACATTTCTCATGCACTGAGGCACAGAACAAAAATCAAAACAAAACAAAACCCCATGAGACAGCCTTGTAAACTAATGTTGTGCACATGGCATCTTTTCACAATGCATGATGAGTTTCTTGGATTTAGTATTCCATGATATGGTGGTGGTGGCCATTAAGCGAGATAATTTGTTTTAAAAGAGTAACAATCCCAAGAGGAAGGCTGAGCAAAATGGAGTGTTACATTTCTGAGCATCTGATGCTAAGGACAAGCAGAACAAGAAGATCATTACCTTAATGTCATGCTTGTGAGCTTCCTGAGACATTCTGACTGCCCATACGCCTACTCAAATTCCTTTCTTTCCAAGAACCTCCCAAAAATCATCATCCCAAATGCTCCCAAGTTTCACCTTTCCAAGTGTCCCAATTAATTTTCTCTTCCTGTTTTTCCCCTTCAGAAAAAAAGGGGGGGGAATGCTTTTTCTGAGTCACCATCAACTTCTCTCTGCCTCTTCCCATCTTCTTCAAATTAGTGATTGATTGATTGATTGAACTTGTATACCACTCATCTAGTGACATGTCATTACTCTGGTCGGTTTACACAGATAAAATCATATAAAATCAACAACCCAGCACATTCATCAAACATATGATCAAGAAAACAACCATGAACCCCAATGATAACAACCAAAACAAAGTGTAAAATAATTGTAATAGGTTGTTATGAGGGGAGGATACTCTGAAAAGCTTCTCTGAATAGGTAGGTTTTTTATTAGTTTTCAAAATGCTAGGAGGGAAGGGGCCGCCAGGCTCACCTCCCTTACTAGGGTGTTCCATAAAGTAGCAGCCGCCACCAAGAAGGCCAGATTCCAGGTTTTCCTTGGGGTGACCATCAGCAGCATCAGAGCTGATGTGGCCTGATCCACATTTCTCTTTGTTCTGAATTAGTTGCCAGGCCGAACTCCTCCCCAACATTCCCACACAGGCCTTCTAACACCCTGCTTCCCTTGGCTCCACTTCCGGGCTGGAGAAGAAAAGCAAAATATTTAAAAGGCAATTGTTATCTAACCCACTGGTTTTTAACCTTGGGTTACTCAGGAGTTTTGGACTGCAACTCCCAGAAGCCTTCACCACCAGCTGTCCTGACTGGGGTTTCTGGGAGTTGCAGTTCAAAAGCATCCGAGTAACAAAGGTTAAGAACCACTGACCTAACCAGCAGCCACCAACCTGTGACCACCTGGTTAGCTGGCCTCTACCATTTATCTACTACCACCATTTCCTAGCACAGGTTCGCCTGCCCAGTGTTCAATGCAACAGCTGATAGGGAAGGGCACAAACTGGGGGAACAAAATACACGCATACTGTATACAAAAAGAGACTATACCAGCCATGTCCTTGCATCCTTATTTTTAAGGGTTATTTTGCATTCTCCCTAAAATGGTGGGGAGCTGTATATTGAACAGGGGTCTACTATGGGCTGAGGACAGGATACACTAGGCTTCAGTGTTACAGTACCCTGGTAATTATTTGACTAGAACCAGCTGTATGTGAATCTTCAGAATGAGGCTTGTCCTCATGTGCCCCCACCTGGTTTAGGGCTGCTGCCAGGTAGAAATGAAAAAGTGCTGGATTGTGGGATTCCAAGCAGATGGCCTCAAAAGAAGGGCTTTTTTTCCCCCTTTCAAATTTCGAGTGCCAATTTC
This sequence comes from Pogona vitticeps, assembly GCF_051106095.1. Lineage (NCBI taxonomy): Eukaryota > Metazoa > Chordata > Lepidosauria > Squamata > Agamidae > Pogona > Pogona vitticeps. The sequence continues at coordinate 244,898,003 of NC_135783.1, forward strand.
AGTGAGGAGTGAAGGCATTCCTGGCTTGCCCCTCAACTGGGGATTCCAAGCACAAGGGAAGCATGGCATTTATCTACGTAACTATTCTCCAAACTAGAAAGATTGGGATGTGGATAAAAAGGCTGGTGTTTAAAGAAGTAATTGAAATAAGGGAACAAGAACATTCTGAGATTAAGAGGAGAGGGGAATGATGGTGCCATCCCAACTAAAGAAATATCCCTCCCATAGCTTTCACCCTCTGTATGTGTATTCCTGGGATGGGAATTCACTGAAAAAAGTGGATTCAATAACATGCAGGTGACACCTAAGCCAGAAGGAGCCATCTCAGGATAAATACCGGATCTGGGGCCTTCTTCATTGTCTCTCCCCCCCCCTCCCCCGCTTCCCGTGACTGCACTGATTTCCATGGGGCTACCATGGCAAAGGGTCCTGAACCACATCCTCCTCTCCCTACACATCTCCGACTATAAGGGAGCAATCGGCTGGCCTGGGATGACAGGATGAGAAAAGAGATGACCCTGGGCGAGTCGGCGACAGAGACTTGACCAGCTCCTACCTGTCCCTTGCGCAGCTCGCTGTCCAGCGCCTGGTGCCGGTTATGCCAGACGAGCAGGTGCAGAGGGAAGGCGTCTGCGATGCGGGACATCCCGTCACCATGTCCCCGAGCCCGGCCGGGTCTCTGCTCCGATTTCTCTCCGCCAAAGGCCTTGCCGGGCGGCGGCGGGAGAGTCGGCGCCTCCCGTCCTGCTCGGCTCTGCGTTGGGCCCCGCTGCGACGGCGGCGGCGGTGGCGGATGCGCTCTCTCGGGAGGAGAGAGAAAGGCAGGCAGGCAGGCCGGCAGGCCGGCAGAGAAGGGAAGAAGGGGAGGGAGGGGCGCCCGCGCGGCCTGGCCGGGCTCCGCTGCGGCTCCCGGGGCCGACCCAGAGCCAGAGAGCGGCGAGCTGGGAAGAAGAAGGGGCGGGCCTGCGGGGCGCAGGGAGGAGACCGCGCGGCTGGGGCGCGGAAACCTCGCTCGGCCCTGGCACTTTTCCGGCCTGGCGTCTCAGCTCCAGCCCACGCGAGAGGACCGCACTCGGAGGGCTCGGGAGGACAACACCCCTTGCGTCACCGCCGCCGCCGCCGCCGCCGCCAGCGGGAGGGCTCCGAGGAGCCTCGTCGCTCCCTTTATCGGCTGTCAGAGGGAGAGGAGGACGAGGGGAGGGGAGGTTGCATAATTGCCTCTGGGGCACCCATGGCTTCTTGTGGGCCTTGGAGCCTCGGAGGGGGCTGGAGGAAGAGAAAGTGGGGGCGCCTGGAGTGGCCTCCATCCCCGCTTGCATTTTTTCTTTTTTTAGAAGAAAGGCTTTGAGCCTCTCCCACGTCCCTCTTTCAGAGGTCCCTGAGGGAAATAATAATTTTATCGGGGGTCTTGGCTTCTGGCTGGTGTCAAACTGACATGCGGAGTTTCATTTGAGACCTCGAGGTGATTTTGGCTCCTCATTTTTTCTGCCGCGAGAAACATGTGACTCGCCAGGCTGTTGGCGAGCATGTGCAGAGTGGCTTTCCCACCCCGGCTCAAGCTGGACATCGGAGTATCTTTGCTGGCGCCAGACCTTGAGTCCGGCCATCTCGCATTCTGGATGAACACTTCGCCTAACTCTGAGTCATCCAGAACTTTACCTGCAGAGTTACTTTGCGTTTTATCTTTCAAGGAAGGGAAGGCTCCTTTAACCACAGAATTTTGTCCATGCCCACATGCTTCTGAAAGGAGCACATTTTCCTATCCAGGGCCTGTAGTTCATGGCCTGTTGTCCTAATGCCAAGCTTTACCAGACTGACATACTGCATTTCTTGGCTGAAGGCACAGAGAAGTAACTGGGCACCTTCCAAAACCTGAAGAGAAGCTGCTTCCTCAAATAGGGAGAGGCGTTTAGTAAACAAGAGGCCTCCTCTCTCCTATGACCAGGCCTAGAAAAATGTCACACAGGAAGTGAAGAGGAGGCACCTTAAAACAACAAGGAGAGAATTCATGATGGGGAAACCAGGCAGTTTCTTTGGGAATGTGCTGGTCCGGTCATCAGATCTCTCAGTTGGGCAACCTGCTCTTCAACTACAGTAATAATGTGGCCACTTCTGTTCAATTACTGTATATTGTCTAGAACAGGCGCCTAAAAGAAGAAAACCTTTTTTCCTCCATTTTTGGCAGGCCCCAGGGGAGGATTCCTGTGGTTCTTATGATGATGATTCAACAGTACCAGTTCTTCTGTCACTCCAAATGTTGGAAGCTACAGCTGTTACATTTCTGGTATAGTCCTACTAAGTAAAGGAAAAAAGGGGAGGGAGGAAAGTAGCCCTATTGACCTCCAGTGAGTCTAGGAGGTCAGTTTTGAAAAGCAAAGCTGTCCAGTGCTAGACTTCACCTCTGGCTCCAACTGTGCCAATTTGTTTTTACTAAATTCATTGAGACTGTGGCAGCTACAGTATTTAAAAAACAACAAACTAGTCTTGTAGCACATGCAAATGGATTTATGGTGGAACAAGCTGTCATGGACTAAGGCCCCAATTATATTGTATTTTGGTACATGCTGGCTAAAATCTTGTTCATGGAGCTGTGCCACGTGAGGCTGAGGATGCCAACAGCTATGGTGATTGTTTGCAAGTTGAAATTGTCAGATTCCTCCCACAAAAGCCCTCAGGCTCTCATCACATCACTTTCATCATGGGGAAGCTGTTGAGGGCCGCAGGGCAGGGTGGGGGTCTTTAACTTCCAAAAATTGCTGCTGCCAGTAAAATCTCTCTGGCAGCAATATTTGGAAATTAACCCCCCCCCCCATCCTGCAGCTCCCCAATGGCTTCTGCACACACGCGCACGCACACACACGATTGAAGAGGGAGAGACATGATAACAATGATCCAAAAGACCATAAAAGGCAAGGATTGGCAGCAGGTTTGTGATATTTCAATACAGAGCCCATGGTAAGAACAAAATAATGCATTCATAACAATAGTCACTAGTGGTAATGCTTCCATCCTGCTATGCAGTTTACACATTTTTGTCATGTATCAGCTCATCTTCCAGGGCAATATGTGTGCCATCACTTACTAGCACTGCCCTAACCACATCTGCACAAGACAGACAGTGCATACAATATCTGCACAAAATAGTACATGAACACATATTTGACATAAATAGCAATACTGTATTCCAAATAATGGAAAAGCTCAAAATAAATTAACACAAACAAATGTGAGGTGGCCATACTCGAATAAAAGAATTTCAAGGATAGATTTCAACATTAAATTAAGCAATGGTTAATAAAAAGTTGAACTATTTAAAATCTTTAAAGATGACGCTGTTAAGGTGCTACACTCAATATGCCAGCAAGTTTTGAAAACTCAGCAGTGGCCAGAGGATTGGAAAAGATCAGTCTACATCCCAATCCCAAAGAAGGGCAGTGCCAAAAATGCTCCAACTACCGTACAATTTCACTCATTTCACACGCTAGCAATGTTATGCTCAAAATCCTACAAGATAGGCTTCAGCAGTATGTGGACCAAGAAGTACAAGCTGGATTTCGAAGGGGCAGAGGATCTAGAGACCAAATTGCTAACATGAGCTGGATTATGGAGAAAGCCAGAGTGTTCCAGAAAAACATCTATAGTGGTGCCTCACTTAACGACGATAATCTGTTCCAGGAAAATCGCCGTTAAGTGAAAACATTGTAAAGCAAAAATAAAAACCCCATTGAAATGCGTTGAAACCAATTCAATGTGTTCCAATGGGCTAAAAACTCACGGTCCAGCGAAGATCATACGGCGGCCATTTTCGCTGCCTGTATAGCAAGGAATCCGTCCCTAAACACAGCAGGGAGCCATTTTAATCACCTGGTGGCCATTTTGAAACTGCTGATCAGCTGTTCAAAAAACGTTTTGTGAAGAATCGGTTCCCGAAGCAGGGAACCGATCATCACAAAGCAAAATTCCCCCATTCACACATCATTTTGTGATCACAATTGTGATCGCAAAAAGATTGTTGTTAAGCAGATTTGTCGTAATGCGAGGCAATCGTAAAGTGAGGCACCACTGTACTTCTGCTTCATTGACTACGCAAAAGCCTTTGACTGTTTGGACCACAGCAAACTATGGCAAGTTCTTAAAGAAATGGGAGTACCTGACCACCTTATCTATCTCCTGAGAAATCTATATGTGGGACAGGAAGCAACAGTTAGAGTTGGCTATGGAACAACTGATTGGTTCAAACTTGGGAAAGGAGTATGACAAGGCTGTATATTGGCTCCCTGCTTATTTAATTTATATGCAGAATACATCATGCGAAAGGCAAGACTGGATGAATCCCAAACCAGAATTAAGATTTTCAGAAGAAATCTCAACAATCTCAGATATGCAGATGATACCACTCTGATGGCCTTAATGAGGGTGAAAGAGGTGAGTGTAAAAAATGGTCTGAAGCTGAACATCAAAAAAACTAAGATCATGGCCACTGGTCCCATCACCTCCTGGCAAATAGAAGGGGAAGATATGGAGGCAGTGATAGATTTTATTTTCTTGTGCTCTATGATAATTGCAGACGGTAACAGCAGCCACAACATTAAAAGACACCTGATTCTTGGGAGGAAAGCGATGACAAACCTAGACAGCATCTTAAAAAGCAGAGACATCACCTTGCCGACAAAGGTCCACGTAGCCAACGCTATGGTTTTTCCAGTAGCAATGTATGGAATTGATGCTTTTGAATTGTGGTGCTGGAGGAGACTCGAGTCCCCTTGACTGCAAGGAGAACAAACCAGAGGTGGGATTCAGCCGGTTTGTACCGGATTTATAGAAGTGGTTCCTAAATTTGCTTTTGGTTCGTAGATCCAGTTGCTGGCCTGAGATGAATGAAGGAGGAGGGGCCAGGTGACCAGCAACGAGCTGGGGGGAGGGGCTATGATTTTTTTTTCAAGTTAAAGGTACCATATAACTAAGACTGTTGCTCTGACAATTTGGGGAGACAAATGGCACACAGATTGCCCACTCTGTCAGAAGCAGGAAGACAGCTATCAGTTTTTTAACACTAGTAAGATTTACCATTATTGAAGGCCTGGACCAAGAAAGGAAAGCAGATCAACATATCAAAGGGGAAATTGAAACTATCCAGACATTCAGGCTGGGGGGCTGGGGGCTGGAGGGACTCTGAGGGGGAGGGACTAAAGGGCACAGAGCATACTAATCTTCAGAGGACTGTTGAGTTTGGCTTTCAAGCTTTCATTTTTGAGATTACTTTCAAGTAAGTATGCTTCTTTTTGTTCACAGGATTTTTTAAAAACTTAAGAGACATGTAATTTTGCATATGATGAAATACAGATATGTAGAATAGGTCTGGTCTGGCAGCAACAGAGATTTCCATCCTGGGGGATTTTATACTACATCAGCTTGTGGAGACAAGTCTCTTCCCCCCCCCCCCCCCCAAATTAAGGGCATTTATTTGCAAAGGCTTTCATGGTCGGGATCTGATGGTTGTTGTGGATTTTTCTGGCTCTTAGGCCATGTTCTGAAGGTTAAAATGTTAGGAAGAACAACCTTCAGAACACGGCCAAAGAGCCTGAAAAACCCACAACAACCAATTAAGGGAATAACCTTTCAACTTTTTGGAATTGGCAGGTAGATGTGGGGAATCCATACAAAACCCGTGGTTGCTGTTATTGTTATGTGTCGTCAATTTCCCCCCTACTTAGGGCGACCCTAGGAATGAGCAATCTCCAACATGGCCTGGCCTCAACAGCCAAGCCCATCTATTGCAAACTCAAGCTTGTGGTTTCCTTAGGGAGTAGGTCTATCTTGCATTTAGCCTTCCTCTTTCCCTGCTGCCTTCCACATTTCCCAGTATTCTGGTCTTTTTCAATCTATGCCTGCCTTCTCATGATGTGCCCGAAGTAGGATAGCCTCATTTTTTTTTTTTTTTGCCTCTGGAGATAATTTAGGCTTAATTGGATCTAGAACCCACTTACTCATCTTTTTTGGCAGTCCAGGGTATCTGCCATACGATCCAATCAGGCCGAGGGTGTCTACAAAGATGATAATAATTTTGTTAATTGGGACAATCCTCTTTGAAGAGCCACATGTCAGCAATCTGTTTTAAGCTTCTGTTGTTGTTACATGCTATTGTCGCCCCTGGTTTAGGGTGACCCTACGAATGAACGATCTCTGAAATGTGCTGTCCTCAACAGCCCTGCACAGTTGCTGCAAACTCAACCCTGTGGGTTCTCTGATGGTGTCAATCCATCCCACATTTGGTTTTCCTCTTTTCCTGTTGCCTCCAACTTTTCTACAGAACCGGGAATGGGGAGGGATTAAATGACTGTGGCGTTGTTCAGAGACCAGTTCACATCCCAGGGTGGCAGCCCTCTCTTGCTTGTGCTACAGAAAAAGCTTCATTGCTATTACTATTACTGTTGCTTTGTGGTAAAAACTTTTTTTTCAGAAGGGGTCAGAGAATTTGAGAGTTATTCTCAGCTTCGCTTTACATGTGTGTTACGTGCCATTCAAGATGACCCTAATGGGCCTTTCAAGGCAACTTCCTCTTCCTTCTCTTCTTCCCACACAACTACAGTACCTTCCTTGTTTCCCCAAACCAGGGAATAGAGATTAAACCTGAACTGCATTGGGTTACTCTCCCTGAAAACTAAGGCTTGTATAGGACTCTTCCCTGAGGACTTGTGTGGGGCTGAAGGAGAAAAGGGGCAGAGGAGGACAGAGGAGATGAAAATGGAAGGTGGAAATTTGGGGAAGACAGTGGAGTGGGGAGAGTCTTATGTTTCTGGTGAAACTGGCATGAAGGGAAAGCAGGAACTGAGAAGAAGCGGCTGCCAGGGCTCTGAGGGAAGCCATCATCGCCACCAACACCAAAACTCCTCAAAGCGACTGGTGAGGCGAAACAGTGGGCACGGGGTGGAGGGGAAAGATGGAGGAGGAGGAGACCTCAGAGGAGTCAGTAACTGAAGGACTGATTGAGGTGGAGTGGTGACAGACTGAAAAGAGACCATACCTTCCAAGCCAGAAGGAAGCGGGGGGGGGTGAGAATAACTCCATAACAGGTACGCAAAGGCGGCCTCCAGGTAACAACAAACAGGGCTATCAGTCATTTCAGGAGCAGGAAAGGGGAGGGAAGCAATTTTTACTGGTGAGCTATAGGGCAAAATAGGTAAAGGGAAGGAGAGATATGTCAGTTCTCTGTCAAACTTGGTCATAAGCACCCACTGTGAAGTGTGTGTTTGTGTGTGTGTTTTTGGCACATGCCCATGGTGAGGGTAACAGCAGCGGTATGCCCAAACAGATACACTTATCCAGATGTCTTAATCATGTGAGAAGTAGTTGTGATAATAGGCAGCAGGGAGACCATTGTGGAAGAAACCCTCATCAGATCCCACTATCCTGGGCATCTATCTATCTATCTATCTATCTATCTATCTATCTATCTATCTATCTATCTATCTATCTATCTATCTATCTATCTATCTATCTATCTATCTATCTATCTATCTATCTATCTATCTATCTATCTATCTATCTATCTATCTATCTATCTATCTATCTATCTATCTATCTATCGGACATAGAATCTATTGTTAATTTATTTGAACCCCACCACTGGAACAAACCTATCAATTCTAAAGGAAATCAACCGAGTGCTCACTGGAAGGACAGATCCTGAAGCAGAGGCTCCAATACTTTGGCCATCTCATGAGAAGAGAAGGCTCCCTGGAAAAGCCCCTGATGTCGAGAAAGTGTGAAGGCAAGAGGAGAAGGGGACGACAGAGGACGAGATGGTTGGACAGTGTCATCGAAGCTACCAACATGAATTTGACCCAACTCCGGGAGGCAGTGGAAGACAGGAGGGCCTGATGTGCTCTGGTCCATGGGGTCACAAAGAGTCAGACACGACTTAACAGCGATAAAGAGTTATATGCAGTGGACTGGGTGCAACTCCTGTAAGTGGTAGATACCTTCATTTCATATCAGTGGATTTTTTTTTCATTAAATATATTGGAATTTTCTTTTTCCATTCAGGTATTATTTTATTTATTTATTTATTTATATGCTGCCTGTCTAGTCAATTGACCACTCTGGGCACATTTTATTATATCATTTTGACACTAGCTTGCCTTTTGCACCGAGTATTTTATTTATTCCTGTAAGATTCAAATTCCAGGAGATTTTCTCCTCTTTTTCCTCAAATTCTGCATAGATCTTATAAAAACATTTTTGTCTAATCTATTTGTTCAGTAAAAGCTGTCCCATCTTATGTACAAGTGTAAGTCCCACTAAACTCAATTGAGGTTTACTTCTGAATCGAGATGTATTGGACTACACAAAAAATGTTTATTCTACTCCTTTTTTTAAATGCCATTCACTCCTCTAATTCAAAATAGATCACCAGCAACAGCTGCATGATCATTTCTTGCTTACATGTTTTCTTTCTTTTAACCTGCTGTCAAAAGCACTTATATTGTATACAGTATTGTAATGAAAATTGTGACACAATTCTTTCTCCTCCATAAGCCACTTACTATTTTTATTTAGAACATATTTTGGGAGGTGGGTGGATTTATGTAGGCTTACAAGAGAAAAGACATTTAACTAAAGTTCATTAAGCAAGCAGTAGCCATTTATTTTAATGGCATTATGCTACTGCTAGCATTTGCTAGCAGCACACTTTCAGTAATCATTTTCTTACAGGACATTCTACACTTAACCACATCACCTTTTTTTTCAGTTTTAAAAAGGCAAGTAGGCCTTTGGGTCTTTAAGACATAAATAAAGCTGAACACTGTTCAGCTTCCTGTTGGAGGTACTGTGATTCTGTATGGAAAGGAAATGCCTTTTGCTGGAAGAAGTTTGGAGCTAGGCAATTGAAGAGTTATCTAACAATTTCCATGGCAATTTAGAATTCTTTTCTCGTCACAAACCAACAAAAAGGGAATAACAATGTTAAAGGATATACTGTACCTTCCTTTTAAGCCTGGAGATTATACATCCCCATCATGGCTTGGAACTTGAGATGCACTTTCTAAAAAACTCTTAATTTATTGAGAGCCCATGATAGTGCTTTTATAGTTAGCATATGCTGCAAGATAAACTTTTCTGGATAGATTCTTTCAAACATACTGTATGTTCCAAAAATATGGAACTGACCAGCCCAGTGTTTGCCCTCTCCACAAACCCAATGTTTCAGGTGAAAGGGTCCATTACCTCCTGCAATGCAAATTCTTAGGACATATGTGTGCACACATACAGTACTGCCTTTCTCTTTCCTAGCACAGTCCCTATATCAGGGATGGAGAATGTTTAGTTCTCCAAATGCCTTTGACTTTAGCTCTCAGAAGACTCAGCCAGCACGACCAATCAAGGCTTTTTGGGAAGTGTAATTAATCCAAAAGATCTTGGAGGGTCCTCTTCAGCTTAAGATGAACCACACTTCTTACTTCTGTATGAAACAGGAGTCAAAAATCCCACAGCAAAACGTACACTTTGTGTATATAAGGCCTGGGATTCAGGCACCATTATCTTGGGCCTAAATGATTCCAGGACTTGGGAAGTACTGAGCTGAAGATCTAATAATTACTCCAAGTCAGCTGTGTATGAGGTTAAACCCATACTGCACAGAAGAGTCTGTTCCACAGTTGGGGGTTTTGGATTTTTTTATTATAAAAACAGTCTTTATCCCACTCATTAAAATCACATTCAAAAATCGGCAAAAAATCCATAATAATAACCCAGAAAGACAAACCAGAGATCAATATTTACAAACACTGCAGGGGAAAGGGGCTGTGTTCCACCTCTCCCCTTCCAAGGCTAGGTGCCAAGGACAAAGTGTAGGAATCGGGTGGCAGAACAGGCAAAACTCATCACATGGGGGGAGGCATGCAGCAGAGGCAATCGCATGCGCTTGGAGCATGAGACTGTGGGGACAAGGCCTGATCCCCAACCAAAAGCCATCCACCCCAACCCCTGGAAATGGAGGGCAAAGGAAGGGAACAGGGATAATTCAACCTGAGATTTCTCTCCATCCTGTGGGAGAAATCATTAACACTGCTGGGGAGGAGGGAACGCTGTTCATACAAGGCATACTGGAAGGGAAGGGAATGGTGGGCCCAGTTTTTCAAACTCAGCCCAGCCCCTTGGCACAGAGATATTTACAGAATCCTTCAAATACTTGGGAGTTGGCACAGGGCATTATCCGGGCTGTTGCCAGCTACTGTGTCTCACCCACACTCTAGCCCCAGTCCCAACCTAGAGAGGTGCTGAGCAGAAGACATAGGCAGCTCAAAATCTCTTTGAGCATGAAGCTTGCTGCCCCTTTCCTGTTCCCACAGAAAAGCAGGATGGGTTTTGGCAGTGGAGAGAGCAGAGCACAGGCAGTTCTCACCCCATCCCAAGAAGTGCTAGAGGCAATGATATAGTCTGAACAAGTTAAACATAGAGAACGTGTCCAGATCTGGCCTGGGGTCACAGAGTACAGCTTTACACACTTTCCACTGGCCAACTGGGAGGGGCACAAAAATCTGCTTGAAATTTGGCACGGTTGACAGAGAATTCTGTTTAGGCCTCAGACAGCAGGACAGCACAGGCAGAGGATAATAATTCCTAAGGCTGCTGTGAAAATGGCAGCCAGCAGGACAAGAAGGAGGTGTAGGTAAGGTGTAAGCATAGGTAAGGCTTAGGGACCTGGACTCAGGAAAACAGGAGAAGAAGAGAACAGAAGCAAACCTTCATTTATGTTAGAAATTTTTGTTAAAGAGTGTAACAGTTTCAAGGCAATTCCTTAACATGCCTCCCCCTAGGGTAAAAATTCAGAACGATCCTGAAAGGGATGTTTATGGCACACACTGGCTGCCTTACTAATGACGGCAGTGGAAATAAATGTACTCTTGAGTTCTTCTGACAGAGCTAGAGCACACTTGCTTCAGGATCCACTGTGGAACCCCCGCCAAGAGCCCGGGGCTAGAAGGGAAAGGGGCTGGAATTCAGATTGTCACACAGATTTTTCTTCCTCTCTGCCAATACAAGGGGATTTGCCACAGAGGACATGCCTTCCCACTCACCCATGGGGAGCAAGAGCTACACAAGCATGTTCTGGGAGGCTCCTGCTATGTGCACAAGCGCAGGTTTGGCACCACAGGGAGGAAGCAGGAATTGTCCAAGAGGCAGAGGACACCTCGGGACATCTCCTTCCATTGGTCCGATTAAAAGGCAGGGCCAAAATTCCAGCCTTGCTCAGTTGGGGACAGGTAGGCTCTTACCTACCTTACCCACCAGTCTCCTTCCCCTTCAGTGGGTATCAGTCCCCATGTGCTGGGGTGTGGGATTGGGAAGCCTGTCCCACACCTCCTAGATGCCCCACCCCCTCACTATAATACCCCAGGGGGCTGGGGTGGACGTCACAACGATCAGCAAAGATAGACAGGAGAGAGGGTGGGCACGGTGGACAAACCCAGCCGAATAAATTAAGGATGGGAGAGGAAGGTGAGGAGGGTCAGAGGCCATTAGTGCTGCTGCTGCTGCGCTGGATCAGGGGGACCTTGCTTAGCTCGACCACTGGAGAGCGTGGCTTGTGTTTCATTTTGGGCACCCTTTGCAGTAACTGCTGAGCTTCCTGGTAGGCATCGCGCAGCTCTTTCTTCCATTGCACCAGCTCAGGATCACTCTGTGGGGAAGAGACAGAAGGGTTACCGAAAGGCCGCAGAGCAGGGAGATGATAACTGAAGAAACCACCACTTACAGTCCCCATTTTTTTTGTTTCTTTCCCAGGAGCATTTGCCAGCCACTATTTCAGGGTTGACAGTTGGAGAAGCGAACAAGGAACAGGCCACGGTGAGAATATCACAACAGAATTGTAAGTCAACAATGAACCACGGGATCAGACTGTGGTTTGGGCTACTTAACAAACCAATGCCTCATTGCACAGTGGTTAAATTGCAGCACTGCAGCCAACACTCTGCTCACCACCTCGGTTTGAGCCCAAGGCTCAGGTAGCCACCTCAAGGTTGACACAGCCTTTCCATCCTTCCAAGGCTGGTAAATTGAGTGCCCAGCTCATGGGGTGGAGTGGGGTTGGGGATGGAGGGCAATGTGTAGCCTGTATAATTGAACTGTAAACCGTGCAGAGAGTGCTTTAAGCTGTATGGGGCAATATATAAGCAGCACGCTTTCTTTGCTTTTCTTGTTAGCTGAGGCAGGTTGGCATGATCACAAAAAGCACAATTTCAACTAACTATGACTTGCGATGCTACATGAATAAGGATCATAACTGCTGCCAACCATCTTTCCTTAATTGAAAGATATGGCCCCAATTACAAACTAGTCACTAGTTGGGGCTAGAGAGTTTCCTACCTTCAGCGTTAATGTCTCCCCTACATCTTTTTTACACAGCTGGCCAGCAGACTTCCTAAAAACCCTTCACTTATTCACATTTTAACAATTGTAAAGAACATGTGTCTGGTGTCAGTGTCTCTTTCTGTCACATTTGTTAATTCCAGTTCATTCATCTCTCACAATGGACTAGACATCAAATAAAATGAATTCTCCTGTTCACGTATTATGCTGTAATGTACAAAAATCTCTATAGCTTCTTGTTTTTAGTTGCAGCCTCCCTGACACAAAAAGTTTGTATGTGAGAATTTAATAATATGGTCCCTGGTATGGAACCCAAGGAAATTCAACCACTTTGTTTTCAAAGCTATGGAACATTATTTTGCAGTATAAAAACTTCCAACCAAAATCACTGAGATTCAAACAAAATACAAAGCCCACTAAAATTAATGAGATAGAAAGAATGGTTAACTTGGACCATATTGTTCTCCTGCTTTGTGTGGACTTTAAATAGGCATAGCAAGACTCTCCTAAAAAATCAAAAGCCAAAGGGCTTTTCAATGGGATTTCCCGTGGTTAGGGTAAAATCTCTTGCACCCACACAAACTCTTAGTCTCACAATATGGTTAATACCAGTTGCTTGGCTCCTCTGGATCAACAACCTGCAGGAAAAGTATGCAGTTAAATTCTACATATATGCTGAATATGCATAGATTCTTCTGACTGTAGTCGGCAGTATACAATCTTTTTGAAATCCATCAAAATGTGAACTGGCCTTATTAACCAAGCAGGCTACATTTCTCAGAGATTGAGAAGCATGCCCCCTATTCCTCAGACTTACCAGAAACCCTGTGACCACAAAATTCAAGAAAGGAATCACAAGGTGTTTTAAGAAAAAAAAATATTTAGGGGAAAAGGAAACACAAGCATTTTGAATTTCCCATTTCTCCTGTTCTCAATCTTGTAAAAAATAAATATGCTGAACTCCCACCCCGCTCATATTAGGAGCATTATAGTGCATTTCATTTTGAGTAGATGCGAAAAATAATGCTCCAGACAGAAACAAGAACTGCAAGATACTTGTGCCTCTTCCTCTTCTTGCAACTGGATTTTGGTTCATGCCAGACTACAAGATGACCAACGCACCCCTCTCCAACTTCATCTCATCCAACTTACCATAATAACCTATCAAATCAAGGTCACAATATGGGAAGGCTGTTTGTCATCCTAACACCTCTGAGTAGCTTATGCAAGCCATAAGCAACAGGAATAGACAAATCCTTTGGAGTGTCAGTAAGTCTGGGACAGGCTCCTTCTGGAGCCCAGACAGGTACTCAAATGCAGGATATTTGATGGACCACAGAATAGTGGCTAAGACATTCGGCTGTGAGATCACAGAGCCTCTGGTTCCATTTTTGCCTCAGCCATAAACCCATGAAGTAGCCTTAGCCAAGCCAAATTCTCTCTTAGAAGCCCAATCTGCAATCTGGGGAAAATAAAGCAATCTTCTTACACAGCTCTTGTACTAACTACCAACACATCTGAAGGACTTTGAACAAACAAGACATATTATACCAATGCCAGTTATTATCAATACTGCCCATCTATCAGATCATGCAGCTGAAAATTTGGGTATGATAATTGCTGTGCTGGATTCCCAGCGTAATGGATAGAGTCACAGACTAGGATTCTCAATGACAGGGTTCAAATCCCTGCTCAGCCATGGAAGCTCACTGGGGGAATGGAACTGGTAAAACCACTCCTTAAAAATCTCACGGACCTTGAAAGCCCTATTAGGGCCACTATAAGTCAGTTCTGACTTGAGGGCACAAAACACGCACACACAACTGTTGTGCTAAACAGAATAATCCTGGCAGAGCCCAAATGTTCTCTGTCCATCTCCAGCCACAGTCAAAGAGGGTTCGGGAAGGTGGGATCTTCAGTCTCTGTATTCCTCAGACTTCCTCCTATGAGAAATAATACGAGGGAGAAAAGACTCACATCACACTGCAGGACAAACTGCTTGCCTCCCCGAATCTTGAGCAAGATGCACTTCCGATCTTTTATCTGCGTCTCCTCGACTGACTGGATCTCTTCCATGGTAAGCAGTGACTGCTGTTATGGGGCAGGAGAAAATATTTGGTCAGAGAAAGAGCAACTTTCCAGCTTCAACATACATTCTGTGTCCATATCCAGACAAACCCTCCTCCTCCAGGCACTGCACTCAACCCTTCCCACCTCCCACACAAGTGCTCATGCAAGCCAGAACTCAAGTCATGTGTACATATATGGCAAATCCTCGCCCCACCCAAAATCTGGCATTTCCCCTCCCTAGTCCACTGGAGCAAAGCTTTTCCCTTACCGGGGACTCTCCCTCTCCACGCCACTCCAACCGATTTGGAAAGAGGTAGAAGTATCGCCTCTGCCACTGAGTGAGAAAAGGGTTCCCCAGCTTTGACATGTAGCCATGCATGATGCAGTCCTTGCCCAGGGCGTAATCTGTACAGAAGAGGCAAGGTGATGTGTCAAGAACAACAAAAAGGTGTGGGTCTCGCCATCTGGATTTGAACAGGCAGAGCTGTCTGGTCGAGAGACCCGTTACCTGCCTCAGCAAAAGGAATCAACGGCTGCAACCCTTGCAGTGGGGCTTACCTTCTTCATGGCCCAGCTGCTTGTTCTTGGCTCTCTTGCGGGCCTCGATCTTGTCAGTCTCAGCATTGACGGTGTCAAATACAGTCTCTGTCACCTCTTGCTGCCAGCGCTCTGAGATAGTGAGCGGAAAGTTGCGATACAGCTCCTGGTCACTATCCAACAGCTGGAATGAGACACAGGTTATGTCCCTCTGTTTCTAGGATCCGAGGCACTCTGCTTCTGAGTATCAGCTGGCTGGGAAACATGAGCAGGAGGGCGCCTATTGCCCTCATGCCACAATAGCATCTGTGGGCAAATAGATGCTGTACAAAGAAGGCTTTTGGCTTGTTCTAGCTGGACTCTTTTCATGTTTTAGTGCAGATTTTCACTGCACTAAAGCATGAAATCTCCCTGTGTTCTGTCTCAGCCCCTTTATTTCTTTTCTATTTCTGTACTAAGTAACTGGCATAGTTGTTTGCTTGAACTCCCCTACTTCTAGCTGGCACTATACTCCATCTTCCTAGCTTATATGGTGCTTTCTAAACCCACCCACCCCCACACACACTCCTTCCCTTCCTGGTTTTTCCAGCTTCCAGCATGTTTCTTGTTGTCTCTAGCTCTCCCCTACTTCCCTCCCATGTAGGAGTCCATTCCTTCAATCTCTCCATTATTATTTATAAGCCTTCTACACAGAGTTCAGTGAATGCCAATACCACCATGTCAGAGGAAGGTTATTTCCATTCCTGAGGCATCAGGCTGGCTTGAATCAATGTGAAGGACCAGATGGACATTTGGTCTAAGCCAGCCTGACAGTTTTTAAAATTCATTCCATGGCACCTACATCACTGAAAGACAACAGTCTCTAAAAATATGTTATATCCTGGAATTCCCCCCCCCCCCTTCATCATCCTCACTGTTATTTACATTTATATCTCATTCTTCTTTTAAAGAGCTCAAGGCCTCTTTGACCCCACTTTATTCCTCACAATAAACCTGTGATGTTCGGCTGAGAAAAAAGTGAGCCAAGGACAAAGAAGTAATCAAGTTTTGTCGTTAGACTACGAGGACAGCCATAGGAGGAAAGAGAACATCTATTCAGCGACTAAATGACAAACATCCTTTACAAATAAGGAACGATTTTACTAAGGCCAACTATGAACATATATTTCACTTGTGGACATTGTTATTAAAGATGAGACTGCTGGGCAGCCCTATAAAGGAAATAGCGAATTTGTAGCTACTAGGTATGGTGGTGCTGGAGGAGGCTCTTGAGGGTCCCCTGGACTGCAAGGAGAACAAACCGATCCATTCTAAAGGAAATCAACCCTGAGTGCTCACTGGAAGGACAGATCCTGAAGCTGAGGCTCCAATACTTTGGCCATCTCATGAGAAGAGCCCTGGAAAAGACCCTGATGTCGAGAAAGTGTGAAGGCAAGAGGAGAAGGGGACGACAGAGGACGAGATTGGCTGGACAGTGTGATCAAAGCAACCAACATGAATTTGACGCAACTCCAGGAGGCAGTGGAAGACAGGAGGGCCTGGCGTGCTCTGGTCCATGGGGTCACGAAGAGTCGGACATGACTAATCGACTAAACAACAACAAGGTATGCAAAATGGAACCTCTAGGTTTAGATGCAGTATACCTGCAACTGTTGCAGAGATATTAGACAGATGGCTATCTGAAGCACACTCTGCTTGTGACATTTCCAGGGGCTTCCTGGTGGGTGTGGGTATTGGGGAACAAATGCCAGACTAACTGGATCTTGGGCCAGATCCAGCAATCCAGTTCTGAGATGAATCGCTATCCCTTATGGCAAAACACAATACTGTAGCCTCCACTACTACTGCTCCTGGTGCCTGCATGCAAAGGTTATCTGTTTTGTGATGCTATCTGTTTTGAGATCCAGTTTTGGGGAAAAAATGGGATAAAACAGCAATCAGAGTAGCAAGCAGAAGAGGAAGCATCAGCTGTCCAGCAGAGCACAGTATAACCTTGTGAGAGAAGACCGGAATTCCTCGCCCTGGACCCCAATACCTTGATTCCTTTGGTGTCCTCTTCATCAAAAGAACCAATGTCAAAAGCATCTGCTGCATTCACTTCCCCACGTGGTGGAATCAAAGGTGGTGGATACTGAGAAGACACGAGAGAGGAAAATCAGCTGAGAGCTAAAAGAAAGTCACCCTTCCCTTCTGATTTCTTCCTCCTTTATGACAGCTGAGAAGGATATTTACTTCTCATGACTACCATGTCTGTCCTTCCAAGATATCTTGCCTACCTTCTGGAGGAAAACCATCTGCCAGTCCAGATCCCGGAAAAAGGGGCTCTCCTTGACTTCAAGGGCCCTGGTGGAAGCATCAGAGCAGACAATATTGAACCCTTCTTTGAACACAGCATAACCAGCAGGTGGACAGAAAGCTAGGTGACAACAGCTCCTTTGTGAACAGAAGCACACAACTAGCATGCTACCTTTGTCTCTATCAAATTCCATTGAGAAAAAGGTCATTGAAAACATATCAGAATTCAGCTTGGCCTTACTGCTTCTGGCATCTGTGGGATTTTATCTTCTATGGCCACTTGATGTGGTGTGCCTTATTTCCTCCAAAGGAATAACTGTTCCGTTTTACTGCAGCAAACAAATCCATAATTCTGCACATGTGCAGAAGAACAATCTGATAGTGGATGCAGAATCTAGAGTCCAGAGCATTTCCGATCTCTTCTCCTAGACTTCATGGCTCTGAAGGTAAGTTTGAAAGCATGCAATCAAAGGCTGCTGACATCTCGGAACTGCCACTCAAAGAGGATGGGCCAGAGCCAGTGTGCTATATAGGGACTTGTCTCTCCCCATGAAAGAGAAAAATCTGAAGCCAAATTATGCAAATCCAAAAATAAATGAATAATCAACAGAATTAATGCACATGGTAGAATACACTGTGTGCACTTGCTGGATGTGTATATAAGTCATCCAAATAGTTTTACAGAATTTGGATTGTTTGGCCATAATATTTGGGTAGTGCAGAATACACACATAGCTGCTGAAAGACTAACTGACTCATTGTTGCATAAACATGCATAGGCAAAGGCCTACGTCATCTAATACATAGGTAAGTAAAGATGATTTTGTTCCTACAGTATATGAAACACACCAAGTTCTATATTGTACACCTTTATCTTGAAAGTGTATAATGTCCAGTTCTGGGGCTAAGGTGAATTAATTAAGCCCCTTGCCTCTCTACTAATTGTTAAAACGGCAATTCAACATCCCACCATGATAGAAGTGCCCAACATAAAAGGGGATCCTGTTCACACTATTCCCCTAGAAGGGATAGCCAACAGGCAACAGAATGTTAAAAAAAGTAATGATAATTTGTATCTTTGGAAACAGCCACTTTTTATTAAGCACTTCTGACTGCACAGTTTTGACTCCCCCTGCCCCTATACATGAAATTTACTAACGAAGACTGAAGCAGTGGAGCATCAAGACAGAGGGATGTTGTAGAAGAGCAACAGATTCCAGGACAAGGGTGGAAAATGCAGGGAAGAGCATGGTATGCAAGTTACATCCTCAGTAATAACTGGAAGCCTCACATAGTCCCCTTTTTGACTTCTAAACTGCTTCAGAGAGCTCCCTGGGAATTATTAATGGCTCGTTTTTAAACAAATGAGATCTGTGATTCCTTGGGATTCCAGGTCCTATGTTAAACATGCTGCTTAGCAGTGTATGCATGGAAAGCCTGGAGCTAAGCCTAATAATAAGGCTGAAGTACAAATGCACATTCCTGAACTTCCTCTGTATATTCCAGCTCCTAGCTCATCGAAATTCAGTCATCAGATTGGGACCCACTCCTGAACCTGAAGAAAGGGGCAAGTAGAACGCTTCGGTACATCAAGACAGCAGCAGAACACCAATGTATGGATGTGTACATGTATACGATGGGGAAGGAGGGAGCATTTAAGTAATAAGGAGTTATTTTTCTTGGTCACATGATACTCCTATTCAGGTACTACAGCCTGAAAACCCAGAGAGCTCCAATCTAGGTGAGGATGTTGGGATGCACATAAGCTCCATACCCATCATCCCCTCTCCATGTTCACCTCAACATACATGCCACATTCCTATGTCTATGAGTTCTGATAAAGCTGAACATGCAAAAAGGTCTGCCTTACCTCCAGGCAGTTGAAAACACTGGGGCAAAGCCTATCCTTGACTGCCATTAGAATCCTCTGTGTTTTCAAGCAAAACACCTGAACAGGGCTTCTTATAGCATCATGCATACATTCAGTTTAATGCATGTAATATATATCTAGAGCAGTCATGTTTTAAACCCGTCCTGTTTGTAGCAACCAGAGCATCTGAACACATTGTGTTTGTTATTAATTACACTTTTTTTTAACGACGAGTGGGTGACATGTTTTCAGCTGAGTTCGAAACTCTATTTTGTTTAGAATTTTTCAGCTGTTTTCAACATACAAAGATGGGTACCCTTAAACGCCCTGTCCACTTAGATAACTCCTAAACCAAGATCTTTCTGCTCCTCTGCAGAAGACTCACCCACGGCCCATACAACCCAGGCGGCGGTTGACATCTCTCTGTAGCAGCCCCTCCAGCAGGGAGCGCAGCTCCGGTGAGAAGGAATCTGGCAGCTCCACAGCCTGGGAAAAGAAAGAGGGCACAGTGAGATCCCTGGTTCTCAGGTGGATAGGATAGGATAGGAAGCTGAGAACAAAATATCATAGCAAGGCAGATGGTTCCTGCACATCATGCATTTGTGGTCAATGTTCCAAACATTGTGCCTCATGAGCATAAGCTGTGAAGAACGACTAGGCCTGTTGGTTCACTTACGCTGCCAAGAAGGGACAAAACCTCCTATTTCATGGACTAAAGCAACTTCTTCAGAAAAAAATAAGCTACTTGCAAGTGATTAGCAGTGCAGTCACAATCTAAAAACAGGGAACAGAAGAGAGGAGATGGAGTGAAGCGGGTGGGAAGTCTACAGCCCCAGAGTCACAAGTGACCCCCAGTTCCATTTCATGTGGCTTTTAGGATCTCTGGCGATCTGAACACTACAGGCCCACTCTTACTACCTCAACTGCCTTCTAAAAATCACTTCCTCTTCTGCTGAGTGTGTGGGCACATGTAAGAATGTGAGTAAGGGACAACTAGATGGGGGAGAAAGTGGGAAAGCTGTAGAATCCTGCACACTCCAGCCAGTTTTGGTTCTGCTCATCACTGACTCTTGTCAAGCATCAGCACTATCGCCCAGGCGACTTTTCCCTTGAGTCAATTACCTTCACAGGGGGAAAAAATTCACCATCCCAAAGCTGTAGAAATCCTCAGTCTCCACCATCACTGCAACCATTACAGGTGTCTCTACACTAATGCCACTTCAGCCGACAAACATTTCACACACACGCTCACCACCACTCTGATCTCCGGCAGATAGCAGCCTTTTTTGTCCAGCCTGCTTGCTCGTAACTATTTTTTCTCTCTGCAACTTGACCCAAGAGAATGCAGTGGTTCACTGCAAACAGCCAGCTCTGTCTCCTCTTTGCTTTTCCCCACAACTCCTCCCCTCCTCTCCTTCCTTCACCAAGGTGTCTTTAGAGGCCTGTCAAACAGTTCAGCTGCTGATGCATCACAATCTGAGTTGATTGTGATGATCTGTATTGTCTCCCTCTTTTCACTCTTCCTCTTGCTGTCAGCACTACCAAGCTCTATTGTGTGCAAAAGGGCCGTGGGAGGGAGCTTACACTCCCAAGAAACCTAGTGTAAAACATGAGTTACGATGCTCAGCCAGGAAGGAGAATGAAATCTGTGATTTTCTAGAAGCAGCAACAGTGGCAACAGCAGCCAAATCATCCATATAGCTTACAATCCACACACTCTCCCCATACACATTACACATTCTGAAATAATCCTACAGGCCAACAGGTGCAACCATACCACCTGTGTACCCACACCTAAACTAATGGGAGATAGGGGGACTTTTCATCACCTCCACACCCAGGACAGGAAAAGAACATCTCACTGCCTGAGATGTAACACCCAGCAGGCACTAGACAGACATGGAAAGCATGAATCTACTGCACTGTAGGCATCTTTCAGTCTTGAGAGACTATGGTAATGTGCTTGGTTGCTTTCCATGAATCTAGTAGATTCATGGAAAGCATGAATCTACTAGAAAGCAGGAATACCAATCAAATGATATCCGCAAGGCGGTTGTCTAAATTTCTCTTTGCCTGCATTCAAGAGAAATCAAGGTATTTGATTCCATTGCCATACTGCTCTAACAGTTAGGAAGTTTTTCCTGACATTCAACTGAAATCTGGCACCCTATAACTTGAGCCCATGATTGTGTGTCCTACATTCTGGGATGATCGAGAACAGATCCTGCCCTTCCTCTGTATGACAGTCTTTCAAGTATTTGAAAATTGTTATCACATCTCCCCCTCAGTATTTTCTCAAGGCTAAACATGCCCAGTTCTTTCAGTCTTTCCTCGTAAGGTTTGGTTTCCAGTCCCCTGATTACCCTTGTTGCCCTCCTCTGAACTTGTTCCAATTTGTCAGCGTCCTTCTTGAAGTGCGATGTCCAGAAAGGAGAGCTTTGGTTTTCACTCTTGGAACAGTGGCTTCAGGGAAATGTTTGGCTTACCATTTTTGGAAATGGGATGTTGGGCTAAATTGACCTCTGGACTGTTCCAGAAGGGCTCACTGTATGTTTTACATGGGTTTTCTATGAATATAAGCTTTCTATTCTCTGCAATGCATTTACTAGAAAACTTCACGACTGGCAAGGTATGTGCTGTGATGAGAAAGGCTACTCCCCCACCCACTGAAGCATGCTACAATTCCCTCTATTTCTGATGTCTCTCTGTAGCAGTTGTTGCTTATGAGGCCAAAATGGAACAACTCATGCATAAGACTGTGGTATCAACAGGCTTGAGATGACCATAAGATTTGCAGAAATAAAAATGTTAAAGGAAAAACATTGTCAGAGAGAAAATCTCAACTCCTACTGAAAACTGAGCATGCTTTGGAGCTGTTGCAGGCAGGATGATGCTGATTAGTTGGAGAAAGCAGTGGGGGGGACCCTATATATTAGGTCTCGCTTGCTTATTTGTTTATTTTACAATATTAAATGTGTATTTTAAGCACCATTATTAATTTGCAAAACAATGTACAGCTTGAGTCTCACAGCCGTTCTTCATGGTAGGACTCTATTATTCCCATTTTATAGACATCAGAGCTGCCTGAGCAATAGTGAGTTGCCTAATAGCAAGTTCATGGTCAAGCTTTCAGTCTGAATCCAGCTTTTCAGGATGGGCACTACTCTGCTTTGGAAGTGAAGCCTGAACAACTAACACAAAGAGAACTCAAAATAATTTCCGTTCCGAAACTCTGCAGTCAACACACACTGAATGCCCAGGAGCAGACAGAACATGACTGGAATGTGCCAGACAAGAGCATTTGATTGCACTGTCTGTGGGGCACCTCTCTACCCCCAAAGTCTGATGGCCTGGACACCTTGGCAAGAGTTGTACAGTTTGCCCTGCCAAACAATTACCACAGAGTCGAACTGAATAGCACCTGTTTATTGTCTTCATAAGTTCTCTGGGGGAGGGAATTTCTTTGCTATTGTCTGTATGGTGCTAAAAATAGAAGACCCCTGATCTACTGAGGTTCCTAAAGAAAACACCAAAATTACCAGGCCAATTGTAAGAAACATACTTTGCGTCCTTCTCCCCGCTTCCCACATGCAAATATACAAACACTGACTCATGACCAACCAGAATACACTGAAAATAATAGAAGCAGGGACTGGTCCAAAATCTGGGGACAACTGATCTGGGAATTCAGCAGAGGAGAAACTTGTGGCAAAAGTGTTAAAACAGTAACTTCTTCCACCTCTTGTGTGTAACATAACTGTATGGCAATCCATTTATTGATCTCTGAAAGGCAAAGGTATGCTTACAGTCGGGGACTGTTACATGGGACACTTTACTTTTTTAGACACTGCCTGAGGTATTCTGGGAGGTGCAGCCCCAAAAAGTAACATTTCCCATCTCTGGAAATGGGAGTACAGTCGGGGTGGCTGAGACTTTGTAGAACCAAAGGACTAAGAGGTGCAAAGCTCAGTCCCACCATGATTTCCGGTCAATACAGATCCCTGACAAGCATGAGAGGCAAAAGTGGCTTACCATCGTGAGTGTCATGCGGTCGATCTCGTGTTTATCCTTAGTCTTGTGCTGCCGAAAGGGGCTATGCCTGAGATAACACCAAGGCAAGTGTCAAAAGAGATGCCTTTCTCACCTGCACCCCTTTAAAACTCTTTTTTTTCCTCAGGTACTTGTTCTCAGTTTCAGCAGTGCCGATCCCTCCAGGCTAATGCCCACTTTAACCACAGCTCTCCCTGCCAGTCAGGCCTCCTTGCTTCCCTCCCACCCCTGCGGTCTTTCTAGACCTTGAACCCTCCTTCCATGCTACCCACTTACCCCCTCAGTAGTTTGAAGAGCATGCAGCCTAGAGAGAACCAGTCAGCACTGCTATCGTAGGCCACACCCTTCTGCAGCACCTCTGGCGCCATGTACCCATGTGTGCCACTGTAGGGATGGAATAAACCAGGAGTTAACGAGAATGTGCTGGAGGCCCCCAGCAGAAGGTGTCACTGGAAAACATCTCAACTGATTCCTGTGGGAAAGATTTGCACTTTTGCATTTGGTAACATGGGCTCTGTAAGGAGAGATATATATCAACCCCTTTATGCATGCCATTTGGTGTAAAATCACAAGTAGCAAGAACTTTCTGTGCATGGAAGTTGTTTCAACTGGAAACTCTAGCAAAGATAAGGGTCCTTGCAACACCAGTTATCAATCAACAGGGGCTCCTCACACTTTCTGGGGAATCATTTATTTATATATTTAGAATATTTATATGCTGCCTTCCTTGGATCCAAGGTGGCTTACAGTATAAAAAGAAACAAAGTTAAAAACCAAATAATAAATTGGTTACGATATTTAAAAAGGATTTAACAAATATCAAATAATGCAGAGCTAAAGGAAGTTGATTTTTTGGACTATAATTGCCTCAGTAATTCAGCCAGTAAGGCCATGCTGCCTATGGGACTCTTATAAGTTAAAAAGCAAAATTTCCCATCCCTGGAATGAAGACATTTGCAACAGTTAGGAACTGGGTTAACACTGGGTTATCCTACCCAATGCCTTCCAAAAGTTACTTCACTCATGCAAGCCTTTGAATGGATAGCCCAGAATGTGCAGGGCTGAGACTTGTAATCAGTAGATTACAAATCTATGAGATGCAGATAATTTGTTTACATATAGGCTGGGGTACAAATATAAAATATCACCAGTGAGGAAGCTAACGCAACATTGATCTCCACGGCATACAGTATTGGAATAAATATTTAAACCAGGGTGTGAGTTATCTCACAGGGTCAAGGGTCACTTTTCAGATTTGCCAGCAGGCCAAGGGATGGACTCCTAAGGAAGAGGGGGGAGAGGTGTGCTTCAAAAGACTCATCTGCATATTTGATGTTTATTATTATTATAAGTATTTGGAGAGAATGGTCCAAGGAGTTTTTTTTACCTGAAAAATGAGTTTAGTAACAACAAAATCCAAATTAAATTCTGAAAAAGCTCCCTCATGTCTGCTATTAGCCACTTTTTAAAATTAATGGGGAGCCATTGGGGGTCAGTGATACTGAAGGGGACAAAAACATGGTGAGATTGTCCCAAAACCCTCTTGAGGGCACAAAAGAACTTTCTGAACAAATGATTTTTTTTCACCAAAAAAAACCAAAAACATTTTAACTTGGGCCGGGGGGGGGAGTTGGAGGGGACCCAAATCACTCTTGGGAGCTGCATGTAGAGGATGTTGGGGAAGAAGGGGAGAGAGGAGAGGGTCCCCCTAGCCATTATTCTGCCACACCTATTGGGGAAGGAGTCAGCCACAGGGTAGGGAGAGACAGTAGAGAAAACCCTTATGGGCTGAGGAATAAATGCTTTGTTGGATACTCACACACTCGCATGAGGCTTCTTCTTGGAGAAATCACATGCAAGGCCCAGATCTGAGATGCGGACATGGCCAAACTCATCCAGCAAAATGTTGGCAGGCTGTAAGGAGAACAGAATATCTTGAGGAGGAAGGAGGGCTGGGGCCCAGTGTGTGTGTGAGAGAACACAAAAACACAAGTCCTCTTCCGTCATATTTTAACTTGCCTACTATGGGATTTGAGAGATAAAGGCAATTCTCTCTGGGGAAACTGAAGAAGAGTTCAGCTTTGGTGGTGGTTAGACTCAAATCTGAAATAACTAGGAACTTATAATATACCCCTTCATCTGGGTGTGTTCCTCACATGAACAAAATCGTGGGTGGGTGAGCATGTCTTTCTGCATGCATGTAGCAACTTCCACACTCACTCAAGGGTTGTTTCCCTCTTATTTCTGGCCTTCCATGAGTTGAAAGACAAACTGCTGAAGTGCGAAGCTTCTAACTCATGGCTGCTCCTCATATTATTGAAACCCTGACTTCCTAGGCAACTCCACATGTGCAGACTCCACTCCTTAGAAGGTGGCCCTTCAACTGCCAGAGGATTGAAAACGAAGACCTGCTGGCAGAAGCAGAGTTTGCTGATCCCTCCTCTCCCAGCGTTTCTGCACATGCAGTTTTACTCACACGAAGAAAAAGAATGCTTAGATGGGGCTGTACAAAACAAGGAACACACACTCATTCCCTTCCACTTCATAAAAAGTGACAACTGTTATTCAAAGTGAGTGGGTGTCAAACAGCATAATAAACCATGGGATCAAATCCCAAAGCTTTTCAAGCGCCAATGCATTTCATCAGGAGATATTAGGAACAAATTCTACTTCCTCTGGTAAAGTAGGATGCATCTGTATCTGTGCATCTCCATTTTCTGAAGAAGCAGGTGGCAGTCTTTAGATTTTGGCATCCTGCAATGGAATACACTGCCACCCAAAATGAGTCATGACACGCAGCTTAACGCTGGCTTCCACAGAGAGAAGGGTGGCACAGCTCTGTGCGAGTGTCATTCACCATGGCATCCGAGTGAACTGTGTTCTATGTATAACCAAATTAAAAAAAAATAACAACAAATACTGTGGCACCTTAAAGAACAACCCATCTATTTCAGTGTGGGCTTCCATGTATTACCATCTACTTCCTCAGACACACTGAGTGAAATGTTTAGCCACAAGTTTTACATTACAAGTATACATTGTGGAGACAGAAACCTTGCCAACAGGTTTTGAAAAGTAGATTTTGTTTTATGTGTAGGCAGGAGGGCAGCACTGAGGACCCCTATGCTGAAGATAGCCAGGAACTAGCTCCCTTTGTAGGAAAAGACAACAGGTAGGGCAGGTGACTCTGCTGGGCAACGATGGTGCAACAACTGGGCTGGACGAGGTGCCTTGTCTCACCTTGAGGTCACGATAAACCACAAAGCGATTGTGCATGTGTTCCAGCCCTAGGATGATCTCCGCTGCATAGAAACGCATCTCGGCCTCAGAGAAGACTCCATGCTGAGAGAGATGATAATGGAGGTCACCTCCTGCAAGAAGAAGAGGAGAAACCCATGCGATGAACACCGGCTGGACATGAGCAGGGGTAAGGGGCAGAGAGGCAGCAATGGAGTGGGAAGGAGTCCCTTGAAAAGAGACCTAGGGGGGGAGGAGGAGGAGGAGGTCGCGGAAGAGGAGGTAGGGCTATTCTAGGCAGGCTCCTGGCTCTCACCATTCATAAGGTCCAGGATGAAGCTGAGCTTGTCAGGCGTTTGGAAGGCATATGACATGCAGACGATGAATGGGCAATCCTGGCAGAGACAGAAGGAGCAATGTCATAGCGGGGGGGGGGAAGGGGGAAAAATAAATCAGAAAACATTCATGGACACATAGGTGGACAATTTTCCTATGATCCGTTGCTTGAACCTCTGCTCCCACCTATACACGTTTTCCTACACTGCTGTATATATTCACAATTCCCTTCAGCACTCTCTGATACAACCCTGAACATATTTGCTATGCAACATATTCTTCTGTGCATGCAAATACACATACATTTGGCAATGTGGGACTAGGTTGCGCAACACATCTTTCAAGCTCTTGCTTCATACACTAGCATTGCCTCTTCCACTGGCTGGTTCAGCCCTTAACCCCTAGCTGTCATTCCACAGTTTTCACACTGTTCTTTGCACCAACTCCTACACAACCATCACATAACCTTTCTGCTTCTTTGCATCTCTCTCTCTCTCACACACACACACACACACACACAGAAAGAGAGAGAGAGAGAGAAAGACTTGTCATATACACCCACAGTGGGCTTGCCCCTCCTGCTACACAAGTCACTTTCCTGCACACACGTCTCTGCTTTTCCTTCCACACCCATGCACATCTCTTGCCCCCACACTCACTGCATGGCCTCTCCTCCCCTTCCCTGAGTATAATATTCACTGCACTGCCTACATACATCCCAACCCTGCTGCTAGCTTACTGCAGACGTCACACTTGGAACCACATGCTCAACATCACCTCCTGCTCACCTTGTCCTCCCCCTTCATGCCCAGCATGTTCCACAAACTGTCTGCCACATCTACACGGGTGTATCATAGCTTTGAATCTAAGCACAAAGCCTGGTTCCCCCGCCCCGCCCTGCCCCTTCTGTGCATTTGCTGCATCACTCCACTTCCCCCATGGCAGGAAGCTGATTTACTAGGGAGACTCCAGACTGGCCTGTTCCCTCCTCCCTCCCTGGTCCATTCGCTCAAGGCAGCCCAGCTCACCCCAGTGCTGACAAGGGACAGCATGATGCGCTCATTCAGGGCCAGTGTCTCTCCTTGCTTCATCTTAATTCGTTTCTTATCCAGACATTTCATGGCATACCTGTCAAGAGAGAAAGAGGCAACAGCCTGCTGTTACTTCCTGCAGTGGATTGCTGGTAATGCCACTGCTGAAGGAGCCATCCCTGCAGACACCCCTCCAGAAGAGTCTGAATGCCTCCTCCATAGAAGCTACACATGTCCTCCTACTAATGGAGCTTCCAGTTATGACTGTGTTAAGATTCCTCCAAACCCTCCAGCTTTTCATGGGAATGGATTTGCCAGAGACATCCCTGTGATCTCACCATGGAACCTCCCTGGCACCCCTAAACAAAAATTGCCCAGTTTGCCAACAGATAAGAGTATATTCCCCTTTATTTTCAACAGGACACTTTCTGCCAGCTGGTTCTCAGCACGTAAAAGGGAAGTGAAAATGCTCACAGCTATTGTATTTGGCTTGGTCAAATGGTGGAGTTTTCCAAAGCAAAGTACCACACAATTAATCCCACTCACAAGGGAAGAGTAAAGGGGAAATGTATACGTAGGTATGATATGAATCTGGAATTCTTTCAAATTGGAGAGATAGCACCTTTAGCACAAGAAAAATCCTGGCCCTCTCTACTGTCAGGTACACCAGGAGGCAAACGAGGCATATCTTTAGTCAAGAGATCATGAGGCTCATTGGCACTTGTGTTTCATTCTACACACACTTCTTTTATTCTATAAAATTCTAAATAAAATAAAATCAATCAAAAGCAAATAACTCTGTCTCCAGTCACGTTTAATCTGCTGTAGCTAGACAAGAAGTATTTTGTAGCTACCAGGAAAGTAGTAGTCTTGGCTGTCTGAAGGATTACAGTGGTGCACCGCATAACGAGCAATTTGTTTAACGACAAATCCGCATAGCGATGTTTTTTGCGATTGCAAAAGCGATCGCATTGGGATGTTTCTAATGGTAAAACATCGCTTTGGCGATGATCGGTAAGTGTTTCGCTTACTGATTTTCGCATAGCGATGGTTTTTTAAACAGCTGATCGGTGGTTCCAAAATGGCCGCCGGGTAAAGAAAATGACCGCCCACTGTGTTTTCCTGCCCTTTCCTCGCTTACCGGGCAGCAAAAATGGCAGCCGCATGGAGGATTTCCGCATAACGGTGAGTTTTTTGCTCATAGGAACGCATTAAACGTGTTTTAATGCATTCCTATGGGCTTTTTTGCCCCGCATAGCGACGAATCCACATAGCGACGATTTTTTCGGAATGGATTATCGTCGCTATGCGGGGCACCACTGTATTTCTTCACATGAATGTGCCTGGACATTAAGATCTTAGCTAGAAGCTCTTTACTTGGTGGCAATAAGATGAGAAGGCCTGCCTGCTGATGTAGCCCAAATAATGGAATTTATTTTTTTAAACACATGCACTGGGTGCTTTTCACTATTTACTTTCAGATGACGGGCACCTGGTTTGTTCAGGTTCTACAAAGCATTTGATCTGTCTTTTTAATCACCTCCCTTCCCTCTATCTCGTGTCTTGTTTGATTGGGTCCGACTTTATTTTACAGGTTTTATACTGCCTCTTGCTGTTTTTATTATGTTGTCTTACTGTGCTTTATTCTGCTGCCAGCTGTCTTGACATTTCAGTTAGCGAATAAACTCGGAGTTACTGACACTACACAGGCAGCCATTGTTTTCTTTGATGTTTCATACACTCTTCTGAGTGTTCTGCACTTTACACTGGCACTGCTTGTGGGTATCCAGAAGACAGAAGCAAGCTGCAAAATGGCCACAGATAACTCTGCTTCCCGCTGGGGCCAGAATGGTGAGAGCAGGCTCTTTTCCCTCACGCCGCAATACCAGGACCAGGTGACATCCACTCAAATTGAGTGTTGGGAGAGAGAACAGGCAAAAGAAAATATTTCTTTACTCAGCATGTTGTTAGTCTGTGGAACCCCTTGGCACAGGACGTGGTGATGGCATCTGCCTAGATGCCTTGAAAAGGAGACTGGACAGATTCCTCAAGGAAAGTACATTGCAGGTTACAAGCCATGATGGGGATGTATAATCTCCAGGCCTAAAAGGAAGGTACCACAAAATGCCAGATATAGGGGAGAGGTATCAGGAGACAGGTATCTAGTTGTCTCATGTGCTCCCCGAGGCATCTGGTGGGGCCTCTGTTTGATACAGGAAGCTAGACTAGGTGGGCCCTTGGCCTGATCCAGCAGGGATCTTCTTATGTTCTTATGGACTTACTTATGTTAGTGCTGGGGACCAGTAGGGCTGCCTGGGAGCTTAAATATCAGATATGGCCAACACTACCATTCTCCCCTACCACTGTGACAAGCCAGAGCCATGTCTATACAGAACGTTATGCTCTCTTTCAGAGGGTACAGAGTACATTGCCATGGTACAAATACAGAAGAGCACTGTTGAAAAGACAAACCTATGAAATATATGGAAAACCCTGTCTGCTGGAATAAGCTAAGGGGGATTGCTGAGGAGCATTTCTCTGTCCACACTAGTCCTGTTCTTAAGAGAGTCTCATAACAATTTGACAAAATCATCCTGAACATTACATTTTGCCTGTGTCTGCTTTCCGGCAGCCGTAGACCTCGCCAAAGCCTCCACGTCCAATGATCCGGTGGACACTGAAGTCATTCATGGTCAGCTGGGTCCCACAGGGCAAGAAAAACGCAACAAAGATAAAGAGAAAAAGAGAGCAGGACAAGAATGTTAATGCCATAAGGGGCCTGGGCACTATTTTGCCCCGATAGCATTGTGGGGCGAAAATGGAGCATGGCTGATCTCCCTGAAGTTTTCAAGGCTGGCCCTACCATGTCTAGGGTCATATGCCACATGCACTTCCTTCCCCTCCAGTCATGGCTGCACAGGTAGCTTCGTAACCTGATATAAGCATTCGTTAATTATGTGAACACTCAACATGTTCTTACATGTGTAAGGCTCCCTGTATGATGGGAGGAAGGAACCTATAACCTGCCAGATGTTGTTGTTAACTTCCAGTCAAGCAAGGTCAGGGACTGTGGGAACCATTGTCCAAAACATTTTGAGGGCTGACATGTTTCCCACTCCTGTCTGGGCACCAGTCTAAATTCCATCCTGAATTTCTGTCAATTGACTCAGAGCCCCCAAATTGTCAACCTCATTTACCAAGTAAAGACAGCAACCATTCAAGTTTCTTGTAGGTACTGTGAGCTTCCAGAAGCTGGGTCACGTGTTACCAGATTTCTGAAAATATCATACCCCCTGCCATGATATGATAAAAATGGCTGCAGGCAGGCTTATGCTCTGTGTCTTTTGACAGCTCTTTCCTTATCATCCCAGCTCTCATAAATGCCTTCCCAACTTCAGGCACTCACATGGATGTTCAGCTCCACATTCTTCCACTGGCAGAAGCGTGTGAACTTGTCACTAAAACAGAACAGAGGGAGGAGAAATCAAAGAAAATACACACACACTCTCTCTCTCTCGTACTCCTTCTCTCACATAAGCACATGTACACACCACTCAGCTTCTTCACCAAACCTTTCTGCCAAGTCAAACATCCTGGCAACCTTAATTTACAGAAACTCCTTCACACAAGTAGGCCAGAAATGAAATGGTGGCTGAAATCCTGTTGTGCAGTTACACAAATGGCACAACTTTTTGAAGTGAATGGCTGTAAGGTAAAAAGTGTCCATAGACATTATCTCTGTTGCACACTACAGTACTGACTCGGCAAGGTCTACAGAGAGTTCTTAAATTATGGCAATCGGCCTCTAAAAGCTTCGTCTCCACTGCAAGCCAGCTGTAGGTAGGTTTACACAGAAACATGTTCCAAGTCTCATCATAATTTTCCCCATTAGTCTCCTCTGAGAGAACTTGCTCAGTGTCCTCCAGGTATTTCTTTCCCATCAGCTATTGTTTGTCAAGGATTTCCCCAGGCAGCGGCAGACTGTAGAAGGACACTATATCCTATGTACTAGTAAGAAATTTACTCTCCCACACACAAGACTGAAACCAGAGGAATGAACCCCCAAGTTTCGCAGAAGTACAAAAAAATAAAAAATAAATAAAAGACTTTGGGTTGGGATAGAAATTCCTAAGACCCCCATTCTTCCACATAACAACTCGGTAAGGACAAAGCACAATTCCTGAGCATGGAATGCCAACTGAACACTGTGATGGGGAAAGGAAGAAGAACGGAGGGAAAAAGAATGGCTGAAAATAAAAGTACTGTTGCCCGGTTTGAAAACTGAACGGAAGCACTGTACCATTTTGTCATTTATCCCAATGGGGGCAGAGTAGCGACATCCCTCAGCACTCACCTTTCAATGAACTTCTGGAAGACATTCCCATTCAGACACTGACAGATCTCTTCAATGTATGGCTGGCAAAAACAGCAGACAGATGAGGATAAACACCAAGAATCTACCCACTAACTCTTCAACCTATGGATTCCAATTCCCTTCTCTCTGGCCCCTGCAATGTTCAAAGTACAGTACAGTGGTGCCTTGCTTGACGATGTTAATTCATGCCAGCGAAATCGCTGTAGAGCGAAAACATAGTCAAATGAAATTTAAAAACCCATTGAAACGCATTAAAAACCGGTTAATGCATTCCAATGGTCGAAATACCTAATTGTCCAGCGAAGATCCTCCATACGGCTGCCATTTTCGGGTGCCTGTCTTGCGAAAAATGCCTCCTAAAAACAGCGGGGAGCCATTTTGAGCAGCCGGTGACCATTTTGAAAACCCGACAATCAGCTGTTTTGATCGTCGTAATGCGAAGAATTGGTTCCCGAAGCAGGGAACTGATCATCGCAAAGTGAAAAAAAACCATTAAAACATGGTTTTGCGATCACAATTGCGATCGCAAAAACATCGTTGTGAAGCGGATTCGTTGTTATACGGGGTAATCGTTAAGCGGGGCACGACTGTAGTTGAAATCCCTGGCCTCTTACTCCAGGTCACTGGTACAGACTGAGAAATATCAGCTGCACCAGGCCATGGTTCAGTCTGC
Organism: Pogona vitticeps; assembly: GCF_051106095.1. Classification (NCBI taxonomy): domain Eukaryota; kingdom Metazoa; phylum Chordata; class Lepidosauria; order Squamata; family Agamidae; genus Pogona; species Pogona vitticeps. Next base: position 244,930,849 of record NC_135783.1, read on the forward strand.
ACACAAACAACTTTGCTCAGATCTTTGTCTTACGTAGATATTGGTTCTAAATATGCCTGTGTTCCCATCTGTAACAAATGAGGTTTCAAACTTGGTAGACTCCTTTTAGCCTGCCAAGAGGGAATTACCTGGAAGAGATCAGGTGGCACCTGCTTTTTGCTGAGGCGGCTCTGCACATACTCCGTTGCTGTCTTGGAGAAGGGCTGTATGGAAGAGAGAAAAACAGATAAGCTTGGAGTAGGACTGCTGCCTAGAAAGAAACCAGACCGCTGAAGAATTGAGGCTTTTGATTTGTGGTCCTGGAGGAGGCTCTTGAGAGTCCCCTGGACTGCAAGGAGAACAAACCTATCCATTCTAAAGGAAATCAACCCTGAGTGCTCAATGGAAGGACAGATCCTGAAGCTGAGGCTCCAGTACTTTGGCCATCTTATGAGAAGAGAAGACTCCTTGGAAAAGATCTTGATGTTAGGAAAGTGTGACGGCAAGAGGAGAAGGGGATGACAGATGAGATGGTTGGACAGTGTCATCGAAGCAACCAACATGAATTTGACACAACTACGGGAAGCAGTGGAAGACAGGAGGGCCTGGCGTGCTCTGGTCCACGGGGTCACAAACAGTCGGACACGATTAAACAACTAAACGACGACGAGGACTGCTGCCAGCTTTCCATTGGGCAGAAGAGTCAGGGCCAAGCAGCAGGTAGGTACATCACGGGTAACCTCAGTTCCAACTCTGCTGGTATAACACTTTGGCTAAGGAGAGCAAGAGCCAAACTATCCATACAGGAAACAAGGTATCATGAGAACAGAAAGGACTAGAAGGCAGAGTCTGAGTTAGACTTAGTTTTGGAGGAGGTAGCTGTGTTAAGTCTGTGCAAGCCTATCAGGCAAAATTCAAAGAAACAAAACAAAAAAAAGACAAAAACATGTGGCACAAGCTTTATTATATTGTATTACTACAACCTGCCTCTGAGGCCTCTAGTGTCTACTACTTCTTCCTAACTCCACAAACTACAAGAAATCCAATCTCCTGCTCTCTTGCCAGATACATATTGTCCATGTGTAATTCCCACCAAACCCATTGCTCTGAGGCTTCAAGGATCTGTTGTTGCTTTCGAAGCATCTACATGGTTCAGATTATTTCTCTTTCTAGCCCTATGCTGCCTACTCTGGTTGGCAGCTACTCTCCGGGGACAAGGCAGAAAACGATCTGTTCCTTCAATTACTATGTCACCCTTTGAATTTGAGTTACAAGAGACTGCAGCTGGAACCTTCTGAATACACAGCCTATCTTCCAGCAGTTCCCAGGATGGAAGGGACCGTCTCACCAAACATACTCCTGGGTTGTCTCCTGTTGCTGTCCCTTGCCAGCAGCCCCTTCTCTCTATAGTTCTCTTCGTCTTTCCTTCTTTCCTGTTTGATCTGAGCACGAAAATGAACCAGATGTCCCAGCGCAAGACATCATATCATAGTCAGTGGCCGTACTGGCTAAACATCACAGTTCAAAGCTGTGCAAGAGAATATGCAGAATATATGCACATAGGACAAGATGCTGCATCACTCCAATCTGCATTTCCCTGAACCCACAGCCAACAAGTGAGAATGTGAGGAAACTGCAGGACACACACAAGCAGTGAGCAATGCCACAACACACACAGTGTCATGCCTGGAAGGAGGAATAATAGCAAGACATGAAGCTTCAGATACTGTGTGCTTTTGCAGCAGAACTATATGGCTTTAAAGCAAGGGTAGAAATGTTTTCGAACTGCAAGTCCTATCGTCTCTGGCAAGTACAGTCACTGAGAAGGGAGGGGGATGGGAGTTGTAGTCCAACAACAACTAAAAGGCTATGATTTGTACACTGCTGTTCTAAAGAAAGGTGAAAGCAGCAGCAAAGACACATTTCAGGATGGGCTGCCCTAAGTAATGACCCACAAATCACAAAAAGACCAGCCATTGGCAGGAAAGGAGCCGCTGCCTGTCACTGGTAGGCCAAAAAGAAGTAATGAAAGCTGGGGTGGGTTGTTCTATGGGGGCTGCCTGTGCCTCTTAGCAATTGCTAAAAAGTACTTTGGTGGTGAAAAGGATGCACGCATCATGCTGGTTGGTAAGCTCCTCCCACACAGTCCATGTAGCATTACATTTCTAAGATCTCATTCAAGGTGATCAGAAGTGGATTTCATGCCAATTGTGAAGGGACTTTTCTTTACTCTCTCTTGTGAGAAGAGGCATGCAGGGCACTCACGTGAGAGCAGGACAACAGCTCTTTCATGATGTATGTGTCAAAGATCTGGCGGCTCTTAATAGCTCGTTCCTCTTCAGAATCCAACTTCTCATACTTTTTGATCTGGAGAGAACAGGCTAAGTCACATCACAGATGCAAGCGCCACAAATGTGCTTTTCCCCCGAGACAGATTATATGAGGCCCACCAGTAAAGGGGAATTGTGGGGGGGGGGGGGAGAGAAGGAGAAAGAACTTCCTCAAATCCTACACCTGTCCTCTTCTGCATCCAAATTACTGGAAGGCAACGTTTGGAGCAAGGTCTTTTTCATTTATTTTATTATTGTATCTTCCTTTGAGTAGAGGGCATACATTAAAGCAGGGTAGCAGTGTCAACAAAGGTGACATTAAATGAAGTCAAAAGGGTCAGGAACCAGAATTAGAAGACACGGAAACAGGGTGGATTTGATTTTGATTTAAATTACAATTTAAATTTTTTAAAAAAACATTTTTTCCATTTAAATTTTTTTTAAATCAATTTTTCTGATTTAAATTAATTTGATTTTTAAAAGCGTTGGTTTTTATCCACCCTGCACACAAATGATCTTAATATCACACCAAAAAGTCACAACAAAGATTTCTCTTTAGATCTATATTGTAAAATTTCAATTCAAATACTGTAGAAAAAATTCCATGTACTATATACATAGAATATTATACAGTTTTAAAAACATAATATAAAACACCTGATTTTGCCCCTTTAAATAGAATATTTTGTCATCTTCAAATGCTTCTCTCATACCTTTCACACACATCCCGTAAGATTTTTTTTAAAGTACTACACGCTGTCCTAAATAGGGTTTCTAGGTCATAACCTAGAGATTCTTCCTGTATCTTTACATTCCTAGATGAACTGGGTGATGAAACAAGCATGGTTCTCACACCCAGTTTCCCCCGATTGTGCCACCTGACCCTTTTCTCACCCGCTGTAATGACAAGTTTCAAATTATGCTGCCAGGGAGGGAGAGGAAGGGCCGGCAGAGACATGGCTGCCAGAAATATTAAAAAGTAAGATGGAAACCTCGTGGAGACTATTTCACTGTAATCTGATGAGGCAGTTTTTGCTTTCGGCACAACAGTAAAAACCATGCCCTCCACCTGACTCTCTGAAGGAGGCCTCTATGGCTGCAGGAAGGCACAGGGGAGAAGAGATCTACTCCACCAGCAGAATCTCTTCCATGGACAGATGCAGCCACTGGGCACAACCTAATGTTTGGTTTCACTCCTCCCTAAAGACACTTCTTCATCTTTGGAAAGAACTCTCTAAAGTCCTCTCCTTTAGCATGCCAGGGCTAGTTGGGGCAAATGACCTCTCTCTCGTGTCAAAAAGGAAATTCAAACCTTGGTGTGTCAGACCCAAAGAAGGCAACCCTTGTTTGAACACACCGGAGGAATAGGGACCTTCTCCCACCGTCAAAGCCTCACCTCTTCATAGAATTCCACCAACGGTTTGGCCTCCTCCATCTGATTCAGGCAGAAGTCTCGGAACAGTAGGAACCCTGAGAAATACACACAGTTGCCATCAGTTGCTTACCACCTTATACAGTCAGCCAGGTTCCAGTTAAAACCTTCAGGAGGTCATGTCATGGCCCTAGATCTCACCCTTTGTGCCCGTCAAACTGGGACAGGGCAACCTGTCTGATGAAAAGGATTGTGTTGAAGCATGCTGAACAAACCACTCAAGGTGCTGCCGCCAGTATCTTATCAACAAGAAGTTTCTCTTTTCTGCGTAAAATTGCGTGCTCTTCTCCTCTGGCCTGCTGTTTCTACTGTGGCCTGCCAGAGGCTCCACTCTCGAGAAGCTCATCATCAGAACTGACAGCCAAGCCGCTTTCCCATATTTTTCCCTTTAGCTGTTTTTGTTTTTGTTTTTTGAAGGGCAGAAAGACAAAAGAAATGCTAGGGAAAACATGGGAGGATTAAAAACGAGAGGACTGCCTTGTAAAATTCTGTGAAAAGACGTATAGTAAAACCTTCATCTGGAAGCACCCTGAGTCATAACCTGGACATCCCACGTACAGAAAAATACCGAGCAAATAGGACACCATGTAGTTGCAGCAAAGGAAAGGTACTGCCACAGAAGAGACAGGCTAGAAGAAGCTTCAAGCTGCTCTGTCTAACATTTTCTAAATGATACAGCCAGCATCTCTGGCTTGTAACTAGGCAATCCCAAAACATAACTTGATGGCAACGTCTTGTCCACATGTGTGTGTCTGTGCAAGAATGGGTACATACTCAAAGATGCACTGCCACCAAATATGGAGGTTTCAGCCTACAGCTAGTGATGGATGTATCTTCCACAAAATACTCTTGTTTTTTTTCCTGGGGTGGTGGCCTTTGCTGCATTTTGTTTTTACTGGTAATGGCTTTGTGCCTTTAACAGCAGCTTAAGAGGAAAAATTTTAAATTGTTTTTACGAGGACCCATTAGTGTGCTAAAGTGTTGATTTCTGCCCAATGCATCGCCATTAAGAGTCAAGAACCTCTATCCATTCAAAACGACCACACATAAATATCTAATTAGTTTTAGAGCGACAAATGAAACCAAGCAAGCAAGAACAGGATTTGAGATTTCTGGTAAATATTTTAATTCTTTTCTGTGTGCAAACAGCTTTATGAAACAGTTTCATAGGCTGCTTTAGAGACTCTTAGGATTTGCTAAACGTAAAGGTTATACTCCAACACAAGAATCATTATATTTTTGGAAAGAGACGGGGCCCATGATGTAATTTAAGATGAAATATATTGATGAAGACATATATAAATATAAGAGAGAGAGGAAAACGACTTGCTCACGCTTGCTGTGCCTCTGTCAAAGCCTGCCATAACTTCCACATGCTAGAATCGTTATCCTAACCCAGGGGTGGGCAATTAATTTCTATAGGGGGCCACATGAAAAAACTGAACTGTGTTCAGGGGCTGAACCAACTTTACTTAAAAATAAAAGATAAGCAACTGATCAACTTTAGACAAAAAGCTATAAATGGTTTTGATGTTCAGCTTGTTCAGTGAGAGAAATCCAGTCTGTCTTGGGCTTGAACAAGTGCTTGAACACTGGGCTGGAGCGACGACCGGCGGGCCGGACAGAAGCTGCTCGCGGGCCGTATGTGGCCCTCGGGCTGGACTTCGCCCAGGTCTGTCCTAACCCAAAGGACTTTTGTGTAAATACATGGCAGAAACCCACTTGCCAGTGATAGTGAGAAAGTCTTCCATGGCTCCCATGATGCGTATGAATGTGCACATCTTTGCCTACATGTATTCTTGTGAGAAGCAGATCTCTGGTAATAATGCAGTCCATGTAGACACATCCACACCGGTGTTACCAAATGAGCAGCTGAAAAGGTACAGTTAAGAAGACTTATCCCCACACCTGAGGAACAGTTACTAATTTCTCAAAACACCCATGCACACACTTCCGCCTTCCTTTCCTCCTCTGCAGAGGAACACGCTGATCAACAGCCACCTCAGCTTGTGGCTAAACAGCTCCTGCTTCTAAGCCCTTCCCCCAGGGCAGGCATGCACCATCATCCCCAGGTGACAGGAGGAGAAAGGCAAACCCAAGCAACTGCTGGGAAAGCAACAGGAGAGTAAGGAGCAATGGGAGAGCCTGCAGGGGCGGGACGGGGGGGGGGGTTGCTTTAACTGAGACTTATCATGCGGAAACCACAAGTGGCCGTGGGTGTGGGAGGAAGCAAGAGTGTTTCCTGTTGGGGCGGGGTGTACTAACTGAAAGGGGGAAACTTCCCTTACAAACAGAGAGGCCTGGCATAGTAGGGACAACAGTCCAGTGCCACCCAAGAAGTCCTTAGGCAAGGGGGGACCACACACAAAAAAGGGGACAGATCTCCTGTCTTTTTAAGTAGCCACATGAAAGAAGAAATTTCAGCAAGCGTAGCTCTGCGTGACAAGTTATGCCTCCCGAAATTCTGCACAATCATTTTTGGCATCTAGCCACGCTACCTGAGCCATTTTTTAAGTGAACCTCCTTAATCTGTATTTTCATCATCTTTTCTCCAGATGGTCCCAGCAACCACAACACATCTCCAGCTACTTACTCCTAACTGGTATGCAGGAACTGTCAGGTAAAATTTCTGCCAGCCCTCTATTTACTGAGAAGCCAAAACATATTCTCCTGCTGATTTTTGTTTAATTTCTTCATACAGCTGTTAATAGAGTAGCAGCCCTGCCAGGAAACAAACTAGCTTTCCTAGTTTCTAAAAGGCTAATTTATTTTAAAGAGATGCATGGAGTGGGGGGCGGGGAGGCAGAATTCAATCTTGCACAGATTTTTTTTACTGATTACTGTGATAAGTAAACCTGTTTCCCATGCCATCCTACTTGCTATATTATTCTTAAGTTCACAAAAACCCACTGAGGGTCCAGTGGTCCAATAATCACCAAAGCAGGCCTTGGGCAATATGAAGTCCCCAATATTGTGTTGAACTCCAGTTCCACTAGCCACAGCCATCCTAGTAAAAGCCAAGAAACAGCCAAAAATCATTTATCAACAACTGGAAACTCACTACTTCTTCATGCCAACCTAGAGGGAGAACATTACAAATTTAATGTAACTCTTATGCTTTCTTCTCCCTGTGAAAGGACTTAAGGCAGCTCACAATGAAATAAAACAACACACTAAGCACAATTAAATTTCGTGTTAAAGACAAAGAATTAAGAACTGCGATTTCAAAACACTTAAAAACACACATCTATTAATTCAACAGGGAACAAAGGTATATCCAGCATCCCATAATGACACTACTGGTCCAAATCAGTTGAAAGTCTCCCTAAAAACAAAATGTCACCCTAAAAAAGAATTACCAATAGGTGGAAGGACAAGGAGGAGGGGGCCAGCCTTGCCTCCAAGGGGATTGATTTCTGCAGTCTGGGAGCAGACACTAACAAAATCCTTTTGTATGCCTCATGCCAGAACTGGGAAACATGTGGCTCTCCTGATAGTAAAAGGTAAAGGTAAAGGTTCCCCTTGACAATTTTTGTCCAGTCGTGTCCGACTCTAAGGGGTGGCGCTCATCCCGCTCTTCAAGCCATAGAGCCAGCATTTGTCCGAAGACAATCTTTCCGTGGTCACATGGCCAGTGTGATTTAGACACGGAACGCTGTTTACCTTCCCACCGAGATGGTACCTATTTATCTACTCGCATTTGCATGCTTTCGAACCGCTAGGTTGGCGGGAGCTGGGACAAGCAACGGGCCCTCACTCCGTCACGTGGATTCGATCTTACGACTGCTTGGTCTTCTGACCCTGCAGCACAGGCTTCTGCGGTTTAGTCCACAGCGCCACCACGTCCCCTTTCTCCTAATAGTATTGGATCACAATTCCCCTCATCCTTCATCACTGGATATGCTGCCTAGCACTAGTGAGACTCCCCACGGACAATCTGTTGGGGCCCATGTTTCCTAGCCTTGCCTTAAACTGGATTCTTTTCAATCCTTTTCTCTTCCAATATCCTTCAAGTGAAGCAAGCACCACCCAGTTCACCACTCGGTAGGGGAAAAAGAATCATCACCAACTGCACAAGAAGCAGCAGAATTTCTTCACTGACCTCAAAGAATTCCCTCTTTCAGCAAATCCACTTGCATAACCTCTCTGCTCATCTCCCTTAGGGCTTTACAACACCAGCATGATCCATAAATTAACCAAACTCAAAAGGGGCACAGGACATTTTCTGCTTATTTTAGACCAAAACAATTTGGCTGACTCAGAGTTTATCATTGCACACCCAAGGGTGGGCAACATCGAAAAACCCAGGAGCCACGTATGCCCATTCTTGTACCTTGGGCAGTCATATCCACTTTTGCAACCCTTTTTTCCCTACAAAAATTGGACTTTTTAACCTGAAGAAGGGGCTCTGCACCCCCAGTAACCCAATTTTTTTAAAAAAGTTTTGGATTGTGGATGGTCAGGAATGTTGTGGAGCCCTCAGGTCATGGCAAAATTAACCCTCCCATGTTGAAAAAGACCTTTTCTGCATTATTATTATTTTTGCAGGGTAGAGGGTGCTGGGGGCAACACTGGGACTCTGTGTGTTCCTTACCCATGTCCTAGCAGAACAATGCCAAAGCAGTGACAAGCAATGCCTTTCAGAAGACCTTTCCTACACACTTTATGAATGTACAGGAGCACTGGCTTCCTTCTGGTTTCCATACGAGACTCACTAACCTACGTTCTGAATGAGGACAGTCACCAGGTTTTCAGTAACTGGTAAGAACAGTAGGTGAGAATTCCCCTAATGCAGGATAAAAAGAAACCCCACCTATGGCACCTTCTCTCTTGTACAACTAGAGGAAGTTTGGAAGAAACAACTTCCTTTTCTTGTTTTTACATTTAGGACATAAAGAAGACACACTGCAAAAGCACCATAATGAGTAAGAGCCAAGTTAATGTCATAAGTGTAACGAACATAAGAAGAGCCCTGCTGGATCAGGCCAAGGGCCCATCTAGTCCAGCGTCCTGTATCTCACAGTGGCCCCACCAGATGCCTCTGGGAGCACACAAGACAACTAGATACCTGCCTCCTGATACCCCTCCCTTGCATCTGGCATTTGGACGAAGAATGCTTTCTAGTTACTCTTTAAAATTGCTTCTCAAGAGCACTTTTTAAATGCTTCATGCCATTCTCCTTTCACTTATAAGTTTCCACCAAGAAAGTAAAGAAAAAACATGCAATGTAATTATTACCTTTCTAATAAAAACTACAGCACTTTTAAAAACTAATAATAATAATAATCTACTGTAACAAATTGGTTTTTAAAAATATCCGAATTCTGACAGAAGCTATTTGCACATCAGAAGCTGAAGAGGGACGAAATGACAGACTGAGCTTCTATAAGAAGCTGTGCAATATCCTGTTCCACCAACCCTACCATCATCTCGTCCTTCTCTCCAGGCTGAATTAAGTGCAAGCATGTACTTTTGAAGTCCTGACCTGGGCAAAGGCTCGTACTCACCAATCTTCTGAGAAAATATCTTTTCAAAGGTCACCTCACCCCGGTCTTCCAGGTATTTCTGCATAACGCTGCGGATGCTGCCAGGAGAAGGTACAGAAGAGTTAATTGGGAAGCATATCTTTCGCATGGCATATTCTTTCCAGACACTTTTTCTGAATGACAAAAGAGAGAACCTTGCAGTACCTCCAAAGACTAGCTATTTTAGACTTCAGCGCTCGCTTTGTCATTTTTGTTGCAGCAGACAAACGCGGCTATTCCTCCAGAACTTGTGCCTATGAAGCAGCTTTCCCCAACTCCACATACCTTGTCATCATGGAAAGTAAGATACACTGAGTGGGGAGGGGGGATCTCTCATCTTTGAGATCAGCAGAACTCAAAGGCACTAAGTTAGAGCGATCTAAGGCAAATGAGTGCAGCTGTCCTGTACCTTTAAAGGGTGTGCAGAATTGAGTGGGGATTTCAGCAGGTCTATAGCATGGGCTACGAGGGTTATATTCTGAGTCCAATCCATTTTATTAAAATATCATGTTTGTTTGCCTTTCCAGCTATTTTTCTTTTCTTTTCTTTTTTCTTTTTATGACCAAGAAGGACATACAAAATGGGAAGAAACTGGGAATACAGTACCTTTTTGCTGAGAACAAATCTAGCATTTCAAGGTCCAAAAGTACACTGACTAGTTTCAAAGATGAATTGGCAAGATTTCCAGCTGGCAGCTTGGAATACACTATACTGTCTGGCCACTAGACACAGTCATGCTAGGTTAATGAATTACAAATGATTGAGAGACTGTTTTGGAGCAAACCGTCCCCCTTTTCCCCTGAAATGGGTGAAAACCTGATTTTTCTTGCGAATATTAACTCATTGAACAGGACACAAGATACGTCTATAGATGAACTTTCATTCCCATCTCACTCTACAGCAGGCAATGGAATTTCCTGAGGACCATTCACAAGGATATACCCTACTCACAAAAATATCAGGGAACGTCCCTTAGTATTCTCCTTCTTTAGACCTAATAGATTTTATTTGAAAAATCCACAGAATTATTTCTAATGACTTGCTCTTCACAGTTTACCTGAAAGGAAGCACTACAGATGTAAATAGGATTATCTCCAACTAAGTGTGCTTACATTTGCAATACTGGTGCATTTCTCTAGATAAGAGAAGGACATGCCAGTGAGAAGCACATGCCAATTTTGGAAGACCCAGCTTAAGATATGACTTGACAGGTATGCTGAGTTAGCATTCTTGATCCCTACAATCCACCCGTTGACTGTACAGATCCTTGAACTGGTTGAAACAAGAAATAGCAATGCACGTGGCACATGTAGCACTAATTCCCTATGCTAGACACCATAGCTTGCAAAATGAGCTGTGCTACCAGAAATGGGGAAAGATGCATCTAAAAGTGTTCTTGTGGCCAGTTTACACAATAATCAAAACCTAATTGGTAAAGACTTAGACTCCTCTACTGCAGGCTGCAAGTGTTTGAAAAGAAGAAAAAAAGTTGGTTTGAATGTTTTCTCACGGGAAATCCCTTCACGGAAAACTAGCACAAGAAAGTAGCCCTTCATCCTGATGTGCATACTTTCTTACTAGTTTGAATATTGGGTAAAATAGTCCATGATCCAGGCAGGCCCTTTGTCCAAAGTGGTATTATCTAGGAGGAAAAAGGCATCCCTTGTTTCTGATGTCGAATCAAGCCCCTGCCTCCCACGGTATCTTAAAAAACATCAAATGGAAAATGAGCAGAATAAAAGCCTGTAAGAAAGCCACTACAGCATCCTCAGAGCACAAGGGAACAGTATTTCCACTTATTTTGCTATTTTACATATTCTGTTAAAGCATTAAGATCAACTTTTGTGGATACAATCTACTAGTTAGAGCTTGAGGTTAAAAACGTGCGACTGCTAGACCCTCATTCTGTCTTCCAGAGAAAGGCAATATAGAAGATTCCATGGGGGTTTAATGCAAAGAATATCTAGCCTCTAAGGGACAAAATGTGTTGAGTTGGTTCTCTTTTGTCTTCTCTTTTGTCCACCAGATCAGGTGGAACTGGAAGGTAGAGAATCAGTATCTTAGAATCTTGCTGCAGTAAGTAACAGAAGCCTGCATGATTTTTTTTTCTCCTTTGAACAATTTCCTTCCAAGGAATTATTAAGCAAGAGGCATTTCTAAGGTACATGGAGGAACCAATTTTTCAGGGCTCTGGATCCTGAAGCTAGTGACTCTTGGGGAAATGGGGAGAAGATCCTGTGACTGATATGGAAGAACAGTGGGAGGAAGGAGGATGGTTGTGTTTCTGGAGCCTGCTGCTGTTATGGGACTGGGATAATGCGTCTCTACCATCTCCATGACAACCCTCTCCAGGGGGCAGGTCTATTTGAATGATAGCAGTAATATTATTACATAAAATGCCTTCTGTGGAAGAAGGACTTAACACTCATCATCTGGTTATTCCTGCAATGTCCTGGTAAGGTAGACAAATCAGAATTGTTACCTGATTTATGCATTCAGCAGAAGGTTGAACGTGGGTCTCTTAGCTTCAAGACATTAGCTCTGTGCCAGAGCAGCACAACTGCATTTAGCCCAGACGTAAATGTAGTCTGGTCATCCGTGGTGAATAAGAATGCAATCCACGCAACCATAAAATGAAAGCTTTACAAAAGGGAGTTAATTTAAGCCACAAGTGACTAGCATGTCTTTGTGCGGTTGAGCAGCCTAGAAAACTATCAAGGTGGGCTTGTAAGTGCTTTGTAATCTACAGAAGTGATTCTAAGGCTTTCTGACAATGGACTAGAGACTGGAGGCTTTAAAGAGGTGGTTCAAGTAATCCAATTTCTGCCTCACTTTCCCTCTTAGTAAAAGAGGATACTAAATGACAGCAAGGGAGAAATACTGAGAAAGTCAGCTCCCTAGAGTTCTTCTTGCACAGACTCTTAATGAGAGGCAGTTACAACTAAAAATAATCAGCCAGCTGTTGACAATGCTCTTGTTCCCTTAAAGGCCATTGGGGAGGAAATGGGAAGTGGCTTGCATGTATCCCTGGGCACTGGAGCTGTGCGTGTGTGTGTGTGTTCTCTCTTTCTTTATGCTCTTGTGGATTGAAAGCTCAGCTAGTCTGATTCTAGTACTTCATGGAACTCTGGCAAGCTTCATACCCAGTGCCAACGAAAGGAAATGAATGCACAGAAAATAATTTGGTACCCTTAACAAGAAGAGAAACCCTGCGCCCTGCAGCAACCAGCAAAGGGAAAACTTGCCTCACTCCTTTTGAAGTATCTTCTCTCCACTCTTTATTATCCACAGTCCCACTGAATCTACATTCTGCCTTTTCATAAATGCCACACTGATCCATTCCTGACACATTTCTAACTCCTCTACGAAGCCTGCAAGAAAGGATGAGGACATGGTGGATGCTACAAAAGCCACAGGTTGCCCCAAGTCTTGCTCTCTGCCGCAGTTGCTTACGTTGCAGCAGATCCAACTGCCTACACTCGCAAGTGACACAATTTCCTGGCAGCTGCACCAGAGAGACACCTTCCCTTTGATACTAGGCTGTGTGTTGCTTTGGCAGGAGTAACATGAGACACTGCACCACACAAAGGGCCAACTAGCGTGATGCTTGCAGGAAGCGCAGTTGTGTGACAATCTATTGAAGAAAGCCAAAGGGAGAGACTTAAGTGATGCTCCATAATAGGAATTATGGAGCCCCCTCCCCCCCCCCTTTCCTGATCTCTGATTCTGCTCTGTGTGACAAATTAAAAAGCGATGCTTAGGAGAAGTGGGCTCCGTTCCCCACCAACCTATGAAGTTCTCTTGGTGCTCATGGCTTGGTACACACACACTGCCCGATCTACTCCGCTGGGTTGTTATTGTGAGGATAAAAGCAGATGCAATAGAGAGGCGGTTCCTTCTCACTGTCACTTTTGAGATACAGCCATGTGTCAGAATTTAGCTAATATATAAATGTATTAGAAATAGCCAATGTACATAGTATAGCTAGTTACATGTATTATGAGAGAGAGTAATTCTTTAGACACACTGGAACAAAGAAGGATACTAATTTTAATTACTTACTTATAGCGCTTTATGTAATCACCTATAAAAGCTACCCTTTGTATTTTGGAAGTTTGGACTCCTATACTGACACCTTAGGGTATTTATGTATTTGATTTCCCTGCTGGCATTAAGAAATGCTGTCCTGATACTGTGCAACTTTAAATGCCTCTAGGCAGATTTGTAAGAGAAAAAGTCTCTACAATGGGACCCAGTATGAGCTGCTTGGGAGGAACTAGGATATCACATAATAAATAAAAAATTAAGACTCCCTCTAAATGTTAAAAGATGAAAGTGGCTTTGAGAGGCAGTAGCTCTAAGTAGTCCTGCCCTCACCCCCCAGAATAACTACCCCACATAAATAGAGCTCTTTAATATAGGCTTTTAGTAACAGGGACCAGAACCACAGACTTCAATGGTGGGGAACTTTGATTCAAATCTTCATTTCGTTACTAATCTCCATGAGATTTAGCTCAGGAAAAATGGCAGTATCTTAGTTTAATCTCTTTTAGAGGGTGGTTGTGAGGACAACATGCTGACTTCAAATGCCTCAGAGCAGGGATGGGGAACACGTGAATCTCCAGATGTTGTGTTGCCCCCCTCACCACTGGGTGTGCTGAGAAAGTCTGACAGGATTACAATGGTGCAACATCTGGAAGGCCACATTGCCCTTATGCACTTGCCTCACGGTAGTGATTCTCAATCTCTCATTTTACAGATTTTTAAAAACTTCAATGCGCAGAATCTGTTGCCACTGGCCAAGGTGTCTGGGGCTTCTGGGAGTTGAAGGCCAGACCACCTGGATGGCCAAATGTTGAAAACCACTGGTTTAAAGCAGTGGTCCCCAACCTTTCTAATGCCAGGGACCGGTTTCATTAAAGACCATTCTTCCAAGGACCGGGGGGGGGGGGGGCTGCCGCCATCGCCGCCCGGGAGTGGGGAGGGGCGTGGGGGGGCATCCGTGCATGGGGGTACTTGTTATGCAGTAGGTTGTTGGAGGAATTTCCAAGGGATTAGATATACCATGGAGCACAGTGAAGACAGTCATCATCAAGTGGAGAAAATATCGCACAACAGTGACATTACCAAGAACTGGACATCCCTGCAAAATTGATGAAAAGACTAGAAGAAAATTGGTCAGGGAGGCTGCCAAGAGGCCTACAGCAACATTAAAGGAGCTGCAGGAATATCTGGCAAGTACTGGCTGTGTGATACATGTGACAACAATCTCCCGTACTCTTCATGTGTCTGGGCTATGGGGTAGAGTGGCAAGATGAAAGCGTTTTCTTATGAAGAAAAACATCCAAGCCCGGCTAAATTTTGTAATAACACATCTGAAGTCTCCCAAAAGCATGTGGGAAAAAGTGGTCTGGTGAAACCAAGGTTGAATTTTTCTGCCATAATTCCAAAAGATCTGTTTGGCGGAAAAACAACACTGTGCATCACCAAAAGAACACCATACCCACAGTGAAGCATGGTGGTGGCCGCATCATGCTTTGGGGCTGTTTTTCTTCAGCTGGGACAGGGACCTTAGTCAAGTCAGAGGGAATTATGAGCAGTTCCAAATGCCAGTCAATATTGGCACAAAACCTTCAGGTTTCTGCCAGAAAGCTGAACATGAGGAGGAACTTCATCTTTCAGCATGACAACGACCCAAGGCAGACATCCAAATCAACAAAGGAATGGCTTCACCAGAAGAAGATCAACGTTTTGGAATGGCCAAGCCTGAGCCCAGACCTGAATCCAATTGAATATCTGTGGAGAGGGCTGTGCACAGGAGACGCCCTTGCAATCTGAGAGATTTGGAGCATTTTTGCAAAGAAGACTGGGCAAATGTTGCCAAGTGAGGATATGCCATACTGATAGACTCATACCCCAAAAGGCTGAGTGCTGCAACAAAATCAAAAGGTGTTTTGACAAAGTATTAGTGTAAGGGTGTGCACACAAATGCAACCATATTATTTCAGGGGTTTTTTATTTTTTATTTCCCTCTACCTAAAAAAATTCTGTTTGCTGTTCAACTGAGTTGTACAGTTCATAGGTCTCATTAAAGGTGGAAGAAGTTCCAGAACTGTCTTGCTTTTGCTTTCACTGAGATTTCATAACACTGGATTGATTGATTGATTGATTGATTGATTGATTGATTGTGTGTGTGTGTGTGTGTGTGTGTGTGTGTGTGTGTGAGAGAGAGAGAGAGAGAGAGAGAGAGAGAGAGTGCATTCCCAAATTTTCCTTGTAATATTTTATGTATACTTTTCACTGTTTTATCACAGGGGTGTGAGGTGTTTCTGCTTTAACCAGTGCTTATCAAGTAGAATTTAAAGCAATACATTATACATATGAAATATAATGAAATCACTTCTCATATTAAAGCAGATTACCAAAGCTCTTCATAAAATATGCAGATAAAATAATTATTGTGAACAATAGTAAAGCATAGCATATCCCCAAAAGATCCTGTCCTTATGAAATTATCATCTCATCAAATCATCACACCATCATCAGGCTACAGTTCTATCTATGAACAGCCTGCTGTGTAAGTTGTCAGGACCAAACCCCCATTCTCATGGCTTGGAAGGTGCAGGATTAGTCCTTTTGCCAGCATGAGAGGGGGAAGGAGGGGGTGGATGTAACCCTTCAGGCAGCAGAAGGGGTTGGGCTCCCTTCTGGCTGCCTCTCCTGCCCGGTCTTGGGGGCTTCCCTCCCCTCGGCTGCATTTGGAGTTGGGGGACCCTCACTCCCCTACCTGCCCCTCGCCTCCTGCCAGCCTCCTCCAGTCCTGCCCCCGCACTCACCATCCCAGGCAGCCCTGCTGGGACACACTCACCATCTCTCCCAGTTGCAATGGTGGGGGGTGTTGGGGGGGAAGAGGTGGAGGCTCCCTGGATCCCAGAAAGGGAGAAGCAGGTCCCAGGCAGCCTTTCCAGCCACCCAAGCCTCACTTTCCTCCAGAGGAAGAAAAAGGGCGGACAGGAAGGGACATGTTTTTAGAGAGGTAACATTTCCAATGGGGACAGAAAGGTCTCCTTCTTCCAAGCTCCCCTTCCCTTCTAGGAATCCCCACTCGGTGTATTTAACCCTTAGTTGGCTCGCCATCCTAAAGAAGTCCAGGGAAGCATTGCGTGGAGTTTTGGTTCCTTGGATTCCTTCTGGGTTTTTGAAGGGAAGGGCCGGCACCTCCACCCGCTTGCTGCCTAGCTGAGGAGCAACCCTCTCCATCCTGCTCAGGAAGGGAGCCCGGGGCTGCCAGCTGGGAGGTGCAGGGCGGTGGGAGAAGTGGAGTCCCAGTCAAGGGTGGCTGTTGCTGCTGTTGCTCGCCGACCCCACCCCAAAACATCTCGAGAGCTCTCTTTAACACCCCTCCTCCTCCTCCTCCCCCTCCTCCCTCAACCACGACGAGAAGTGCTTGGCGGTGTGTGCTGCCTTGCACATAGCATACTGGCAGGAGCGACCATGGGCAGGCAATGAAGCGCTCCGGCACCAAGTCGCCCAAGTGGCCGGTGGGGCAGCTGGCCAGAAGCGCCATGCTTCCTCTCACCCTCTCTGAGGAGGCGGCCCCTCCCGCTTTCTTCCTCTTCCTCTCTTTCTTTTCGGTTGGTTCTTTGTGTATTCTTTGCCCTGAAAGCACACCGTTCTCCCTTGAGAAATATATTTCCCAGGTTGGGGTCGTGCAAAGCCCCCGCGGGGGCCCTGCCTCTGCCCCAAGGGACCCTGGGGGAGTCCATGCGCCACAAGGAGGTGCAGCCACTGGGTGGGGTGGGGAGTAGGGGAGAGGCCACTCCAAAGAGGACCCTCCGAGTGACCCTCCCGACCGGGCCCGGGAAGTTTTTTGCCCAACGCCAGAAGAGAGAAGAGCAGCCCCCCCCGGGGGGGGGACTAACCGCCTGTGCCCGCCTCTTCTCCGTGGCTGCTCTTCTCCGTGGCTGCCCAGCCGAGCCCTGCAGAAGAGCTCGGGGGACTCAGGTGCCAGTCCCGTCCCCTTTGGCTGCAGAAAGGGGCACAGCCGCCGCCGCTGCCAAACACCTCCCGCGAGTAGCCCCGCTGCAGCAAGAGCTCCGGGATCAAACGGGCGGGCTGATGACCACCGGCTGCCTAGCCTGGCCCCGCCCGGACCAGAGCCACCCCCCCTCCCATTCCGCCATGTAAAAGTAGCCTCTCCAAAGTTGCAAGGCCCACCCGCGCGGCTCACTCCATCCATCCATCCCTCTCCCTCCTTCCTCACCCCCGGGAGGCGCTTCCCTGGGGCTCCCTTTTCTCCTCCCAAGCCCAGGAAGAGACCCAGGCTGCGGCCCCGAGTGGGCTCAGGCGGCAAAGAGCGGGGTCAGCAGTGGCCGTTTCCCTTTCTCCCTACCCCCGCCCCGCAAGTCCAGCAATGGAAAGGGCAAGGGAGGGGAGTGGGCCGCCCCGCCCACCCCGGGCTTCCTGACAGCCCTTCCCGGTGAAGCCCCTGCCCCCCACCCCCCGCACCTGAAGCGGGGCGAGTCCTTGAGGCACTCCTTAAAATCGACGGCCACCTGCATCACGGCCTTCCTTGCTTCTGCTCCTGCTTTCGGAGGACAGAGGGAGGAAGGGAGGCGGTAGGGCTTTTGCGGGGGTGGGTGAGTGCGGGGGGGCAGGAAGTCTGTCTCCGCGGCCCGGTCCAGCTCAGACCAGGGACCGGTACTGGGCCGCGGACCGGGGGTTGATGACCCCGGGGTTTAAAGGACAAGCAGGATACAACTGTAACAAGACATTAAAAATAGTGTATCCCTGCTACTGTATTATAGTCATGAATACATTTAATCCTGTGCAACCTGTTCAATAGCTTTTACTGATGTTCCCTGTTGCAATATCTCTGTCCTATTTTTGTTATTCTAAAATTCCAGAAGATGGTCTAGCATTTTAATCAAAGTCATAAAATAATCCTTTCAGAATGGAAGGCCCACTGAGATGACAACAGTGTGCTTCATATTAGATTTTATTGTATTTCCAAGACGCAGGTAAAAACAGACAGGAAGCCTTTCAATCAATTACTCATTAAGAAATGTTCATGAAAGGCAGAGTGCTTAGATTATTTTGCCTCAGTTTACAGTAGTTTGCCCATATAATGATGTTTGTGATAATCTGTTTTTAAGGAGTGTTACAGTTGCATGCGAATAGGATTGTGGCTCTTCACACAAGACAAACATAAAAATTAGCATGGGGTACTAAATCAACATCCTGAGACTCTTCCCATAAAAAGAGAAAGGAAAAAGCAAAGCAAGCTTCTAGTCCTTCTGATCTGTGAAGACAGTGTATTGGAGCACAATCTAGGCAGACACTGGAATCTGAATTTTTCATGAGAAGGGAAAAAACTACATTTCAAGTTGTGGTGGTGTGTGGCTGAATTTCCAGCAATCTCAGGGTGGGGTGTCTGGCTTCCTACATTGCTTTTTGCTCTTTCCCATGGCAGCTGCAAGTAAAATAAATTATGCAAAAATATGCACATATCTTTGATTTGCACATTGTACTGCAAAGCACATACTCAATGCTGCTTAGGATCCAAACCCACTTTCCTCCATCTTGTGATTTCAGATGGACTATGCCTGGGGGCCTATCAATTTTATGTGTTCAGATGGGGGCATTAAGAATTCCGTCAGCCTCTGCCTTATCACGTTCTCTGTAAGCCTACCTATTTCTGACATTTCCTTTTTTTTATTCCCTGTTAAATTCCACAATGGAGTGTATGTGGTTGCCCTTCAAAAACAAAATACCTTAAGCAAGACAGACACATCTCCTGGCCTAACTACTAGAGGAAGATCCTAAATCCCAGTATCAGATTCCGGCAGATGTCTGGAACATAGTCACACACAGTTCCACACTCATTTTGACACACTCCCCCCCATGCTATCCTGTTATTCCTTCTGATGGGAAATTTCTGCACCTTAGTAAGCTCCCTATTGTGATTAAGACAAGACCTCTCTAGGGGCTTCTTAATCCTTAGCCTTCTTTCAGAGCATTGAGTTGCTCCTCTGATTAGCCATCTGACCCCCCCCCCCCAATTCCCCAATAAAGGCAAAGCTCACAACTGTATCCTTCTGTATTTTGAGCTGCAGTCAAGATAATCCCTTTCCTCTACTCCAAATGGCTATTAAACTAGAATACTGCAAAGCAGGAAATGATATGGGAAGAAGCAAGCAAATGAAAAAGGAACTGAGGCTACTTGCCTATAAAGAAATATTACAACATACAGAGATTTTTTTTAGGCTGGGTGAAAAACATCGCAAAGTGTGGAAGGGGCACAGAAATATTTAAAATTATGCACGGTGTAGAGAAAGTGGACAAGGAGAGGTTACTCTTCCTCATAATGCTAAAACTCAAGGTCATCCAGTGAAGCTATGTGGGGGCAGATTCAGGACAGATAAAGGGAAGTCTGTATTCACATAGTGCAGAGCCACCCTGTGAAATCTGCTTCCTCAAAACATGCTGAGGGGTGCAGCCTAGGTAGCTTTAAATGAGAAGTGGACAAATTCATTGAGGATAAGGTTACTAGTGGCTATTAGCTATGACAGCTACTGTATCTGCAGCATCCTGTGTCTGAGACAACACGCCTCTGAATACTAGTGGCTGCTATTGCCTTCATGTCCTGTTTGGGGGCTTTCCATAAGCGGCCAGTTGGCTTCTGTGGGATCAGAATGCTGACCTGGCCTCCTCTAGCAGATTTTTTTTTTTGGTTACAAAAATCAAAGGCCTTGCTGGTGTGCCTCAAGGAGAGGGCCATCAGGCATGCAAGAAAAAAAACGACACTATCAAGACAAGTGACGCTTCGCTTAGGCACCACAACAGCCAGATGAGAGGTGGTTAGAACCTCAATGAGAAACAGCAAATAGGACTTAACTCTGCAGCTTCAAAACAGTGATTTTAAATTGCCCTCAAGATTATGACTCAGGCCAAATGGACGGGGTGTGTGCGCTACCACCAAGCAGCTACTGGCTGAGATGATAAGCAAATGAAAAGACTCAGTTATTCGGTTGCACCGATTTCAATATCATTTCCCCCTAAGCCTATGGAAGGTCACCTGAAGTACCCATGTGGGTACTTCCACACTGAAACTATCAGCCACTTGAAGAGCACAAAGGCTACAGGGATGACCACAATAACGCATCCATTTCATCCTCTGCAAGGGGAGCTGCCACTGCTTTTGGCAAGGGGCCTGTTTGATCTTCCTGAGAGACAATCCACCTCTCCTTCAACAGAAAGAAGGGAGGCAAATTCTGTTTGAATAGACATCTCAGTTGAGACAACCCAAGATTATTGGCTAGAATGAGAGACCAGATGAAAGTGCATTGAGGGCCGACTGAGGAGGGCCTGCACTTGTCTACACATTGTAGCTACAGGATGTCTGTCAGGCCCAAGCCTATAACCTTCAATAACTGCTGCCAGCAAGACGTAAGAGCTGGCCAAACTAAGTTGTGGCTCTGTGATCCAAATGGATGGCCAGCTGACATTATTTGACTTAAGGATCTAGTAGTGCCTTTGTACGCATGTGCCACCTGGAAACAAGAGCCTTAAAAGACACAGTTTTCTTCAACTGCATTTCCCTACATACGCTTTGAGGAAAGCTGCGTCTCAGTGACTTTGCAGCAGGCTTGCAGTGTTGTTTAGGGAGCCCCAATTCCCACGAGTTCAGAGCAGACAGAAGGTAAGCAAAGGTGTGGGTGTTACTAGCAACCATGCTACCAAAAGCATAGTTCTGGAGGAATATCATGATAGCTGCCCTGCGCGCTTGTGGACGTAAGCCTTACAAGAGATTCTTCTGCATAAGCAACAGGGGCCCACTGCTTCCACAGTGATGATCAAAAAAATGCAAAGCAGTGGTCAGGGTATCAGGAGAATGGCACCCAGGCACTGCTGTATGTTCCTCAGAACATGCAGTACCACAGAAATGTAGTGTATATTCATACACAGTCTAGTGTATTAGCCTGACTCTGCGGGGGCTAATAACTACATGTTACACATCCATAGTGAGAAGGCAACAGAGGGGGGGAAGGGGGGGTGTTTTGATTCTCTGGGGATATGGACTACAAGGTTGCTGCTGGGAAGCCTAGGAATGGTATCTAGAGCTCTGGGCTGAAGGAAGAACCAGGAAACAGAGCCAGGGCGCCCTGACAGTCCATCATCCTGCCCACTAGAATAACAAGCACGTAAGCCGAACTATACCGCTTTCAGGAGCCCCCACCCCCGCGATACGATTCGGTTTTAGGTACCTCAATACCTCCTCTGCAAGAGGCAAGACTGGTTGCCTCGGTTCATTTCACAACCGTGAAAAGCTCACGTCTGCATGGATTCACAGACGCGCTCTTCCCCCACACTCACACCGCTTTCATCCAGACCCAGGCAAGCCCGCCTTAGGGAACCGTGTCTCGTGGACGGGCCCGGCACCTGCCCCCGGCTCACCTCGGTTCAGGTAGCACGATCTTTTTGCTTGCCCGGGCGGCTGGAGTAGATTTACTTTTCTCCATAGCCATCAAGTAGCTCACATCAGCGAGCACAGCCTCCAAGTCGGCCATCTTGCCAGGAAATAATTTCTTCTGCTTTTCTTTTTTTTCACAATCAATTCTCTGATGACTCCCCGCGGCCTCTCCGGCTCCTTTGCCTTTTCTTTCCTCGTCGACGCGTGTTATGCCTCCGGCTGTGCGTATGCGTTGAGAGGGGGGGGAGGAGTGGGGGTGGGGGAGAGAAGGAGAGGGGATCTGGCCCCCCCACCCCTCTTACAAACAGATCCACATGATGCCTGGGCAGAGAAGCAGCGACCCTTCCTGATTTCTGCCTGCTTGCTCTTCCTCTGCCCCCCCTTGCCCTCCGGCTTCTCTTTTCTCCAGGGCTGGCGGGATGCGTGTCGGCGGAGGGGGGAGAGGCGGCGGCGGCGGCGGCGGCGTGCAGAGAAAGACGAGAGGGAGGCTGCCTCGCCGCCGCTGCTGGTCTCGCTGCCTGTCAACGCGGATCGGCGGCGCAGGGGTAGTCTAGGGGTGGCTGGCGCTTGATCGCGACTCTATCTGTCAACGCTCCTCTTTCCTGTGCCGGGCTGTGGTCCGAATTTGGAGGGGAGGAAGCAGCGACGGAAACAGGAGCAGACCCACAAAAAAGTGCTAGTAAAAGAGAGGTGAAGGTTGCCCTGGTGAAAAGAAGGCGAAGCCGCCGAGCGGAGACGAAGCTTTGCGCCCTGCTTCCTCGCCCCTTCTCCCCCTTCCTCGTCCTTTTGTGGTTTTTGTTTTTCTGCAAGGGCAAGGAACTCCGGGCCCCGCCAAGGCAGCAGCTTCTGCCTTTCCCCCTTCGCCTTCTCTGGGCTCCAGCTTAAAGCAACAGCACCCGGGCAAGAGGCGGGGAATGGAAGAAGCCTGCTTTGTACACATAAGGAAGTTCGTCGCTCGGTGCCGCCCTCTGGAGACTGCAGGAGGATTTGCCATTTGCTTGGGTTTTTTTTTTAATTATTATTTATTTTTATTTTTTTAAAAAAAGACTCTTTCCATTTCGATTCAAGCGCAGCCTGAGGCAATACGCTGCAGTGCGGGGTGCTCAACTCGAGAAACGCTCGGAGGCCTAACGGGGCCCTCCGTTCCTTGCTCCGTTCCTTTCGCTGCTGCACGACAGCGTTCAGTTAGGGACGCCTTCGAGCGGGCTGCGTTAGGAATCACAGTTATGTGGAGGAAGGAGGCTATACTCCTTGTACCTTAAATGTAAAAGAAATTCATCATATGGATGCAAAAGGAAAAAAAAGAGGTCCTTTCCATTGGGCCTGGGGTAGCAGAGGAAAGTAGGGGTTGCTAATGCACAATGTCAAAATGCCCTAGGAATTTTGAGAGAGAAAGAAAGCCATGTTAGCCTGTTTCAGCGAAAACAGAAGTACAGTATAACTATAACGTCCTACAGTCTAGAAAAGAACTGCGACATAAATATGTGGCGTCTAATCCTTCACACCCTGAGTACTGACGTATTAAAGATTAAAATTCCAGAGCAAACTTTTGAGATGCTGTTCTGGAGCAGAATGAGTGTTTGGGTATTGATACTAAGCAATCCGCATCAGTGGGATACGCACACAACACACACACAGTAGGTGGCTAGAAAGCACAGTTTCAAATGTGGTGTGTAACCAGGCCGGTCTAGACACACTGAAAAATGAGTTGAGAGTTTCCCCATGTTTCTCCATCTTTTGGTAAAATATTTACACATGAATAGTTAGGTTTTTCCCCCCAAGGAAATGGCATATGATATCTGGTATAAAGAATACCCAGGGCCAACCCTGCCGTTACACTGAGTGAAGCAACTACCTCAGGTAAAGGATGCTGGGGAAAGATAACAGTTTCTTAGCTGTTTCTCTGCTCTCCCAGTCATTATCTGTTGTGTGTGTGCCACACATGAGTTTGTCTTGCTCCCCTAAACTAGTTTGATGTCCTCAGGAGTGCAGGAGCATGGTGCAGTATTCCATTGCCAGTGTCCCACTGGGCCCCCAGTCAGCTTAGTACAGTACTTGAAAAAAAAGGGAGAGGGTAGTGCCACGTTATCCACCTCAGGCAGCAAAATGTCTTGGTCCAGGCTTGAAAAGACCCTGCATAAAGGATAGAACGGTTCAGCTTTCTCTGTTGTTGAAGACCAGCTCTCAGGGGTCCAGAAGGTCATGGGTGTGCAACCTCTGAATTTTTAAAAGTTGCCCACTCTTGTTCAATGGAACAAATTTCAAGACTGGGTACTAACACAGGATTCCGAGTTCAGACAGGATCCTGGCCTCCCCAAATGCAAGGGTTTTTCCAATTCCCAAATCATCCCAATGGAAATGTAACTTTTATTTGAAACACTTCCAAATAAATTATTCAAGCCTCTTTCACCAGTTTGGTGTCATGCCGTTACCATTTGGTTTTTGCTAGTCAATGCCGGCATCCTTTACTGAGCCTCAAACCTCAGATTTTGACACCTTGTTCTCTCCAGAAGGTCTGTACAGCCGATTATGCCAAACTCAATTCCTTTCTCAAATGTTTATTTGAAATTCTCTCTGGCGTGGAAAAATATATAATCAAGTCGGGTCCCCCCCCCCCCCCCCTGTATTCTTACTTGTCTCAAACAACATACAGGATGGGGGAGGGGTGTAGCTTGACTTTCACCAAAGGTTAAGCTTTCAGCTTGCCAGATCAGATTGTGTTCTCATTAACACATGCAATGTTCATCACCATGACTGCAAAAGCAAGTGATGACTTCCCTGTGGAAACGGACTGCCACAAATCTAACACTGGGAAGAGGACTTCTATACCTTCTCCTATTGGCTCACGTACAATTATTTTCAATGAAGCCAGCTCACAATCAACAGGCCCAGTGTACAGAAATCAATTGTCTTCGATGCCACTTGATTCTGATGCATTGGTTCAACAGACTCCACCCCCATCTCCCTTGTAAATGTATTTTATGATTGCTCACATATATTAAATTTTACTGCTAAACAGATGTATCCAGAAAGTGGTTAATCCAGTTCTTAGGAACTGTTTTCCTTGACCAAACTGAAGTGCTTTTTATTAGCACTAGTCACGTGGTTGCATCATTATTTCCTTAAACAATCATACATTTCTAACTACCTTTTATGTTTTTTTTTTGCTTTCCATACCTGCATATTTATGAGTACAGACACAGAATATATATCTATATTCAAGAACAGGCACTTTTGGAAAAGTAAAAATGATTTTATTTCCAACCTGTATTAATATTAAGTAGCAGTTAATATCACTGCATGATCATGCCCTTCCTTTTAGCCTTTCAGTGACTGAAATCCTTTCTGTATGTTACACTGCAAAAGTCTGTGGGGGGGGGGGAAATCCACCACAGTGATTGTATTTAGAAATAAAACATTTTCAGTTTCTGCCCTAAAGATCCTGAGGCACCCATTGAATCCCTTTTGTTGCCAGGAAGCTGTGGGGGCATGGGATGAGAAGAAAGTATTTGATTAATGAAAATCTCTGTTGCTGGGACAGCTTCAATTTTCAGTAATTAAAGACTTCCCCATCCCATGGGCCCCAATATTTGATAAGCAAAAATCACTGTTGCTGGGATTCGATTTCTCCATTCCATGGCTGCCAATGGCTTCCTGATGAAAGGGATTCTGATGGAAACCTTGGGACCTTTGAGAGAAGGGGAATCAGAAATATTTTATTACCACCACCACCCAAAATGAGACTGATGACACCAGTTTTACATGGTGTTACTTACAGAACAGGATTTCAACTAGTCTTTCAGGTAGGATAATCTGGTATGTCTATATTAGCAACAGGGATGTGAGTGAGAGTCACCAAGTGTGCAGTCCTCCCAGAAGAATCAGCCAAAAGATAACAAAGGATGTGCCGTAGGAGAACTTATTAAAATTGATGATGGAGAAATAGGGTGGAATAAAGCGGTTGAGGTGTTCTTAGCTGAGGGAAGACAGAAACAGAAGTGGGCGGAGCTGGATCTGATGAAGTGGGGATGAGATAAAAGAGGAGGAGGAGAAAGAGGAGGGACAGAAAGGAAAAGATGACAAGAGCGTGCAGACCGAGGAAACAGGAGAGACAAGGTACAGATTCATAAACCTAGTAAAAGAATCCCCCAATTTAAGAACGGGAGGCGGTCTGCTTCCAGACCCTCCCAGGGAGATAAAGAAAGACAGGCTGAGGCAAGGAACAGGATGGAATATGGGAGTGGTTTATCCTACAATGGATTTGGGGAAGAAGGAGATCCATTCTGGTGTCAGCAACAATCTCCCCTGGCTGGAAGATTATGTGAAGCATCCCTGTTGCGTGACAATGTGTGTGGTATTGAGCTTCCTGGCACAGAGCAGAGTTTCTCCAAACATCCTTGGGATGAAGAAGGAATAAGGAAAGGAAGAAATACTGAGTTTGAGAAAGTTAAAAGTTATAAGCTGTTGCAGGAGGTGAATGAGTTGGACCCTTTTGGTTTAGGTGTTTTGGATGTTAAAACGAATAAAGAACCGTTGTTTGTACCGGACGCCTCCACTCCTTCTGTTCTTCCCGCCGAAACCCTGGGCCCGCCCACACTTGCGAAAGAACCCAATCACAAGCGAGCAATCTAGTCTGGGTTACAATCTAGAATGGTTGGAATGATGGGGCTTGATTGCTCCTATAGCCCCTGTAGTTGCGATCTAGTCGGCCAAATGTTGATGTTAGATCACTTCTTTTGGTCTGTTTGGCCCTCTTCTTGCTGCTGCCCTCCTCCTGCCTTCTCTTTTGCAATAGCTGTCAGCCAGTTGGGAAAGAGCCTGCTAGCATTTGCTTGCAGGTGAGCATTAATGCAGGGTTTTTATGCACACAAAGGGGGGGTATGTACAGAGTGCCATATTTCAGCCCTGTTTCTCCTTTCCTCCTTTCTAAAATTAATTTTTGGTAAGTGACACAATGCCCAAGTGATGCAGCACAATAGTGAGTTTAATTTTTTTTAAGGAACATGCTTTTCCCCCACTTCAAAATAAGATGTAGGGTGCCATCCACAATCAGACCACACCCACCTGTACACATCACCCCTGATGCGTAGGAAGAACACATACCAAACTCCACACTGGAGTGATCTAAGTGATTGCACTGCAAGGAAACTGTGTGTATTTGGACCATTCTTAATTGTTTCAATTATTTTATTTATTTAAAACATTTTTTACCCCATCTTTCTCCTTGAAAAGGCCCTAGGACAGTTTACAACACTGAAATACAATATTTAAGGTAAGACAGTAGGTTCCAACACTAAGCCAATCTGAGACGGATAGGTCCCCAATGGGACAGGCTGGAGTATTTTAACAAGAACATCATGTAGTGAATATTTTTAGAGCAATCCCAGCTCTTCTAACAAGGGGGTACATAGTGGCCTAAAGTCCTGTGTAGCTGGCCTCTCAGTCAATGTCTAATTTCTTTCTTTTTAAAAATATAGGTCACATTTTGTATGAATAAATAATACAGTATTAGTTTTACAAATGTTTTGGTGATGTGAAAGCAGCTTCCAAAAGCTATAAATAATTTAAAATGTTGATTCCACACTATTTGAATCATGTTTGTTATACAAGTAGACCTGCAGATGGGAAAAGTCCTGAACTCAATCCAGTGAGTGGGAGCTGATAGTCTCCAAAGAAACCATGACTCCTTTGTTGGAGGAAGTGAACTTGATCCACAGAAGCTCACATTAAAATATAGAAGTTAGTTAGTCTTTAAGGAGCCTCAATATTTTAGTCTGTTGTTTTTGTTTTGTCTGATACTACTCCTTCAGATCACAACAGTTAATCTTCTATTCCTGTTAAACAAGCAAACAAAAATATAGATAAAACAAATCACCTTCCTTTACAAAGGCCTTTGGTGATGATGTGCAAGAGTATATATGTATGCATCTGGAGATGGGCTGGCTCAGCAGAGTGTGTCTTCTCAACATATCTAAATACAACCTCAAGTACCTGAATATTTGAAAAGTAGTAGCAATGGCCCTGTCTACCTTGCAGTAGCTATGGTGTTTCCAGTAGCGATGTATGGAGGTGAAAGCTGGACCATAAAGAAGGCTGACCGCTGAAGAATTGATGCTTTTGAATTGTGGTGCTGGAGGAGACTCTTGAGAGTCCCCTGGACTGCAAAGAGAAAAAACCTATCCATTCTGAAGGAAATCAAGCCTGAGTGCTCACTGGAAGGACAGATCCTGAAGCTGAGGCTCCAATACTTTGGCCATCTCATGGGAAGAGAAGACTCCATGGAAAAGACCCTAATGTTGGGA
Source organism: Pogona vitticeps (assembly GCF_051106095.1). Classification (NCBI taxonomy): domain Eukaryota; kingdom Metazoa; phylum Chordata; class Lepidosauria; order Squamata; family Agamidae; genus Pogona; species Pogona vitticeps. Next base: position 244,958,889 of record NC_135783.1, read on the forward strand.
AAGTGTGAAGGCAAGAGGAGAAGAGGACGACAGAGGACAAGATGGTTGGACAGTGTCACCTAAGCGACCAACATGAATTTGACCCAACTCTGGGAGGCAGTGGAAGACAGGAGGGCCTGTCGTGCTCTGGTCCATGGGGTCGCGAAGAGTCGGACACGACTTAATGACTAAACAACAAAAACCTTGCAGTATGAAAGAAGACTAGTTTATTCCTCTACTTGTGTAAAAAATTCCTACAGGATTGGAGAGAAGAGTTAAAAATGAGTTGGCATAAGGTCAGAATTGTTCTTATGCACCAATGTAACATTTGCAAAACAATAATAGGGAAGTTGCCACTTCTTTAGAATTGTCCTGATCAGCAAACTTCGTCTTTGATAGAATGTTTAGTTACTGCAGTATCAATGGCGATGTGGTTTCTCAGGCTTGCCTTCCCTCTAGCTTTTAGTGACAAAAAAGGGAAGAAGGCAGTCTCTTAAGACAGAACAATACTAACAATGTAATGTTGTTGTTTTATCTTTTATTGATTATTATGCATACTTCCACATTAATGCTGAGAGTATTTGTCTTCCTCTATAGGTTCTTTTACACAATAATTTGTCTTTGACAGTATACTAAAATCTGTGCTGTAGAACACAGCAGAGGAAAATCACCATTCCCTTCAAGCTTAGCTTGTTTAGCCATTGCTAAAGCATGACAGAAGTGATATTTCAAAATCACCTAGAAGACTAATAGTTCCCCATTCTTTTCCTAGGATATAATTGGCAAAATATTGTTGCGTATTGTAGTAAACTGTATTAGAGTAGGGCCACTGAATCAACAGGAATCTATTAAGTTAGATTCTCCAGAATTTCCATTTATTCAAATAGGCCTACTGTAACTGTGACTTACTTTAGTATACAGTAATATTTATGTTATGGAACTTATGGAGGAGTTGACACACTAAATCCTAATTGATTCAACAGGCCTCTTCTAACACAGTTTACTATACGAAGCAACAGGATTTTGGCCAGTGGATTTGTTCCAGACTTAGAGTAGACCCATTTAAATCAATGGGACTAAAGCCAGTCATGACAAACTTAAGTGCCATTGGTTTAATTTGGTCTACTTTAAAGATCTAATTTAGTGGACATCTCTTGTTACAGAATTCCATCCTGGTAACATTGTAATTGTAAATAAACATTCTAAATAAAGTACTCACCTTATTGATCACAATTATCTATTCACCAATTTCTGTCTACTGTATGTGGTTGAAATGTTTCTTTCCACTGAGCATGGTTTCTGTTGTATATGGCTGGCTATATGTCTTACTTGCATGTGTTTGCAACTGTGCATTTATGTATATATTCCCTTTTGCAAAAAAGAGTAGAGAAAATAAAAGGTAGGTTTTAAATGAAAGATTTCAAATTCTGCTTTGCGCCCAAGTGGCCTCATTGGCAATGATGCTGGAATAGGTTACTGAAGGCAGTGTGTTTATGTCTCAGTCATGCTTTCATTTTTAACACAGGGTCCACTAACAAGGCTTTTCTCTTATCATGCCTATAAAGGTGTTTTTCCCATTAGCGCTCTAATCTAATCTAAGACTAATCTTCACGCGTCTGTACCTTCATTCTCTCTTTCCTACTTTCTTTTTCATCTGGCCTCCTCTCATGCCATTGATTGAGTTGTCTGATGTCATAATGGGCCTGAAGGAGCCATGGCTTTTTGGGGCACTATCCGTTTAGCTTATGTGATACCCCAGATGGTGAGAGCATTCTGTGTGATAATCTGTATATATTGTGGGAGTGGATTTTCAATGATTTTATTTTTTTGAGATATAGAAGAATTAAGTAAGCCACTTTCTAGAAAGCAGCAGTCAGTATAAGAACATAAGAGAAGCTCTACTGAATTTGACAAAAGTGCTATCATGTGTCATGTCCTCCTACTGCTTCCCAAAATCGCCAACTAGATGCTGCTAGGAAGCCCATAAACCAGTGCGGGGAAAAAAGTATTTCCCTCATGTTCCTCCCCACTTTCAGGAACTGGTATGATTTATCTAATTCTCCTTTTAAAGTAATCTATGACAGTGAAAGTAATCTATGACAGAGAAGACTCCTTGGAAAAGACCTTGATGTTAGGAAAGTGTGAGGGCAAGAGGAGAAGGGGACGACAGAGGATAAGATGGTTGGACAGTGTCATCGAAGCAACCAACATGAATTTGAAACAACTACGGGAGGCAGTGGAAGACAGGAGGGCCTGGCGTGCTCTGGTCCATGGGGTCACAAAGAGTCAGACACGACTAAACGACTAAACAACAATAACAACAATGATAGTGATAACTTGAGCTTCTGGGAAGGTTAATGGAGGGTGCAATCCACCCCTTTTGAAGGCCTTCAGGAAAGATCCATTTGTTCTTGATGGATAGTCCTCTCTCTTCCTATTCCCTCCCCCTTTTCCTTGTTTTGTTTTGACTGCTGATCTTGTCTGCTAAAGTTGCTTTTTTTTGCATTGTATGAAAAAACACTTCCTTTGTTTGCCCAGAATCTGCCACCAGTTTAGATCACTAGGTGTCCCCAGATTTAACTGTTGTACAGGGGTTATCCCATCCTGATTCTCTAGTCTATTCCATTTTATAAAACTTTGACGCATCTCAATTTTTAACAAATTTATTGTCTCTCTACAGGGACAGTGCCCCAATTCCCTGAACATTTTTGTTGTCTCTTTCTGTCCCTTTTCCTGCTCAACAGTATCCTTTCTGAGATGGAAAGATAAAATGATGTGCAGTGTTCCTAATATGGCCACATGACAGACTTTTGTAAAGGGATTGTAATACCAGGATTTTCTTTGCTTTTCCTAATAATCCCTCCCTTACATGGAATCTGTCTTTTTCACTGTTGTCATACAATGAGTTGAGGTTTTCATTAAGTCATCTACTGTATTGGGAAAGCAAGCTGTTTCCCTGCCAGATATCTCCAGTTCAGATTGCACTATGTCCATGTGGTTAGAATTTTATTCTTTTTTTTTACCCTAGTCTGCTTTGGCCAGTTTTTTACTTTACATTGAATTTAATTTGTCATATTGTTACCTGCTCACTCATTTTGATGAGATCCTTTTGGAGGATTTCAGTTTGATTGGTCATTACCTGCAAATTTTGCAGTTGGCTTCAGTATTATCTATAAATCTTGCTAGTTTACAACTAATTTCTAATACTAGATATGTATGAACAAATTAAACATCACAAGTAAGGAATCTTGTTGGTTCTTACTTTCTTTAGGAGAATGGTTCCCTTATTCCTCCTGCTCCACGGTCTTTAACTATTTTTTTGTTTTTGTTTTCATGTGCCATAATGTTGCCTCTGACTTATGGTAGCACCATGAATGAGTGACCTACTCAGCTCTTGAAAATGCAAGGCCATGGCTTCCTGTATCAATTGAATCCATCTTATAGTTGGTCTTCCTCATTTCTTGCTGTCTTCACATTTTTCTAGCATTGTTGTCTTATCCAGTAACTCTTGTCTTAACACAATGTGCCTGAAGTACGACAGCTTCCATTTTTTCATCTTTTGCTTCTAGAGAGAATTCAGACTTGATATGAGGTAAGACCCACTTATTTGACTTTCTGGCAGTCCTGAAAGCTCTCCTCCACCATGACATTTCAAACAAATAAACATTTTTCTTGTCAACATAGTAATTGGGAATACAGTAGTGTGGATGATTTTGGGCTTAGTCTCCAGGAACATTGCCTTCATGCTTGATAATCTTTTCTAGTGCTTTCATTGCTGCCTTTTTGAGTCTCAGTCTTCTACCAATTTCTTCATTGCATTCTGCATTTGGATAGAGTATATTACTTCTTTAACAATTTGGTTTTTTTTCATTGTCAACATTCAAGTTCTGTAGTTATGATTTTTGTCTTCTCAATGTTCAACTGCTGTCCTGATGTTGCACCTTATTCTTTCATCTTCATCAGGAATCATTCCAAATAATTGCTGCTTTCTGCCAGTAATATGGTGTCATCTGGTAGATTAGAAATCTCAGCATTACTAGGTTGTCTCTGTGTGCCAGTTCTCTCCAGAATCTCCTTGCTTCACATTTTAGTGCATGCTTCTCTTGGAGGTGGTGCCAGGCCAAACGTCTGCCCTCCCTGGTTGTTCAAGGTCTCATATAGCAAGAAGGGGTTGGAATGAGGCTGTGGAGAGGTGTTGCCTGTTGGAATAGGTTGTACAGTGCAGAACAGATCCAGATCTCAGGAAAGCTATAGCTTACTGCTACGGCCACTCCTTTGCACCTAGTATGTTTCCCAGCTTCAGTGCCCGTTGCCTCCTGGCATAGTTTGGAAAAACCACAAGCACTCTGAAAAAACTCCAAAAGCGTAGTCAGGCAGGATTTCACTTTATAGGAATCATGGTGTTTATTCCTATGCAACCCCTCCTCTTTTTCATTCTTAATGGTTCTGTTTAATAATACTTTCCTCTGAGTTACACAAAGTAGATGTTTGCTAATTGACTTGTCATAACATTATGTAGGCTACTTTTCAGTCTTCTAGATGCTTATTTTAGTGACAAGTCACCTATTATTATTAAATCATTGTCAAAGTCCTATTTGATTTCTTCTACAGCACTTGAATGGATACCATCTGGACATAGTGATGTACTAGTTTTAATTTATCAACAAACCTAAAACTTTCTCTTTTGTCATTATTTGACTCAAGATGTGCTTCCTGGGAAATAAGTTCTACAATTTCCACAGAAAAAAAATGGAAGGATACATTTAGTATGGTTGTTGTAGGTTTTTCGGGCTGTTTGGCTGTGTTCTGGAAGTTTTTCTTCCTAATGTTTTGCCAGTCTCTGTGGCCGGCATCTTCAGAGGACAGGTTAGAACTCTGTGTTCTGGTGTAGTGTGTGGGATATTTGAGTATTTGTAGCAGTGGGATCAGCTTTAAACCTCCAAAACATGGCCAAACAGCCCGAAAAACCTACAACAGCCATCGGATCCCATCTGTGATAGCCTTAGAGCAGTGGTCCCCAACCTAGGGCCTCCAGATGTTCTTGGACTTCAACTCCCAGAAATCCTGACCAGCACAGGTGGTGGTGAAGGCTTCTGGGAGTTGCAGTCCAAGAACATCTGGAGGCCCAAGGTTGGGGACCACCACCTTAGAGAATACATACATTTAGTACAGTGGACCCTTGACTTACAGATGGCTTGACTTACAGACTTTTTGAGTTACAGACTTCTCTGGCCGCAAAATTTAGGTTTGACTTGCAGACTGAGATTTGACTTACAGACCAGAAAAAAACCAAAATGGAACAAAAATGGAACAAAAACTGCCAGTTACGGGATTGATCGGTTTTCAGTGCACTGTAGGTCAATGGAGACTTGACCTACAGACTTTTTGACTTGAGAACTGCCTTCCAATACGGATTAAGTTCTCAAGTCAAGACCCCACTGTATCTCTACAATCTTCCTGTCTTCGTTTGCTGCCCAGAGTCCAACTTCTTCCCTGATTGGCTTCTTACTTTTGCCATGTTTCAATTTCAGTTTTTTTCCCTTTTTTTCTTTTAGAATTATGCTCATTCCCACCTACAGTATGTCCTCTTCCATTGCCTTGTTCAATTACATCAGCTTTGCCTGGGTGTATGCTGTTCATATTCTCCCTGTTGCAGCAAGACTTCAATTTTCAGCAAGAAATCTTCTTACATGATGGCTTCTGTGGCACTTATATGGTCAAATGGAATGAACTCTTAGACTCAAATGAAGTGTGCATATGTACTGAGATCTCTATTTGAATGGTGACAAATGCCTCATAGAGCAAATACAGATGGTCTATTGTTTGTGATAAAGGGAAAATAGGGACTTGCGCTTAAGAAAAGAGTAATCATTCTTTAATCCTAAAAGCAGGAATGAAACACTTGTGAATATACAGTAATCTCTTGTGCTGTCTGTCTACTAGTGGCAGGAACACTGATGATGGACTGGATTTCCACTTCCTCCTTTACAGCCCCCCCCCCCTTACTCCAGTGTATAGATGGAGTTTTTGGAGCAGATGCAGGAACATGGGGTGTGCAAGGGGCAGGAAAGGAAGGGTGGAGTCATGTTGTACAAGCAGAAGTCTATTCACATAATGCTGAACATCAATATAGAGAGTAAGCATGCAGTGGCACAGAAACTATATTAACTTGTGGGATCAGACTTTCGAAGCTCAGTGTGAATACTGGGGCCATTTTCTTTTTAAAGGAAATTGATGTAAAGGAATCACAACAATTTTTCTTTTTGCTTAAGAGAATAAGCAATCTTGTGTTTATTAGAGAAATACACCTGGAATGGGTAAGATGATAAAACTCGTAGTTCTGGTGAATTATGTTGGAGAAGCCAGACACTGTGGCTGTGCTTTTTATCTCTAGAGAAGAAAGGCAAGATGTGTCCTCCTTGAAGGGGCAAGGGGGAAACAAAAAGGAGAGAGAAGGAGAGAGGTGACGTCAGTAACCATAAGAGAAGCAATTTAAGATCAAAGGAAGGTCAGTACAGATCAGAGCAGGTAAAGGACAGTCTGGGAAACCAGACAAGATCCTTTCTCTTGTTTTTCTTTCCCAAGCAAAGACATGCATTTCCTAGGGTAAGGTGTGCTGAACCCAATCCCTCCGATAGGATTTAGCCAACCAGGAACAGAAGATATAAGTATATACTTAGGAAAAATGAGTAAAAGTGAATTCTTTTGTTTAAAAATAGTATAAAATTATTGAGAAGATGTAGTTAGAGCAAAATACTATTACCACATTTTTCCATGTAGAAGACACCCCAATGTATGAGATGCCCTCCACTTTTCTAACCCCAAATTTCTTTCTTTGCAAGAAAATGGAGGTGGAAGGCAGGCATCAAAGTGCTTTGATTCCTGCTTTCCCCCTCCACTTTCTTGGGAAGAAAGTGCTTTCCCCTCCACTTTCTTTGCAAAAAGCTGCTTTCCCCCTTGCAAAAAGTGGAGGGGAAAAGCAGCTTTTTGCAATGAAAGTGCTTTTCCTGTACACTTTATTTGCAAAAAGTGGAGGAGGAAAGCAGAGATCAAAGTGTTTTGTCATTCCCCCCCCCCACTTACTACTGTGTATAAAACAACCCTCAATTTTTCCTCTAATTATTTTAGAGAAAAGTGTTGTTTTATACACGGAAAAATACAGTAAATCCAACTGAAGGTTTTTAACTTTTCACCTAAGAAAAAAAAAGAGAGAGTATTTTACTGACAGCTGCAAATGCAAGGAATATCCTGAGACACTTTACAGAGGAAATCTGCAATTCAGCACACACATACATGGGAATAAATTCCCACTGAATACAGTGGGAGTCAATCATGCTTAGAAGTAGATGAGTGACCCACTGTGGAAGACGAACAAGTCTCGGTAAGCAGACTATAGCCTGCCAGCAGATGCAAGTCAGTGTACTTACAAAAACATTTGCAGCAATAAATTAGCTTCAAAAGTGCCACCAGTCTCTTTGCTGAAATACACATATGTATTCTTCTCCCTCTCCAAAGTGTGTATGCAGTTTCCTGCCTTATCTCTGTGAACACAAAAGTGGGAGAAAGATGCAGAAAAGTGTTTTGGGACTAATTGGTCCTTGTGATCAGAACATCAAATGACAAATATAATACCAACAGCACATACATTTGGAAGAGTTACACTGGATTGACCCATCTAATGTTTTCCAGGGAAGATTATGTACATTACCTGCATTCTGATGATCACATTTCCCCACCACCACCATCCTTGCTCTTGTAGCTCTGTTTCTCATCAGCACTGTCCACACTATTTTGCTCACAATTTTAATGAATGTTTAATTGTTTTTGTTGAATGCGCAAGGAGGACAAATGTATATACAAGCTCTAATTCTACAGCTGTTTGGGGATGTACTAAGTGACTGCAAAGATTCAGAAAATGATGAAAGTGCCCCACCACCACTTTCCAGGACAGCATCCCACCCATAAATGGAGACCTTTTCCTCCAGTCTATCAGTCTAGTCCAGATCACAGCTTGCCAGTGGAGGAGGAGCAAATGTTGTTTACCACACTCTCCCCAAGCGATACCAGCAATACCTTAGAGCAGACGACACTCTCTGCTCCATGGCAATAAACCAATAGTCCATACTGGGGCGGGGGGAGAGAGATGCCATGTTTGTGGCCAGGAAATAATATGCCTACATGATTGAAGAACTGTAGGATTCCAGGGGTTGACAAAAATGTTATGTATTAGGCACTGGATGAAACCGGAACAGTGGTTTTTGCAAAACGTCTGTCTTGATTCACTACCCCCACCCCCATGTTAGCTTGACCGCTGAGGATTCCAGTTTGTCTGCCTGTCTGCCATGGAAACTGTGCGTTTCAAAGGATTGTGGAGCAAATTCTTTGGGCACGTGCCGAGTACTGGTCAGGCCCGTTTGGCTTGGCTGTTGTCTTTGTCACACCCCTCCTCTCTGATACCAAAGTCAAACCTCCCTTTGTCTTGCCATTTGACTATTCAAATTACCACAGGAATAAACATGATTTGTTTAATGATCTTATTCCCTTTTTTTTCACAGCCACTAACCTTTAGCTGCTCCTATGTGCATCTGTATATTCAACCCTTCACTCAGGCCCTTTTAGCATCCTCGACAGAGCCAGCACTCGGGCATTGAACTCAGCACCATTTCGAAAAGAACAAACAAGATTTATTAAAACAACAGTGTTAAAAACAGTGTTGTTTATTCCTAGGCTTTAAATTTATTCAGCACAGTTCTTTATTATCTCCCTCCCTCCTTCTCTCTCAGACTTCTCTGTCAAACCCCAGACTCCGACAGCTCCCTCTCCCTCTCCCTGATCTCTCTACATCAGGCTGGTCTTATATCAGACTCAAGACTAATTAGTCTAAAACGCAAACTCCCCCTCTTTACCCAATTTCTCTCCCAGCCAATCAAAATCCTTCTTTCCAACATTCCATGCTCCTCCCTCCCTCCTGTCACAAACTCACCAAAGCATATAAACAAGAATTTTTTTAAAAAAACCCTGAGCATCACAGTCCTGCATGAATCCAATCGAAGCATGCATCCTGAAATGCATTTCCCCCCACCTAAGTGCCACATGGAGAAGGGAAAGGAGGAGTGATGGGCACATGGTCTTTCGGAAGAGAAGAAGCTGCTATATACCAGTTTCTCAGCCTTGAGTCTCTAGATCAGTGATCCTCAACCTTGGGCCTCCAGATGTTCTTGGACTACAGCTCCCAGAAGCCTTCACCACCACCTCTGCTGGCCAGGATTTCTGGGAGTTGAAGTCCAAGAACATCTGGAGGCCCAAGATTGGGGACCACTGCTCTAGATGATGTTCTTAGGTCTTTGGCTGCACTGACAGCAGCTGCTGGGAGTTGTTATTCAACAGCATCTGGGGACCCAAGGTGAGAAATTCTGCAGCACACTCTATTCTGACCAGTAACAGGAGCACTTGGGCAAAGGCCTGCCCTATTGCCTGTTTGCCTGATTCTTTAAGGTGGCAACAACATACAACTTGTTATACAGGAGGTGGTGATGTCACTATGTACTTCTAGCACCTATTAAAAGCTTACCTACTTTTGAAAATATTTTCCTCATTGCTTAATGCTGGATCTTACTGCCTTGGATTTTAATTATTATTTTTTGTGTTTTTCTTGTTAGCTATTCAAGCTATATTTTATATATGTTTATATACCACGTAGACATTTTAAACAGGGCTCACTCTTTGAATTGTGGTGCTGGAGGAGGCTCTTGAGAATCCCCTGGACTGCAAGGAGAACAAACCTATCAATTCTAAAGGAAATCAACCCTGAGTGCTCACTAGAAGGACAGATCCTGAAGCTGAGGCTCCAGTACTTTGGCCATCTCATGAGAAGAGAAGACTCCCTGGAAAAAACCTTGATGTTAGGAAAGTGCGACGGCAAGATTAGAAGGGGACGACAGAGGATGAGATGGCTGGACAGTGTCATTGAAGCGACCAACATGAATTTGACACAACTCCGGGAGGCAGTGGGAGATAGGAGGGCCTGGCGTGCTCTGGTCCATGGGGTCACGAAGAGTCGGACACGACTAAACGACGACACTCTATAAATATTTATAAAGCATATAATACAGTCAATTTTCCCCTCCTAACTCTTTCCCTAAAAGCATGAAAATGCAAAGATAGATAATTGTTTCTAACCTTAGCTCTTGTCACGGGTATGCCATAGGCTCTAAGTGGTGAGTTATTACTAACTACTATTATGACTTGGTTGCATGTGTTACTATTGTTTCATTTGTTCATTTAACAATTCTGAACAATCAACTTGTATTTAACTGTTAACAACACTACTGTTAAGGCTATTGTTCCTTCATTATATTTGGCAAATTGTTTTTCATACCTCACAGGAGAACTGGGAGCTTTGTGCTTTGACTCAACTACCAGAGAAGATGGAATGCAGTTTAAATGGGTGTGTTTGTTTGTCATATGTGAGGGATGTTGTGTGTATTTGCTCAAGAGTCACTGTTGGTTACTTTGGGGCATGACAGTTATAAAATATGGTATATCTGTGTGTAAAGTGTTTGACATTTATTTTTAAAATACTTCTTTGATATTACACGCCCCATTTTGCTAGATAGTGGATACATTCAGCATACAAACGTAATGAGTTGTGCCACAGCCTTTCCAGCATGCTGCTCTCCAGGAGTGTGTGGAACTCCAGCTTCCATCATTCCCAGCCAGTATAGCCAAGGGACATGTTGGCCAGAGAATGGGGGGTGCTTATAGTCTGGCACAGGTTGAGGGTGGTGGAGGAAAGCTGGTCTGCAGTTTCCCCTTTTCACTGAAATTTGCCTGCTGCTCCTGTTCTTCTCCTGAGGAATCATTTGATGATCTTGGGAGGAAGCTTACTGAATAACCATTGACTAAGAGGAAATGTACTGAGCAAATGACTACGAATGACAGGATCTTTCTCAGCCTGATCAATACGCATGTCCATTTTGTCCACTGCAGAAAAAAAAGGAGGGGGGAAGTGTTGGATCCAGTTTTAGTTATCTTAAAGGTAAAGGTAAAGATTCCCCTTGACATTTAGTCCAGTCGTGTCCGACTCTAGGGGGCGGTGCTCATCCTCGTCTCCAGGCTGTAGAGCCAGCGTTTGTCCATAGTTTACGTTGTCACGTGTACAGCGCGACTAGACACGGAACTCCGTTACCTTCCCACCGTGGTGGTACCTATTTATCTACTCGCATTTACATGCTTTCGAACTACTAGGTTGGCAGGAGCTGGGACAAGCGACGGGAGCTCACTCCGTAATGTGGATTCAATCTTACGACGGCTGGTCTTCTGACCTTGCAGCACAGAGGCTTCTAAGGTTTAACCCACAGCGCCACCACATCCCACTTAGTTATCTTAGGATCCAGTTAAGTCAATGGGACTTAAATTAGTCCTTACTAACACAAATCCCATTTACTTTCAAAATGTACTTAGATTATGACTAAATTTGGACTGAACCCTATTATTTTATACTAATATTTATAATACCCAAATCTGGAATTAGTGCCATATACTGGATCTGTTCAGCTGGAAGATAATCTCACATATTAGGCAGTAAAGGAAGACCCTGGTGAGGAGAGACACACTGCACTGTCGTCCGGTGGAAATGTAAAGGAACATTTGTTTGCCAGCAATGCTCAGTTCCAGCCTAGTTTGTATTGTGATTACTGTTCTGTGCTGTGCAATGTCCACAGGGGCTTGGAGCTATTAAGTACAGTATTCGTTAGTAGAGCACAAAAGATAGCTAGGGTCTGGGAATGTGCAAAATGTTTTACAAGCCACTGATGGAAGAAACCATATTGTCTCAGGCAAAGAAGGATATGTGATGCTGTGCTTTGCTGTTGTTTAAATTAAGGCAGTTCAGTTACCACGGCGGTCCCTTGACAGGGAACTGACTGCAGAGCCGCTGAAACTGCCAGCTCTCTTGGGTTCAGTTCAGGCTCTAGAGACAAAGAGTGTGTCGTTAATTGAATTCAGCCTCACTGAGTAGGAGAGACTTGCCTTAGATGAAATCACAGGTAGACCTGGGGTGTGGGTGACAGCTGATCAGGTTATACCTGAAACTTGCATCCTGCCTTGTTTGGAGGAAATCCTGCCCTCCAGTTGACCACCCCCTTTCTCCTGTCAGTGTGGCTGTAGCAGCATAGCTGTTTGCTGCTTACCAAGAACAAGGCAATTTAAAGCCTTCTGCCCTTCCATGGATGAGTGTTTACCTTCACAGTTTGTCACATCCTGGTCAGCTTTTAATGGATCACTTTGAACCTGCTTGGCAGGGAGAGATTTGGTGGGTGTAGCTTCCATATTTCAGTACAGCCCTGTGGATAGAAACAGTAGCTCTCTGGAACTTTTGCTTACTCAAGATCACTTAATAAGGATTATGAGGCCTATTAACAATCTTTTAATCCAGTGTTGTACTCACACAAACGATGCCTAGGACTGAAGGGGCATGAGATAATAGTTAACTAAAATTATTATTAAAAATAAGAAATTACTTGATTTACAGATTTTAATCTTAGTGTAATAAGGAAAATCATGTTTGGTTTGGGAAACTTTCCATGAGGTAAATTAGAAACCAACAGCAGAATGCAGAGTGAAATTCATTCCCATGTCTAAATGTTAAGTGCAAGGTCTTTGTTGACTATACAGGTGAAAATCCAGATTTGTCAGCCAAATTCTGCCAGTTATTCATGAGCAAGATTATATCATGGAGTAGAATATTAAACAAAACCCACAGACAACTTATATTTGATCTCTTACAACTCCCTAACAACATTCAACCCCATAAGCAGTGCCTTTGGATAATATCATTCAAATTAGCATGAAGACTTGGCTGTACTGTAACCTCTCCCCATCTGGTATGTTCAGGATGGATTGGACTACAACTTCCATTACAACCATTCAGTATGATAGGATATGTACCCCATCAGAATTGGATGTGCCAGGTTAGGTAAGATTGGCCTCTTCAGCAAAATTTCTACCGTTTATGACCATAATTTCCAAAATTAGTCATCCAGAGTGCAAGAACATGAGGTTGTGCAAATAGTCAACTGAGGAATTTGTGAAGCAAATTATCTCAACAATAACGAGTTAAGTCAGGACCATGACATTTGGAGTCTCATGTGCCCTAGTGTGTGTTCATTGCCAGGTCTCTCATGAGATCACATCTAAGCAATGGGAACCAGAGACACCACTCTCTAACCATAGAGAGATTCTGTGGTTAGACAATGAGGAAGAGGAACAAGCCCCTTAAGTACAGAGCTTTCACTTCACAGTCTAGGTTCCATTCTGCTTTCTGGACAGAAATAGTCTTGGTGGATTAATTAACTTTAAATATTGTCTTTTAATAATGTAAACCATCATTGTATACTCATTGTTTTCAGCTTTAAATATCATCTTTCAATGATGTAAGCTGCCTTGGGTCCCTTTTAAAGGAGAAAGGCAGAGTAAAAATATTTTAAATAAAAATAGGATAGGGATTGAATGGTGGGAATGTCACCCTCTTCACTTGCCTTCCTCAGCCTGGCACCCCTCTAGATCATAGAATAACAGAGTTGTAAAGGGCCTATAGGGCCATTGGATCTAACCCCCTACTCAATGCAGGAATCCAAATAAAATATACCTGACAGATGGTTGTTTAATTTTCCCTTGAATGCCTCCAGCATTAAAGTGCTCAACATCTCCAGAGGTAATTGGCCGCAGAGGTAATTGTTACAATTAGGAAGTTTTCCTGATAATCTGACTTCCTGTAACTTGAGCCCTTTATTACGTGTCCTGCACTTTGGGATGATCGAGAACCAATCCTACCCCTCCTCTGTATGACACTTTTAAAGTATTTGAAGAGTGCTATCATATCTTTGCTCCATATTTTTTTCCTCAAAGCTAAACTTGTCTGGTTCTTTTAGTCTTTCCTCATAGGGCTTGGTTTCCAGTCCCCCTGATCATCCTTTTTGACCTCCTCAGAACTTGCTTCAGAACATCCTTCTTAAAGAGCTTGAATTAAGAATGTCTGAATTGTTCCCACTTCACACAGTCATTAGAAGTTGAAGTTCAAAACAACAAGAAGTTCAGGGAAAACCGCTGTTTGTCATACTGGATCTGTCAGTGGTGTTTGATACTATTAGCAACATTATTTTCTTGTGCTAATTGTGGGGCATGGTGTGATAATTGTTTTGGTCCTTCCTAGACGAATAGGTTTTGTGTGGCAATATTGGCTGATGTGTTCTCTGTCCCATGTTCTTTGACTCAATGGGCTATCATGGGATTCAATCCTGTTCCCAGTCTCTGATAGCAGCTGTTTGAAATCCCTTGAGAAAGTCACCTGGAACTTCAGTCTTTGCTGTAAGTATGCTGACTACATACAGTCTGCCCCTCTTTTCTATTTAATGATTTGGGGTGGCTATGGAGCTCTAGAAAAGGTGTCTTGAATTTGGTTCTGGTAGTGTGGCAGGAAAAGAAATTGAAATGTAATCCTAAAAAAAGAGATTTCACAACTGGACTAAATGTCAAGGGGAACCTTTACCTTTACAGTATTTTATGAGAGAGAAAAGTAGCTAGCTGATCTGGATAGTGGTATGCAACTATTCCTGGATGAGATTGCCATTCAAAGTCATTCAGGGATTTGTCAGATGCATGGAAGTTTTCTCAGGTGGCAGATTGTTACACAGACACTTGGGTGGGCAGTTAATATGAGGGAATCGGAATAGGAAACAATGATTATTACTTTAACGGTGGTCCATAGTAGACAGTAGTTGCTTTGTAACACATACACTGTGGTATAGATTAGCTGGTTGACACATCTATTGTGACAAATAGATACTGTGATAAATAAATAGCGGACCTCTTGATTAATTCTTATGGGTGGACAATTAAAGTACAGTAATAGGAATCATAGAAAATTTAAATGCAAAAGGCATCTGAAGTTATATTTACCTTGATGCTGGTAAAGAAAAACTAGTTGGATTGTAATACAGACATCCCTGCATTTATGAGCTTAATAATGCATGTACTGAAATAAGTGTTGGCCGCCCCCCTTCAAGCCACAGGAGATAGCGCTGAATTTCTTGATGAATTATTTTCAGCTGTTTCCTATTAGAATCTGGTTTTCAATTTTTTTTTTGTTCCAAGACAGCCAGTGTGATCAGAGACAAAATGCCTTGGGACAGTAAGGACTATCTTTTGAGAGTGGTCCTATTTCTAATGTCAGATTTAAGTTCATTTATTCTTTTGCAGAAAGGGTGCCTTGTTTCATCCAATGGAAAATGCAGTGCAGCCCTGCTGTATGTGACAGTATGTGTCATGTTGGAAAATGAGCAAATGAATTAATTCCTCATGTTGTGGGTGACATATCATATGTGCTATAGGTACAGCTGTGTAAGATGCAAGACTTGTTTGGGGGAACAGCAACAACCAGTGCAGCAGCTGGACAGTTTTTGTCTGAAATGCCAAATGGTCAGTCCCCTCTCCCGAGATTAGTTGGGCTTTTACCTAGATTCTTGGCCTGTTTATCTGGATTTCCCACATGCCTGTTTTCACATGCCCAGAAGTACCGTATTTTTCCATGTATACGACTATACTTTTGTCTAAAATCTTTAAACTAAAAATTGATGGTTGTCTTATACACGGAAGAAAGCTGAGGAGAGAACAAAAACAAGTGGAGAGGAAAGCAGGGATCAATGCTATCCTGTGGCACTTTGATCCCTTTCCCCCCACCCTTGCTAAGCCCCACTTAGATTTCTTAATTTTGGCTTAGAAAAGTGGGGGCATCTTATACACAGAAAAATATGGTAGTTCCAGTTTCCACCCACCTTTGCCTATCCCATCTCTGTGACATCATAAGGTTCAGCTCCTGGTCTCAGTTTTTCATCTTGAAATCTCGGGGAATGACATGTAACTGCTCTGGCAACCTTAAGTTGCACTACATACTTTTGGACATCTGTTTGGATATGATCATCTTTTAATTGCCCCTTTGCTTTCAATTTTTGGAAGTGTGAAAACCTTGCTTAGAAATAGGTTGTAAACAGACATACTGAATAGGGCTGGGATGGAGATTGGGGTCTGAAATACAGGGGGAAAAATACAGAATTCATAACATGGTGAACTATGTTAAAAGTGAGCATTCTAGAAGGAGGGGGACAGAACTTTAACCACCATTACAGTTACTCTGATAAGCTAGAGTTCTGGTATTTTAGATAGCTTAGTAGACACTATACTATTTTAATAAATTCTTTTGTGTGTATATATGAGCACAAATTGCCCCTTTTAAAAAGACAAACTAGAGTCTCCAGATATATGGAACCAAACGGGATGTGTGCATGCATGCAGTAGAACTTAAGTTGGATTTGTGATATGATCCTGAATAAGCAGATCTGCTGCCTAAAGGCTCCCAAAGAGTTTTTCTATATTGAAATGGATAAAGAAATCATGCTGGCCAAATCACATCTGAAATATGGCCCACTCTGCAGAAATTGCAACCTCAGACTGCTAATCTTACATCACTCAAAGTCAAAACTTAAATGCCAGAGAACTGTGTGAAGGTAGGAGAAAAAAATTATTACTGAGAAGGAACTTTCTCCACTCAGTTCTCCCTAAACAAAAAGACATGCACCTCCTTTCCTCAGACTTCTCTCATATTATAACAAGGGACAAACTAAAATTCAGCCTTTAGTGGTATATGTATGAAATCATGTAACCGCACAACAAGAAAAAAAACTTCGTACCTGTTCACTCTGAAGCTCACAAAAAGATTCCCACGTCCATAAGTACCTATAGTGTTTCAGATTCATATACTGTAGCATAAATCTGCGTGAACAGAAAGGCCACAGTTAATGCCTCCGATGCAGCATTCCCTTCCTGGTGCCATGCAGATGCTATGGCTGAAGAGCACCAGTTGAGTTAGGTGAATTTCATAGTGTGGATTTTCAGTTGATCTTCTGTTTCTGCCAGCATTCCCCTTCATCTGCATCCCCCCCCCATTTCTAAGTGCCCCACACGATCACAGAGAAAAATTCAAAGGATCAAAGGAGGTTGCAGAGGGAAGATGGAAGAGGATATGGACTCACGTTTTATACATACTGTACAGTACATAGGAAGTTAAGGACTAATTCAATGGTTTGAGCAACTGCTTGATCCTTAAACTAGAAAATGGTTCGTGCATGTGCACACCCTTTGCTGTTGTTTAGTCGTTAAGTCGTGTCCGACTCTTCGTGACCCCATGGACCAGAGCACGCTGTGCCCTCCTGTCTTCCACTGCTTCCCGGAGTTTGGTCAAATTCATGTTGGTAGTTTCGATGGCACTGTCCAAACATTTTGTCCTCTGTCTTTTCCAGGGACTCTTCTCTTCTCATGAGATGGCCAAAGTATTGGAGCCTCAGCTTCAGCATCTGTCCTTCCAGTTGAGCACTCAGGGTTGATTTCCTTCAAAATGGATAGGTTTGTTCTCTTTGCAGTCCAGAGGGCTCTCAAGAGTCTCCTCCAGCACCACAATTCAAAAGCATCAATTCTTCGGCGGTCAGCTTTCTTTATGGTCCAGCTCTCACCTCCATACATCAGAACTGGAAAAACCATAGCTTTGACTATGCGGACTTTTGTTGGCATGGTGAAGTCTCTGCTTTTTAAGATGCTGTCTAGGTTTGTCATCACTTTCCTCCCAAGTAGCAGGCGTCTTTTAATTTCGTGGCTGCTGTCACCATCTGCAGTGATAATGGAGCCCAAGAAAGTAAAATCTGTCACTGCCTCCATATCTTCCCCTTCTATTTGCCAGGAGGTGATGGGACCAGTGGCCATGATCTTAGTGTTTTGATGTTGAACTTCAGACAATTTTTTGTGCTCTCCTCTTTCACCCTCATTAAGACATTCTTTAATTCCTCCTCACTTTCTACCATCAGAGTGGTTATGATCTGCATATCTGAGGTTGTTGATATTTCTTCCAGCAATCTTAATTGCACACCCTTACATACATACATATATGAGTGCTTTACAAACACAAATATGTAAGCATATTTCCGCCTCCTTCAGTTGCTTTAGTAAAAGTATGCTGTTTCCCACATGGCTGTTCAACGTGTATCATTAGGACAGATTGCAAATCTTAATCCACATACTGTACAGTGTATTCCCTTTCAAACTTTAATTTGTTGCAGAATAAAAGTAAATAACCATAGAAATGAGAAAGAAAACCATGGCACTCTCAATTTGGTTTCCCTCCTTAATACTTGTAATAATATAAGTCATTCACAAATGGGACCAATGACTCTATGTTCCCCTCCCTATAGATATTAAGAAATTAATGGCTGATTAGAGGGTGACAAAACACCATTTAGATAAGATAATTAAGTTGTTGGATGGCAATCTTGCATCTGAAGAAGTAGACTCTCCTGCAAACCTCCATGTTCCATTAGGGTGCCACAAAACAAGTCATCCTATGTTTCTTGGCTATAACAGAGCAACACGCCATATTCTAAAAGGTTACAGTGCGCTAAATAGACTTAATAATGCAGAAACATGGCTCAAATAAACAGCCACAGATTGGATTTCCCTGGGGGTGAATCAAGTGCTGAACTGAAGAAATGACACACTGGGCCTATAAAGCAACATTAAAATTTCATTTAAATAGGACCTGTAGGTGAAGGGTCTTGAAAGAGACGAAGGGCTCTTAAGATACACTTAATACTCTCCTTCCACACAGTAACTTTCTTTCACCACACCAGTCAAGTCCTTGGTGATCCTTTCTTACATCCTTCTCCTGAACGTCCTCTCTCCTTTGCATAGCATCCAAATTTTGGAACACAGCATATTTGAATGACACAGCAAGCCAGGCATCTACAAGAACTTGTTTATTGGACCAAAGAACAGGCTAGTGCCTGCAATTTGTTTAACCCTTCTTGCAATGAGAATGGCTAAGAGTAAACAAATGTTCAAGCTTTGCTTGGTGGTTTGTTTACTGTATCAGACAAACTGGGTCCAGTTGCTAGTCTGGGTTCAGCTGCAGTTCAGTTTTCCTTCCTGAGAAAGCAGTGATGTATAGCCATGAACAAGCCTGCTGCAAGCCATGGATCCTGTCTCTGCTTTGCTGGGAGACAGAAACTTGAGCAGCAGCTGCCTCTTGTTTCATAGCATAGGACACACCAGGGGCAGGCAAAGTGTAGACCTCTGGGTATTATTGGACTGCAACTCCCACCATTCCTTGCCCATGTGAGCCCCAGTTAGGGGCTGATGATACATCTTGATGAAACAAGAAATTTTAGGAAAGGATAATCCTGAACTCATTGTATAGTCCCTTGTATCAGAGGCAAATTCCATTGACTTCAGAGGACTTATCCCCTTGACTTATGCTCAGAGGCAGATTGCATTGAATTCAAAGGGCTTACTCCCAGATAAATAGGTAAAGAAGTGCAGGTTCGTTCACTGATTTCACAGCACTGGTTAAGTCTTCTTGTGAAACACTGGTGGAAGAATAAAGTCTGATTAGAAGGTTGATGTTACTGAGCACCATGATCTGAATCAAATGCCTTAGGTCTACTTCCCAAAATTTCACTCCAACATGTATTTCTAGAATGGCCACATAAGAAAAAGACTGTAATCCTGTAATTCTGGTTCTTCGAGTGGTCATCTGTGTATTCACACTAATGGGTTTCATCTGCGCATGTGCAGAGGTCTCCAGAATATTCTAGAGCTTTATGCTACGTTCACCAAGGACCGCCTCCCTAGCCCACAAGGTCTGCCCACCCTCACAATCACCTCAGTTCTGAAGAACAGCCCACAGCTACATCAAGAGATACAGGAGTGACGGACAGAGGGGAGGATGGGTGAGAAGTGTGAATTCACAGATGACCACTCGAAGAAACAGTTACAGGTAAATAAACTCTCTTTCTTTTTTGTGGTCTCTGTGAATGCACACTAATGGGTGACTAACAGGCTTACCTTATAGGTGGAGGGATGTCACTGCAAGATTGAAGAAAGGACGGCTCTCCCAAATGAAGCATCTTTTTTGGCTCTTAAGTCAAGTCTGTAGTGGGGGGCAAAAGTGGAAGGTGTTGCCCATGTGGCAGCTTTGCAAATGTCTGAGAGTTCAGAAGCCCTGCGAGCAGATGTGATGGCAACAAGGAAGAGGGTCTTGAGAGAGAGAAGGTATTCTGAAACGGTGGCAAGTGGTTCAGAGGGAGGACGAGAAAGGCAGTGGAGAACAAGGGATAAGGACCACTGCGGAGGAGGAGGAGGCGCCGATGGACGCATATTGGCTACATCTCTTAAAAATCGTTTTAGTGTGGGATGTCTGAAAATTGTGGCAGCATCTGAATCTTGAGGCTGATATGCAATAATTGCTGATAGCAATTTCAAACCTTGAGGTTTGAAAGAAATAGCTGATTGTCAAACAGGTAGGAGAGAAACTGCAGGACAGTTTGTAAACTTGTAGGATTAGTAGGAAGATTATGTTGGTGAGCAAATTTGATGAAGGCTGACCATTTGTGAGAATAGAGTTTGATTGTGGAAGGTTTCCAGGCATGAGCGAGGATAGTTTCTACCAGTTTCTCCATGCCATGAGATGGAGGGTGTGGACATCCGGGTGGTGGGTCCTGCCTTGGTGTTGTGTGAGGAGGTGTGAGATAAGGGGTAGGCAGATGTAGTCACTGGTGATGGAGCATAGCATGGTGAACCAAAGTTGTCATGGCCACCAAGGAGCGATCAGGATTGCATTTGTATGATCGTTCCTGATTTTGACTATTGTCCTTAGAAGTAGAGGAACGGGAGGGAATAGATACATGAGATGCATAGTCCAGTTTGCCATGAATGCGTCTCGCATTGATCCCTGTCCCATTCGTGCTCTTGAGAAGAATAGGTCGCATTTGGCATTTTGAGGTGTAGCAAAGGCGTCGGCCTGTGGTTGACCCCAGATGTTGCATAGTTGAAGAAACACTGCTTGGTCCAGCGATCACTCATGCATTTGGGTATGCCGTCGCCTGAGTTTGTCTGCTACCATGTTGTCTTGTATGGCGATGTGTACTGCCATGGGAAAGATATGGTGTTCGAGACACCATTCTCAGAGTTGCACTGCGAGAAAAAGAACCAGAAGGGAGTGTGTACCTCCTTGCTTGTTGATATACAATAATGTTGTGGTGTTGTCTGTTGTTACTTGTATGATGTTGCCTAGGATGATTGGTTCAAAAACTCTGAACACCTTCAAAATGGCAAGAAGTTCAAGGTTGTTTATGTGCAGGGCACGTTCCCTGCGGGACCAAGTAGCATGTAGATGCAGATTGTTCCAATGTGCGCCACATCCTATAGTGCTTGTGTCTGCAGTAATTTGTAGTGACGGTTGAAGGGGAGTAAAAGGGTGTTCCATGAATAGGTTGGGTGGATTGATCCACCACAGGAGTTGAGTGGAGAGCTCGGGAATGACACTGAGAAGCTTTGACGGTGATTCTGTCATTGGGTCGAAGAAGGTAAGATACCAAGATTGGGGTGAATGCATTTTTAGCCTGGAGTGAGCAATGGTCGAGGTTGTAGAGGCCATAAGGCCCAGAAGTTGCTGAACGGAATGTGTGGTGATGCAGGAGTGAGGAGGAAAGAGAGTGATGAGCGAGTGAAGCTTCATGGCCCTCTCTTGAGGAAGAAACACTCTTGCTTTCGTAGAATCGAGGAGAGCACCTATGTAAGTAATGTGTTGGGTAGGAATAAGAATTGACTTTTCCATGTTGACTTTCAGACCCAGATCCGCAAGAAGAGAGAGAACCGTCCGGATATCTGTCGCAGCTTGAGCGCGAGAAGGGGAGACCACGAGCCAGTCATCTATGTACAGAAACACCGAAATTCCCAGGGTACGTAGGTGAGCTGCGACGGGTGCCATGCATTTTGTAAATACTCTTGGTGCTGTAGAAAGGCCGAAAGGGAGGGCTTTGAATTCGTAGGCGTGATCTCCTACTGCAAACCTGAGGAATTTGCAGTGGTCTTGTTGACTAGTGATGTGGAAATATGTGTAGCTTAAATCTATGACAGCAAACCAATCTCCCTGTTGGAGGATGGGTAGAATTCATTCTTGTGTGACTATATGGAATCGAATCGTCTTTGAATGATGTAGAAATTGAGTTCTCAAAGGTCGAGAATAGGTCTTAGTCTGCCATCTCATTTCGGGATTGTGAAGTAGCGGGAAAAGAATCCTGGATGGTGTTCTGTGTTAGTAATGGGTGACATGGCATCTTTTGAGAGGAGAGATTGGATTTCTTGTTTGAGGACAACGGATGGTGGCGTTAGAATGTTCCTTGGTGGAGGTGGGTAAGTGAACTCTATGGCATAACCCGTAGCGATGATGGTGAGTACCCAAGAATCGGTTGTAATAGAAGACTGGACTGGAAGATGAGGTTATAGATGAGTGGCTGATGTCAAGAGGTGAGTTGTGCAGATCTGGGGGACAAAGAAGTCAAAGGCCCTGCTTTTTCTTTTTCTCTGGGCCACGGAAGGATTGCTTTGGACACTGACGCTGGACTGCATGTCCAGGTTGGAATGCTGAAGCTGATTGAGCTGAATATTTCTTTCTGTCAAAATAAGACCTTGGTTGTTGATATTGGTAAGGGTGATGCCATTGGGCACACTGCGGTCTATAATATGGCGGAGTATTGTAAGATCGAGCTGTCTTTTTAAATTTTTGCAGGTTCTCCAAAATCTCATCTGTCTTCTGATCAAAGAGGTTTCAACCGTCAAAGGGTAAGTCCTCTATTCTCATTCTGACACCATCAGGGATATGAGCAGATCACAGCCATGCATATCTATGGAGGGCTACTGCTGTTGCCATGTGTTGTGAGGAGGCATCAATGATGTGACTAGCTGTAATTCTTTCTTGATGTGCCAGAGCCATGGCCTCTTCATGGAAGGCAAGACCATGGGCTTTATATTCTCCTGCAGTAGATTGGAGTGATGGGAGGGCCTTGTTCCACAAATAACGGTGGTAGGCTCCCATAGCTGCAATGTAATTGGCAGCACGTAGGGTGAATGAGACAAGGGAGTAGATATGACATCCCACAATGTCCAGTTTTCTACCTTCCTTAGTATTTGGAGTTGTACTACAGTGGACCCTCGACTTACAGACGGCTCGACTTACAGACTTTTCGAGTTACAGACTTCTCTGGCCACAAAATTTAGATTCGACTTGCAGCCGGAGAATCGACTTACAGACCAGAAAAAACCCAAAATGGAACAAAAATATAATAAAAACTGCTGGTTATGGGATTAATCGGTTTTCAATGCATTGTAGGTCAATGGAGATTCGACCTACAGACTTTTCGACTTGCAGCCACTGTTCCAATACGGATTAATTCCGTAAGTAGAGGGTCCACTGTAGATGGTTATGTGCTCCGTTTTGAGTTGCATCAAGAAAAAGTGAATTTGGAGGTGGATGCTTAAATAGAAAAGCTGTGTTGTCTCCATGTGTCTTATAAAGGTTTTTGAACATATGAGACATCTGCGGTACAGAGAAGGGTTTAGACCACATATGTTTGGTAAGTTCTAGTAGGAAGGAATAAAGCTCATGCTTAAAGGCAGAGTCTGTTGTTCGCTGATATCCTCAAAAACTTTGTCTGATTGAACTTGGGATGGTGACTGGACACCAAGTCCCATTGCTTTAGTGATTCGTAAAACCAACTGTGAATACAAGGAAAAATCGTCAGATGGAGAAGGACTATTAGTGTTGAAATCAGAATCAGTTGTTGGTAGATTAGTTGGTGAGTCCGGTATGGATTGGGAAGTATCTGAAGAAAATGACTGAGATGAAAGCGTTGGAGAGGCTGGACAGAATTACGGGATAGTAGAAGTTGACTCCAGAAGATGGCGGTGAGATCGAAAGGAAGAGTGTTGAGGTGGTAGTGGGGTGGTTTGTGATTTAGAAGTTTTCTTCTGAGTGTGTTTAGTATTAGAAGGTTGAGGTGGAGGACCTGTGTAGGTCATGGTTGCTTGTACTGAAGGTTGTTGAGTTGAGGCTGACGTGCAAACTCCTTTTGGTACCGTGGATTGAGTGTGTTGTATATCCGGGTGCTGTCTCTTTGATCTATGCTTCGATATCGAGACAGGTGGTACCGAACCCTCCTCCCATGATGATTGGGACTGGTAAGCTTCCTGGTACCGGGATCAGTATCTCGGTTATGGAGATGAGTTGGAGTAGTCTGAATCATAGTAGTATCAGCGTCAATGTTGACAGTTGGGGTAGAAATCAAGCTCGGACGGATAGTACCGATATGCTTGATATCGAGAGCTTCTATAGGCAGGGCCATAGTACTCCAGAGGCTCATAGAGCATGACCTGTTTAGATTGCCTGTGTCCTCTGTATCGCTCTCAAGACATGAAGGACCCAGTTGGAGTGGCGGGTCTTTCCAATTGATACTGCAGAGGTCACCATTATTCCAACTTCATTGCACTCATGTTCTTTCCTCGATCTCTTACTGGGAGGAGAAACATTTAGTGTCTGGTATTGATAGTCAGATTCAGTGACCAAGATGGAGCACACTGTTGATAAAGAACTAGAGTGCAATGGAGTTGGAATAATGGTGACCTCTGCAGTATCAATTGGAGAAAGCAGACACTGAGCCAGAATGGGAGACTTGAGTTGGCCAGATGGAGGCAACAAGGCATCATCTGGAGAATCGATCCTCATGGTGGATTGATCCTGAAGTGGAGGTTGTTGTGATACCGATCTATGTAGATGGATATCAGTAGAGGATTTCTTGTGCTTTTTCGACGAGATTGATCCTATATCGAAGGAGACTTTGGTACTGGAGTTGACTTGGTTGAACTTGGTGGTTTGGAGTTTGATTTTTGAGAGGTTTTAGAACACGATCTTGCAGATGGGGAAACAGTAGATGGGACCGGAGATTGTCTCGGAGGTTGTGAGTTGTGAGGTGACTCCATGATCTGGGCATGTTGAAGTGATTTTTCCCAGAGAAAAGACCTGAGTTGTCACAATTTAAGAACTTGCTTTGTAAAATGTTTACAGAACTGACAAGATGAGGTTCGGTGGTATTCTCCCAGACAGAAGAGGCAGATCTTATGGCCGTCTGTGAGGGGAATTTTATTTGAGCACAACGTCCACTTTTTAAAGGGAGGAAGGGGTGCCATAAATGGCGGTGACAGGGAAGGGGGGAATTGTCTAAATAATCAAGAGTCTCTTACAATTTCTTGACTAAGAGGCTGATTTGAAGATATTTAATAGACTGAAACAATTTATTTATTCCTTTCAGAAGCAGAATGGACGAATGCAGCAGCTCAACAGAGGAGAGACCTCGGCGGCAGCAAAAAGGAACTGAGGTGATTGCTAGGGTGGGCGGACCTCATGGACTGGGGGGGCAATACCTGATGAACGTAGCATAAAGCTCTAGAATATTTCAGAGACTTCTGCGCACATGCAGATGAAACCTATTTTTGTATATTCACAGAGAACACGAAGAATAACCAGGTTTTAGATAGCGAAAGACTGATGCCATTCTTGGTAAATCTTGAAGGCATAATCAGGGCAAACTTAGTGCTGTCTGCAAAGGAAGAGGAATCATTTTTCTTCAAATGGTTTAAGGAGATAAGTGGGTCGAAGTCTGACACAGGGTGAAACTGTACAGGGTGAGCACATTCTGTAGCTTTTGAGAGCTCCATGGCTGACTGAAATAACATATTAGTGGCTGTAACAGAAAAAAATATTGACTGAAGCTGCAATTGTATTTGCACATAATATACACTAGAAATATGGTATATAAAAGACATGTGCAAAAAAGATGCAGAAAATTATAGCTCATTGGTATGTATCCACCTAGTAAAAAAATAAAGGTAAAGGTTCCCCTTGGCATTTAGTCCAGTCGTGTCCGACTCTAGGGGGCGATGCTCATTCCTGTCTCCAAGCCGTACAGCCAGTGTCACATGGCCAGTGCGACTTAGACACAGAACGCTGTTACCTTCCCACCTTGGTGGTACCCATTTATCTACTTGCATTTATCTACTTGCATTTACATGCTTTTGAACTGCTAGGTTGGCAGGAGCTGGGACAATTGACGGGAGCTCATTCCGCTACATGGATTCGATCTTACGACTGCTGTTCTTCTGACTTTGCAGCACAGAGACTTCTGCGGTTTAATCTGCAGCGCCACCACATCCCAATCCACCTAGTACTCCTGCATAAAGATTCACCTCTTCAACTGTGCTTCAAGATATGCAGATGATACCATCTTACTGGCAGAAAGCAGCAATGATCTGAAAAGACTTTTGGTGAAAGTGAAAGAGGAAAGCAGGACTGCAGCTGAACATTAAGAAAACCAAATCATGACTACATAAGAACTACACACCTTTGAAGTTGGCAATGAAGAAATTGAAATGGTTCAATCATTAATCCAAATAGAGAGTGCAGCCAAGAAATCAGAAGACTGAGATTTGGAAGGACAGTGATGAAGGAACTGGAAAAGAGAATCAAGTGTAGGAATGTGTCACTGGAGATCAAGGCCAAGATCCTCCACGCTCTTGTATTCGCTATTATTATGGATGGGTATGGAAGCTGGGCAGTGAAGAAGGCTGACAGGGAAAAATTGATTCATTTGAAATGTAGTGCTGGAGTATAGCTTTGCAGATACCCCAGAGATAGCCAGATAGATGAACAAGTGTAAATCACACCTGAACTATCTCTGGAGGCAAAAATGACAAACTGTGGGCACATCACGTATAAGGTAGGATTTTTCTGGAAGAATAGTAATGCTAAAAAAAGTTGAAGAAAGCAGGAGAAAAGACCACACACAAGATGAACAGACTCCCTAAAGGAATTCACAGGCTTGAGTTTACAGGAGCAGAGTAGGACTGTTGAGGACAGGACATTTTGGAGATTGCTCGTTCATAGGGTCACCATATGTCAGAGACAATTGGACAGCATGAAACAACAGCAACAAAACAATTCCGCCTAGAGTGGTCTTTTAGGCCAGATGGGCGGGGTATAAATCAAATAAATAAATTCACGGTGTAGTATCAGAGTATTCCAAAGCTGCATTTGGTTTTCACATATCAGTCTGCTGGTTTTAATCAGTCAATGAATGAGAAAGAGCAGACTTGAATTTGCAAAACTGTACTCTAGGAAAATGTTTCAAAGCCACCACGTACAGTACCAAGATTATGAACAAAGCTCAGTGGATGCCACTGTTTCCCCACAAGGATGTTATTTTGTAGCCATGAGTAGAGAATACTCAGAAATGATTTAAGACTTGACCTAAATGATGGCAATACACAATGATGGGGAAGCACAAAGGTAAAGCAGTAGCACAGCAGCTAAGCCCAAGTTGCTTCTAAAAGGGCAACCCAGGCTTAGCTGTATGAAGACACAAGGGATTTTCAGAAACCTAAGTGGCACCTCTCTCCCCTTTAAAGCAGAAATAGAAAAATATCTCAATAAACTGCCAGGAAATTTATGCAGCATGGCACTTGGTTGTGCAGCCACTGAGAGGCAGTGTTTTATAGCTCCAAAGATGCTGAAGTATATGAGATGCTGCCTTATATGGAATCAGACTATTATTCAGCTAGCTCACAGCAGTTCAGTTGAAACTCTCCTAGGCTACAGGCAGAGCTGTTTTCCTATCCTGATTGTAGAAAGCCCTTTTACTAAGAGTTCTTGGAGTAAACCTGGGATCTTTTCTAGATGGACTGAATATAATCTTTGTATGACAGCTGTATACAGAGTTGTAGGTTTGTTTCAGCCTCCGCAACTCTAAATCTTCCTCTGGCTGTCATTAGAGACTGCTAGAGGAATGCACCATCATTAGCATTAGCTTTTTGGCAAATTTCAGCATTTCACAAGAGAATTTCTGCCTATTGATTGGAAAAAGACAATTCCTTTTGTAATTGCAATACTGTATTTTGTTTCAAATTGTATTGTCTTTGATGTTCATACAAGAAATGCAATGCTTTTTCAGCTTGGAAGGCATGTCCTGACATGATGGTTGTTTTGTTAACTAGCAGAGTTCATGCCACTTTTTCTGCCTTTATCCCAGAGGCTTCTGTGTGCACTTTTGTAACCACCACCATTGCAAACTTTATTCTCATAATCTAGATGGTTTGCTTTTAGTAGTTTTCATGTGCCCTCATTAGATCAGTGCTTGCTTTTAGCCAAAACCTAAGTTTCCATATGCATACTAAACATTTTGCTTTTTCTCCTCTATTTATTTTTACTCTACTTATTGCATTTATCTCCTGCATCTTCAAGAGTACCATGTATTCAGAACACAGGCTGATTAAAATTAGATTAATTTTAAGAAACAAACATTTAAGCACTTATTTAAGCCCTTCCTTCCTTCCAACATACTCACCTACCTACAATTCATTTCAGCCATACCAACCTAAAACATTAATACAGTATTGGAGCATGTGAATCACAAGTGGTTGGGTAACAGTTGGTGACCCTTCTCAAGATTTCTAAGTGGAGAATACTCAGAAATGATTTACTATTCTCTTCTTCTGGAGGTGCCCTGGGACTGTGCAGCTTTCCCAAGACCACACAGGTTGGCTTTTCTCCCAGGAGGCACAGTGGCAAATTAAACTCCCAACGGTTGTTGTGGGTTTTTCAGGCTCTTGGCCATGTTCTGAAGGTTGTTCTTCCTAACAAGAGCCTGAAAAACCCACAACAACCATTAGATCTCGGCCGTCAAAGTCTTCGTGAATACATTAAACTCTCAACCTCTGGTTCCATAGCCAGATAGCTAACTCATTGAGCTAACCTGTCTTCAGACAGGAGCAGATTAGTATGCATCATTCAGAAAGAATGAGGCCAGATACAGATACCACAACCTATTAAAAGGGACATCTGGATTAGAAGACAAAGGATGGAATATCTGATAGTCCCTTGCCATAACAAATTTGAATGACCCTTGTTGCTCTTGATATCTACCAGGGAATATTTTGCATTTAAAATTACACAAATACAAGAGTAGAGTGATAACTTTTATTGGCCACTAAAAAAAATATCAAATTGCAAGCTTCCATGCAGAAAGCTCAATTTCATCAGGCTGGGCACCACATCTTCATGGATAGCGCAGAATTTTTTTAGGTGAGAATAATCTAAAATTCTAAAATGAGAAACAGATTAAAAAGCTAAGTGACTGAGGCTAGAGAGTGCCACAAGACAAAAATGCTCAAGATGTGGACATAACAGGAAAAATTGGCACAGAAAAATTGGCAGGACACACAACAATGGGCTCAAGTTCCAGGAAGCCAGATTGCAATTGAGTATCAAGAAAAACTTCCTAGCTCTTAGTGAGACAGTGGAACCAATTACCTCAAGAGGTGGCGAGCGTTCCAACACTGGAGGCATTCAAGAGAAACTTAGACAACCACCTGGCAGATATCCTTTGATTTGTATTCCTGCATCCAGCAGGGGATTGGACCTTATAGGCCCCTTCCAGCTTCACCATTCTATGATTCTATGAATATTTGGGAGGTGGCTGCACTTTGACTGTTACCTGGGAAGCCAATGGAAACAGAAGCTCTTTGGCCATTATTCAACCCCACACTACAATCGTGCCTAGTTCCACCCTGCATTCAGCACATTCTTCAAGATTACAGCACTGTGTCTGAAAAGTCCTGACCATGTGCAGACACTGCATATAAACAAGAACCCAGATTTTTCCAGTGTTGATGCTTGTGGATGAAATCTAAAGGTGACTAGGAACCTTTCTACTTCAGAGTTCGTGCTGTAACCAAGAAGCATGTGGTGAAGGTGCATTACTCAAGGTACATGTGCAGCTCCAGGCAGAATAATGCCTGAATAAGGCTATATAGAACTTCTGTCACCTTTGGAACTCCATTCACCTTTAGTCTAAACACACAGAGCCTATATGTCAAGAGTAACTCCATAGACCCACTTATCCCGTTTCCAATGCAAAAAGCAGCAGTTTGAAAATAGGGAGGGCCACTCAGATGTTGGCTCATATAAAGAGGTTTATCCAGGCAGAGCAGAGGTAGTGTGCTCCCCCTCAAAGAGTGGGAGCTTCATGCACTTTGATGAATAAAAAGGATTAGAATGATTTCAAGAATACTTCTACAATTTTATAATAATGGAGTCCGATCTTAACATTCTTGCAATTCTGTGCTTTTCCTAGTTTATTTATCAAGAAATGAACTAAGTTCCGAGCTGTATTAATAGCTACATCTTGTAGGTGTGGACACTTGAAGGAGAGATGGTTGACCAAGGTCTGGCTCTTCTGTTCTTATAACCAGTCATATCTGAATCAAACATACTAACGCCATAATTAGAGTGTTCAAGATCTAAAAATACTGTGGCCCTACAGTCCAGACTTCCCACTGAAAAAAACAGATGAAGGAAGCTGTAAAGGCCCTTGTCCCAAAGTGCATTTCAGTAAGAGATCAGTGTCTGGTTGTAGTTACAGACTGGGTGAGGGCAAATAAACTGAACTTGATCCAGACAAAACAGAGGTGATCCTGGTCAGTTGAAAGGTGGATCAAGGAATAGGAACCCAGCTGATACTGGATGGGAGTTACACCCCCCGTGAAAACACATGTACACAGTTTAGATATACATCTAGATTCATCTCTGAGCTTAGATGCTCAGGTTTTAGCAGTTGCCAAGACTACATTTGCAGTTACAATTTCTAGCTGTGCCTGTTCCTAGAGAGATCCGGCCTGGCCACAATGACATATGCCATAGTTACATCACAGCTAGATTACTGTAATACACTCTATGTGGGGTGTCCTTTGGAAAGTGCTTGGAACTGTGTGTGTTAAGATCATCAGGGGAGGTCTTTCTCTTGCTATCGACCACCCTCATGGGCACATTTGGTGTGGACATGGGAGAGGCCCTTCTTTGTCGCTGGTCCCAGATTCTGGAACCCCCTCCTACAGGGGCCAGGCTGGCCTCATCTTTGTTGTCCTTTGCAAGCAGGCAAAGACCTTTCTTTTCAGGCAGGCCTTAAAAGAACACCTAACAAGCAAAAAACTTTCCTTCATTCAGCCTTGACCTCACTGGAAGACAGGCAGGTTATCAACAAGTAAACAGTTATTATTTTAACAGTAACTGACACCAGCTGCAGAATTCCGCTTTTCTAGGCACATAAACATGGAATTCTTCAAATCCAGATTATTCGATAAAAAAGCACATAAAATCTTGGGATACAGGAGATATTAATGCATGGTTAAATGAACCACCAAGTCCTTATTCAAGCTGGGATTTCCCTTGGATTTAAATTGACATAATAATCAATATGCAGATGCACACATTTTTTTTCTTGAAATTTTTATTCCAAAATCCACCCCATGAAACAAAGTCTCCCTTCAGAGGCTGGTATATTTTCTTTCCCCTTTCTTTTGTGTATCATTCCTGTGGTAATATGTCTGAGGAAAGATTCTTTAAAACCATTATTGGCAAATGATTAGAAAATGAAAAAATCCCAACTAGCTCCCCCCCCTTAGCCCCAAATATCCCCCAACCCTAAACATGTCAACCGAGAGAGCGCAAGACTTGGTTTCTTTTACCCTTAATGCTTACATTTAATTTTAAAGCACAACATTGGAGATTGACTGTAAGTTAGCAACAAAAAATATATATTTACATTTTTTTTCAAAAAAACCCCAAAAAACACAAAAGAACAACCAAACCCTTTCAGACAATAGTGACTTTCTTCAGGGAGTTTTATTTAGGGAGCATGTTTGTTTTTAATCACTAAGTGATTTTATATATAATTTCTCTTTCCTTTATGTCACCCACTTGCCTTCTGAGGTGGCAGCCTGTTTAGGCAGTTAAGTTTTACATTTTGTTTTTAGTCTCTTAAGCCACAGTCATTTGAGGGCCACATTTGAGAAGGCTGTAGGACAGCAAAGCCTAAACCCACAATGATACCCTCCCCAATCAGTCTGCTGCTTGCTTCATCCCTCTTGCCGCAGGATGAAATTCCTCCCAGACTAATGCTCCTGACATGCCAACTTGCTGCAGCTCAGCACTTCTCAGGCTGATCAATGCATATGGAGAGTTATGAAGGTGCTCCCACTTCTGAGAGAAGAAAAACACAAAATACCCAGAGCCTACTAATCTCCGAGATGGGAGCTATCTGGGCAGATGCACTTGAATCTCCTATTTATGGCTATTCTCACCTTCCTCTTTTGAAAAACAAAACCAACAAAGAAAGAAAAGTTTGATTCTACATATTTTTTTCCACAGGAGCCAACACAACAAGGCAGAAAGTTTCCACTTCTAGAAGATCATCAGTGGGCGTTTTTGCAGAAAAATTCAATTTGCAGCAAAGCTCCTGTGTACTGAGGCACTCTGGAACTCATCACACTAGCATTGTCCTCTTGGCAAAGAAGCCTGCTCCTCAAATGGAAGTGAGGGGGAACTTCTGGATTTCAGTAGATCTATATATCCCTCACCCCATCCCCAACAGTGCAGGGGAAGCTGCTCTTCCCCCAAGGCTCAGGTGCCACAGCGTTCAATGCAACTGGGCTGGGCAATATGGAGAGCTATGGGTGGATTCCTCCCCCTCCCTTATTGCTTCAGAAGCAGCGAGGGTACATTGGGTCTTCCTCCAACTCTATCGCCACTCTTCTCCTTTCCCTTACTGCGCAGCCACTGGAGAGCTCTTGTTTTTGTTTTGTCATGTGAGGCTCAGAGGGGGAGGCAAGCGTGAAAGGCAGTCTAATTTGTGCTATCACTATGGGGAAGAGAGCAGAGTGCAAAGTGTGCATTCAAACCCTGACAAGCTCAGACAGCTGGAAGGAGTGTCCAGTCACTCAGGCAGGGGGAAATAAAATAGGGATCCAAAATATTACCTTTCTTTCTAAAGTGCAAAAAGCTCTCTGCTGCCCAAGAGAGAAGTTCTTTGGACCGGCCATTCATTGCAAAGGAAGAGAGGCAGCTAATGGGGCATTCGCCCATCTCCCAGTTCAAGAGCCAACAGCTATGCACTCCCCAATACGCTGGCAGGAGAAAAATGCCTACCTCTCCCAGAATGCTTGTTTCAGCAATGTAATGATATAGACCACTACTGCTGGTGTTTGAAATCCCACTAGATGCCTCTCAAGCCTTCAAACTTGACTGCAGCTTTCCTTCTACATATGCTGCCATCTTTTTCAAACATGGCTCCTGCAGTGTGAAAGCTTGGCCACCCCTCACCACCAGCCTCTAGCTGGATGAAACCTGCCGGCTAAGCAAAGGACACATGGGAACACCTCTGTTCAGAAGAGGCACCATTACTGTGGACACCGCAACTCTGAGTAATCAGCACAAAGCAGTAGCTGCCCATGCAGCTGCTGATGGGTGAGAAAAGGAAGCGTAGCAGAGTGCAGTGGGCACAAGAAGTACTCCTAGCCCAATCATTCAGTAACAGGTTGCATACCAAGGCAGCAAAGACAGAAGCAGAAGGTACCTGTTCTATGCCATCTTGATCTGCTCCCCCAACAAGCTAAGGGGGAAGGGCGATCTGTTTTTATGGGACTTATGAGGGTGAGGGACTGAGACGAGAGGAAGGGGCACATTGCCCCTGACAACGCTGCTACAAGAACATCAGTTAGAGCATGTAGCTGATGAGCAAGCACCCCACAAGAGCCATCTCTTCTTATTGCCACTTCCTCAAACACCTGGTGGGATTTCCGGGTCTGCAGAACTCCCAAGCAGAGGAGGGACATTATAGTCACAGGCTGGCATCTTCTCTGGGTGGGGGAACTAGGGGGAGGGTCTGCTCTCCAAGAGGGGTTGTCTGTGATTTTTCCTTCTCTTCAGTCTGTCTGTGGCAAATCTCTAGCTGATTTTCTGGATCAGCTTTTCATCAGACAGGCAATAGAGGCTGTTGATTGACAGATCTGAGATGAAGTGCTCGCAGGCTTTGCGGGTGATCTGCTTGCAGCCACGCAGGTCTATCAGGGTGATATTAGAGATGCGTCGCAGGTAAATCAGGGACTGGTCTGTGAGCTTATTGCAGCCTGTAGAGATGAGGACAGTATTATGATTGTGCACACTGAACAGCTGCAAATGCTGCAGGCAAGCAGAACAGCTGTAGATGAAGTAGTATCAATAGACCTAGGAAATGTCAAACACAGGCATAAAATTTAATTCTCAGACAAGCAACATAACAAAACAGAAAAAAAATTAAAGACGACAAAAATGTTTTGGTAAAAGACTGATATATTTTAATGTGAGCTTTAATAGATCAAGTGTACTTCCTCAGGTATAAGAGAGACTACATGGCAACCCATGAAAACTCACATTATATAGCAGTTAGCCTTTTAGGTACTAAAACAGTTTTGTCTTCTTTATTTTCTCTCTTTCTGTTTTATTATGTTTCTTGTCTGATGTGCTTGCACAGACTAACATGGATACTACTTCAAAAAACACATTCAGATTATAGATAGTAGCTTTCTACATTAAGCACAAGGGGGACAAAATTATGACCAGCTTCCTTACAGGTCATTTTTGACCTAGGGGACCTGTCAGCATGTACTGAGTACAGATGCTACAAAGGAGGCACCATGTACTGCCATCACATATGAATATGGATTTAGATATCCTATTCCAAATCTTGCTTTTAAATACTGTTCAAATTAATATAATATACTTGGTTCTGAAAGGAAACAGATCAATAATGGCTGAAAAAGAAATCTATGAAAGATGTGAAATAAGCACCCCAACAGGAGACGAAACAGAGGAAGCTGCCCTTTGCTGTGTCAGACCGCTGGTCTAACTAGCCCATGTTGTCCAATCTGTTAGTAGCCCCACAGTGGTACAGGCAGGATTTGTTCCTGCCCTGCCTGCAGATCCCCTCTGTTCTTGATAGAGCTTCCACTCACGTACTAATCAACCTTGACTCTGCTAACTTTCTAAATCAGTGGTTCTTAACTCTGGGTTGTTCAGGTGTTTTTGGACTGCAACTTCCAGAAGCCTTCACCACCATCTGTGCTGGATAGGGTTTCTGGGAGTTGCAGTTCAAAAACACCCGAGTAATCCAAGGTTAAGAACCACTGTTCTAAATCACCTGAGACTGGGCAAATCCAAGATGCTGTTATGGCTAGATGTTATGGAGCCTTTGTATTATCAGCAGCCCATGACATGTCTTGGTGAAGAACAAAAGGTACACTTAGAAAGCCCCCAAGTTGCACACACCTGCCATGTTGAGTTCAGTGAGGGAGTTTCGTGTGGAAGATCCCACAGCTGTTAACAGGTTGGTTGACTGGTCTGTAAGGTGATTGCAGTGACTAAGATCAAGTCGTGAAAGCAGAGGCATGTGGCGGATGATGAGCCGGAGTGTGGCATCAGTAATGTCCAGCCCAGCCAACCGGAAGTCTATCATGTTACGGAGTTTGCTGCGATTGTCTTGGCCTTTGGAAAGATACAGGAGGATGTTAGAAGGAAAGAGATCTTTCCCTTTCAGAATTTATGCTGCATCCGGCTCTAATCTTCACCATCCTCTTGTTTAACCTAACCCTTCCCACCGATCCAAGCAGCACCTTACTGCAATATACAACAAAAACAAGCAAGCACACAGACAGACAGGCACAGACACACATACGTACTGGGTTTATCTGATGGAGGGGTAAGCAAGTCCCGAATCTGAGGATCCTTGATTCCTACTGCCCACCGAAGATCGAGGGTCCTGAGAAGGGGGCAGGTGGAGGTACTGAGAGCAGACACTGCTGACCAGGAGCAGCCTGCTAAGATGAGGTCTTTGAGGCCTGTTGTATCATGACAAAAAGAAGGGGGGATGTTATAATCCTCTACTTCAGAACAGCTGTCTTCCCACAAACACTTTGAAACCAACAGCAAAGCACTGTCACCCCCCCCCCCCCAAAAAACACCAAAATAACTGTGTAACACTATATTCAGATTTGTATTCTAAGCTCTTATATAAAAGATGGGAGACAGTATGTCACCTGGTCTAGGTTCAAATTCTGCACCACTGCTTGCCATAGAGACCTTTGCCAGAACATTCAGAGTAATGGTAAAAAAGTAATGTCACCATTGGCTATCTTTCAAGGTGCATACATAACACACAGTCATCTCATACTTTGATTCCATGCTTGAATTTACTGAGCAGTTTTTAATGACTCAGTATGGAGGATTAACTTGGTTCAAGTCAGAGCACTTAAGCTGAAGCTAGTATTCTCAATATTCAGCATCCACCATAACACAGTACAAAATACGCACCTGGTAGTCTGTTGATAAGCCAAGTGAGCTGTTTTCTGGAAATATTGGTCCAGCTGAGGTCAAGGCTGACTGGCTGCCTCCTGATTATGCCACCAAGAGCCAGGGGTGTGATGGACTTGTACCTGCTTAAATCAATCTTTGTCCACAATCTCCTGTCACCACACCTAACAAACAAAGACTACGTTAAACAGGGTAAACCTTACATCTGCCACATCTATATATTTGTTGGTCCTTTTACCTATCTTTTGTGGCACAATCTCTTCTAGAAATGAACACATTTCCTGTGCAGTCATGGATGCACATACCTTTTAATTGAAGAGTGGAGAAAAGACACAAAATAATTTTCCAATCTCAACAACTACCCTCGCCCCCTGGGAGAAACTTAGCTTTATTCTGCCTAGAGTTATTTTGCCACACATCTCTTGCAAGCCACAAAAAAATTAAAAAATAAAAAATTTAGTATTTAAGAGAGCTTCTTCATTCACCTCCAAGGCTATTTGTTCACGGCATGCTCAATGGAAGACAAGCCAGAACCTATGTGGGAAATGAAAAAACTTGCAGGCTGATTATAACTAGTTGAGTATAGGCAAAAGTGAAAAGGTATATTGCAATTATACTTTAAGTATAAGAAAGTATATTTAAGATAGAACTTTCCTGAGAGAACAGCGGGGGGAAAAAAGAATATGGTTCAAGCTT
This sequence comes from Pogona vitticeps, assembly GCF_051106095.1. Taxonomy (NCBI): domain Eukaryota; kingdom Metazoa; phylum Chordata; class Lepidosauria; order Squamata; family Agamidae; genus Pogona; species Pogona vitticeps. The sequence goes on from NC_135783.1 coordinate 244,995,730, forward strand.
AATAGCTTTTACCTCCTGACTCCAGCCTGCACATGAGTCAATTAATCAGGTGCATCTACTAGTGGGGATTGGGGTCTAGGGTCTTTTTCACTATGAAGAAACACCACAAGGTTAGGTCAAAATGTTAAGCAATACCATATATCCAGTTCCAATCCTTCAATGGCACAGAGGCACAATGGTGAAGATATGGCTATTTCCAATCACTGTACAACTCTTTTACGAATTAGAAGACTGAAGAGTCAGCCTTAGCTAATCTGCTGCAGCTCTTACACAAAAGCTTTTAAACTATCCATTATGAGCCAGATTGCTATTTTCATTTGTCAACATGCATGTTTTATCTAGGTGAGAAAAGGAGGTGGCTTATTTCAGTTTCCTAATATGATCTAGAATCATGGTCCTGTAAGAAAAAATGTCTAAAGCCACAGACCCTTAAGCTTGACAAATATGTTTTAAAAAGGGAGCCTGGGTATGAGAATGACTTATTACCGCAGCAAAACAATGTCATCACCAGTGTGCATAAATTAGCAACTAGGAGGTCCTGAGTACCACTATTATTCCTTTCTGAATTCTGATGTATTGGTAGGACAAGATCTGGGCAGACATGCTGTTGATATACTTGGCTGACAAAACATCATGCACCTTTTGATGTGGACCATCAGCAATAAATACTGTAAGCACATCATTTGAATTCTACCTCTTTGTCTGTTCTTACAAAATATTTCCATGACCTCCAAATGTGAGAATTCTATATCACCCTTTTGTAGTTGTGGATGCACTGTATAAATGAACCAGGAGCTTTGACATGTGGTGCTGCTCAGCTGAGTTTCTGAGATTTGACCAATCAGGTCAAGATGATTACTGCTATAACTTTTAAGCAGTATATGGGGCTCAATCAGGCCACGGCCAATCAGGACAGACTGAAATTTGTATTTGTATTCTAACATTCAGTATTCATAAGAAAGGTAAGTTAGTTTCTTAAAGTCACACTTCTTTTCTGTCCCAACATGGTTGTAAATCCTGAAAGATATCTTGCTCCTGACAATGGAAGTTTGATTTTTTGGCTATTTCAAATAAGAATAATTTATTCATAAATCCATCCATGGATTTGTCTAATGCTTTCAAAAATCATGATCCAAGCCTCTAGACATCGCTGCATCCTATAGTATACACTCAAAATGTTAACTATAAATACCTTCACTTTTGCTGCCTGGCTGGAACCCTTCTTTTTAAAATTGATTTATATAGATCTATAAGACCAGGTCTAGCAAACTGAACTAGACAGAAAGAAAGGAATTTATAATTTTAAAAGAGGTAGTGGTATTAGTCTGCTAACATATCAGGCAAAAATAAAAGGAAAAAAATAAAGAAGATAATGGCCTTAAAGACTAACTGCTATACAGTGGTGCCTCGACTTACAAACTTTATTGGTTCTGGAACTCCGGTCTTAACTAGAAACGGTTGTAAGTCGAAGCACCATTTCCCATAGGAATGCATTGAAATGCAATTAATCCGTTCTGGCCAAAGAAAAAAGTCACCAAAAAAACCAACAAAACAAAACAAAAACCACTGCAAGACCCATCGGAAACACGATCAATCCGTTCTGGCCAAAAGGGCGGGGGAGAAGAAAAACAAAAAAACCGTGTAAGACCCTTTGGAAATGCAAAAAAAAAAAAAAAAAAAAAAAAAAAAAAAAAAAAAAAAAGCAGAAAGCAAACAAACTGTGCAAGAGCCATCGGAAATGGGGAAAAAGCAAAGCAGAAAGCAAACAAACTGTGCAAGAGCCATCAGAAATGGGGAAAAAGCAAAGCAGAAAGCAAACAAACCGTGCAAGACCCATCAGAAATGGCGGGGAAACCCCCCAAAAAGGAACCAAACCCAGCAAGATCCATCGGAAACGAGAAAAAAAAAGCAAATAAATCCCGCAAGACCCATTGGAAACTGGGGGGGGGGGAGCAAACAAACCCTACAAGACCCATCAGAAATGAGAAACCCTCCCCAAAAACAAACCCTGCAAGACCCACAGCATAGAAACATAATCCCACTACCCAGTCCAAAACCACGCTGCAAAACACACCCAGAACAGTTTTTAAAAAGTAGAGCAGCACCTTACCATGCAGTCTGAAGCCTCCTCCGATTGCACACTCTCTAACCACTGGGGTGAAAGAGCTACAAATAAGCAGCCTCTTCGCCACCAAAGCTTAGCAATTTGAATTCCCTGCCTTTTTTGGTTGTAACTTAAAATGGCCATAAGTTGGGATGTTCGTAAGTCAAGGCACCAGTGTATTTCAATGTTAATATACTAAATATATATATCTACTGAACTAGACAGTACACACACACACACACATACACACAAATACAGGAATTTGTAAGGCATACTGAAAAATAAAAATATTATGCAAATAAGCAGAAAACACCACCTGAGCAGCAATTTCTGTTCACTTACCATTTGTACCAGGTTTTGCATACACGCATACATTCACAAAGCTCCTTGCGAGTGAGATAGCGGAAGACAGACATCCACACTTCCTTTTGCATCCAGATTTCCTCACTATCTGGTGCCTTGCTGCCCTGACCATTCAGTCTGGCTGCCCCACTCTCCTCCACATTCTCCTCTTCCTCCTCTGCACTTTCCTCTGCTTCTTCTTCTTCCTCAGCTGCTTCATCATCTCCACCACGTTGGGTTGTCCTGGCTGAGCTCTGACGCATGACCACACGGGGAGAGTGCCGTAGATTTGTGGAGGCCGTGATCGCCTGCAGCTTGGGCACAATGGAGGTGCCATGCACATCTTTGGTAGGTCTCTGCAATGTGACTGTAAGATAAGAACCATGGAGCTTAGCCTTTTCTACTTCTGAAAGCTCCTTTTTGCCACTAGGGTTGTTCTCTTTTTCCCGGACTACCGTACGCTCTGTACCCTGCAGCCGAAGTAGCTGACGTCTCTTAAAGCGTTCATCCCGGCTGGCACCATGTTCACTAGGACCTGCCCCTGGAGAGGACCGTGTCACTATGCTTCGTGGTGATACAGGGTCATGGATCAGCTGCAGCATTGGAGTAGGTGAATGTGGTGGTGGAGTCAGAGGCTCCTCACAGCTTCGCAATGGTCGCAGGACTTTGGCTTGGACTGTGTCATCATCACCATCATCCATTTTCCGCTTCTGCAAAGTGATTGGCATTAAGTTTACCAAGAAGCAATTTTAGGGTTGAGACTGTCACAATAAAATAAATTAGGTTAAAGCAAATTACTACACCAGAGTGGATGGGAATGAGGATGTCTGCTCTCATATACTGAAGGGAACTAAACTTTCCTCACTGAAGGATACATTTTCCTTTCCTTGTGGCATCCAGCACAAGGTTTTTCACAATTACTACTGAAAACTCAAAATAGTAGGTATTGCACTTGTTTATTAGAGGAGAAGAGAGAGTAATCTAGAATGCAGATATATGCCCTGAATCTCAGGAGTGCAAGAGTGCTAAAAGAATCCTCCTGGTGGACCCAAAAAAGGTTCTTTGCTGCTGACTCTTTACTCCTTAATGCTTTTGAGTTCTAATTATTTCCACCCAAGGGGAGCGCAGAAGCAGCTGTGCCACTATAGCTAAGAGAGGAGATGGACCTGCTGTGTTAACACTTCTTCCTGCATGGGACAGAACGGAAATAGAAAGAGGCAGAAGATGAATGGAAAGATTGACTGGGGGAGGGAGCTCAAAGAGGGAAGAGGCTGTGCAAAGCCCCAAAGAACTGCTACCTCGGTTTGGAAGAGGACCAGGAAGGGGAAGAGCTTTGGCCTTTTCTCAACAAACGCCAGAACAAGACCATAAATGCTGCTCATGCAGAGCTACAAAAGAGCACCTGGAACATCCAGGAGCACACATTTCTATTTGGCTCCTTTCCCTTGGATACTCTTTCGGCTTTTCCAGAAGGCACTTCCAACATTCCTTTTGCTTTGTCCACCTTCACTTTCCTACAGTGATGCCTCACAAGACGAATGCCTCGCACAACGAAAAACTCGCAAGACAAAAGTGTTTTGTGAGTTTTTCAGTGACTTGCAAGACATGTCACCTTGCAAAAATTTTCGTCTTGCCAGGTGCGTATGGGAATGTATTTCAACACATTTCAATTGAAATTTCATAAATACGTTCGTATGGGCGAAAAAAGTCACTTACCAGGTAGCCCCGGAGACCAAGGAGCATCTGTAACAATGGCCCGGAACGCCACTCCCCCTCGGCCCACTACATTCATCCGCCTCTGCCTCTTTGGCGCACACGGGGCTTCTCCCCGGATGTTTGAATCCGGCTGTTCTATTGGATCCCGGCGCTGTTTCCTCCTAAGGGGTGTGTGTGAGCACAGCGCCAAACAGCTGAGAGGTGGGCAGAGGGGGGCATTTTATTAATAATAAACGCTAAGAGGGTTGCTGCCTCTCAGTTGTTCGGCGCTGTGCTCACCCCCCCCCTTAGGAGCAAACAGCGCCAGGATCCAATAGAACAGCCAGTTCCTTCAGTACTTTCAGATGCAGTTCATCTGGCCCTGGAGATCTGAACTCATTCAAGGTGGCAAGGTATCCTTTATCAATCTCCAGCTGCCATCCTGTCCCCTCCACTTGCACTACATTTGCCTGGAGGTCCACAGTCTGTCCTATGGGAAAAGAATGAACTAAAATAGGAATTGAGCACCTCTGCCTGGTTGGATAGCTCAGTGGGTTAGTTATTTGGCTGCGGGGCCACTGCTTGGAAGTTAAATTCCCCAGTGTCTCCTGTGAACAGTGTTAGCCTATGTGTCCTTGGACAAGCTGCAGGATGCCATCAGAAGATGGGAATGGTAAACTACCTCTGAGTATTCTCTACTTAGAAAATCTGAAAAGGGTCACCGTAAGTCAGAATTGACTTGATGGCACATGATTATTATCATGGATCTTCTTACAGCATGCAAGGACAAATAAGGTGCGTACACTGAGACTCAAGAATATAATGTTTCTGTTATCTTAGGTACTGACAAGAGAGAATTTTTAAGCCTTTCTATATGCAACGGTTTGTCTTGTCACTACTCAAGAGCAGTGTGTTACACAAATGCTTTTTCTAATAGCAAAAGACAAGTGTACTGCTATTTGAAAATTATTTCTTACCTGTCCTTTCTCTGCCTCATCTCCCTTGTAGCACTTTGGACACTCCCAGCAGTTGGGCAGTTCATCATTAAGTAACCCTTCCCCATTCATCTGCACAGAAAAGAAACTCAGTAATAATTTCCAGAAATGCAAGCATTTCTGAAACCTGTGCTAAGATGAGTTAAGCAACTACATGGAAGTATGGTGTTCAGGTTTTCTCACCTGCAGACAACCGGGGTGAACAATCTCATTGCAGATGCAGCACTCCATTAGCTTCTTCTCAAAGTCCTGTGAATCCTCATTCTTATCTACCTCCCCACAAAGTGCACAAGTGACAGAGTGAGGCAGTCTAGGCTATGAAGCAAACAGAGCAAAACAAATGATTACACCATAAATTCTCCTCTAAACTTCAACAATGACTGCCATGTTAACCTCAACTGAAAAACTGGCTACATCTGGACCTATGCTTTTTTCCAATCAGTTTCTTTAGTTGTTCTCATGATATCTGAAAAGTTGCAGGATCCGTCCTGTTCCCTCAAGCAAATTGAAGCCAACCCTTCTACAGTAGCATACGTCCATAATTGTAACTTGTGCAACACTCTGATTTGAATAAGGAAAGCTACAATTTCCCCATTTAATATACCACAGGACATACCGCCAAGCACTGCCGTAGAACACAGGACTGCTTCATGCGACCAGGGCCTCCAAACTTCTTCATATCCCTACAGTAGTGGCACATTCCACATTCACCCTGCAAACAGGCTTTACATTTACGACACCGCACCCGTCTTCTACGTGCACCAGAAACTATAGGAGACACTGTGGGCCTCACAGTTGCAGGTCGTGGAGCTGGTTTCATGGTGTGTGGCTTGGTGATTGGGATGGCGGGTAATCTTAACTTTGGCCGAGTCTGAAATTTGAGCTGTAAATGGGAAAAGATTGTGAGAAATTAGGAAGCTGACATAGATCAGTGACCAAGGAAGAGTCTCTATCTCAAAAGACCAATGGCGGCAGACACATAGAAGTTAATTTTCAGAGACTGCAACAGAAAATATTATGTACAAAAAGAGCTAGGACTTTGTTCCTAGAAACAGAATGTTCAAATAATGGCCATGTATTTATCATTAACTAATTCTGAGTTATGTCAAAGATGGTTCCTCAAAGCAGAAGCTATGACCATGACTCCTGGATATTTTAAGGCTGCAATTTTCACCACACTTAATTTAACTAACTACAATTTGTGCCAGACCAATTTGCCCTTACAGATGTAAGGGAAGTACCTGATATGTTTTTGGTCCTCTGATATAAATTACGAGGCTGTTCCTGCCAGCTGACAAGACTTCCAAGCACTGAGAAGATTCCTGCCTCTCCCACCACCTCCAGTTCTCTGAGCCAAATTATTGAGCTATTATTTTACCTTATCCCTCTTCGGCCACTGGACAATAGGGATTCCAGTAAGTGCCAGTTTGGGATCACTGTTTGCGTATTCTTCAAGCAGCAGCTGTAATACAGTGAAAAAACAGAAATCCTAATGTTAGACTTAACATTTATATGTAGTATTATATATTCACAATTTAAAATATATTGTCTTAATTATTCTTACAGCTATTCTTTAAAAGAAATCAGTATTGCTGTCTCCATATGAAGGGACTGAAGGATGGCAGACAGTGGTTTGCCTTTCTCACATATAATCAGCCAATGTTGTAGATGAACATACACCAGAGGCTTCCTGCTTTGCTTATTTAAAATCACATTAGCAGCAACAAAAACAATAGAACACATGCAGATAATCTGGGTTTTCCTTTCAGACCAAGAATGGCTTCTTCCACACTACTGCAGTGTCCTCCATCCAACTCAATATGCATTTTTCAGACCTGATACATTAGTGCAGAGCTATGGTGATTAGATCTGCATAGCCTGGCTGTTCAACCTAGAAGCTATATTTCTTGAAGAACAGGCTGTTTTAGTACACCTCTCTGCTGCACAAAGCTAGATAATGTCAAAGTTACTAGCTTAAGTTCAGTTCAGTGTTAGCAGCAACTGGTTGGAGTCCTAGGGGACCTGGCCCACACAGTCCTGTTCCTGATGCTTTTGCTGCCCACCCCACCCACCTACTCTTGACTGCAGTTTCCGATGCACTTTATTTACTTGAGGTTACTATGGTTACATTGCTGGCATCCTTTTGTGAAGGGAGTGCAGTGTTTCCTGCTGCCAAGAGGGAAAGAACACTGCATGGGCTGGGCTTGCTCTCCCTGGCACCAACATACCAAGAAGACTTATATTCCCCTATGAAGCCTGTACAGGGAGCTGCCTTCTGGCAGGGTAATTAGGTTCAAGTTGCCAAGATAGAGGGACACTTTACACCAGTGATTTAAACCACTTTCCAATCTTCTGATAAAGAAGCAATATTAATTGGATCCTATGACAAATTAAAGCATCTATCTGCAACTAGACAGTCATCACGTGACTTATGGAGTGTAGCAAAATCTCTGAGCATGCAGATTATTTGTTCTTACACTTAACATGTGCGCTTGTTTAAGGAAGCAGATACAAAATTAAAATTTTATTTGCTTCTCACTGTACAAATGGAAGAACACTAAGCAAGAAAACTGAACTGAATATTAAATGCTTAGAACTTTCTAGAACCTAGGCCTAGTGGTTTATTTTATTCCACGGCATGAAATGTAGTACATACTGGTTTGGGTCTGCCTAAATCAGTAGTTCTTGTCCAGGATACTACACTCCCACAGTAGGTAATGTACAACGTGGAGCAGTCAGAATTTAAGGGGGCAAAATTGGGAAGAGAGCCCCTTCTTTCTTTTTGCAATAGCTTCTGACACCTAGTCCAGAAGAGCTCTTGTGTGCTACGCAAATTTCCCTCTTAGATCCCTCCCCACTAAAAAGCTCTCTCTCATACAGGAATTCCCTCTCCCCCAGGAGCTGGACAATATTCTTCCATCTGTTTACAGTGAGACTTAAGTATATCTGACAACCTCCCAAAAAGGAAATATAAAGGAATAATGCTGACAATGATGACAAAAGAAAAAACAGGTTCCCACAGAAGAGTCAGACTCAAACTAATCTAAAATTAAGGAACTGGCTGATGGCACGAAGGTATTTAATGTATAGCTGAAATCTTTGTGGCACATATCTATCTCCCAGACAAAAGTTACATTCTCTGGAGTGCTATTTTATGTCTCACAATGTCCTGGTGGTGGAATGATTAAAGGTGAAAAGCTACCATTGAAATATTAGTAACACAAGTAGTAATAATATGTGTAACATTAATAGTGATAACTGGCCACTTCAGTTGTTACATTTCAGCCCATCACTAGTTATTTTCTGTCAAACACCAAGTAAATTTGACAAGAGTGCCACAGATTTGGTTTTTCGAAACTTAACAAACTTTTTATATGTTTGCATCACATTAAGGGTTTTAAAAAGAATATTAAATGTCTCTTACATAATCCGTTATTCCAAAGAGGAAAATGTATTTGGTTTAATTCCCCCCCCCCCCGAAAAAAAACATGACTTTCACCCTGTCCGCTTTACAGCTGCTTCCCCACCCTAGAAAAAAGGCCGTGGGTGGAAGGAAGTGGCTGGTTTGACTCGCCCAGCAGACGTGCAGAAGCCCCGCCCTCTTCCTAGCCGCGTCTGCTGAAGAGGAAAGGTCGGCTGTTGAGGGCACGAAGGCACCCACATGCTTCGCGAGGTAGAAAAGGAAACGTCTTCTACTATCTCAGCCTGAGGCACTTCAAGAGAAAAGGCTTTACCGGTGCAAACCTTGGGTATAAAACCACTCGGCTCTATCCTGGAAGATGATGTTAGGAAAGAGCACCTCTCATAGGGGTGGAGTGAGGGCAGAATAGCAAAGACTGCACTGATCACAAACAGAAAAACCACCATCCCCGACTGCTCCAAACTTACAAGCCAGCTATGCAAAAGTGGGTCCTGCCCTCAACATCCAGGAGAAGTCTCCTGCATTCCATTCTCTTCTTACAGTTTCTTCCGTACAAGCACACTTCCGACAAAATGCGGAGAAGCTCGGAGATCAAAATCCTGTAGGCAAGCCCTAGTAACGTAATCCTGCAGAAATGAAGGAAGCACTCACTTCCTCCTCAACCGATTTCCCCCTCCCGGTTCTGAACCATGCCCCCAAGCTTCGCGTGTGCCTGACCTTGTGTGCTTCATCCACTGAAGGTGCTGAAAGTCTCGAAGGAACTTTCCAAGTCCCTTTGTTTTCTGCTTTGCCAAGTTAGCGCCGCAGTCTCGATTTTTCCAGTGTACGAGCTACTTTAGGACAATACTCGTTCCTTCCACGAGGAGCTCAGACAAACTGACCACTTTCCAACTCCGGCAGCCCGAGCGGCTGTCCCACCAGCAGCATGCTCCTTCCAGAACCCCTTCAGCGGAAGCTTCCCCTGCCCGCAAACAATGCTGCTGCGTCACCCACATGCAGTTCCCAGCAATGCTTTGCAACGGAAGATGGCAGGAGAGAAAAAAGACCGAGGGAGGGAGGCAGGCATGCGAGGAACGGCAAAGCTGTTCTGCTGCAGAGCAGGGACGAGGGCTGGACTAAGCCGTTGGCTGCTTGCTGATTGGGCGAAGCGGACGCCGAAGCAGCCTGTCTCTGTCTTCCCCTCCCCCGCCTCTACTACAATTGGAGAACCCCGGGCCAACACCCCCGCGACCTGACGGCGGCAGACTTTAGAGAACAGCCCAGGAAGCTTTTCACCCGTCCTGTGCAATGCAGGTACACCCTTCCCACAACTTGCCCTTGTCTCACGGGCAATGACTCCCGTTTAAGGCTTTAAATGGTATTTTAAAATTACAGTTCCCATACCCCCATGCTCTGCTATGGAAACACACTCCTGTAACATACACGATTATATTTCAGTGGCACACATTATTTTTCAGAATTAAAATACATATTTTTTTAAAAAAGTAATAATAATAGTGTGCCACCAAGTCAATCCTGACTTATGGCGACCCTTTTCAAGTATAGAGTATTCAGAAGTGGTTTACCTTACCCTTCTCTTCTAGGGGGAACCCTGGGACTCTGCAGCTTACCTAAAGACACAAAGGCTGGCTCTACTCACAGGAGGCACAGTAGAGAAATTGTACTCCCCACTTTCGGCCCCACAGCCAGATAGTACCTAGTTCACTGAGCTATTCAGCCAACCATAAGTAGATTGTTGTTGTTTAGTCGTTAAGTTGTGTCCAACTCTTCGTGACCCCATGGACCAGAGCACACCAGGCCCTCCTGTCTTCCACTGCCTCCCAGAGTTGGGTCGAATTCATGTTGGTAGATAGCTGGGTACAAAATTTGGAATCCTATAGACTTCCACTTTCTTTTCTTAAAAATATAAGTTTTTATTGTTTAAATCTATACAGAAAAAAATCAAATTGTGGAGAGATTGTTTCAAAAGGCAGTCCTACACACATTCTCCTGTGATGAAATCCACTAAAGGCTTATGTCTGAGTAGACGTGCACAAGATTGCACTATGAAGCACGGAATTCTGTGACTAGGGCTTTTAGGTTCTGAGGATTTTGGATCAGTTAGTGCCTTTGCATAGATTTCCCTGTACTTATCTGATGAGTAACCACTTAAAGGAAAGGGGCAGAAGAAGCACCACTTCTTTCTTTGCTTCTCTCTTCATATTAAACTCTAGCTGAGCAACATTCCTACCTATAGAGGATTTTATAACGACGAGAATAGAATAGAATGACACTTTATTGTTGTTGGATGTGCAACGAAATCACCAGAGTGCTATCCAGACAGTGCATCACTCACTCAGCTAAAACTCCATGTAAACTCCTTACAAAATTCCAATGGCAACAAAACACATTCACACTCTGAATCACCCTCTGGAGAAATTTTCTCTGGGCCATTGTACAACCCTCATACCATGTGCACATGCAGTATGACAATACACTTTCTATTCAGCATCGATAAAAGGACACCAACGGTCTCTGAGTGATGTTATTCTTACTAAGCATCCTTAGAAAGAACAATCTCTGTTGAATGTTTTTCAGTACCTTTAAGGTATTTACGTTCCAAGTCATGTTCTTCTCAATATGGACACCCAAAAAATGAAAAAAAAAACAAAAACCCTCACCTTTTTACCCAGTCTCCACTGATGAATAATGGTGGAATATTCATCCCCTTCTTCCTATAATTTATTACTAGTTCCTTAGTTTCTGAAGTATTTAGAAGCAAGTTATTCTCGCTACACCATCTTATCAATTGTTTCACCTTGTCCCTATAAGCAGACTCATTCTCCTCTGAGATGAGTCCCACTACTGTGGTATCATCCGCGAACTTAACGATGATATTGCTGTTATAAGTAGAAAGACGACCAAGTACGAGATGGACTGACTCCCTAAAAGAAGCACAGACTGAGTCTGCAAGAGCTGTTGAGGACAGGAGATTGCTCATTCATGGGGTTGCCATAAGTCAAGGGTGACTTTATGGCACATAACACCAACTGGAAAAAGAATCAGTAAAATCTAGTGCACCAACCCACAGACATGCCAAACAGCTCCACCAACTCCTTCCAGGCTTTGGAGCAGCTATTTGCTTTTTGGGGTAAACCCTGGCCCAAAAGATGCATACACATGTAAAACTCCACTTTCCCCACTCCAGTCCAGGATAGTCCTCATCTTTCCATCCAATGCAGAGCAGATAACAAATATTCCAAAGTCATGACTACATAGGTCAGACTATTTTGTTCTTCTTTCCTTTTTCACTTGTTACCTGCCTTTCTTTGCCTTGCCTCTGCCTGCTCATTCTATTAGTGTTGCTCACAAAGTCCTAGGAGGGGTGATGGGGTTAGAGTCTCCCAGAAGCTAATTCATTTTTTTCCATGGAATGAGTGATGGCACACAGCAAGGAGGGATGCAATCTGTAAGAGGTAGATGATTTTTCACTCCACTAGAAAGAAAAGACTGAACGAAGTTCCAGAGGAGCAACCAAGTGTGAGAAGAAGAAGAAAGGGAAAATGAGAGGCAAAAAAGAATGGCTCAACTGGAGGAGAGAAATAATGTAAGAATTGCTGGCTGAGCATTCATACAAATAGAACTCACATCCCCCAAATATTCTGCAGACAAAGGATATCTTTCCTTCAAGATGATGAACTCCATGGGGGCTTTTCTGCTCCTATATAATCTCTCATTAAAAGTGCTCACTGATGCTCCATTCTTTTCCTAACTTCCTTCATAGGCTCGTGTGTGTGTGTGTGTGTGTGTGTGTGTGTGTGTGTGTGTGTGTGTGTGTGTGTGTGTGTGTGTGTGTGTGTGTGTGTGTGTGTGTGTGTGTGTGTGTGTGTGTGTGTGTGTGTGTGTGTGTGTGTGTGTTGGGAGACAGTAACAACAGCAAAAGCCACTCAAGACTCTGAATGGGCATAAGAGCAATTGCAATGCTATACATACTGTATTCTATTTCTGCTTATAAGTCAAGGAGAAAAATTCATTGCTGAGGGGAGCTGGGGATTGGATGCATAGTCACCTGTGAATCCAAGCAGCTCCCCCATTGCTATACCCTGGTAACCTGCACATACTCTATGGCCACCAAGGCTTTTGCTGTTCCATATTAACCCTAACTATCTACAGTACTTGTGGTGTTTGAAGGCAGCCTTCTGCATAAACTCAATGTTACATGCATGCAACACCTCTGACCAATAGTTTATCAATACTACAAAGGCCCACACAGTCCCCTTCCCATGACAGAATTCAGCATGGTAGCAATACCCAGTACCTAAGCAAAGCACTTGCTATACCAACTGAGCAGATATTACTAAATGGTATGCTACATTTCTGGTTGGCTGAGAACTACAGTGGTGCCTCGCATTACGACGTTAATTCGTTCCAGCAAAATTGCTGTAGAACGAAAACGTCGTTGTGCGAAAATAAAAAGCCCATTGAAATGCACTGAAACCCCTTCAATGCATTCCAATGGGCTGGAAACTCACCGTCCAGTGAAGATCCTCCATAGGGCGGCCATTTTCAGTGCCTGTGCAGCGAGGAATCCGTCCCAGAAAACAGCGGGGAGCCATTTCATTTACCTGGCGGCCATTCTGAAACAGCCGATCAGCTGTCCAAAAATCGTCGTTTTGTGAGGAATCGGTTCCCGAAGCAGGGAACCGATCATCGCAAAGTGAAACAAGCCCATTCAGATCACCGTTTTGCGATCACAAAAGCAATTGCAAAAACGTTGTTGTAATGCGGTTTCATCGTAATGCGGGGCAATTGTAAAGCGGGGCACGATTGTATTTAGATATAACTTTCACTTACTTGTTAAAAGGCTGAAATACATTAGGACCTCCTATCAACAGGATCATTATCCACCAACATACACTCTAACTCTCTTGTGTGCATGTGTGCACAACTCTGTCCCTGTGCACAGGGTTCCACTGCAACCAGAACTTAATGTGATTGCTGTGCAGAGGAGGAAGACAGCTGTTTGCAGGGAGGCAGAGAGGTGCATGCACTTGCCTAGCTTAAAGGGAGCCTTGGTATCCACTGTTTCACTTATCCATGGTTTGAAAATATTAAAATTATTAAAAGAAAAAAATCCAGAAAAAAAACTATTTTCACAGGCATTTCCAGAACTGGCCATTAGAGAGAGACAGAGACGGTGCTATGTATACTTATTAGTGAATAACACATAGCATGGTCTCTGGTACCTTCTTGGGGCCAGTTCTGTTAATGCATGTGAATTTTTTCCCCTTTCACCATGTTTTATATATATATGTTACCATGTTTATATATATATATATACACACACACACACACACACACAGACAGAGTGGGGTCTCTACTTAAGAATGTCCCTACTTAAGAACAATCCAACTTAAGAACAGCTCCATTTGCTAAATTTTGCTTCTACTTGAGAACAGAAATCCAAGATAAGAACAGGAAAAAAAACCTTTCCTGCTCTTTTTTTAACCTTAGGTCATCTTAGGTTAAAAAAAATTCTCTCCCTAGTGGTAGAGTACGTATTAACCAGCTTTGCATTAGTTCCTATGGGAACTAATGCTTCAATGTACGAACACACCTCTACATAACAAAAAACAACAACAGCCAGAACGGATTAATTGGTTTTCAGTCCATTCCTATGGGAAATTTTGCTTCAACTTAAAAACGTTTCAACTTAAGAACACCATTCCAAAACGGGTTAAGTTCTGAAGTAGAGGTTCCACTGTAGTTTCTATGGACGGAAAAAAGCAGATACGGATTAAATGGTTTTCAATGCATTCCTATGGGAAATGCAGATTCAACATAAGAACTTTTCAACTTGAGAACCACCTTCCAATACGGATTAAGTTCTTAAGTAGAGACCCCACTCTGTGTGTGTGTGTGTGTGTGTGTTTTACCATGTTATATATAGGCGTTATATTGATGTGTATTGATGTGTGTGTGTGTGTGTGTGTGTGTGTGTGTGTGTGTGTATACCAAGCACCAGTGGGTATGGGGGGGTCCTACTGTACATAATTGTACATAATACCGTACAATTACACTCATTGCATTCATTCCACACGTTAGCAAGGTTATGGTCAAAAACCTACAAGATATGCTTCAGCAGTATGTGGACCGAGAACTCCCAGAAGTACAAGCTGGATTTTGAAGGGGCAGAGGAACTAGAGGCCAAATTGCTGACATGCGCTGGATTATGGGGAAAGCAAGAGAGTTCCAGAAAAACATCTACTTCTACTTCATAGACTATGCAAAAGTCTTTGACTGTGTGGACCACAACAAACTATGGCAAGTTCTTAAAGAAATGGGAGTGCCTGACCACCTTATCTATCTCCTGAGAAATCTGTATGTGGGACAGGAAGCAACAGTTAGAACTGGATATGGAGCAACTGATTGGTTCAAAATTGGGAAAGGAGTATGACAAGGCTATATAGTGTAATGTCCCCTGGCTTATTTAACTTATATGCAGAATACATCATGCGGAATTCTGGACTGGAGGAATCCGAAGCCGGAATTAAGATTGTTGGAAGAAATATCAACAACCTCAGATATGCAGATGATAACCACTCTGATGGCAGAAAGTGAGGAGTAATTAAAGAACCTCTTAATGAGGGTGAAAGAGGAGAGTGCCAAAAATGGTCTGAAGTTCAACATAAGAAAAACTAAGCTCATGGCCAGTAGTCCCATCACCTCCTGGCAAATAGAATAGAACTTATGTAAGCCGCCCCGAGTAGACGTTGTCTAGAGGGGCGGGGTAAAAATCAAATAAATAAATAAATGAAGATATGGAGGCAGTGACAGATTTTACTTTCTTGGGCTCCATGATCACTGCAGATGGTGACAGCAGCCACAAAATTAAAAGATGCCTGTTTCTTGGGAGGAAAGCGATGACAAACCTAGACAGCATCTTAAAAAGCAGAGCCATCGCCTTGCCAACACAGTCAAAGATATGATTTTTCCAGTAGCGATGTATGAGAGCTGGATCATAAAGAAGGCTGACTGTCGAAGAATTTATGCTTTTGTATTGTGGTGCTGGAGGAGACTCTTGAGAGTCCTCTGGACTGCAAAGAGAACAAACCTATCCATTTTGAAGGAAATCAACACTGAGTGCTCACTGGAAGGACAGATCCTGAAGCTGAGGCGCCAATACCTTGGCAATCTCATGAGAAGAGAAGACTCCTGGAAAAGACCCTGATGTTGGAAAAGTGTGAAGGAAAGAGGAGAAGGGGACGGCAGAGGACAAGATGGTTGGATATTATCACCAAAGCTATCAATATGAATTTGACCAAACTCTGGGAGGCAATGAAAGACAGGAGGGCCTGGCGTGCTCTGGTCCATGGGGTTACGAAGAGTTGGACACGATTTAAAAACAACAACAACTGTACATAAAGATGACTGAGCTGGCATCATGCCTATGCATCTATGAACCTTCAGGCACTGTACAAACAATGCAACAAAATTGCTTTAGCTCACAATGTCTTTGATTGGAACTGTAACAATTTCAGATACTAAAATCAGAATTGTAATCTTTTACAAAGCACAACTGATAGATAGTATACATAAATATGATACTCTTTTAGCAACAGTTCTCCCCCATTTACCCCCAAAGACCAGCTTTTACATCACTTTTGAACCTGGAGCAAATTTAAGTCAGCATACATGAACAGCTAACAAATTCAAATATGTATTCGTACATAAGCAACAGCCTTTTTAAATCAGATTCCAGCTCCAATATTCTGTACATATGTGCACTATTAACAAGTGACAATGTTTCTATGTATTTCCATTTGGAAATTATGTGTCAAGTTAGTAGCCAGTAGAATTCAATGAAACATTCTATGCTGGTGAGCAGCAAGAGAAAATCCATAAATTGTGTAGGCAATGTATCGTATTTTTCCTTTTATAAGATGCTACTTTTTCCTAAAATTGTTAGATTAAAAATTGAGGGTCATCTTACACATTGAAGTAAGCTGAGGAGAGAACAAAATGGCTCATGTCTTGTCTCTGCAAACAGGCTTCCTTCAATCACAAAGCTTAGCTTCCTACAGTCATGAGCCTTATGTAACTGACATCAGCTGATGCTGAACAAACCAATTGCTACAGTGCTCAGATGCAACAGGGACTCCTAATGTCCCGTGTTCTAAGCCCAGAGGCTGAAAAGTGTGATGCATAATATGAATATGACAGTACTGGTATGTAAATGTTACCTAATTACTAAATAAAAATGTGTTCTGTTTTATGTTTAGAATATTGATTTCTTAATTTTGGGTTAGAAAAGGGGGGGCTTCATTCAAGCAAAATCTGTGGCAGAAATATGCACAGAATTCTAATTAATGCACAAGAGATCAAGAAAGCAAGTATTTTACAGTCACTCAGTTTTCATATTCAAGGTGGTATTTTAGGACCTTGTCAACAGCTTCTATAACAAAACCAGTATTCTGAAATTAAACAGAGTTGTAAGCTGAACGATTGCTTTATTCTTGCAGGACACTTATACCACATTATCCTATATTTTCCATGGGAAGCTGTATCATTTAGTCATGTTTCTCAGCAAACAGATCAGATGACATTGTATGTAGCACAAGGAAAACATATGCTAGTAGGCAACAGTTTTCATTGCCTCTGGGAAAGTTAAGCTGCTTGAGGATCTCATTTATTATTTGGATCAAGCTTCAAATAAGAGAATCCTGTCTTTCAAGCTCAAGGAAACATTTTGTTACTCATCTACACTGAGGAAGCCCATCTTTTTCAAACATTTCTAGTTAGGAAAATTTATAGCAAGAGGAAGAAAGCTACATAGACTAACTGTAAGAAGCAGAAAAATTATTAAGAATTAAGAAAACAATAGATAATTTATTACCCCACTTCCCAATTAATCATCGTTTGGTTGTCAAACCATTATTCATTAATTACTGCTTCATTCTCTAACGAAATCCCATGTGCACTTTTTGAGAAATTCTGTAAAATGTTAATCAGTGTGTATAGAGTGTAAGTGCACCTGTTTGTTATTGAAAACCAAAAGAGTCAAGACCACAAAGCACAGGAGCAAGAGGAATCAAGTTCCAACAACTCTTTCCAAAGCCAGGCTCAGGTAGCCCCTAAAATAGTCAACAACATACAGAGAGATACAGGGGAAGGGTGCAGAGGTGATTTAACTATACTGTTACTGTGCCACTTGTTTCATAAGGGTAAAGCTTGGATTGATATTAACCTAACATGCTTAGGCTGAATAATTGTAGTAAAATGAATGAACACTTCACAAAACATATATTTATTTCCTGTAGAAAAATAGTTCAGGACATAAAAGGAAAACTTTTCAGCTTGCAGATGGCCAAAATTCAACGTATGCTATTGGCCTCTTGACCAAAACACACACACACAAATCAAAAGAAAAATAAGAGGATTCATCATACCTTAACATCCGCAATAAGGGCATCCTCATCTTCTATGCCTGTGGGCACACACTTCTTGTGTAGGGGTAAAGACTCCAACTTGTCCACCAGACAGCGAAGACCTTCAAGCTCAAATTGTGTCAGGTGCACCTTCTTCTCCTTATGAGGGCTGTGAGAGCCCCAGGTTTGTCCATTGTGAGAGCTGCGGCTGGACTCGGAGTCCATGGAGAGAGTCCTCTTAAGACCTGGCAAACTCCGGCAGCCTTTGCCTAGCTCTTCATAATCTAGATTAGCACCATTGGCCACAGGACTGGTGAGGACTGACCGTCTAGTAACCGGGCGATGTGACTCCTTTCCTCCTGTTGGATCATCTTCATCCATGTTCCCTGACTCTGAGCTGCACAGCTCCATGTCTGTATGTATATAAAACACATAATAATGATACTATGTTGAATAGGTTTGTGTATTGGGCATGTATGTTTATTTAGCATATTTTATTGCCTTCTTTAACTCCTCCCCCTCAAAGCAGCTCACATTGATAAAAAAAAAGAAAAAAAGAAAAGGAACAGGACCTGTCATCAGGTTTTAAAACCATACTAAAAGCAAAGGAGGAAAATTCCTTCTGGTGGGAAGGAGAAGCAAGCTCCTCACATCTGCTCTTTCCATGAATGATGCATGGCCCAAGTTGACCTCCCCTATCTCTTATGTTACTCCTTGAAAGGAGCTGGTGCAGACTTCCCGTGGCCCTAGGCTCCCTTGCTGATGACTGATGACAAAGTGTATTTCCCTCCTGTTCTCCAGTTTGAAGGCAACTCATTAAAGGGGATTAACGTGCTTCAGCATTTATTATATTTACTCAGTATTTGTAGTGTTCCCCTCACCAAGTGAAAAATAATAGATCTTTGCAGCTCTGCACATACTCACTTTTAAACATACCCCAAGTGTGTCAGCATATCTGTGGGTTGCAGTGTTCTGTAGTATTTTCTGGCTAAAAAATAATCCTACAGCACTATTTGCCACTCATATGTCCATCAGGACAATTTTCGTTTGGTCTACTGGAAATTACATAACCATGCTATCTACAATTTTGCCTCACCCTGATGAATTCTCACAGAGTGACTTATCCAAAAATAGTACATTATATCAGAAGAAAAGGGAGAAAAGAAAGAAAAAAAGAAGAGATACCTCAGTGCATACAAAGAATTAACGGGTACCAAGAAGATATTTGAAAGAGTTATTCTCCTTATTTCTACTGTAAATCTTGATAGCATTTGAGCATGAATGGAAGTTTTAGGATTTCAAAATAGCAAAAACGGTAAAAACTAAGGAGTAGTTCTTACCCATATTGAGTGACTCCTTCTGAAAGTCCTTGGTCAGGTGCGAACGGTTGGTGATGCAGTAGACATAGCGTTCCAGTACATACCAGCACATTTCATAATAAAAAGGATAACGAAATTTATTTGGGACCTGTCAAAAGGCAAGGCATAAGAAGGTTAAGTATATAATCCTAAACAGCCAAGATCTGGCTGAGCTGACACTAGCCTAGTTGAGGTTCTGCTGAATCCAAACCCCTTCCAACCCAGAGATGTTGGAAATTATTTAGGACCACTCTTACACTAGCCTGACTTTGAGTGAGCATAGTAGTGGGGAATCTGGGCTCAGATAGGTTTGGATCTTGCTTTACTCAGTTTCTCACCTTCTTTGCCCCTTGTCTGCATTTTTCTCCTGTTCAAACTCAGCTAGCACAGCACTTGTGGTGACAGATCAAGTTCTGTCAGCAGATCTGAGGTCAGCCAACATGAGTGGTTTTGCCAGTAAAACAGGCTTCTGCTAATTCCAAACCCACTACAGCTGGTGTATGGCTGAATCTATATTGCTCTGGGAGTCAAGTGATAGCATCTGCAACATACATTGATAAACACCTCTGTTTCTTTGTCATTCATCCCCTTCAAGAGAAATGAAAAGGCATGAAGTACATAAAACGATGCTGTGCAGCAGTTTAGTCAGTGAGTCTAACATGTTTATTATTCAGTGTTCAGCCTAATGATTTTTCTGCTAGATCTTGAATTATGTTTTTTGGACAATCATTAAATCAGTCTTGTCTCGAGAGCTAGAAAACAGCCAAATGTGACATTTTAAAAAAAGCTTCCAGGAAGTCAGGTTAACCCCTGTTGTGGATGAACTGGTATAAAGCATTACACTTCAAAATTTAAAAATATTTTTAAAACCCAAGTTTCATCCTGAGAAAACATTACAGTTGTTTTTGTAATGTAATAATCTTGCCACGCCAACATTTTAAAATTCTCTGAATCCCCCCCCCCCCCCGAGCGTATGTACTAATGGGCACGGCTTGGATCCTAACTATCCATTCTCCAATTGGAAGGACTTCCTTCTGCCCACAAAAACATTTTTGATCAAGTGGTAGATTTCTATGGCAGAAAGGCAGGGGCAATTATCTTCAATGCCTGCCTCTAAACTTCCAAAATATTTCCAAGGGGCAGAAAATAAAGGTGGCAAAAGTTGTCTTGTTTTTAGGTGGAGGAATCATCTTGGGAGACAAAGTTTGTATTTGCAGCTGATTGTTGAAGGAGAGAGTTTTAAATTTGGGTGGAGGGGATAATCTTCTGTACTTTTTTCAGTAATGTGTCTTTAAATTCCTTTTAATTTAATGGATTTTTTTTGCTATAAAAATCTGTTTGTGTGTCCGTTAGCATTATGTGTTGAGAGAGAAGAACTGCCTCCCATTTCATTCAATAAGATAAACAGTTACAATGAATTTTTTTAAAAAATCAGGAAGCGCTATGCTATAAACATTAGTTCCTGAAATGCCTAGGTTATGAAGCTTTGAAAACCATTTTGGAATTTTTCTTACCCGTGTGCGGTCTTCAATGCTGTAGATCCGCAGCTGCATAGGTATGTTGAAACTGTGCAGAAAGTTACCCCCAAAAACAAGGGTGTCCATAGGAGTGTATACTGCATGGATCCAACCTGAAAGAAAATAACCTATAAATTAGACATCCTGAAGTTCAACAGAACCTTGTACAATCTTGTCAGTACCAGATGAGATGTACTGTATTTTTCCTTGTATAAGATGATAATTTTCTCTAAAATATTTGGATTAAAAATTTAGGTTCATTTTATACAGGGAAGTAAGGAGGGGGGAGTGATCAAAGCACTTTGATCCCTGCTTTTCCCCTCCACTTTCTTTGCAAGAAAGTGGAGGGGAAAAGCAGGAATCATCAAAGCGATTCATCAAAGTGATTCCTGCTTTGATCAAAGCACTTTGATCGCTGCTTTCCCCCTCCACTTTCCTCACAAGAAAGCACTTTCTAGTGAGGAAAGTGTTTTGCCCCTCCACTTTCTTCTGAAGAAAGTGTGGGGGGAAGCAGGAATCGCTTTGATGAATTGCTTTGATGATTTCTGCTTTCCCCCTCCACCTTCCTGCAAAGTAAGAAATTCTGGGTTACAAAAGTGGGGAGTGTCTAATACATGGGGCGTATTATACATGGGAAAATATGGTAACTAAGGCATGTGTCACAGTGGTCAGATCAAATATTTCAAGAAATGGTCATAGCTGGTGCACTAGTTTTAATTGTGCAAATGCGCTCATGACCACCACCAAGACCAGGCTCAGAGAGGAATCCAGGAGCACCCCCAAGCTGCGCACCTATGTTTTCAGGGGCAGCAGAACCCCATCCAGCACAAGCTGCATCCCTATTCCTTAATCTGCCTTTTTACCAACCAGGATTATCTGGATTCATCCTCATTCAGTCCATCAGTGATACCAAACACTGATCTAGGGCTGAAACAACGTCCTTGGATTTAGGGGGCAAGGAGAGGTACAGCTGAGTGTCATCCACATACTAGCAACACCAAACTTCAAAACTCAGAAGAATGTTTCCCAGTGCTCTTACTTAAAAGATCATCATAATAAAATGCTTTGACCAAAATAAAAGAACATTATATTTGATAATGTCAAGCTGACTATAACCCATTCTGCTCAATCCTGCTCTCTTAAATTATTTGCACATGTAACAGACAGTCTCTCTGAGTCTGCACAGGCAATAACTATTGATATTACATGGCTAACCAAGAACTGCAAGAAATATTTTAGATTTTTTGGGCTGTTTGGCCATGTTCTGGAACACGGCCAAACAGCCCAAAAAACCTACAACAACCATCGGATCCCGGCCATGAAAGCCTTTGTGAATAAATTACAAGAAATATTCTTCCCATGTTTCAAATTTCACACACAATTCTGGCTTAAGAACTTATCTTAAGTTCTGTTTACCTGAGGGTATAACAAAAGTATAGCCTTGTTTGAGCTCAATGCGCTGACAATTTGACACCCTGTCCCCAAGAAAGATGTCTCCTTGTTTCCCTGAAAGCAGCCAGTTTTCATACAACTCCAGGTTCTGTGGCGTAGGAGGAATTAACCAAAAAATCTGCATGTGGAAAAAGATAAAAAAGACCACCCCAATGTAAAACCTGGGCCTTCTTTAGATCTATTTGCTATTTGATATCTCAACCACATTTAAAAGGAGCTCACAATAACATTTTAACTATGGAACAAGTAGCTAAGGTATAGTGATGTGCCAGTGCCCTCCCTCCAAAAAAGCTTCCCAACTAAAAAAGGTTACTTACCTGTAACCATAGTTTTTCGAGTGGTCCTCTGTGAATTCACATATGGGTATTGTCCGTGCCTGCGCTGACGATCTCAGAAGATTCTAGAGCTAAAAGTAACAATTTTATGGTATGATCTCCCATGAGGCAATGCTCCTCCCCTTTGCCTCCACTCTCAGTTCCTAGGATATGTCCGCCTGGCAAAGTTATGGAATTGTTAACTATTAAAGTGCCGTGACGGACAGAGGGGAGGATGGGTGGGTAGTGTGAATTCACAGAGGACCACTCGAAGAACTATGGTTACATGTAAGTAACCTTCTTTTCTTCATCATGGCCTCTGTGAATGCACACATATGGGTGACTTGCAAGCTTCACTTACTGGCAGGTGGTACGACACGGTAAGAAGGATGCTAAGACAGCTCTGCCAAAACCAGTATCTGTGTATTCTGACATCTAGCCGGTAGTGCTTGACAAAGGTCAACAGTGTGGACCATGTTGCAGCATGGCAGATCTCTGGAATGTCTGTACCACGTTGGAATGCAACTGACGTGGAAAGTGCTCTGGTGGAATGTCCCTTGAGTTGGTCAGGTGGAGGTTTTCCTGACAGTTGGTAAGCAAGTGATATAGCTTGCACTATCCACCTGGAGATAGATTGTGAAGATGCTGGGCTGCCCTTGTTGGGACCATGGAAACAAACAAACAACCTGTTTGTGGCCCTGAAGTCCTTGGTTCTATTTAAATAGAAAGCCAATGAACGTCTGACATCAATTTTGTGAAGCATGTTCACTAAAGGAGATGATGTAGAATTGAAAAAGGAGGGCAGAATGATTGGTTGGTTTCTTTGGAAATCAGTCACAATTTTGGGGAGAAAAGACACGTCAAAATGAAGAGTGACTTTTTCAGGATGGAATTGAAGGAAAGGAGGATCCAACCGGAGTGCAGAGAGTTCACTGGCTTTTTTGGCTGAAGTAATAGACACCAGAAAAGCTGTCTTCAAGGTAAGTAACTTGAGGTAACAGATGGCCATGGGCTCGAAGGGTGGGTGCATCAGGGCATTAAGGATGATCTGTAATGACCACTGAGGAGTAATGCGTTGAGGAGGGGGACGGGTGTTATTAAGTACTTTGAGAAACTTTTTCACAGCTGGGTAAGAAAAAATTCTTGCAGAGGGTGAGTCATCAGGTTGGTGAGCAATGATCGCTGCAATATAGACTCTGAGGGTTGACATCGACAAGCCCAAATTGAAGAGATGGAGAAGATAAGAGAGTAAGGTTTTTATAGAAACTGGTATTGCAGCAAGGTCATTGTGTGTAGTGTGTTTGAGAAAGGACTTCCATTTGTTCTCATACAGGAGTCTCGTAGATGGTTTTCAAGCCCAATTACTGATTGAATGTCGGGATCACCCTCCAAGCTGTCAAGTAGAGGGATGAGAGGTCTGGGTGGTAAACCATCCCGTAGTTCATCGTTAGAAGATGGGGGAGCAGAGGGAGTCTGAATGTGTCTGTCAACATCGGCCAGAGGTAAGAGAACCATGGTTGTCTTGGCGACCAGGGAACTATCAGGACTGCGTCTCGATGGAAGTCGTGGATCCGAATCACAGTCTGTTGAATTAGTGGGATTGAGGGGGGGGAAGGTAGAGAAGTCCCCTGGACCAGTTGATCATAAAAGCATCCCCGATGGAATTGGCATCGGTTCCAGCTCGAGTGCAGTAAGTCTTGCATTTTGTGTTCGATTTCGAGGCAAAGACATTGATGACTGGTGTTCCACATCGATGGCAGAGGAGTTGGAAGATCGACATCTTCAGGGACCAGTGCGATCTCGATGTTAGGCTACTTAGATGGTCCGCCAGGTAGTTCTCCTCTGTGGAGATGTGTACTGCCATTGGGAAGATATGGTGCTGGTAAGACCATTCCCAGAAGTCTATCGCTAGGTGCAAGAGGGAGGAGGAGTGGGAGCCCCCTTGTTTGTTGACATAGAAAAGGGCACTACGGTAACTGAAATAAAGAATATCAAGGACCACTTGTCATTTGTAATGTGCTCCCAGAAGGGGAAAAAGGGTCGCAGGGCTGAATTGAATGCAGATTTGTCTGGATAGGGGTATCAATATCGCCGATATCCCTTGCCCTTCGCTTGTGTGTTTGTCGGAGGCTGTTGATGTTGCTGCTGGTTCCGAGCACGGGTGCTCGAGGTCGATGGTCCCTGTATCGAAAAGGGTATGTCAGATTGTTGTTGACCAAAGGGACGATATGTCTGGTATCTCTGAAATGGTTGGAATATTTGCTGGAAGTATGGATTTGATCTGTAGTTAAGTTTGTAGGGACGAAAGGAAGATTGGTTTGCATAGGTCTTGGCCATTTTGCGCATCTTGGTATTGTCTGTTTTTTGATGGAAAAGACCAATGCCATCAAATGGTAACTTCTCGATTTTATGCTTGGCATCATCGTTGAGAGATGTGGATCTGAGCCACGCGTGTCTGTGGATGGCTATGGAAGATGCCAGAAATTTAGAAGCTGCTTCAGCTGTATGTCTGGCAGCTATTTTCTGTTGCTTTGCTAGGGATGTCGCTTCGGAATGGGCATTCATGAGGTCTGTCTTGATAGACTCAGGGGCAGACTCAAGAAGGGGCAGTATTTTCGCCCAAAGATGTCATTGGTAAGTGCCCATTGCTGCTTGGTAATTTGCAGCTCTCAGTAAGAAGGACTGCAATGAATAGATTCTACGAGCTATGACGTCGAGTTTTCTTCCTTCTTTATTAGCTGGTGAAGTAGACGGTTTACCCCTGGACTTCAGTAAGTTGGATTCTACTATGATCAAATTGGGAGTCGGATGTTTTGCTAAGAATTCTATGTTGAGATCTTGGGTTCTGTACATGTTGTCCGTGCGTCTGGACATTTTCAAGTCTGTAGGTGGTGTGTCCCAGGCTTCTTTGATGATTCTTTCCATGGCTGGGATGTATGCCAGACTGAGAGGCTGTGACTTTTCAGTGTGGATATCATCAAAAATGATATCCGCCTCAGGAGAAGGAGGTTCCTCAACTTTAAGTTTGAGTGTAGTGGCCATACAAGAAACCACATTGGAGTAGGAAGTAAAGTCTTTTGACGGAGATGATGGGCTCGGATCAATAGAGTTGGATTCGGGTGTAGGGATATTCTGGGGAGACTCAGGTGAAGATTCATCTTCGGTGTCATGATCTGAAGGTGGTGGAGTAGATGATGAATCGTCATCAGAGTGAGAAATGGTCTGAGATCCCTTAACAGGAACAGTTCTCAAAGTCGTTTTAGGTGTAACATGATGATCTTTTGAAGAATCCTTAGGCTGCTTAGATGGTAGGGCAGTCGAAGAGTGTGAATGTCATTTTATCGATGTCGAAAGGGATGTCGATGTCAAGAATGTTTCTGTCGGTTTCAATGTCAGTGTCGGTGGTGGAACTTGTGAACACTGTTGAGAAGATTCATGGCGGAATCTTTTAGCCGGAGTCGTTTGTGAAAAGCCCTGGTAGGCTTCCATCTGGAATTGGTTCGCAAAGGGGAAAAGATTGTCCATGCCAAGCTGCTGGAAAGCGAACTGTTGGTAAGGAGGAAAAAATGGAAACTGGTAACACTGACCGAATTGAGGCACTGATGGAGTTGGTTCCACATGCTTCCTCTTCTCCTTATGTTTCTTTGGAGATCGAGGAGAAGTTTTGGGTTCAGACGGCTCGGTGTTGAAAGCCCGCCCTGACATTGGGCTCAAATTGGCAGTGGCTGGACTGGATGGAGGCTCAGTCCCAACATGGCCAGTGGAGGGAGAGAAGCTACCAGTCAGGACTAGAGCCTGTGCTGATGGGATAAGCACCTCATCCCGTTCTACAATAGACACCACAGCTTCCATGGAAGATTCTTCCAATATAGGAGAGGGTGGACGCTCTCCTGGCGGATCCAGATGAACAGATTTAGCTTTCTTAGCTTTAGGAGCAGGTTTCTCTTTTTTCTTCTTGGATTGCTCCTTTGGGGCTTTTAATTTTGAAGCCCTCGAAGTATCAGAGCCCACTTTGGAATGGGGCGAAGGAGTAGAATGCCCAGAGTGGTAGCTGAAACTTGTCGTGGCAAGTCTGTTTCTGAGTGAGGTAACTCAGCAGGAGCTGCTGCAGCAGGATTCGTGGAGGCTTCCCAAAGATGAGATCTCAATCTCTGGAGTCTGTGTTTTAGTGCCGGCTTGGTAAAACCTTTACAAGCCGTGCAAGATTGGGTTTGATGTTTCTCGCCCAAACAGAATAAGCACTTGTGGCCGTCTGAAGATGGAATTTTGCTATTGCAGCTGACACAGAGCTTGAAAAGGGCCGAGGAGGCCATAAAGGGCGGGAAACAACAGCTGGAAGTCCAAGGGGAAGGTATTTGAGGTAAAAAACGGTGAATGAAAAGAAAAGCAACTCACAGGAGATCAAGTAAGAAGTTGTTGATTGAAAAATAAGATGTGTAACTGGTAATTTGCAGGTAATTGCTGGCACAAAAAAGGTGTAATAATTGCTTTCTTCTGTAGAACGTTTCAGCACAGCGGAAAAAAGGAACTGAGAGGGGAGGCGAAGGGGAGGAGCACTGCCTCATGGGAGACTATACTATAAAATTGTTACTTTCAGCTCTAGAATCTTCTGAGATCGTCGGTGCAGGCGTGGACAATACCCATATGTGTGCATTCACAGAGGCCACGATGAAGAAGACCCCTTTACACTTTATTCAGCAGTCTGGACACAACAGTACTTGCCAAGATCAACACATCAGGTTTGAAGAAGAAGAAACATGAGTGTACTGCATGTTTGGATACAGTACCACTCTCACCCATGTCTCATTCTTTTTAGGGAGGGGACAAAGTCCCCCCTTCAAACTGCAACAGACATCAATAGATTAATGTGGAGAAACCACTTCACACTAACCTGATGTGAATTAAACCACTTCATACTAACCCGAGTTTATTTCTGACACCTCTCTGTAGGCATTCTGGCATGCTGCTGATTATGCTTAAAAAATTATTTTGTCCCTATTTTTCAATAATGTACTCCACAATATCCAATTTTCCACCAAGATCTTTCCTAGGAGCATTCTACCACCATCTTTATCTCTCTCGAGTACACCTTTGTTCCACTGTCTGACTTGTGTTTATAGCACATACTAGCCTTCTACAATTCGGTGTTTTCAAAACGTTTGATTACCACCAGTGCCAGACCGCATGGCAAACAACCATGGCTATGGATTATCCAGACTGTATAGCCTAACACATCTGAAGTGCATGTGACTTACTCATCAATCCTGATACAGAAACACATAATTTATATTCTATGTGTGTCTATCTTACTAAGAGTATGTCATAAGAAACCTATCACGAGAGACAGCCTCAACAATATGAATTATGTAGAGACTACTGTTTTTGTGAAGCATAGTATGTCTGGACTGAGTAGTTACTATAAACTCATGAGATAGAACAAAACATCCCATTGAACAAACAGTGGTGAGACAAGGTTGTTCAGAAAAATGAGAGTCACTGCAGCAATAAGATATGCCAAATGTGGATAGAGAAGGGTACAAAAAAAACAAGGCATCATTATGGAGTCAATGAGTGCTGTTCTGCGGCACAGGTCAGCCTCTGATGTAGTATTTTCAGTACTAAGGGGCAGAAAAGGAAACTGCAATTGGAAATCAGGGCTTCATAAATTTTGAAACCTGCCTTCCACAGTTAATTCAACTGAGACATTCCCATGATAGTATTGAGGTTTGTTCATACATAATAAACGTGGGGGAGAGGTATTTGGTGTTCACAATAACACATTGGAATTATTGAGACTCAAACTGTGATAGCAGGCAAAGGTTTTCAACAAGATAGAAAAGGAAGATCTGCTACAACTTTCTTGAGAAGGAAATGATATGTCCTAATGACTAAAGAACATGTCACACACATGAAGCTCTTTCTGCAAATAAAACTAAATAAAAAGGTCCATGGTTCATACTTTCTGTTGATGCTAAGAATAAATTTTGACAATGCCTTTTAAAGATTCCATGAAAAGCTGACAGGAGGTGGATTACTTTTTATATAACATGGAACTAACAGCTGCCATGACCTCCCTCTCTATCCATTCAAGATGAAGGAAACCCATGCTTCTCCAACAGATGTGAGAGTTTCGGTTGTGGGATCAGTTCCCTTCCATGGGTCTGGGAAGTGTAATTAACAAAAGAAAGAAAAAAAAGCAAGCAGCCTAAGGGCTCATCCTCCCCTTTCTTAAATAGGAAACTTATTGGTATGTGAATCAAGCAGACAACTTCTGGACAGGCTGGATTGTATCTAAGAAGGCACCAAACTTTACTATATTTTAAGGAAGAGAGTTACAACATATTAAAAACAAAAGATTAATGCAAGACAGAAAAATCATACAAGTGGATCTCTGGGCTCAAGATTTAAAAAACACAAACAGTAATGGAAAATGGACAACAAATGCAGTCATTTTTGGAGAACTAGCCCAGCCAAAACAGAATCATAATCCATGATGCAAACTAGCTCATTACAGACTTTATCCCCCACTGTCCTAGGATCAACTGCTCTCCCCACACAAGGCCAGCTGAAGAGAAGATGGAAATAAGACCAAAAAGGAGTGATTTGCTGGCAATTTAA
The DNA here is from genome assembly GCF_051106095.1 of Pogona vitticeps. Taxonomy (NCBI): domain Eukaryota; kingdom Metazoa; phylum Chordata; class Lepidosauria; order Squamata; family Agamidae; genus Pogona; species Pogona vitticeps. The sequence continues at coordinate 245,024,953 of NC_135783.1, forward strand.
AGATCACTCCATGAAACCATTTGGCTGATAGGGGTGAGGCATCAGCTGGCCCTGTAAGTCACCAGTAGCATCCCCACTGACATAGCAAATTTCCTTCTCAGGGTGTTATCCCTGTCCAGCCTTTCTAGGCATGTTATGGTGCAAGCTGTAACATGAACAATGGGGCCTTTTATATATGTTGCTGCACTTTAACAAGGATGAATCTACTATCATAAACCAGATTAACCAACTGATCTTACTATATCATCTATTACTATACTATTTCTATAACTAAAACAAAGTATTGTAATCCTACAAATGTCCTTATTTTGTTAAGTTACATAAACAAGCACTTCTAGTCTATAAAACAGTACAAGTAAAAAGGGAGGAAAAGAGGGGAAAGAAATTTGAGAAAAGGATCGAGAGATGAGTTGAGACGACATGGATGATCTAGAGCTGCATGTTCAGATATACAGAACTATTACACATTTTCATAGAAAACTTGTTATACTTCACTACAAATGATACATGGGCGCATTTATTTGTTAATTTTATAGAACAGATAGGATGAAGTGCCTGTAACCATTTAACAAAACAGGGATAGTATGGAAAGACTGTCTTGACTAGGAAGCTTCACAATTCATGAAAAAGCTAAGCCACTTTCATAAAAGTAAAACTTCAAAGTTTTAAGATCTATTGAATAGATATGCTAGATTTTTACATTTTCCAGTGCTATCTAAAAGTCATTTCATGGAATGACCCCTGTAGGAGATTTGAAGTATTTATATCCCGCCATACAAATACAGGATCTTCAAGACAGCTAAGCTTAACCATATAACTGATTATATAGTATCTGCTTCATTACTCATTCATACAGTTCTTTTTAAATTTGTCTCGTGTTCTATTAGCAACATACTGAACCCAACAAGTAACCACAACGACACCATAATAAAGCTTAAATTCTACGGTGGGGTGGCCAGATACCAGCTAATGAGCTGCTTGTGGTAACGGGATAGCTCAAAAAGGGGATTGATGATACAGTACTATAGTTTCTCAGCAGGCAAATGTGTTAAGAGCAAACAGAACTGGGCTCATACTATCTCAATCAGATGTCATACTGAAGGAGCTGAAGAAAGCAGAAGTCGCCTACTGGAAAAGAAACCAGTAATGTAGAGGTTTAAGATGCTGTATGATCCTTCCATTGGCAGATTAACTGAATTTTAATTCTATTCAATTGAGCATTAAAACATCCTGCCCATTCTCCCCCATAAAACAGAGCAAAGTGCTGGGATTATCACAATACCTTTCCCCCTCTATGGATGTGATACCATACTGAAGTACCACCAAAGTCTACATGGAAGTCTGTATAGCAGCCCTTGACACTCATCAGGCAGTATCTGCAATGAAACAAGAACCAGAAATAAAGTTGTAACTCAGTCTTGCATTTCTATATAAACATGGAATAAATACTTTGCACTGGAGTACTACCTGACAGTATTTTAATGATTTGCACTTTAAGAACACTGTGTCTGTGTGGATGCACGCTTGCGTACGTGTGTGTGCTTGAGTGTGTGTGCACATGCACACGTGCATGTGTGCTTTCAAGTGAATTCTAACTTACGGTGACCCTTTTCAGGGTTTTCTAGGAAGAAAGTACTCAGAAGTGGTTTATCATTCACTTCTTCTGGGGGCAACCTGCAGCTCACCCAAGGCTGGCTCTTTTCCCTGGAACTGAACTACCAACCTCTGGTTTCACAGCCAGATGCCCATCCGACTGAGCTATCCAACCAGCTATTAAGAGCACTAGTCACTCAGAATCAACACATTCACAATTCCACTCTCCATGCCAATCACTGTTCATCCAAAATGGAATGCTTAGATAAATATAAAAGACATGGCTACTACTGCATCAGAACAGGGACAACTTACATTCCTGTAATAAGAAATACATTTAGTGCATTGTTGCAATTGCTATTATTTAAGAGAATAAATATATTTGCCTTTCTACAACATAAAGTACAAGACAGTTGTTCTGTGCCACTGTCTTTACTTACGAGAACATTAAGGACTGCCTTTAGGCCTTCAACTTGATGTACTGAAAGTAAAATTTTAGCAATACAGTATCTAGAATGCCTGAAAAGGAAGCAACAGCACTAGAGACATCTTTCTGAAACCTCAACTCAGTAGATGGCTGATTGTACAAACACAATTTCAAGTTACTTACTTCTGCACCTTAGGGTACTGCATATCCAGAATAGCGTTTGTCGATTCTGTCTGACTTTCTTTCAGATGTCTTGGCCACATGTTATCAACCCAATCAATCAAATCCACCTGAAACAATATAAAGGCACGTTGTTGAAGCTCAAGTAGTATTAAGATGCCTTGCTACTATTGAATTATATTTCTAGAAGTAAAATAATTTACTGAAATAAAGACTGAGATTTATATGTTGAGGAATAGGATCACTGAAATATCTGAGAACAGATTATAATTTCATTTAGCACCTACTCTTTAAAAAAGACAAAGTCAAATTTCTAAAACTCAACTACAGATTAGATGTACAACTACTGTACATCTTAATCAAAATATGATGCTCATTTTACCTTCTCCCATGACCAGTCCATTTTTCTCCCTAGCAGACTGTAATTATTACTCCATTATAGTAGTCTTTGTTGTGCAGTACAATCCTATATGCACTTATATGGAAATAAGACCAATGACTTCAGTACAGATTATTCTAAATAGGTAGACATAAGATTGCAGTCTTAAATGTATCTGTAAGGAATTACCAAGAGGTATGTTAAAACAGTTTCACATAACTGCATGGGGGAAGAATAGATCCATGGCACAATACTTTGCTTTCTTGAAAGTGACACCAGATTATTGCTAAGCTAAATGAAAACACAATAAAATTATGACTCGAATCCTGTTGGCGGAGCTGAGCAGTCACAAGTCCTCAGGTTTTGAGGGTTCCTACAGTTCCTTTTTAACCTGGGGAAGACTTTGGAAGCCTTGGGATAGAGTGGGGAGCTTTTAATATCCCAAAATTGCTGTTGCTGATCTGCAATTAGGTTTGGGAACACCAGAGGCCATTTGTGGATATTAAAGGCTCCCCACCCTATCCCAAGGTTCCCATAGGCTTCTTCAACTTGGAAAGGAATCCCCCAGAGTGTGTTGGAACCTGGAGACTGGGGATAGGGAACTTTAAATTAAAGAGCTAATGGCATCATCAGGCTTATGACCACACAGCTCTTCCAACAGCTAATGTCTGCTTTCTCTAAAAAAAAATTAACCAGTTTCTAGTCAACCTTTAAGCACACATTTAACATTACTATGTTTCCTTAATACTAAGTTGTACTGTGATATACATTATATAATAATAATAATAATAATAATAATAATTTATTGTCATTGTAAGTATATACACATACAACGAAATTCACAGACACCCAGAGACCAGACACATGCACACACATAAAATTCCCAAACACTCCCCACCCACTAAAAGTCCCCCACTAAAAATACGAACATCTACACCGCAGGCCAAGTAACACAGTCCAACTAATTATTCACTACTGGTGGTCTTTAAGCTCATTATTAATTGCAATTATAGCTCTGGGATAAGTTTTTTTTTTTTTTTTTTTTTTTTTTTTTATATAAGTTTTCTCAAGTTTTCTCCCTGAATGCTACCACTCACCACTGTAACATGGCCACAATTTCTCATTAGCATTGATAATTCTGTCTATGGAAAGCATAATGTTTAGAAATCTGAATCCCTTTTGACAGCGAGAACTGCTGATAGATTTCAGCATTTAAGTTTTATGTTCAAGTAGTATAAGTGTAGTTCTACAGATACATAGCATCCTTCCAAAATATCTATCTGAACCATGGGTGGGCAAAGTTCAGCTCTCCAATTGTTATTGGAAGGCATCTCCCAGTATTTCTCACTGTTGGCTGTGCTGCTGATGGGATTTGCATCCCAATAACATATGGAGGACTGCACTCTGCCCACTCCTAGTTTATTCCATTGTTACTATCAGCTCTGTGTAATATGAGTTAAGCACACATCCTCCAAAAATCTGTATTAAGAGTAGGCAAGCCATTTTCCACAAAAATGAAATAAACAGAGCAGAAAGATGTTTGCCAGCAGAAGGAAAGACATCCCACTAACCGTATTTGGTCTTTGCACCAGGTTCTCAAGCCGGGTGTGGCTGAACTCCAAGCTGATGACATTATACAGTTTCTCTCGCTCCTCCTCTGGAGTTTCATAGTAGCGTGCCCACTGTGCCATTGTCATCTCAATGTCTCTTTGGGTGTTCACATCCATGACATCCACCATTCTCCGACTCCCTATGAACACATACACACACGTAACTATTTTGGCTAGGAACAGTAGCAGAGAAGTTGGAAGGAAATAAGATAGGAAAGAAAAATACATATTAGGAAGCCTCAGAGGGAAAAGTATACAATCCTCATCCAAGGCCCTCTGATTTACGAGTCCTTTGTCCTTAAGAATTTCCCTATCATTTTTGCACAAGCCTAAATTCTGCTCTTGATTTTAAAAATTCAGTGAAAAGAAAATTCTACACTAGACTCCAAGATATATAAATATCATATATAGTCTTTCACCTGATTAACTAAAAAAAATGCAGTTACCTACGTAGAGTCGCACGTCATTCACACTGAAGTCTGGATCTGGCATCCTGTAACAGAAAATAAAAATAAATTAACAGTCTCACCATACCCCTGTCCTCTATGCAATGTACTCTGATCTCCAGAAATACGTAGGTGTAAATAGAATGGGCTAGACTTGCAAACAGATTATGATTGGATGATATCTCCCCTCCCCCGCTCCAATCCCATCATGACATTCCACCATTGTGTCTCTCTCTTCCTTAAGGAGCAGAAAACTGCAACACTGCAAAGTCCCAAAGCACAGGTGTAGCCATTTCAATACTACATTGAAACCACAGAGCCCCACCTGCCCAATCTTTTCATATAAATCACTCTGTGTAAGGTTCACCTGAAAAGCAGAATAAATATAAGTCAAAGAAACACAACGAATGCAGCTTAATTTCCCCCCAGGAATTTAGATTATTAGCAGTCATTTCCCACTACAAAAATGTCAGACTCTAATAGAATTATTGTCTCTAGTGACTAAGAGGCATATTTCAGAATCAGTATGCCCTTTGAGTTCCAACAGTTATGGTTGGCACTTTTGCTTAAATTCTAGTCATTCTGAAGAATACAGAAATGGCCTGTACATGCTATGACATGTTTGGAATCACTGAGGGTAAAAATGTTTTATATTCCATCTCAACTTGGGAGAGGGTAATAATGATAGCTGTGCACAACAGGTCTTTTGAAATTCTCCACCTTATTACTTGGAAAAGAAACTATTTCATCAAATTTCTGCAAGGAAAGAAAGAGAAAATCTCCAATAATTTCCCAGAGGTAGAATCCACCATCAGCAGTGTTTTTTAGCCAATCTTGTTATTTTTCCCCCAAATAATTTTTGAGTTTTGCACTGCTACTGTACAGAGCAACAAGAGCAATGGTGTTGGCTGCCTGGTCTTCACTTCCTCCAAAATGCTCTCTGTGTCCAATGTCACCCTGAGGCATCATGGTTAATTGTGGGGACAGCCAAACAAATAATGGCAGAGAAATTTCTGAAATATATATAATTAACAGTAGTGTGAATGGAAGGACTCCTGGAGCTGTATCAGCACAAGGTAGGAAGGCACATATGTGGACAGAATATACAAAAGAGTTCTCTTCAGAGGAAGATGAAGCAATGAACCAAGCAACATACAGGTTCTTTGTCAGCAGAATCACGTTTTGTCTTAATAGTCAAAGTAGTAACAGAGAACATCTTGCCAGAATCAGTGACCATCTTACATAATATTAACCATTCACTGCACCATTACTTACTTTATTCCAAGTCCATCACAATTCTTGAAGATTAAAGGATCCCTTAAGCCTCCACGCTGAATATATTCCGCGGTGAAGTCTTTCAGGAGAAGATGGAGAGAACTCTGGTTAGAGAGACTTAAGAGGTGACAAATATAAACCAGGAAAGGAAACTGTTGTGGCAAGGAGAGTAACAAAGAATGTGAGCAGTAATGATTCTAAAGCAACAGATTTGCCATCTCAGGTTACATCAGCTCTAACTTAATATACTTTCTTTAGCCACCTGTAGACAGGCACAAGTACAGAAATATTATACTAGTTAAAAGCTGGGTTGAGATGGTCAGAACCACTTGTGTTGATTTATTCCCCAAAGTACTAAAATTATCTATTTAGTTTTCAGGTAGTCTTATGCAAGAACATGATTTCAGGCTTAAAGACAAAATCATTATTCCAACCCTTCTCTATTCCCATTTATTAAAAGGCACATAATTCTGCTAAGCCCCACATATGTTCCTGGTCACTGAAGTCCTCAATCTCAGCACCGTACAGCTGCAAAATAACAGTTCTATAGCTCTGACTGCTGAGTCTCAAAGCTAAGGCAGCCAAAATCTAAAGCTGTGCTTCAATGGTGTAATGTTACAAGATGGGGGATATTTGGCTCAATGCTACCACCAGTGAGAAGGCTCTTTGAATTGTTGTAGATCACAAGTTGAATATGAGTCCACAGTGTGGTGTGGCTGAAAAATAGGCAAATGCTATTTTAGGATGCATTAACAGAAGTATAGTCTCCAAACCCCGTGAAGTACTAGTCCCCCTCCATTAAGAATGGGTTACGCCTCATCTTGAGTACTGTGTCCAGTTCTGGACACTGCACTTTAAGAAGGATTCCTACAAACTGGAACATGTTCAGAGGAGGGCAACAAGGATGATCAAGGGACTGAAAACCAAACGCTATAGGGAAAGATTAAAGGAACAGGGCATGTTTAGCCTTGAGAAAAGATGATGGAGGGGGAGAGATGATAGCACTCTTGAAATACTGGGAAGATTCTCAAACAGAGGAGGGGCAGGATCTCTTCTCTATCATTCTAGAGTGCAAGACATGTAATAATGGGCTCAAGATACAGGAAGCCAGATTTTGGCTGAATGTCAGGAAAAACCTCCTAACTGTAAGAGCACGAGATGGCGAGCGCTCCCAACACTGGGGGCATTCAAAACAAAACTGGACAACCATACAACAGATCTACTTTGATTTGGATTCTTGCACTGAGGAGGAGGTTGGCCTCAGGTCTCTTCTAACTCAATTATTTTATGATTCTATGTGACAAGGCAACGTATTTATCTATCCTTCCATAATGTCCATAGGAAAAGGAGGAGAGATATACTATTCACTTTCTGATCTTAATCCAATATATAGAATACTCTTACAGGTTTGACCAGGACTGTTTCCTTAATTCGTGTTTTATGTTCCTGAACATGCCATCCTTCCTTGTCTACAGCAAAAGCCCTCAAGTCTGAAATTTACAAATTAATGACTGAAATCCTGTTGTATTGCTACACAAAAAAGTGTAACTTTTGGATGTGAACTGCCTCAAGAAATCTCTGTAGGTAGTATCTGTCACACACTGAGTTGCATGGCTCAGCATGCAATAGATAATGTCTACAGACATTTCTTAGCTCAAGGCAATTCACCTCCAAAAGTTACTCCTTCTGCATAGCAAAATATTATGCAGGATATATATGCATAATATATATGTACAGATATAGATAGATAAGTCCAGATATCTCTGCCCATCTTGTCTAATGTTTCATTTTACATTGATAAATCTAACAAATCTAGTAATCATAAAATATTTAGTCCACAGTAGATATGAAAGCAACCCTGACAAATGGTATTCAATTGTTGTTTTAAAAATCCCCACTAACAGAGTTCACAGAAGGTAGTCCATTCAATCAGAAAACTGATCTTACTATCAAGAAACTTGTACTAATATTTAGCTGAAATATCACTTTTTGTAATTTAAATCCAATGGGCTGTGACCCGCCTTATGGAGTTGCATAAAATAAGGTTTCTCCTTCCATGTGACATCCTGTGAGGCTGGGAGTACCCAAGGGGCACTTCTCAGAGTGCACCATTCACCTCCTCGGCTGAAGACACTGAGGGACAGATGCCCACCCTGGAGGAGAACCTAAAGAGACTGTATTTGGCAGAGCAGGGGCATAAAGAACACGAGAAGAAGGAACCACCAGAGGGTGCCATTTCGGCAGGAAGGAGAGAGGAAATAAAAGAAAAGGGGGCAGTTGGAAACTGAAGAGGGAGAAGCATGTTGGGTGGAGGGAGGATGAGAGGGAAAAAAAGACTGGGTGGAGATAATACAAGAGGACCCCGGACAGGGGAGTGGCCTAAGTTTAAAGTCCCAAGGAAGTATGCTGAGAAGGAATGGAGCAGAAAAACCTATAGAGAACCACCTTACTGGGGAGAGATGGAAGAAAGAGAACAGAGGAGAAAGTTCAGGGAGTGGCAGCAGCAGGCGATACAAAGAAGGGAGAACAAGCCATGTCCAGACCGTCCTGGGAAGCTCCATGGGATGAGCCCATTCAGACTGAGGATAAGACAAAACCCGGGCAAGAAAGTATGGGAAACCACAGGTGGGATGGGTTTTCCACCCTCCCCAGTAAGGTCAGCTGTAGATGTACCCAATAGATCAGGCGTTCCAAAGAGGGGACGTTCCACAGACTTGAGTTCTACCCCTATGCAATTAGAGTGGGATTTGTTATGGCTCAATGAGAAAAGAAAAGGCACAACATTCCTGAAGCAAGAGATGGAGTTTGTTTTTAATGATGAGTTGAGCAAGCTATCAAAGAACAAAGGATTTTTGTTAGAAACTTCTGGTGTCCCCGAGTCGTCCATCCAGCAAGATCCAGATAAAGAAGAAAATGGAATTACACCAGATCACACAGGTTTTCAAATATATAAAGATGGCAACCATAGATACTTCAACCTTTTCTCTTCTAAGGTAAATGTATCCAACTCTATTAACTGTTCTTTCCAGGACTTCATTTCCAGACTTTTTTCCATGTTGACTGACCTCCTTTGAACATGTTCCAGCTTGTCAACATTCTTAAACTGGTCTCCAGAAAGGGATAGTATCTCAAATAAAATCTGACCAATGCAGAATAGGGTTGTACTGCTTTTCCCCCTGCTTTAGACACTACACTTCTGTAGATGCAGTGTAGTAACACATTCCTTTTCTTGTTGAAGTATCATGCTGTTGACATTTGTTTAATTTGTAATCTACAAAAATCCTCAAATTCCTTCCACACATAACGAGGCACAAATCAGTTGTCACCTGTCCGTCATGTGTGCATCTGATCTTCCCTGTCTAAATGAAGAACTTTATATTCTTTCTTGTTGAAACTCATTTTGTTTTGGCTAAGTTCTTCAAACTGTCACAGTATGTAATCTGTGACAGATAGATCATGTCTTCTGAGCCATTACCTGTCTCCCACCAGTTAGATTAGTATCCCCTCCACATTCTCAGCCATGTCATTTATAAAGGAGAATGTCATGAGAATGGTTGACAGTCGGATTCCAAAAGATCTCCTGTATGGAGAATGAGTACAGGGAAAGCACCCCAGAGGGACACCACAGCTGCGATACAAGGATATCTGCAAGCAGGTTCTGAAGGCCTTAGGAATGGACCTCAACAGATGGGAAACCTTGACATCCGAGCATTCAGCCTGGAGGCAGGGCGGTACAGCATGGCCCCTCTCAAGGCACTTGTTCAGCAGGCCGAGGCAAAGAGGCAGTCCCAAAACCAGTAAAACCAGGGAGCTGGACAGGGGACAGATTGTATTTGTCTTCAGCATGGAAGGGACTGTCACTCTTGAATTGGCCTTCTCAGCCACTCTAAACACTGTTCCAAGACCTATGTTCAGAGCACGTTACCATAGTCTCTCGAGACTGAAGGATGCCTACATTTATAAAGATGCTGACCAAGGCCCAAGACTGAACCCTGGGGCCTTCGGGTTGTCATTTCTCTCCAGAATCACAAATAACTGTTGGTGAGCATTTTTGGGGTAGGTAAAGGTGAAGGTTCCCCTTGGCATTTAGTCCAGTCGTGTCTGACTCTAAGGTGCGGTGCTCATCCCCGTTTCCAAGCCATAAAGCGAGTGTTTGTCCACAGACAGTTTCTGTGGTCACGTGGCCAGCATGACTAGACACGGAATGGCATTACCTTCTCACTGAGGTGGTAGCTATTTATCTACTTGCATTTTTACATGCTTTCGAACTGCTACATTGGCAGGAGCTGGAACAAGTGACAGGAGCTCACTCTATTGCTTGGATTCGATCTTACGATTGCTGGTCTTCTGACCTTGCAGCACAGAGGCTTCTGTGGTTTAACCCACTGTGCCACCACGTCCTTTTTTGGGTACAGTCTGCATACTGCTACAAATCTACCTAATGGTAACACTGACTAACTAAAATTTTACCAGCCTGACAACACCATGAGGGACCTTGCTTTGCTGAAATCAAATTATACTACATTCACAGTATTCTCCTCACCTCATTTACCAAGCTCATGACTATCAAAAAGAGGCAAAATTAATCTGAAACAACTTATTTCTGAGAACCACTATCTGCTTAATCATCACAGCATTATTTTAAAATTATGCAAGGTCTATATGATCTGTTCTAGAACCTTTCCTCATATCAATATCAAGCTGACAGAGCACCAGTTGTCCAAATCCCTTCTTCCACTTTTTGAAGACAGGGATGACATTTGCCCACTTCTGGGAAAATTCTTGTTCTCCAAGAATTCTCAGAAAGAATAGACAGAAGTTCTGAGATTACAAGTGTAAATTCCTTTTGTACTCTTGAATACAGTTCACCTAATGCAGACTTAGATTTATTTAAAGAGGCTAGGTGTTCATATACCTCCTCTTTACTTATCCTGGACAGCAGTTGCCTTGTTGCCTCTTTTATTCTACTTATACTAGCATTTACTTTTGGGAGAAGGCATTCAGCAGTTTTGCCTTCTCTCCATTACTCGTAAGTGTTTCTCCATCTTTTCTATACATTGGATCTAGCACTTCTTTGTTTTTTCTCTTGCTCTGAGTATTTTGAACCTCTCTTGTATGTCTGAACTTATTCTGAGCTTCATCCCTCTTGACCTTTTCCCTATAAATAGTGGCAACTCATACATACTCTTCCTTGGCAATTTGCCCCTTCTTCTGTTTCCTCTACATGTTCCCTTTTGAATCTCAGCTCAGTTGAAAGCTCCTTATACAGCCACCTAAGTTTCTTCAGTTGTCTCTCATTTCTCTTTCTCATCAGAACTGTCATTCTGCCTTCAACATTTCATCTTTAAGAAACTGCCATCCCTTGTGTACTTTCTCTTTTAGCATTTCTGACCATGAGACGCCACCCAGTGCTTCCTTACACTTGCTGAAATCAGCTTTTCTAGAGTCCAGGATGGATTTTCTCTTAGAAGTCCAGAGTAGTATAAAAGACTTTTTTAGAGTTCATTATACTAGACTCAGCTTTCCTGTTCTTCAACATAAGAAATCCAAAGAGGACATGGGGCCACCTGAATGTCTACTATTTCCAGTTCTCTGATCAGTTCTTCCCTGATGGAAAGCACAAAATCCAGAACCAATTATCTTGTTTCTTCTTCTGTTGTTGGCAGGGGCACATAAGGAATTTATTGGACATTATACTTTTGGCTAAGTTAAACTTCTAACATAGCATAGTAGTTGAAGTCTGTCATTGCTACTATGTCCTTCCTCTTTCAATGTTTGGTAATGTGATCTAGTATATAGTCTTTAGCAGACTCCTCTGTGATGTCATTACATTCTTTTGTCTTTTTTTCTGTCCCAAACAATCTCTACCAGCTTTCCTTGCATCAGCAGTTCATTGATCTCCTCACTGCTGCACATATCCTTAGAACACAGTGCTACCCTCCCTTTCTGAGTATTCCTTTTGAATATACACTATTAATTTATTACATTCCAGTTTCAAACAATTTGCCAGGTTACTGTAATGCCTACTACAGAATACAGCAGTCTACAGTTCACACTCATCTTTTCCCCACATGCCCTAAACATTGGTTTAGAGACATCTGAAATCAGGGGTCATTCCTTTTCCATTAATTAATGGACTCTTGTTCTACCATCTTAGTTTCTGATGCTGGATCAACATTCTTCTCCCAGCACTTGGTGTCTCCCTGTTCTCTGGAATACTCCCTCTCTCTTTCCCTCCTCCCCCTAATTCAGTTTAAAGACACCTGGTTTACAAGATTCCCTGGAAAAACGTAATTCTCATATCCTGTACGGTGCAACCCATCACTTGCCAGGAGTATCCAATCATGGAAGCACAGACTACGGTCCAAGAAGATAAAATATTCCATTTGTGCAGCCAGGTATTCTCTTCCAGTACACTTGCTTCTCCTCCCAGGTCATGACTTTTAAAAGGACAGAAACCCCCCACTTATAAACAAAAGTCCCTCACCCGCTTACCAAGCACCATACAGAAACTTGAAATACGCTGAAGGCTATGTTACCAGCATCATTTGTTCCCATAGGGATCAGAAGGAAGGAATGATGTCAACGGGCTTGCTTTCAGCCATATCCTGAATCTTCACATAGGGGAGAAAACATCCCCCACCAAGATGCTAAAATGCTGATTCTATTTCCCTCATGAGGGAGCCATTCACTAACAAAAAACATTTCCTTCTCTAGAAACTGGCAGATATCCTTCCATTTACAGAAACCTCTACTGCCACTTCTATGCTTTTTGGTGTCCTGGTTCTAAAAGCTCAGAATCACTAAGAAGCAGATGCAACCTATGAAGAGAAACTGACACTGATTCTATCACTCATAGAACGGCATATTTTCTAACAGTCCTTCTGTGTCACATGCCTCCAAGTGTCTGCCTCCTGCACTTGGTACTCTTCTTCCACTCTAGAAGCACCCCACTCTGTTGCTCTTCTAGGAGAGTCTTCTCAGCTATACCCAGAAATGCTTTACTGTCCCTGATGATTTGAAATGCAGGCAAGCAGGCTTCAAGCTGCTGCTCTTCTTAGGAGAGAAACCAGCCTCTCTTTGCTGCACATCCTCAGGGAAAAAAAGACAAACATTCCACAGGGGATGTGGTTCAATGCAGAAGTTCTTTTGACATACATGTCTCTTCTTCTATGCAAATATCCTGGGCTCCCCTCAAGCTCCTCTTCAAATGCTCATTTACTCACACTGTTCTCAAGCTCCCAAGGGATCTGAGGGTACCTAAAGACATACTCTCTACTAGTTACTCCCCACAACAATGTTAGAGACTCATTTCTCCTCATCATTACTTTCCTTTCAGCTATAGCCCCTCCCCCAACATATGCTTGGAGAAGATCACCCAGCTACAGTCAAAAAGCCACAAACACACAGGTCTCCAAACTGCTCAGACAATTAGCCTCAAACCAGCAGACATAGCCTTAATCTCTTTGCCCATGCTAACCACCACTGTTTATTCAACTTGTTACAGGGTTCTGCTTCTGAGGTCCATCCCTCCCACCGAGGCCACTTTAGGCGGTTCACAACACGATAAAACAGACAACCCTTTAAAAAACATGAAATGTAATAGTTGGACAAAGATCAAAATTAAACATACCAATACAAGACAAGACAACTTCAAAATAAATAAAACTAATTTAAAAGGCAAGATGGAGGGACAGATGATATAAGCACTGAAAAAGCCTGAGTTGATGATGTGATCTCTGGAAAAGTCTGTCTAAACAGCCATGTTTTCAAGGATCGGTTTCTGGTCTTCTCCTTCCGGGCCTCTCTAGGGTTCAATGATCTCAAGTGCCCAGCCTGGGAAGATCGGGTAGGTCAGGCAGATCTCACTGGAAGGCAGTGTTCTGTCACATACTGTATTGAGGTCCCAAACTGTTAAGGGTCTTGTATGCCAGCACCAGCAGCTTGAAGCTGGCATGGAAATGAACAGGCAGCCAGTGCAGCGGAGATATAATGATATTTCTTCACTTCACTGAATAATCCGGCTGCCATATTCTGGACCTACTGGAGTTTCCATGACAGCCTCATGGGCAGCCCCACATAAAATGCATTGCAGTAATCTAATCTCAAGACTACCAATGCATGGACCAGCATGGTGAGGGACCTAGTGCCAAAGTAGGGACGCAAATGGACGATCCGCCTCAGGTAGAAAAAGGCGGAACGGACCACATATGCTACCTGGGACTCCACTGATAGTGCCGGGTCTAAAAGTACACCCAGACTATGAGTAAAGGTTCCGCTTGACATTTAGTCCAGTCGTGTCCAACTCTAGGGCGTGGTGCTCATCCCCATTTCCAAGCCATAGAGCCAGCGTCTGTCCAAAGACAGTTTCCGTGGTCACATGGCCAGCGCGACTAGACACAGAATGCTGTTACCTTCCCGCCAAGGTGATACCTATTTATCTACTTGCATTTCCATGCTTTCGAACTGCTAAGTTGGCAGGAGCTGGGACAAGCAACAGGAGCTCACTCTATTACTTGGATTCGATTTTACAACTGCTGGTCTTCTGACCTTGCAGCACAGAAGCTTCTGTGGTTTAACCTGCAGCGGCACCACCTCCCTAGACTGTGAGTAGTACCCCCAAAAGAAATAGAGCCCCCCAAACCACAGACACTAGGGGCATCCACCCGCAGGACCTCCATCTTGTCTGCATTCAGCCTCAGTCTGTTGTCCCTCATCCACCCCAGCACGACATCCAGACAGCACTCAGGGGATGCGATGGCATCCACTGCAGAAGGGGAGAAGGGGAGACAGAGCTGGGTGTCAGCTGCATATTGGTGACACAGAGCTCCAAAATTCCAGATGACCTCCCCCAGGAGCCTCATATAGATATTAAACAGCAAAGGGGAGATTATCGACCCCATAGGACTCCACAATTAAGCTTCCCAAACAGCTCTCTCTGAGTGTGGTCCTCTAGGAAGGACTGGAGCCAGGACAATGCCAGGCCACTGATCCCCAACCCAGAGATTCTCCCCAGGAGGAAACCATGGTCAACAGTACTGAAGGCTGCTGAGAGGTTGAGGAGGAACAGCAGGGACATTTTGTCCCTGTCGGTTTCCCTCAAAAGGTCATTTTGCATGGTGAATAATGCCATGTCTGTTCCATGACACAGTCTGAACCCAGACTGGAATGAGTCAAGGGCACTGGTGTCCTGCAGAAGTGGCTGTAACTGATAGGCCACCACTCTCTCCACTAGTTTGTTTAAGAAAGAAACATTGGAACAGGTCTATGGTTATTAAGGTTGTCTGTCACCAAGTTTGTTTTTTTATAGATAAGCCTAATAATGAGTGTCACCTTGAGGCATGGGGGACCCTGTCCCCAAGGAAATACTCACTAATGATGGTCATGGGCCATTCCATAGTTACAAACCTGGCGACTTTTATGAGCCAGGCCAGGTAAGGATCTAGGGAGATTGTGTTGCCCTACAGTGAGCAAGTACTCTGTCACCTACAGCTGATGTTACAGTTTGAAACTATGTTAGTCACGAGGCAAGGCGGCGCAGTGGACGTGTCAGCTTGATCTACTGAGGAAAAATGATAGTCAAGGTCCCCCCTCTTTTCTAACCCCAAATTAAGAAATCAATATTTTAAACATAAAACAGAACACATTTTTATTTAGTAAGTAGGTAACATTTATATACCAGTACTGTCATATTCATATTATGCATCACACTTTGACTTTATTCAGCCTCTGGGCTCAGAACACTCGGATATCAGGAGTCCCTCTTGCATCTGAGCACTGTTGCAATTGGTTTGTTCAGCATCAGCTGATGTTAGTTACATAAGGCTCCTGACTGGAGGAAGCTAAGCCTCATGATTGGAAGAAGCCTGTTTGCAGAGGCAAGGTATGGGCCATTTTGTTCTCTCCTCAGCTTACTTCCAAGTATAAGACGACACTAAATTTTTAGTTTAAAGATTTTAGACAAAAGTATTGTGTTATACATGGAAAAATATGGTAGTTCAGCCTGATTGTTTTGGGTTTTGCTTTTCTGGGTAACAAAGTATGTTCTCCTCATGGCCTTCATCTTAGCTAGATACTTAACACAATTTTTGCAACTTTCAAATTAGATTCTGCTGGAGTCCATCTCCAGATGCTCTCCAGCCTCCTCCTGTTCTGCTTCATTGCCCATAGTTGTTGACTGTACTAACAGCCCAGATGGGCTCAGCAGTGGATGGGGTATTTGAGTGTGTTTATGTCAGCAGCCCTGGTCACAGCAGCATGCCATCCTTCAACCAGAGCTTCGACAGGAGCACCAACCAGATCAGCCGGTACCTCACACGTTACATCTTGGAAACCAAATGGATTTAATAGCCTGTGGGGGTGTACCATCTTAATGGGTCCTGTCTCCATGTGGGGAGGGTCACAGAGAGGCTGCCTTTAATCAGGTGTGATCTGACCATGATGGGAACCGACACTAGGTCTGTCACTTTCGAGTCACTTTCTCTCTTTGTCCTGTTGAAAACACCAGGTCTAGCATAAGACCCGCCATGGGGATGGAGCCGTTGACATATTGTGACATGTCCAAAGAAGCCATAGTTTGAAAGAACTCAAGAACCGACCCAGCGAACCTAGCCACTTATCATTCATGGATGATGAATTCCCCCAGCACAAGCAGTCTGGGGGACCTAAACAGTGACACAGAGACGAAGCCGACCTCATTTGCAGCATTTCCACCCCAAACCAGAAACTGATAAGTTTGATCACATACAATTATTTTCACTGCTTGTATGTTTCCTACATGAGTAGTCTAATTTATTAATAAAATGTAGTTTCTTCATGCAAGGTACATATCTTTGTCTGATGCTGACAGTACATTTAAATTTTTATTGAGGAAAAAAGCAAGCCACTTTGAGGCCCATAAGGATTTAGTTTAATCAAATATTTATACCAATCCAAATGCTGCCTAACCCACTAAGCTGTCACAGCATGCTCTATATAATGTCATGGATAGAGATGGGCATGAACCACTGGTTTACTGGTTTGTGTTTGTTCAGCCTTCGGATTAACAGACGTTTGGCGTTTCCGAGCCCCACCTCCTCTGGTGGGAGCCCCACTTAGAGGCAGTGCCCTGGCTTCCCTGCCCAGCCTCCTCAGGGCACTGCCGCTGAGTGGGCACTCACCAGAGGAGGCAGGGCTGGGAAGTGTCAAACATCTGTTGTCCGAAGGACAAAGCAGCAGTTCATACCCATCTTTAGTCATGGACATGACAGACAGGAAGCTACCAACTTTATATATTCCTAACTAGAGATGGGGTATTTGTATTCGTATATCCTCCCACAGGCAGAGATAATGAGGGTTGGAGATAACACGATTACGCTGCTGTTGCAAGCTGCACAGAGCCTTCCTATAGTTCCGTTACTTGCGATGGATTAGCCACTCTGCGAACTCGCAGAGAGGCTTGTCATCCCACCTTCTGCCAGGACTGGCTAATCTATCGTGAGCAACGGAGCGATAGGAAGGCTCCGAGCAGCTCACGGCAGCAGCACCATTGTGAGTGGACAGCCCGGCCCCATGGGGATGGACCCTCATTATCTCCACATGTGGGGAAACATGAATATGAATACCCCCATCTCTATTCCTAACCATGAATTGTTACTCACAAAAGTGCAAAACTGTAACTTATGCGAGCTTTTAATTTTTATTTCTTTTGTTACTTTTTTGTGTTTTTCACGTAATTTCCACCACCAATTTAAAATCCTATATACAATGACAAGGTGCATCAATTTGCCCCAAAAGAGAAAGCAATATAGACTGTTCAGATTCCCAATATTCCAAGATCATTTAAGGAATCAAATATAATGCAAGGTGTATATTGTTGCAAAAAGGGAAAATGCTGATAAAGTCCTGCATCCCTGAAGTGCAAATTGTCAGATTAATGCAGAAGGGGGCACTCACCTTTGCCTTCCATGAACACCACAAAGTTGGCATTAAATTTGGTGGTAGAAAGTTTTTCTTCGAGATCAAATGTCCTTTTCCCCTCTATTTCATCATCTGAGATTCCATCATCCTCATAGCGCCGCCTCATAGCACCACGCTGTCAAAATAGGAACAAACAGATACACTGTTGGGAATCCAGTAACTGTATACCAAAAGAATTCCCAAGATATACAATGTACAAATGTACTTGATCTGATTATTTTCTTCAATAAAGAATTGCATAATTGTAACATTCCATAAAATGTCAAAGAAAATTATTCTCTTCACAATATTATTTATACGGCAATCATTTTACCAAGGATATATCATTCTTTATCTGGATATTCTGTCCCTACCATTGCACCAAAATATTATAACAACAATAAAATACAACATCCAGGGGTCATTCCTGCCTGCTCATCGCTATGTTTCCAATCTTTCAAGTGTTTTGATGCATGCTAATTAGCCTTTTTACACATTTCAAATTCCACAAGCATTCTACCAAAGTACAGTTTTCCTCTGAACAAGACGACATTAAGATGTTCAAGAGAGACGTATTACCATGTCACATCCTTGGAAATACATCTGCATACTGCGAAGCACATTTGTATACCATGTGTATACAGCCTTAATACCTATCAAATCAGATGTTGCAATGCAGTGAGCAGAAAAAGAAAGTGTAATCGAAAAAAATGCTCTGATTTGCAATTCATAATAACTGCCACCAAGTCAATTCTGACTTACAGCAACTCCTTCTACTGTTTTCTAGGTGGAGTACTTAGAAGTGATTTACCATTTCCTTTTTCTGGGAGTACACTGGGTATGTGCAGGTTGTTCAAGTCCACACAGGCTGGCTCTTCTTCTTGAAAGCACAGTGGGGAATCAAACCCCCAAATCCTGGCTCCACAGCAACATACACAATTTACTAAACTATCCAGGTTGTCTGCAATTTCACCAAGCATAAGGCCTTGGGGAAATCTGAGACTAGGCAACAATTTTTGTAAGTTGAAGGAGAAAAATATTTTCACCCTTATCTGTGTGGAAGCCTCATAGAACAGTGAAGTTGAAATGATCCTATAAGGCCATCAAGTCCAACCCCCTGCTCGATGCAGGAGTACAAATCAAAGAATATCTGCTAGTGGTTGTCTAAATTTCTCTTGAATGCCTCCAGTGTTGGAGCACTTACCACCTCTCGAGGTAACTGGTTCCACTGTCGTACAGCTCTAACACTTTGGTTGCTTTTCCTGATATTCAATTGAAATCTGGCTTCCTTTAACTTGAGCACATTGTTACATGTCCTGCTCTCTGGGATGATCAAGAACAGATCCTTCCCCTCCTTTGTATGACAGCCTTTCAAGTATTGGAAAAGTGTTATCATATCACCCCTCTGTCTTCTTTTCTCAAGGCTAATTATGCCCAATTATTTCAGTCATTCCTGATAGGGCCTGGTTGCCCGCCCTCTGATTGTCCTTGTTCCCTGAACTTGTTCCAATTTGTCAGCACCCTTCTTGGTGTCCATAACTGGACACAATACTCAATGTGAAGCCTAACCAGTGATGAATAGAGGAGAACTAGTACTTCACAGGATTTGGAAACTATACTTTTGTTAATGCAGCCTAAAATGGCATTTGCCTTTTTTGTAGGATGGCTCATAGTCAACTTGTGATCCGCAACAATTCCACGATCCCTCTTGCTTGTAGTATTGCTGAGTCCAATCCACCACTCTAATTACATTTTTATTTACATTAGGCAAACACATTTCAGAATTGAATCTGCAACATATTTCAGTTTCTCAGTTCATAATCTTAGATCTTACAGTTTGAAATACCAGATTGTGACCGTTTTTCCTTTTCCATTATAAATTAAACAACAATTAATAAGTTCATATAGAACACATATCAGTGAAGTTGTTTGAAACTATTTCCTGAAGACATTTCTTATTTTTTCATCTTTTATGAAGATATTTCATTATTTCACATGGATTTCAGTTATTTCTACCAGTTTCTGAAAACAGATTTCATGGATATGAAGAAAAAACAGGTTTCATTAAAAGGATTTGTATTAATTTCACATGGGGGTTTCAAATCATTTACTAAAATAGTCAGTAGCTTTAAAGCCCTTCAGAAACTGCATGAACTAGCTTGGCAGCATTCCAAGAGGCTTGGGGAGTGGGCTTTGTTGTTTAGTTCATTGGTTTTTGCTAGAGTCCTAGTTGTCACTCTACTACACCACACTGGGAATCACCTTTATTAGACCACTAAAAATCAAACAATCAGCAAGCATTCATGGATCAAATCCACTTCTTCAGGTCATGCACTGATATGTTGTGGACAGTGCAGAAAAGTTATAAACGAGTGACCTAAAAATTCACGGCAGATATTTGAGCAGGTCTGCTTCTTAGAGGTGAGTTAGAAAAAAATGGAGATTTCATTGGAGGGGTGGTTTTCAAACTACACACCAGGTAGCTGTTGGTTGGATATCACCTAAGCTCAAACAAAGAATCTCAAAGCTCCCTTCTAAAGCATGAGCATTCTAAAGCATTTTGAGCAGCGTAACTAACAATGTGAACATAGTCTGTAGTACAGATGGAGAACTGGTGGCCTTCGGTATTTTTCTGGCTTCCTCCAGAATTCTAGGAAATGAAGCCCACAATATTTGAGGGATAAAGGTCCCTACAAGTCATCTACATAATGTGTCAATTTTGAAATAAAGTTTAACTTACTCATCCTGAAAGTCACTATAATTGGTCATGTAAACAAAGAAACTTATTTCCATGCTGATTGTAGATGATGAAAAGTCCAACTTTAAGCTCTCTTTTGCTTAGGAGATACTCTTTAAAAAACTTGCATTTCCATTCTCTTTTCTTTGTGTCAGAAGCACCACAGTACAATTAACAAATATACCAGGTAATTTTTGTCTGGAAATGAGTACAATTAAGAGCTTTTGAGGCACATCCAATCTTTTATAGTACATGCTTAGGGATACAGAGTACACTGACATAAATGTTAAGCTGTTTGTTCTTCATTTTTACAGACAACTATCGATACAAAAGTTCCATTTTCTTAGGTTTATCTTGGTTCTGTCAACTCATGTCTGTAACCTGTTAAGTGACTTCCAAGCAAACCCAGTTCTCCATGTGACCAGGGTCTAGACCAGCGATGGCGAATCTATGGTACATGTACCACAGCTGGCATCCATAGCCCTCTCTGTGGGCACACGAGCCATATGTCGCATATGTCAGCTTGCCATTAATAGGCAAGTTCCATGCTTCTATAAACCATTCACTTATTTGGAAGTTATATTTAATGTTCCTTTTGGGGGGCATAATTTGCTTTGCTGCCATAACTAAGTGTGTAATAAATTTCTTCCCATCCCTATTAACAGACAAAAATGAAAGTTTGGGGCATGCTTCTCAATACATAGTATTTCAGTAATTTCCTCAAATACAATTTTCCAAAATTTCAAAGTGAAATCACATTTCCACCACATATGAAAATAAGTATGAATATCTTGGCTACAGCTCCAACATAATACAAAATATTTTTAATCCATACAACTCAGTTTTACTAGTGTTAAATACTATCTCCATATTTATAGCAATTTTCCTTTGTCGTCACATACATACTTTTTAACATTCTTTTATTCCATATATTCTTCTACACCTCAGTATTTCTTTACCTAAATCATCTTTCCACACATTTAAGGCTATGTTGTTGGTTTTCTATCTCTATCAATACAGTGGTGCCTCGTATAATGAGTGCCCCGGTTAACAATGAATTCGCATAGCGATGGCAAAAAAGCAATCACTTTTGCCATCGCTTTGTGATGTTGCCTATGGGGAAAAATTGCTTTCCGAAGGGTCGTTCCAAGGCCACCGTCGGGATTCCCCTTTGGATGCCTGAAAGGCATCCGGACCCCTGCCACCGCCGCTTGAATCCGCCCCGTGGCCAGCTACCCCCGCCATGGTCGGACTCTCAGGAGTCCGACCATGGATGGGGTAGCTGGCCGTGACGCGGATCCAAGCGGCGGCAGGGGTCTGGATGCGCTAGGATCCACCCCCCCGGCCGGTGCCCCTTCCATGGTCGGACTCTCAGGAGTCCGGCCATGAATGGGGTAACCGGACAGGTGGCGGATCCAAGCCCCTACCACCGACCATGGAAGGGGAACCGGCCGGGGGCCGGATCCAAGCGGCGGCGGTAGGGGCTTGGATCCGCCCCCCTGCCGGTTACCCCATCCATGGCCGGACTCCTGAGAGACCGACCATGGAAGGGGAAGCCGGCCGGGGGGTGGATCCCAGCCGCCCTCCTCCCAACCCTTCACCCCCTTCTCCACCGCTACTGGGCTTTGGAAGCGGCTTCCGAAACCCAGCAACGGCGGAGATGAGGGTGAGGGGTGGGTCGGGCAGAGGCGGGAGGAGGGGGAAGGCTCCGCCGCCACCGCTCGGACGCGCTGGCCAGCATTTTCGCGGCCAGCGCGTCCGAGAGGCCTCGGGGGAAGGCTTCTCCACCGCCTCTCGGACGCGCTGGCCGGGCGCGGGGCAGCTACAAGCGGCGGCGGCAGGGGCAGGGGGGTTCCGAATGGCTTCCAGTGCTTCGCCTGGAAGCCATCTGGACACCCCCTACCCTGTCCCCGCCGCCGCTGAGAGCCTTCCAAGCTCTCAAAGGGCTTTCTCCAATGTGGGGGGGAAGCCCTTTGAGAGCTCAGAAGGCAAATGTCGGTGGTGGCTTTGGGGTCCATCGAAAGCCACCGCCGACTGCCGACATTTTCCCCCAGCTGAGCGGTGGGGCTTTGAAGCTCCCACCACTCAGCTGGGGGAAAATGCCAAAGGCCCCATTTTTGGTCAGCTGGTCGGCGGTTCCAAAATGGGCGACCCGCTGTGCTGCCTCGCTTTAGAGGCACCGAAAATGGCCGCCCCTATGGAGGAACATCGCTGAACGGTGAGTTTATCCCCCATAGGAACGCATTAAACAAAGTTTAATGCGTTCCTATGGATTTTTCCGTTCCGTTTAGCGATGTTTCCGCATAGCGACGATTAATCCGGAATGGATTAACATCGCTATGCGAGGCACCACTTGTATTTTATAAATTTTGCCTATCTTCCCTTTCATTTTTTACTTTTTTCCCTTTAATCTATTTTTCTTTAAATTCTGTCACCTTTATTTATTTATTTAACTTATATGCCACCCACACTACCCAAAGGTCTCTGGGCAGCTTACAACATTTAAAATACAATAAAAAGACAAAATAATTAAAATGCAATTAAAAGATATACTCTAAAAATTGCCATCGGACCCACAGCTGATATTATTTCAATTAAAAGCCTTCTGGAACAGGAAGGTTTTGACCTGGCACCAAAATGTCATCAGCGTTGGCGCTAAATGACTCTCAATTGGGAGGGCATTCCATAGTCTGGGGGCACCTGCCGAAAAGGCCCTTTCTCTACAAGCCATGTCTCTTATCTCCTTAAGGGATGGCTCTTTCAAAAGGGCCCCCTGACTAGATCTTAACTGTCGGGTAGGTTCATTGGAAGGAGGTGGTCCTTCAGGTATCCAGGGCCCAAGCCATTTAGGGATTTATATGTCAAAACAAGCACTTTGAATTGGGCCAGGGCAGCAACTGGTAGCCAATGTAACTTAAACAAAATCGGCTTGATATGTTCCCTAGCGGCCTCACCAGCTGCACAGATCGATTCTGGACCATCTTCAAAGGCAGCCCCACGTAGACCACATTGCAGTAATCAATGCGAGATGTTACCGGTGCATGTGTAACTGTCATGAGACTCCGCTTGTCCAGGTAGGGCTGTAGCTGGTATAATTTCCGCAGCTGAAGGAAGGTGCCTCTGGCCACCAAGTCCACCTGGGCTTCCAGTGTTAGACCAGGGTCCAGGAGCACCCCCAAGCTGTGGACCCTGTCCCTTAGGGGGAGTGTAACCCCATTCAGGGCAGGGAAATGGCTCTCCAGCCTGCCCGGTGAAAGACCCATTTACATGTACCATTTCTTTCACCTCCCCAATCTTTTGTCCATTGATCCAACTGAATCATATTAAACCATGATATCCTCTCACCTCCTAACCCCAACCTTATTTGCTCTGTACTTGACATCTTTTCTGCCCATTCTTTTAATCTGATGTTTTTCTTTAATAGTGTCAATAAACTCTTTCAGATTTTGTGGAAATGTATCTAAATTCACTACAGGTGTTAGCACAAAGATTACTGGGCTAAATATTTTCTTATACTTGTTCCAAATTTATATAATATTCTTTTTAAAAAGCACATTTGTGGTTTTAATAGAGAATTAAACCATAACTAAAGAGCTACATTCATCTTGAGCTACAGAGTTGTCACATTCTACAGCAAGCAGCCTGTTATTTCATTGTAGCCATCTACTGTTCTGCTACACTGATCACATTTAGACAGTGTGAGAATCCTGGCCTATTATGGCAAACCAACATATTACCTCCTGCTTTTCAATCCTTCCTGCTTACTGGATTCATATTGAGAGAGTTGCTGATGATCAAACATACCTGGTTTGTTTCTCATGAAGCCTGAAAGCAGCAACAGTTGGTGCGTGCTTTCATTTGTCTGTGTCCTGAAAAACTAGAACATTTACTGCTGACACATTTGGATGTCATGAGAAACAAAGCATGGGCCAAAGGTTCTTTTGCAGTGGCTCAACATGTACTATATTGTTGTGACAAATAAACCCAGTCATTAAGTACAGCAAAATCAAATACAGTGGTGCCTCGACTTACGAGCGCCCTGACTTATGACCATTTCGAGTTACGACCAGCTCTGGCTGCAAAATTTTGCTTCAACTTGTGGCTGGAGCTTCAACTTACGAACAGAAAAAGGCTGGGGAAAAAGGCGGGAAATTCAAATTGCTAATTTATGGTAGGTGAAGAGGCTGCTTCTTTGTAGCTCTTTCACCCCAGCAGTTAGAGAGTGTGTGATTGGAGGCTGCTTTGGACTGCCTGGTAAGGTGCTGCTTTCTGCTTTTTAAAAACTATTCTGGGTAGGTTTTGCAGTGTGGTTTGGGGCTGTGGGGGTTATGTTTCTGTGCTGTGATGGGTCCTGGGGGGTTATTTTGGTTTTGGTTTTCCCCTCCCATTTCCGATGGCTCTTGGGGGTTCTGTTTGGTTTTTTTGTGTGTGTGTTTGGAGTTTTCCCCCCATTTCCAATGGGTCTTGGGGGTTGGCTTGCTTTTTGGAGTCCCCCCCACTTCTGATGGGCCTTGGGGGGTTTGTTTGTTGGTGCTTTACTTTTCCCCCATTTCCGATACGTCTCACATATTTCACTTGCCTT
The DNA here is from genome assembly GCF_051106095.1 of Pogona vitticeps. Taxonomy (NCBI): domain Eukaryota; kingdom Metazoa; phylum Chordata; class Lepidosauria; order Squamata; family Agamidae; genus Pogona; species Pogona vitticeps. The sequence goes on from NC_135783.1 coordinate 245,050,119, forward strand.
TTGCTTTGCTTTTTCCCCATTTCTGATCTGTCTTGCATGCATTGCTTGCTTTTTGCTTTGCTTTTTCCCCCATTTCCAATTTGTCTTGCATGCTTCGCTTGCTGTTTGCTTTGCTTTCCCCCCATTTCTGATCTGTCTGGCATGTTCTGCTTGCTTCCCCCCCCCCCCTCCAGCTCCGGCTGGAACGGATTAATTGCAGTTCAATGGGAAATGGTGCTTCAACTTACGACCATTTCAAGTTACGCCCATCTTCCAGAACGGATTACGTTCATAAGTCAAGACAATTTCCTAATTTTTCCATTAAGAGTGATAAAAATTCAGTGTTTGCCCTCCAACTTTCTTGTAAACTATTTTGTTCAAAACTACTGGAGACTAAATACTTTTGTTGTCCCCACCAAGTACATCTGTGAGGATGGTGGGACAGAAAATAAGGCCTCCCCTGATGATCTTAATGTCCAGGCAGGATCACAGACAGCAGTGTGGTCTTTTAGATAGCTTGAACCAAACCTGTTTAGGGCTTTGTAGATTAAAACCAGCACTTTGAATTGTGCTGGTCAGAAATAGAGGCAGCCAGTGGAATTGCTGTAACAGCAGAGTTATATGTTCCCTATAACCAGATGTTTAAAAAAAATCTTTGATTTTTATCCATTCTGAATGAAAGTAAATTGAAGTAGTAGAGGAATAAAATTACAACATCCTAATGAAGCATCCAGACTGTGTTCAGTATTCACCCATATTCTACTACAAAGTAGCTTTGCCCAACTTTAGGTCCCCAGACATTGCTCAGACTATGACACTCATAATCCTCAATCATTGAACATGATGGATGGGGATAATAGAGACTAAAATCTAACAGCATTTAGAATTAAGACATGGGAGCTTCGCATTTGTATCCCTGGGGATATGAATACAAAGTGCAGCACCACATTTCCTCACCCCAGAACCATCCCGGTCCACTCACTGTGCTTCACATAGCAAACACAACCATTATTGGTAACATTCCGCCAATTGTGGAAGTAGCCCCGCTGGCGCTTCCCTGCCTTCCTGTGCTGCTAACCACTCCAGTGAGGAGGCAGGAGGATGAGCCTCCTTGCTCATCTGCTGAGTGGTCAGTACCACAGGGAGGTGCAGAAACAATGGCTGGGCTACTTTCACAATTGGCGTGATTTTACTGACAATGGATACGAACCTCACGTGAAGTCCAGTGAGTGGACTCAGATGGTTCTGGAGGGAGGGTCCAAAGGTGGTTGCGATACTTGTATTCCTCTCCCATCTCTATCTAGAAACCTGAGGCTATGAAAACCTGCTCTAGAAACAGGACAACAGTAACCACCAGTAGTTAAAAAAAAACACACATCAGAGATACAGAATGGATTTTAGTCTTTTAAGAGCCATTAACAGCTTAAAGCCTACATATATATTCTGTGCTCAGGTTTCTGCAAGGCAATCATAAATCATACCCTATTTTTTATATTTTTAAAATTGAAGAAAATAGGGGAGGGCACCCAATTGGCTGAAGAACCTTGGAGACTGCTTTGGATATAGCACATATTTATGATTTAGAGCACCCGCATCCAAAGTCAGTATATCCATGACAATATTAAACCACTGGGGGTGGTGGGTTCAAGATTTCACAAACAGTGCCAAGGTTAAACACCAAGGTTTCTTCTAAGCCAGGCATGCATGCAGGTGCGTGCAACTCTACCTCACTCCATGCACCTCTCTTTCTCCTCCGCGCAGCAATCGCATTTAACTCCTTTGGTTTTGGTCACAACAGAACCCTGCGTGCAGGTGGGGTGGTGAGCTGCACATATGCAGGGGTTAAGTTGCACGAGAGAAAGAAACATAGCTCTGGCCAGTGGGACTGAAAATTAGAGAGTAACCACCATTTCACGCAAACCAATTTTGTGATTTTTGAAGCTTTTTTCTTTGGTGTTATTATTTTGGAGAAGCAGATAAACCATTCTTTTAAATGTTAGGCCACCTTTTCTCTATTAAGCATTCGAAAGCAGGTGACTATTAGTAAATGAAATTCTAAGTCTACATAAACTAAAGACATTCACACTGCACTTAAAACCTCTACTTGAAAATAAACCTGTGAATAAAATCTCAGTTTTGTACATTATCTCAACTATGCCTAATTACATTATCTTAACTATGGAAGTGGAAGTCCAATGCTGCAAAGAAAAATACTGCACAGGAACCTGGAATGTAAGATCTATGAACCTTGGGAAGCTGGAGGTGGTCAAACAGGAGATGGCAAGAATAAACATTGACATCCTGGGCATGAATGAACTAAAATGGACGGGAATGGGTGAATTCATTCAGATGATTATCATATCTACTATTGTGGGCAAGAATCCTATACAGTAGAAGAAATGGACTAGCCCTCATAGTAAAATAAAAAGAGTGGGGAAAACTGTACTGGGATACAATCTCAAACATGATAGAACAATTTCAATACGAATCCAAGGCAGACCTTTCAACATCACAGTCATCCAAGTTTATGCACCAACCACCAATGCTGAAGAGCCTGAAATTGACCAATTCTATGAAGAATTATAACACCTTCTAGAACTGATACCAAAGAAAAAGGTTCCTCTCATTATAGGGGACTGGAATGCTAAAGTAGGGAGTCAAGAGATAAAAGGAAAAACAGGTAGGTTTGGCTTTGGAGTTCAAAGCGAAGCAGGGCAAAGGCTAATAGAGTTTTCTCAAGAGAACAAGCTGGTTATCACAAATACTCTTTTCCAACAACACAAGAGGTGACTCTACACATGGACATCACCAGATGGGAAATACCGAAATCACACTGATTGTGTTCTCTTCAGACAAAGATGGAGAAGCTCTATACAGTCAGTAAAAACAAGATCTGGAACCGATTGTGGCTCTGATCATCAGCTTCTTATAGCAAAATTCAAACTTAAACTGAAGAAAGTAGGAAAAGCCACTGGGCTAGTCAGGTATAATCTAAACCAAATCCCTTATGAATATGCAGTGGAAGTGAAGAACAGATTTAAGGAACTAGATTTGGTGGATAGAGTGCAGGAAGTACTATGGATGGAGGCTCGTAACATTGTACAGGAGGCAGCAACAAAAACCATTCCAAAGAAAAGGAAATGCAAGAAAGTAAAATGGCTGTCCAATGAGGCCTTACAAATAGCAGAGTAGAGAAGAAAAACAAAATGCAAGGAAGATAGGGAAACTTACAGAAAATTGAAGGCTGACTTCCAAAGAATAGCAAGGAGAAACAAGAGGGCCTTCTTAAACGAAGAGTGCAAAGAAATAGAGGAAAATAATAAAAGGGAAAAACCCAAGATCTGTTCAAGAAAATTGAAGATATTAAAGGAACATTTTGTGCAAAGATGGACATGATAAATGACAAAAATGGTAGGGACCTAGCAGAAGACATCAAGAAGAAGTGGCAAGAATATACAGAGGAATGATAGCAGAAAGATCTGGATGTCCCGGACAACCCAGATAGCGTAGTTGCTGACCTTGAGCCAGACATCCTGGAGAGTGAAGTCAAGTGGGCCTTAGAATGCATGGATAATAAGGCCAGTGCAGGTGATGGCATACCAGTTGAACTATTTAAATTCTTAAAAGATGATGCTGTTAAGGTGCTACACTCAATATGCCAGCAAGTTTGGAAAACTCAGCAGTGGCCAGAGGATTGGAAAAAAAATTTGTCTACATCCCAATCCCAAAGAAGGGCAGTGCCAAAGAATGCCCCAAATACCGTACAATTGCACTCATTTCCCATGCTAGCAAGGTTATGCTCAAAAGTCCTACAAGGTAGGCTTCAGCAGTATGTGGACTGAGAACAAGCTGGATTTCGAAGGGGCAGAGGAACTAGAGACCAAATTGCTAACATGTGCTGGATTATGGAGAAAGCCAGAGAGTTCCAGAAAAACATCTACTCCTGCTTCACTGATTACGCAAAAGCCTTTGACTGTGTCAAACTATGGCAAGTTCTTAAATAAATGTAAGTGCCTGCCCAGCTAATCCATCTCCTGAGAAATCTATATGTGGGACAGGAAGCAACAGTTAGAACTGGGTATGGAACAACTGATTGGTTCACAATTGGGAAAGGAATACGACAAGGCTGTATATTGTCTCCCTGCTTATTTAACTTATATGCAGAATACATCATGTGAACGGCTGGACTGGATGAATCCCAAGCCAGAATCAAGATTGCTGGAAGAAATCTCAACAACCTCAGATACGCAGATGATACCACTCTGATGGCAGAAAGTGAGGACGAATTAAAGAACCTTGTAATAAGGGTGAAAGAGGAGAGCACAAAAAATGGTCTGAAGCTCAACATCAAAAAAACTAAGATCATGGTCATTGGTCCTTTCACCTCGTGGCAAATAGAAGGGAAGATATGGAGATAGTGACAGGTTTTACTTTCCCAGGCTCCATGATCACTGCAGATGGTGACAGCAGCCACAAAATTAAAAGATTCCTGCTTCTTGGGAAGAAAGCGATGACAAACCTCTATAGCATCTTAAAAAGCAGAGACATCACCTTGCCGAAAAAGGTCCACATAGTCAAAGCTATGGCTTTTCCAGCAGCGATGTATGGAAGTGAGAGCTGGACTGTAAAGAAGGCTGACCACCAAAGAATTGATGCTTTTGAATTGTGGTGTTGGAGGAGACTCTTGAGAGTCCCCTGGACTGCAAGGAGATCAAACCTATCCATTCTGAAGGAAATCAACTCTGAGTGCTCACTGGAAGGACAGGTCCTGAAGCTGAGGCTCCAATACTTCGGCCATTTCCTGGGAAGAGAAGACTCCCTGGAAAAGACCCTGATGTTGGGAAAATGTGAAAGCAAGAGGAGAAAGGAACTACAGAGGACAAGATGATTGGACAGTGTCATCAAAGCTACCAACATGAATTTGACCAAACTCCAGGAAGCAGTGAAAGACAGGAGGCCCTGGCATGCTCTGGTCCATGGGGTCACAAAGTCAGACACAACTTAACGACTAAACAACAAAACCATTTCTTCTATCACCTTTTAATTTTCTTTCTGTGAAAGCTCTGCTCATTTTACACTCCTCCAAACACAACCATTTCCAACCTCATTTCTCAACTTCACTTAAGGAGCAAAATATCACCAATCTACCTTGCTACTGACAACCATGACTAACTAGACTATTGAACATACACTTCCTTACTAAAATGTTCTATGACAGACTAGTAGTCAGATAATTTGATTTCTAAGTCCCATCTTAGGACTGCAGAACAAGGAATTAACATTTCAATCCATCCTAAATAAAATATCTGTGCCAAAAGGCTACTGCAAAATTAAGTCATCCCTACTGTCTTGAATATAGCTAAAATGTTATCCAATAAATCAGAAAATGATTTGTAGTCAGACTTTGTGAATTCCCAGGGAAAGGATATTTTTACAGCTCTATGTAGCCTCAAAGTTTTGTTTTGTTTACCTTCTTATTTAACTTTTCCAATTGACTCCTATAGTCAAGAGATATTTTAAACTGATTTAAAGAACAATGAAAAGTAAGGAAAAAACATTGTTTTCAGGATTTCACATATCAAAGCAACTATGTTAAGCACGAAATATAAAGGGCAGTCTGGACAAATACTGGAGCACTAGGTGTAGTGTGTCCTCTACAATTTACTCCTGATAGGAAATGAGCTGCTGTACACTACACTACTCAGTAAAGAATCTTTAAAGGATGCCATGCAAAACACATTGCAGATATTTAGTTTCAAAGTTACACACTCACCTTGTGCAGTCAATTAAATCACTGTGAATACCACAATCTGCATTTCCATTCAGTGATAAATCCAATACTATAAATTGTTCTGTTCACACTCTTTGTCTCCACCCCAACCCTACATAATAACTACTATTATTTCTACACCTAGTTTTTATATAATTCCTACAGTCTGGTCCATGCCCTCTCCCCAGCAATAATAAGCAAAGTATTAATTATACTAGAACAGGGGGGCAACTTGCAGCCCAACAATATTTGGAGGACCACAGGCTATCCACCTCTTTATTTAGTAAGGGGATCTAACTAGTCCCACTGGCTATAAAGTAAATATGTGAAAACGAGCTTGTTAAATACAACTGTGAAACTTTATTTTATATTGATTAGGGTGGATCTAAAGTCCTCACAAGTTCAGAAAAGTGCATGCTGTACACCCGAGTGCATACAAGTGAAATGGAAGTTCATACTAACCAGTCTTTTGCTATAACGAATTCGTTCTTCTTCAGGCTCCATCTCAGAATCTTCTGATGAGAGTGAAAAAGTGATATCAGAACTGCTATCTTCCTCCTCTTCCTCCTTAAGATGCAAGAACAAGGAACCAAAACACATTATAAAAATTTACACTCTATGTATCTTTGATTTCCTTGTTTCTATCAAAAGTGCTATAAAAGCCAAGAACCAACAATGGAAAATCAACAAATCCAATGAATTAATGAAATAAATTTATTTTTTAAAAAAACAGACTCATTCATTACCACTGATCTGGAGCCAGTACCATAGCTATTAATTGACTAGAAAGAGTTCAGTTAGGTTATGTTCACTTACAAAAATGTACAAAACAAATGTTGGTTTGCCCATTCCGTTACAGAATCATGCCCAGGTTATGTATAATTGAATATCAAGCAATACGTCTGAAGTTTAGGAAATATCAATGTACGCTGGGTTAGGTACAGTGCTGTCCCAGCCTTGCATGTGCCCTCCCCTGCAAGCTATCTGAGTAGCTCCCATCCCTGTCCTAACTCTCTCTGTGTTCAGTTAAAAAAGCTTTAAAATTATGTTAAAGCTCCTTGCAAACTTGAGAAGTGGCTTCAACTTTTACAATGGTCACAAAAAACCCTTGCACAATTTAACACCTCAAAATACTCCATTTTCAAAACTGAAAGAATACACCCATCCATGTCCATATTAATTTTTTCAGCAATCTGTGTAGCCTCTGGAAAGTCCAGGGAGTGTGAAACTAGTTCCTCAACCAGACAAAGTTGCCTACATGGGACATATTTATATACATTAGGCAGTGATACAGAACATTCTATGTATTCTATGTACTGTATGTCTTCAAACAAGATAAGAAGTTAAAAAACAAACAGGTTTGACTGAGCCAGTAAAATGCCAATAGGAATTTTCCTAGGAAGCATATAAAAACAAAGGCTTAGATGTCACATTTTGTCAGGCCAGTGTCCTACTACATAGTACCCCCTCAACATTTTCATGCACTTTTCCAAAACAAACTGTGTTTCGTTGGTAGTTTATATACTTTTGAGGATATCTAAAAAAAACACCTCTACAGAATACCTTCTTGCTTAGGTTCACTCAAGTCATCATAGATACATAAGACCCCAACTACAGCAGAACTTTCGACAGAAAAACATAGCTAATATATGGTTGCAAGTTATCCTGTTATAGGTTTGAGTTCATTCACACTACTACTGCATTATATCACAGTCAGAACTATGTGCCATAATCACTTCATTATACAGTTAAGGCTATGCATCAGGAATGAAACAACTGATCTTGCAGAAAGGAGAAAAAGGGGCGCAAAAGGGGTGCAAGGACTAATATTACAAATTCTTGGCATTATCAGTCACAAAGAAGACAGACAGGGAGACTCAGTCAATTTTAACAGTGGGTAAGCTGTGGTGGTAGCCAGCAGCTACTATTTCTCAGTAGGTGGCAAGGGTGACCTTAAGGGTATTCCAACTTCAATTGTCAAGATATAAAAACAATAAGCTAATGTTAGCACATTGAGATTTCATTACTGTTTCAAGTAGTACCAATGCTGCAAAAATGGGTCAGAAATCTATCTCAAAATAACTATCAGCCCAATAGCAACCTATATAAATCTTGTTAGTGTTCAACAAATAATATTTACCTGGCAGGGGAGATACCATGATCAAGAAAAAGAAGCAATTTGGTGTTCCATATACCACCCCAACACCACCCAACCTAAAGGGAGGTGCAAATTCGGACCAGCAGAAGCTTTGTCTCCATTTCAAGTTCATAATAACACACCAAGTTTGCAATGACATTAATGCAATGAGGCAATTACACTTTCCTTGAAAAAATAAACAACAACATAAAATGCTATTTGTAAAGCTACAGAATACAAATAAAGTCAAAGCTTACCAGGTCTCTGGTTTTTCTTTGCCCCTTTCTAGGGCAGGAAAAAAAGGTCAGAATATTAGTTAATTCCCAAGATGATTTGTCTTTGACACCGAAGGCTGGAGAAAGTTAGCATCTACAAAGGGTAATAAGCACCTCAAATAGGAGGGGCACCCCAATCGTGATGTAGGGGGAAAAGGGGTGGCATCAGGTGAGTCCTGGAAAAAGCCTGCAATACTTCAGTTCCTCCCAGCAAGGCCAGACTCAGGGGCGGGGAAGGGCGCCCTAAGAGCTAGATTCTCTTCACCTAACCTCCGGTAAGATAAACCAGGGACACTAACTCCTGACAGAGAAAAGCAACTCTCTCCAACTCTTGCCCCCCCCCCCGCACATAAAGTCCCCTCCACGTCCATCCAATTACTGTATTAAATAAATAAACTCCTGGTTACTGTTCTGGCTCATCAGCCTCTAGAATCCACTCATTTCTAAACCAGTCTTACGTATACTTCCAACCCTCGGAGTCCCACAACTTGCTTTTCTAGTATGGACACACACCCCTCAGACTCAAACCTTAGTACACTTGGTTTACCTCAAACGCCTTCAGCAAGCCCAACCCCGTTCCCCTTCCGCTCGAGCTCACGAAAGCCGGCCCCATACGAGGGTCCCCATCTCATCCTAAACTCGCACGCCAAGATAAGCCCTAAAGCCTCCAGCCCTCACAGTCCCCGGGACACAACCAGAGCCTCTCTCTCCACTGGGCCAAGAGGCACCGTTGCGCTGGCTCTTGGGACCTAAACAAGCGACCCACGACCGTTCTACCCGACCCCTCAACCCACCGGCTCCCGCCCGCCGCTAGCATTCGTCCCCTCCTTGCCACCCCCAGCCTCTTCCCCTCACATAGAAGCAGCCGCCGCCATTTTGAACCCGTCAGACTCTCACATACACACATACTCGGCCGCCATACTGCGCCTGCGCGGCGTACCCTTCTTTTGCGGGTCCCCCTCCCGACAGCCAAGGCCCTCCCATGCGCAGGCGTACTTTTCCCCACCCGAGACGAACCCGCCTTAGCTACGCATGCGCAGGACTCGAAGCTACTTTTTGGCCTAGAGATGATACATAGACGGGCATGCGCAGTATTATTATTTTTGTCACCCTTCTGGTTTGACCGGACCCTTACGTAAAACTGTAGTTTTCTGTTCCTTTGCCTATGGGAATATTACAGTTTCTGACGCCTGCGCAGTGGTCGCCCGTCTGCTTGCTCTAAAAACTGCGGGCAGCGACAGCAGTTCATGCGTTTAGATTGGATTAAAGCTATTGATCTCAGTGGAATTAATCTGGACTAAGAAGTTTAAAAGAGATCTTATTTTTAAGAGTTTAGATCGCCAGGTAGATTCCTTCCTGTTTCACCTACAAAGGGTTTACCTTTGTGCAGCCTGGAATGGAGGGAAATACTGTACAGGATTTTGGTCCCACTTCAGGCCCATGTAGCAACATGCAGTGTTCTGACCGTTTCCTGTCCAGATCACTTTTCCGATCTAATCTTGCCTGTATTTCTCCTCCTAGTATGAGGGGAAGCAGTTAAGGTCTGGGGGCTTTGGTAAGGCTTTGTTTATCTGAGCTGAGGAGGTAGCAAATCGACACGGATAAAAAAAAACAGGGTCTTATTTGTTTTATTTTAGCTTCCCCCCTTAAAAACGACATATCTTTCCCCACCCCCACCCCCAAAGATCGATATTAGGGTTTGTGCCCAATTTTGGGCAGCGAAATGAGGGAGCGATACGATTCTGGGGTCTAGGGACCTGCCTCCCGACAGCATAGACTGAGATTACGGAGAGTGAGGTTTTAAATATTTGGACATGGCATGCTGAGTGATAGAAACACTTTTTACATCTAACATCGTCTGTACTAACAATATCTCACCTTTGATTCCCCCATTAATAAAACGGGCAGAGAGGGGGAACTCGCATTTTTCAGAAACCTCTCGGAATGATCCTGAAATAAAACCAAAGGGCCGTACGGATTGACACGTACTCAACAAAACTAATTAGAGAATGATTGGTATCTGTTAGCAGTTTCTAATTGCATTAGTATGGGTTAATGTTTAAGTAAGTTTCTCAAAAGGCGTGATCTTAAACTAATCTTTTTGGAATTTTTTTGGTTGACAAAACCCAGGGGCAGGGCTCTTCAGTTTGATTTAATCGGGTGCTTCGTTCCGTTTGATACAATTAACTTCACGAAGTAGTGAAAAGACGAGTTTGTGTCTGGGGTTTGAGTAAAATGCATTAGTTTTTTACGACAATAGACTTTAGTGTAACAATAAACATGACAATTATCTGTTCTATCTGCACTGAGTCCCAGTGGAATTTACTGTCAAATAAACCTGCATAGAACCGGATGCGAGTTTTCTTTAAATCCTTTTAGACGCACGCAATTTACAGCCTGCTCAAACAAAACTGACATATTAATACTGTATTCGATTCCCATTATACCACGTGGTGATTTTATATTTCGCTGTAATGAATGAATTTTACTTGGAAATGTTGTGGAACTATTTCGCGGTTTGCCGGGTTTATAGTGAATGACAGGATACACGATGCGGTCATGTAGACTTAACACTACCATCCTAACTATTACTGTACTTCGAACTGCTTTTCTGCTGAAAAACCAAGCAGTGTGTTTTTTAATTAGGATATATTCAGTTTACAGCCACACAGTTTTTAGGAAGTTCAGGTACCCAGTGAGTAAAATACAACTCAGTATTAGTGGACTTCAAATCAAGCCTATTGAAGCTGAACTCTTCAAAAAAGAAAGGATGGTTGTTCAATTTTGCAAATTATTTTAAATACCTTTTAAATTATCCTAATGGGTAATGTGAGGCAGATATGTTTCAGTCTTACACATCTTCATGCAACTCACAGAAAATCAAACAAATCACATGTCCCTTCCCTTCTTCAGATATTTAATTAAAACCCATAGGTTGGTTGTACTAGTAGCAGTAGAGTCTCATCACCATAACACAATCTGTTTAATTTCCCTTTCTTTACATTGCTTTGTAAAACAATAGCCAGGTTAGTCAGTATAGATACCATTCCTGCCTCCCAGCCTGTATCTCTTTTCTGCTTTAGTTTCAGTGAAGTCTGAAATTAGGTGGAGATACTTGCTTAATTTGAAATAGGGGAAGGGAAATGCAACCACAAATTAGCTTACAACAACTTGCTTGTTCTGAGAACTTGTTTGTTCTCATATTGCATTTCTCCTTGCCAATGCTTGGCTTTAGCATCTCAGATCACAGATATGGGCAGAACAAAACTAATTTCTGTGAATCAGTGGAAACATCCTTTTGTCCAGGAGCACTGAGCCATTCATTTGTCCGGCTATATAAAGATCTGCTCCATCTTTGTAGTTTCTTCCTGCCCCCCCACAATGACATATACCTGAAAGGGGGGGAAACACCCAACTGCTTTTTACTGTTGCTTCAGCATATTTACAGAGCTCAATTCCAAAAAGAAAGTGATACAAGCGATGCTGAGGCTTTAAACCACCCGCCTCCTAATCCTATCTGACTTGTACACTGTCCTGTTTTGCTTTACATTTGGGTTGGGCCAGCAGTGGTTCCTGAGCAACATAAAAAGGGGCACTCTGCACATGTTCAGATATAATGCTGACATATATTAATTGTGAACTCAGTCTCCAAATGTTGACACCTGTGTAACCAAAATACGGTACAGTAAGAGGGATGCATAATGGGGAACTATTAGTCTGTGGTGAAACAACAACATTTGCAGAAGCCTACAAAGTCCTAAGGGAGAAACTGTAAAATAGCCCAGTAAAGTCTGAGCATTCTTATTCTTAAAACCAGCTGTGCAGGTGGTAAAATAGATTGTATGGCAAGGGATTCATTCATTCATTCATTCATTCATTCATTCATTCATTTGACTTGTATGCTGCCTGCACTCTGCAGGAGTCTCCTAGCTGGGAAGCTGAAGAGCTATGCTAAACACCATGGTATTTGTGTCCAGATCCCTAAATGTGACATTAGGTTGGGGAACTTTAGGGCTCACTTCTGGTCACAATGAAGCCTGGCATTGTGTTTTGACCAATAGACTAGAATCTGAATTGACTAAATGGAGTCTATCTTACTTTAAGTGTATCACAAGAAGACAGGATTCACTGGAAAAGACAATAATGTTAGAAAAACTTGTCGGTAGTAAGAAAAAAATGATCACCTAGTATGACTGACTCATTAATACAAACCACAGCCATTAGTCTTCAAGACTTAATGTTAATCTCTTAATGATAAGACTATTGTTGTTACATGTTGTCAAGTCAATTGTCAAGTCACTCATGGTGACCTTATGATTGACAGATCTAGAAAATTTTCAGTCTTCAACAGCCGTCCTTAAAGCCTGTGGGTCTTTTTGGGAGTCAATGGACCTTGTCTTCCTGTTTTCCTGCTGCTTTCAAGTTCAACCCTTCCAAGCATTATTGTCTTTTCTGAAGAATCTTGCTCTTTTAATGATGTGCCCAAAATATGTTAGCCTCAGTTTCAATATTTTTGCCTCAATAGATAATCCAGGCTTGATTTGATGTAGGGCCCACTTTTTTTGTCTTCCTGGCAATCCAGGGTATCTGCAAAGCTCACCTCCAGCACCATATTTAAAATTAATCTTTTTTTTTCTTGTCAGCTTTCTTTACTGACCAGCTTTTACGGATGGTAATCAGAAAGTGTGTGGATGGTAATCAGAAACTGTGTGGTTGATCTTGGTCTCCAGAGACATCCTTACACTTGATGATGTTTCCTAATTCCTTCATTGCTGCCCTTCAAGTCTCATTCTCCTGATGATTTATTTGCTGCCATCCATTAGGATTGATGATTGAACCAAGTTATACAAAATCTTTAATAGTTTCAATTTCTTTATTGTCAACATCAAAGTTCTGTAATTCTTCTGTATACATCATTTTAGTCTTCTTGATCTTCAACTGCAGTCTCACTTTGATACTTTCTTTAATTTTTGTTAAAAGTTATTTCAAGTCTGCTTTCTACTAGTAAGATGGCGTTATCTGCATATCTTAAAGTATTGTTTCTGTTGAGATAGCAAACAATCTTGCATGCTTTCTAACACTGGTTTATCAGTGGGAGGGGGAGGGCTTTTAGGAACTAAAGGGATTTTCCTTTCCTTTCCTACTAAGCTATTGCTAAAGTTCTTCCCACCCCTGTCTTTAACTTGCCCTGCTCCCTTCTTTTTGTTTGTTTCACTTCCTTTGCTTATTAGTCTCTCTCTCTCTCTCCTGATATCTGAGAATGCAGGAAGCATGGCGGGATCTCTCCTACTTGTGGAGACTTAATGTTTCCCATTTTTCTACTGACTGTAACTATAGAGAACAACTGTAAGTAAAGATACCCCCCCCTTTGCTCAAAATGCTTCCAGGGTGATTCTTGACATGTAAAGTGCTAGTCAGTGTGAGAAGGGGTGGCCTATTGAGACTTAAGCTGTTCTCCCATGCTTTCTTGTTTGTACCTGATACTCTGCTAACTTTAAAAAGAGTTAATAAATTCTTCACCAGTATCTTCTGTCAATTTTCATTCCACCTTCATCTAGTCTCACTTTCTGTATGATATGTTCTGCATTTGGATTGAACAGATAAGGGGATAAAATGTACTATTGTCTGACACCTTTGCCTATAGGAAATCATTCTCCATATTCTGTCCTAACATTTGTATTTTTGTTAAAAATACAGGTTACTCATCTGGATTTATGTAGTACTGCTACAATTCCTACTAATGTCTTCTTTCAGTTGGAGGGAATTTATGGCTATGTTTATAGCCAGAGAAACACTGTGTGATCTGTCCAGTTAGAGATATGGCTCAACTATCAACAAAGTGCTTCATCACTAAAATTGCATTTAGTTTGTTTTAGGCAGATGGATAATTTCCAAATGGGGGTCCCCAAATGTCATTGAATATCAGGTTTAACAGCCCTAGGCCATTGGACTTACTGATGACTGGGGCTTCTATAATTTGAAGTCCAGTATTATCTGGGGTATCATGTTTTGGAGCCTCTTGGATAGACAGCTAGGGAGGTGTCTCACAGTTTTCACTTTTCTGTACCATATATTCAAAGAAGTTTCATCCAGCTGGGTGGAGTCAAGATCACTGAGGTGTGAGACAATGTGGGTTTCCTGTAATACACACATATATATGCTTTTGCATTGAACCAGTGAGCAATGGTACCAGAGGGAAGTGATGGATGCTCAAGTGTTAAAATCACTACTTATTATAAAATAAGAGCTTTGTCTTCTTGCAGACTGGCTCATTCTGAGCTTAGTCTTCCTGCTTGGAGACCCAGGAAAGAGTGTCTGTTCCATGAGATTTAAGCCAGCAACCTGGACCTGGTAACCCAAACACCAGTACACCCTTCTAACCCTGTTCAGACATTGACTGGGGAGGAGGACACTGAGAGCTGCGTTCTTAAACATGTGCTCGACTGGGAAGAGCAGTCCTTTTGTCTTTCCTTAGAAGTCTGTTTGCGATGATACATTTAGAGTAAAAATTCTAAATGGAAAATCAGGCAAAGTTTTCAAATGCAACCTTTAAACTAAATAGATCACTCTTTTAGCTTGTCTGTATCCCTGAGGGAATTCTGTGCTCCATCCAACTACACCAAGTGTAATTGGTTGGTTGTGCTGCCACCTTCTTTTTCAAAAAATGCAGATCTCACAAGAAATTTGGAAGCTCCCTGTAGCGTTTACCCCTCGTGCTCCCTTTGGCTTTAGTCCCTCGTCTCTGACAGTCATCACAAGTTTTGCAAAAATAAGTAATCTGGTTACCCATACCTGGCCAAAAGAAGTTCTGGGCAACCCTTCTTTTGGTTCGAATGATCCCCATGTGAGCCTCAAACAAACTACTGTGAGCTTGATTTATGATGTTCTCCCTGTATTTACTAGGGACCACTAATTGCTTTCAGGGTTCCCCCTTTCCTCTGTATGGGGTGGCTAACATTTCCCTATATAAAAGGTCTTTATGCCTGCAAAATCTCTCAGGGCATTCAGGAGACAGTTCAGTGGACGTTCTGGCTGCTTCAAAGCAACCCCCCAAGCTAAAGTCTTCCTTCTGCTCCTGGACAAAATTATTTTTATGGGGATTCTTCAGTTGTATGAAATCAGCTTCAGCACCAGTATTAAGCTGGGTATCCAAGGAAACCTCTCTCTCCAGGCTTCTCTCTGATACTGTATCAATCTCAGCTGCAGAGGGTGAGGCTTGCCCCCCCTTTGAGCGTGTAAGCACTAAAGCACTCTTGACATGCTCTATTAAGTCCCAACCAAGTAGAAAAGCTGCTGGTATTTTGTCTGAAATGGCTACCTGCCACTTTCCAAACCAATTCCTATAGCCTATTTGAATCTCAGCCACTTTTAACTCCACCGTTTCTTTTCCAATCCCTTTTAGGGTCATTGTTCTGCCTGGAATTATGTCATCCTGGGCTATCAGATCAGAATGTACTATGGAAATTTGAGACCCTGTGTCCCTTATAGCGATGTATTTCTTTCCTCCCACAACTATCTCTTCACCAGCATTTCTGAGAAGGGTACTGTCATTTCTAATGTAAAAACAATGTACTACAGGGGCTTCAGGAATGTACACCTCCTCAAGATCAGTAGAAGCTGTGGTTGTCATGGAAACAGGTCTCTGGTTACTGCTTCTCTCAGCCAATTCCACTTGTTTTAAACAATACACTTATTTTGGTTTGATTATCACTCTTCCCTGTATTAGGTTTATTTCACACACACTGGAATTGTAAGTGCCTGGCTGGTTGCAGTTAAAACATTTCTAATTCTTTCTCTCATTCTGAGGAGATTTGGTGAACTTTGACTCAGGGTTTATTTGCTTTGGTGGACTAGGCCTTGGCAATTTAGGTGAGGTACTACCCTGGCCTTCTCTTCTTGTTGTTTTGCTGAGGTAATTTTTATTAAAGGGCTTTTTATTGTTGTCCCTGTTTGGTCTGTTAACATTTAGCTTTGAGAATCTGGGGTTCCTGTACTTATTAATATAATCTGCCTGTTCACCTGCTTCTAGTAGATTTTTAGGATTTTTGTCCCTAACTAAATAACGCAATTTCCCAGGTAATATGGAGTAAAATTGTTCTAACTCAATCAAATTCTTCATTTGTTCTAGAGAAGTAATCTTTTCCCTTTCCATACACTTCTCAAGACATTGCAGGAATTTCGCTCCCAACTGTGAATAAGATTCCTCCTGCCTTTTAGTAAGAGAGCGAAATTTTTGCCTCAGGTGTTCAGCGTTAATACAAAACCTTGAATAAACCATCTTTTTATACGCGTCAAAATCTCTTGCCTTCTCTAAGGGCATCTGTGAATATAATCCAGCCAAATCTCCAGTTATTTGAGCTCTCAAAACAATCATCCTTTCATCATCTCAAATTTCAAAGTCCCAGCAGGCGTGCTCAAAAGCAATGAGAAAAGATTCAGGACAGTCCCATCTTTTATATTGGTGAAACATCTTAAGATCAATTTTTGAGAGAATTCCCCCTCCAACACTGTTGTTATTGTTAAGGCTATTGTTTTGAGCAGAAATTTCTAATTGTCTCATCTGTCATTGAAACTTCCTTCCTTTCTGTCTATTTTCTTGTTCAAATGCCATTAGTCTAGCCTCAACTTCAGCTTTTTCTCTGATTTCTAGTTCCCTTTGTTTGGTCTCTTGCTCAAAAGCAATTTGTCTGGCCTCTTGCTCAGCTCTGAGCTGTAGTTCCTTAAATTTTAATTCCTTGGCGTTTAGCATTATTTCCTGTTCCAGCTTCCATTTTTCAAACTCTTGGGAGCTTAATTCCTTTCGTTCCTCTGAGGCACCCTCATTAATTTCTTCCTGTTCTATTTGAGTTAAAGGGTCACCGTTTTCTTGAGGTAAAACCTCGACCTCAGGACTCCCCCTTTTGGTACATTTGGGTGGCATATTTACTTCTGGTGTTAATTAATTTTAAAAGAGTGTTAATTGATTTTAAAAGGACCTGTCTTTCTTCTTTTACTTCCAGTCACTAAAATAGTTCTATTTCAAGCAAAGGCTTTCTCCTCTCTTCCCTCAGATCTGCTCTCACCCCTGGCTTCTGCTTTTCTCACAAGCACTCTCTAAACTCTTAGCGCCTTGAACCTTAAACTAGCCCACTGGGTCTTCAAATCATGAGGTAAAAATACAAGAATTTTCTTTCAGAGTCCTTCCCTAACAGACTCCCCCCCCAGATCTGGGTTCAGAAGCCCCCACCACTAAGCTTTTCCTAAAAGCTCTAGTGAGGAACCAAACTTCTTTGCCACAGACCTCTGTCTAAAAGGTACCCTTGACTCAAGAAAATTATTTTTAAAATCAGGCTTGACTGAAGTTCTTTGCGTCCAAACTCAGGCTTCACTGGATTCCTTCGTATCCCACCACTGGACACCAATTGTAGCATTCACCCCTTGTGCCCTTGCTTGACCATCAAGGCTTAGAGCACTCGAAGGCAAACAATTCCCTCTTTTACACTGCTGCCACCAGGTGATCACTAAATCACCATTACTTCAGGAAGATGAAGATTCAGGTCCACACTTCAAAATCTTTTAAATATAACTTTTGTTTATTGATTACAGAAATTGATAGTGATTCATGAATATCTTCTTTAGGTAAGTTTATTATTAACAACAATCTTCTATTTGATAATACACTCCTAACTCTAATCACTCCTTAGATTTCCCCAAACTCCACACTTTATCTCCTTCTCCACTCTCTCATGCTATTCAGACTCTCTCTCTCTGACTGCCTCTCTCTCAGGCTCCACCTCTCAGCAACATGAATATACATGAACAATTAACATAAGAAACATGAACCATTGACATAATAAAGGGGAATGCTACACCCCCCCTCCAAAAAGAGGTCACAATTCTGTAAATAGTGCACAAGTGGTCATGCAATGGTGTCAGCTAATGGAGGATGAGGCTTGAGTAACAGCCCTTCAGTGATTCATTAAGTGAGTAGAATCCTGGTCAAAGACCCAGTCATAAATTGGTGCAGTTTGCCCCAACACAGGAACTGCTAGGTGTAGGAAAATAAAGAAATATCTGTCCCCTTTTGATGATTTTACATTTTATTTACACTGTTCACAGAATAAACTAATGAGAGTGGGAGAAGAAGGAAAAAGCTTTTCCAGTGCTGTTAATGTATAGTTTCTTTCATTTCTTATTTGGCCAGTTAGTCTGTTGAGGCATGTTGCTTAAAGCAGTCAGCCATGTTGTTAGCTTGCTGTTATCTGTTCACTGTAAGTAAATTTATTTATTTATTTATTTATTTATTTATTTATTTATTTATTTATTTATTTATTTATTTATTTATTTATTTATTTATTTATTTATTTATTTATATTTGATTTACAACCAGCCCATCTAGACATTTTAATTCTATCTCCCAACAATGTCTCAAAGTTATTGAGACTGTAAGTACCAGTTGATGAGAAAAGGAGTGGAGTACTCTGGGAAACTTGAAGCTAATTCTGCTCTGTGAACCTCTGCAACAGAAACTTCCAGTTCTCTGCCAGAGAAATGAAAGTACTTCACCAAACTGCAAATTTGAGGATTCCACAAGACGCATCCACAACATGTAACATGGTATCAAATTCTTATACCCAAATAGTGTGGATATACAGTCATCAGTATAGTTCCCCCACAACCACTGCCAAAAATCCAAAATCCAAGGGCAGAATCTGCAGTGACTCACAGTTCAGCCTAGCTTAGCAGCAACAAGTGCTGTGTGTCCCACAAATCCACGTAATGACAGGCAACTCCACCCTGTGTCTTTTCTCATTCCCTTACCCAGATTATAGGGTTGACTCATCCTCGGCCAGAATGTCCAGCCTAGAGTGAAAGTTCATTTTCAGTTTCCCTTCTTTTTTACCATGCTACAGAGCTTCAGGGTTAATTGACATTCCTGGGCTCAGACATTGGGAGAGCTCTTTTCCCTGTAACAGTAGCACAGAAGGCATGATTGCTAAAGTTGCAATTTTCCTATCACAATCTACAATGCTGGAGAAGTTGCATTTAGCACAATTTCTTCCTTTAAGTGTTAGGCTAGTTCTGGGTCACAGCTTGGAAAATGGCTATGATGGGTATGGGATTCTGGGAACTACAGTATAGTATAAAAGAGGAACTTCTCTAAGCTCTGGTTTGGATTTGAAAAACATCAGAGAAATCTTCTGAGAACTGTCTTAGAACTGTCAGTTTAGTTGTTAACATAGGATACTCCAATACTATTGGTAAATGAAAAATGCAGCTGGGTGGCTCAGTGCTCTAGTGAGCATGTTTAAGATTATAGCTTTAAGAGACCATTTATTTGGGATTTTGCTGCCATCATGTGGTGAGCAAAACCTTTGAACCTAATTTGTTACCTTGCCCATTAGTGAAACAATCAATATTGTGCATCCTCAGAATGTTGTAATATTTCCAGAGCAGTGTGACTTTGAAATGAAGGGCAGGGAAATATAAAAAAATACATTTTCATAGTCATAAAGGTAACTGAATACCTTGGACAGATTGATCATTATCTCTCTGCACAGTATACTTTTGTATGGCAGTGAGAAAGAAACCAAATAATGTTTGCATGCTGAATTGTGATGCAGAAACAACAATAATTTAACTACATTTAAATAATATAAATAAAAGCAACATTTTGTTCATTTGTTTGCTCTTGCTGCCACATCCCCCGTCAAAACAACAACAGCTGGATGGATTTTCATTTGTTTCAGAGGTAATTTAGAAATGGTCTGGTTTGACACATGAATATCACTTTGGGGAAAAATTCAGCTATTTCCCCATAAACTGCTGGATGGATTTGCAGCAGACTTGGAGGGTAATATTTGAGATGGTTTGAACTGAAATGCTATACAGTGTACACAAAAATCATTTTGGGGACCCCCAAGGGCACCCCCTTTTTGGTGTCTATAGAGTCATGTGAAACACCATTTAAAAGATTTTTTTCTGAGTTGAGTTCAGAAATTGGTATGATCTCAATTATATTGTAATTTTATAAATGGGGAGGAGCTTCTGGCTGCAAGATTGTATAAACTGATGATGTGTGTATCTTTGGTGAGAGACATCAGATCAGAAGAAAGAAGGGGGTGCACAGAGAAGAGAAATGCACTATGGATGAAGATGGCATTCCAAGGATTTTAACCATATTCATTGGTTTGTAATGCATAATATCATATGTTTGTCATGTGCTGCTACATCACATCCAACTTACAGTAACCCTAATAGGGTTTTCCAGCTACAGTATGTGAAATGTTTAATGAGTGGTTTTACCAGTGCCAACCCCACTCCCCCTAATTCTCCATTGTGGAGTGGCGATTTGAACCCAGGATTCCTGAGTCCATCATTCTGTCCTCTCCTTCAGGTTCCTATTGAGTTGTCACCACAAATGGAGTACATAGATGTTTGCAATAGGCAGCAAACCATAGGTTGACTGCAAACAAGAACAACCTCGCTTGCATCATGGTGTCTGGATGTGAAGAATCACCTTCAAGCAAGATGTGTAGGTCCAACCATCTAATCAGTGCTGGGAGGCTTCCCAGTTACTGAGAACTGGCAATGGTGGGGCTGGGGTAGCAGTTTGGAGCCCCACATGCAGTGAGAATGGAGCTTCCTCCTTGCAATAACACTGTTGCCAGCTGGCAAGAGCTGAGATGGCCAGGAAGGCTGGCACTGGCGAGAGAGGTGGCGCTGTTCTTGCCTGGCAGCAGTTCCAGTGCCTCAGTTTTTGTTACATGTCAAGCAGGTAAGGATTATACTGCTCAGCACTGTCAGTAGCCAGGAAGCCTCTCAGGATTGTCCGGCCAGCAATGGGAACCTAATGCTGTTTGAATGGGGGCAGAGTTGTGCCACTTTAAAATCGCAGTGGGGCTTGCATTGTGTCCAGTGACAGGAGTCACTGCAGATTCTGTCCGACTTTTCCTAGCAATGTCATTTTGGCCATGGATATTGACTTTGACAGAAAAGCCTTTGATCCAACAGGCTCCTACTGGTAGAAGAGAGGCATATTTTTTGTGAGGGTCCTCTGTTCTTTGCCTTATTTCAGTGGCAGATTTCAAAAGTTCCTTGTCCAGGGACACACACACCCTGACAGCAAACTTTTGAAATCTCCCACTGAAATCTCACTCCATTCCAGCAGTGGGAGTATTCAATAGGCAGAATTTTCCCCATAAAATCTCTTCATTTCCAAGCTTAGATCTGTTGCGTTTCCTAAATAGAACAAACTACCTCATGATGGCAGCAAAGCCTTAGATATAACTGATGGTACCCAGTTATGTTAGCTGAGGGCAATCTTCTGCAGTGGAATTATCTCATCTTCCCTGCAATGAAACAGCAATATTTTAGAACTAGTATAAGCTCAAAGAGTGCATTACTTCACATTGTTTATTTATTTGTTCAGTTAGCTCCCCTTTAGCAATTTATCAATCTAAGTTTTGATAAGCAAAGGCAGAACAGAGACAGAATACAGAGCTCTTGAAACCTGACAGGACTATGGGAAATCTGGGTTTTCTCCATTGATCTCCAAGCACTTTGTTAGACATATCTAATCAAGGTCTTGAATTGTCCTTAACAGTTAAAACAAATCTAAAAGATCTTAGTAGTAAATGCCTTCCCTTTTTGAATAGTTTTGCCTTTTGTAGTTGCTCCTTTCAGGCTCTCATCAATTCTGAAAGACTATTTCTTCTCTCAGTATCTAAGTGAGAAGTAAACTGTTGAAAGATACAGTGCTTGGAAATACTGTAGTAGTTTTTTTGGGTTACGTCTCCCAGATACTGCGTGTGGCCAAGCTGCCTGTGGAATTTCGAAAGCTATACCTTACAAAGGCACTTTTCCAAGCTATGGAAAAACAACAGAGGTTACAAGAGAAAAATTGGCCTCTGGAGCTGCTGGCAGCTTCAGAGGTGTGCCTGTCAACAGCTTTTGAGGGATTACGTAACTCAGGAAAAAATGAAACCACATTACCATCCCAAACAAACCCTATAGACGTCTATTTTTAGAACCTATGTGGAGTAAGACCTGGCCAGTCCTTGGATGGGAGACCACTGGGATCTCTAGATAGGACCAGGGAAGAACCCAACACAAAAATAAAATCCAAGAAAGCTGTTGATTGTCAGAAGCAACAATACGGAGCTAGATGGGCCCACAGGCCCAGCCCCGGATTAACCATTAAGCAAGAGAAGCACGTGCTTAAAAAGGGCAGCACAGAGTTTTTTTCCCCCCAGTGCCAGATTCACTCTGGACCATGGTGCAAATGCTGCATAATCCTTAACAAACCACATCCATCTATCCATCTCTCACTCCCTTGGCTCCCTCCCTCAAGAGCCCCAAGAAAACCATCTCCCTACCTCAAGCAATTGGGTATGAGCCAGGAAAAACTAAAAAGTATAAAGACTCAGGTAGCAAGAAAACTTTTGAGTTTTGAGTGAAATGGTTCTTCTTCTTCATCATCATCATCATCAGTTGGTGTTTTTTGAAGGTTTTACTTCTGTATTTGGGGGTGGGTTGTGTGGGGATAAAAATAAAAAGAGCTGCTGGTCTTTCAGACTGCTATATGTGCGAGCCAAAGAAATAACAGCCCCTGTTAAAAATGCCCCCAAAGGGGTTTTGTTTGAATTTTTCAATTTATAAATTCTGATAAAATCTGTCTACATTAATCAAAGTGTGAAAGTGCAATAATTGTCTGTAAGCCAGTAATGTATGATTTTGCATATTATATGTGACAAACCCAGACCTACTGGGATATGTCACACAGTTACACTAAGCTGCCACCAACCATTCCCTTTAAGAAGTCACACAGACCAGGGATGGATTTTTAAACAATAAAAGAATAAGGTTTATTTTAAATACACACAGGGAAAAATAAACAATCAGGTGAATAGGATAAAATAACGTGGCTTATTCTCACTCATACAAGCATACAGTTTGGTTCACCCAGAACCCTTAACTTGAAGCACAGACCCTGAACCTATCAGTTCTGGCTAACCAACAGACACCTGAACCTATCAGGTTGGTACTCTGACACACAGTAGTACCCTGTCTGACACTCAGACTCCCACAACAGCTTCTTCTTCCCAGCTGCTGCTTCGTCACATCCCAGTGTCTCTCAGCATCTCTCAGTGTCTCCTCACACACGCATCACATATTTATACAGTACAGCCCCTCCTCCTGATGTCCCGCCTTCCACTCCCCATAGGATGGAACTTTCCCTCCAAACCCATGACAGACAGGTAACATCAGTTCTGTATGTAACACCTCCCCTCTTTATAAGTTGTTTTGTAGGGGGAAAGCTAAGGTGCTTTTCACCAAAAAACAACCTTGATAAAACACACAACAACAGTTATACATACCATATTATACTTACTCATACTTACATTCTAAGTTAACCATAGCAAATAGGCATATAAACATTTATCATATACATTACATCAATTTACCTTTATTCATACAAACCAAATTCAAAACCAGGTACATTTAACCTTTTGTCACCAATATATACACATAGTCCATGTTCTTTCGCCGTCTTCATTCTTCAGGTCTTCTTGATAAGGCGTCAGCAACACAGTTCACTGACCCTCTGACCACCTTCACTTCAAAGTCATAGTCCTGTAGGTTTAAAGCCCACCTCATAAGTTTGCTATTGTGGGTTTTCATTGTCTTTAACCATTGCAATGGTGAATGGTCAGTACACAGAATAAAATGTCTTCCCCAGATGTAAGGCTTGGCCTTCTGGATCGCGTAGACTATGGCCAAACACTCCTTCTCCACGGTTGCCAAATGTCTCTCACCTTTTTGAAGTTTCCTACTCAGGTAGGACACTGGATGCTGGTCACCATTCTCATCCTCCTGGCACAGAACTGCTCCTACCCCGCTGTTAGACGCATCGGTGTAGATGATGAACTCCCGGTCGAAGTCTGGAGCACGCAGGACAGGATAGTTGATTAACGCCTCCTTCAACCTCTGGAACGCCTCCTCACAGTCGCTGGTCCACGGGATGCGGTCATCAGCCTTCTTTCTCGTCAGATCGGTCAGCGGAGCCGCAATCTCGCTAAACCTCGGGATGAACTTTCTGTAGTAGCCCACCAACCCAAGAAATGATTTGACCTTTTTCTTGGTGTTGGGTCTAGGCCAATCACGAACTGCTTCTATTTTGGCCTCTAGGGGTTTTATCATTCCTCCCCCTACCATGTGACCCAAGTATTTTATTTCTGGGCTACCCAGCTGACACTTGCTGGCCTTTACTGTTAGCCCTGCTGCACTTAACCTCTGCAGCACTAACTCCAGGTGTATCAGGTGATCTTCCCAGGTATTACTGAAGATCCCTATGTCGTCAATGTAGGCCACTGTAAAGTCACTGAGCCCTGCCAAGGTCTGGTCCATCAGCCTTTGGAATGTGGCTGGTGCATTTCTGAGACCAAAGCTCAGGACTCGAAACTCATAGAGACCAAAAGGGCTGCAAAAGGCAGTCTTTTCTTGATCCCTGGGATCAATTCTTAATTGCCAATATCCCTTTACCAGGTCCAATGATGAGATGAACCGACAACCCCCTATGGTTTCAATCAGGTTGTCTAGCCTGGGCATTGGGTAGGCATCAGGAGTGGTTACACGGTTTAATTTCCTGTAATCGACACAAAACCTAATGCTCCCATCAGGCTTGTCCACAAGGACTATCGGAGAGGACCAAGGACTAGAAGAGGGGACGATTATGTTCTCCCTCAGCATCTCGTCCAGCTCCTTCCGCACCTTGTCCCTATAGGGTCCCGTTACTCGGTATGGGGATACTGCCTGCGGGGGTGCATCCCCTGTGTGGATCCGATGCATCACTCCCTTCACTATCCCCGGCTTGTTGGAAAACACCTGTTGATATTTACTAAGCAGCATTTTCAGTTCTTGCTGCTGGTCTTGGGTGAGTGCAGGACTGATCTTTACCTCCTCTGGGTTGTATTTTACTTCCCCTCTACCCTCCCAGAAGGGTAATTCAGCTTCCTCACTCTCAGCTGCTTTTATCGCGAATAAAACCCTCTGTTCCCCTCTGTAGTAGGGTTTTAGGGCATTGACATGAACCACCCTCCTTGCTTGGTTCTCTTCCTGCTCTATTAGGTAGTTCAGGTCTGACATCTTGGAAATGACCCTATATGGTCCTGCCCATTTGAGCTGCAGTTTATTCTCTCTGCAGGGCCTAAGCCAAAGCACTTCCTCCCCTGGGTCAAAGTGCCTCTCTCTAGCTTTGTGGTCATACCATGTTTTCTGTCTGACCTTCTGAGCTTGCAGGTTTTCTGCTGCCAGCTCTAGATTTCTCCTTAGGTCATTCATCAAGGTGTCTATGTATGTCACAACGTCTTGTGGGTCATCCTGGGTGATCTGCTCCCAATTTTGTTTGATCAAATCAAGGGGCCCTTTCACCCTTCTCCCAAATAAAAGTTCAAATGGACTGAACCCGGTACTGGCTTGTGGCACTGATCGATAAGCAAACAAAAGGGATTGCAGCTTCTGGTCCCAATTGTTTGGATTCTCTGCCAAGTAAGCCCTAATCATGCGCATTAGAGTCCCATTGAACTTCTCAGTTAACCCATTACTTTCCGGATGATAGGCAGTGGTTTCCTTGTGCTTAATTCCACAGATTTGCCATAAGCGTTTCATGAGCTTTGATGTGAACGATGCGCCCAAATCTGTGATTATCTCTGAGGCAAATCCCATCCTGGACATATACCCCACCAAAGCATCGGCCACTGTGTTAGTTTCAATGTTAGTCAAGGGTATGGCTTCAGGATACCTTGTGGCATGGTCCACAATTGTTAGGATGAACCTGTTCCCCCTCTTTGTGGCCTTGGGCAAAGGTCCCACAATATCCACCCCTATGCATTTGAACGGAGTGTCAATCACAGGCAAAGGGCACAACTTTGCTTTGGTCCTGTCGCGGTTATTCCCCTGCCTTTGACACACATCACATTGCTTACAGAACTCCCTGATCTGCTTCCCTATGTCAGGCCAGTAGAAATTCTGTGTGATTCTCTGCTGTGTTTTGTTCACCCCTAAGTGTGCAGCAAACATGTCAGAGTGCCCCCTTTGTAAGATCATGGGGCGATACTTTTCAGGTGCCACCAGCTGACTTCTGATCCCATCTCCCCCTTTTGAGATATTCCTCAGGGTTTCTCTGTATAAAATCCCCTTTTTCTCCAGAAATCTCACTGGGGTTTCAGGTGTTAGCTGGGCGTCAGTCACCTGTTCAAAACACTTTTGGAGAGTGGCGTCTGCCTTTTGCTCCTGTCCAAATCTGCTGTCTGTGGTTAAGGTTTCCACCACAGCTTCTGAACTCCCTTCTGCTTCCGTCTCTGGCTCATCATTACCCCCCTGAACTGTCCCTGTGGTGGCTTGTGAGCGTGTAATCACTAGCACCCGTTTCACATGTTCAGCCAGGTCATTTCCCACGAGCACGGCTGCTGGCAGAGTAGATGAAATCGCTAGCCGCCAATCTCCCCTCCAGCCTTGAAAGTTGACAGGTACCTCTGCTACTGGCAGAGAGATTACCTGCCCCTCAATCCCTGCCACCTTCATGCTCTCATTTGGGATTATATACTCCCTAGGGATGATATCTGGATGGCACAGGGTTACCTGGGAACAAGTGTCCCGCAGCCCCCTATACTGACGGTCAAGTATTCCTACGTCCACCCCTGCTGTCTCAAACAACTGAGAATCTGTTTTTATCAGCAAGCAGCGTTTTACCTCCACAAGAGGACCATTTTCCTCAGCCTGATCAGCAGAGGTAGCTGTTCCAGACTGAGTAGTCATGGCAACCGGCTCCCTCTGTGACACTGAGCCTTGCTCTTTCTGGACACAGAACACAGCTTTTGGCTTGGTCCCACTAGAATTCTGAGGCACCATTCCTTTTAGCTGCTTTAATTTCTCACACTCTGAGATTAGATGACCCTTTCCCTGACAGAAATAGCATTTTCTGGTGTATTTTGATTCTCTCTCATCTTGTTTTGGTTTTCCCTCCAAAATCTGAGGTCTTGGTTTCATGTCTGAGGGCTTCCCTTCACCATGGGCCCCTCCCCCTTGCTGGCTTTTCCCTGGTCCCTGAGAGTACTTGCTGTAGGTTTCTTTGGGTTTACCTACAGATTTCCCCTCACCCAAGGGCTTTCTTATTTGGGAAATAAAATCTGCGATCTCTGCGGCTGCTGCCACAGATTTCGGTTTCCTTTCCCTCACCTGGAATTTCAATTCCCCATGCAGGACTGAATAGAACTGTTCCAGCGCTATCAAGTCTTTAAGCTGCTCATAGGTCTCTGTTCCTTCCTGCGATAGCCATTTCTCAAGCAGCCTCACCAATTGGGCCCCCACTTGGGTAAAAGTCTGTTCTGGTTTTTTTGTGAGGGACCTGAATCTTTGTCTCAGCTGCTCTGCATTTATCCCATGTCTGGCAAACACCAGTTTTTTAAACTCTGCAAAATCTTTCATCAGTTCCTCAGGCATCTCGGCATAAACCTCAGCCAGGCTACCACTGATTAAAGACCGCATGATGGTCATCTTCTCAGTTTCCCTCACTGAGAAGTCCACAAACGCTCTTTCCACTAAGGAAAAGAACACCTCGGGACAATCTCCCTTGTGGTACACAGGGAATTTCTTCAGGTCAGCTTTAGACAATTGGCCTCCCTCAGAATCCCTATTGTTATTATTGTTCTGGTTCATCAGTTCCAGTTTTCTTAATTCAAACGCCATTTTCTCTCTCTCCAATGCCAATTCAAATTGTCTCTGTCTCTCTCTTTCCCTTTCCTCCATTTCAAATTGCCGCTGTTTCTCTCTTTCCTCCACTTCAAATTGCCTCATCCTCAGTTCATGCTGTTGGGCTATGAGCAATTTTCTAAGTTCTGGGTTCTGCTCTCCTGTGCTGTCACCCTGCACTGAGCCAAATTCATCCTCAGAACCTTGGTCAATCTGGGGGTCTTTCACTTCACTCATTTCGGCCATCTGGCTTCGAGTCAAGGGCATAATCCCCCCTCAGAACAGGCTGCTTTAAAAAGTCAAGCCTCAGAATAAAACGACCACTTTTTTCCTTTTTGCCTCAGAACCAGCTCTCCCTAGAGATTGCTGCTGTTCTTCAGCACTAACTTGCAACAGTATCGAGTCAGAGCCTACCCCCCTCTGCTGGGCCTCTCAGCTGGCAGGCTAGATCACTGTTACTACGCAGTTTTGCCTCAGCTTTTTCCCGCCAAAACTAGGCTGCCTCAGAGCACCTTAATCTAAGTCTCCCCAGTTGGCACGTTCTTCTACTAGCGCACCTCCCCGTGAGGTACACCTAGAAGATTACCTACGCGCCTCAGACTGTCCCTGACTAGACCCCCCTTGCTCTGGGCACACTTGCCAAGGCTTTGCTGGACCACTGGACAACTGGACCAGTCGTATCCCACACGCTGGACACCAATCAATGTGACAAACCCAGACCTACTGGGATATGTCACACAGTTACACTAAGCTGCCACCAACCATTCCCTTTAAGAAGTCACACAGACCAGGGATGGATTTTTAAACAATAAAAGAATAAGGTTTATTTTAAATACACACAGGGAAAAATAAACAATCAGGTGAATAGGATAAAATAACGTGGCTTATTCTCACTCATACAAGCATACAGTTTGGTTCACCCAGAACCCTTAACTTGAAGCACAGACCCTGAACCTATCAGTTCTGGCTAACCAACAGACACCTGAACCTATCAGGTTGGTACTCTGACACACAGTAGTACCCTGTCTGACACTCAGACTCCCACAACAGCTTCTTCTTCCCAGCTGCTGCTTCGTCACATCCCAGTGTCTCTCAGCATCTCTCAGTGTCTCCTCACACACGCATCACATATTTATACAGTACAGCCCCTCCTCCTGATGTCCCGCCTTCCACTCCCCATAGGATGGAACTTTCCCTCCAAACCCATGACAGACAGGTAACATCAGTTCTGTATGTAACATATACATGTTTCCTTTTTTGCCCTGTGCTATACAATTAAATTACTGTATTTTCATGCATAGCATGTGCACATCTCTGTACTGTACGTATATGTTTTTTCCCAAGCCATGTGGGGGGGAGAAACCACAATCTTTTCAGTGTTTAGGGCATCTAAAGTCTTAATTTGGCCTTGATCAGGCAATTTCTCATTTTCCTGAAGATCTTCTTTTTCTTTTCCATTGTCCATTATCCCATTTGCATAGCTGCACTTTGTTGTTACATGCCAGCATGTTGCTCCTGACTTATGCCAACCCTATGAATCACTGACCTCCAAAAGGTCCTGTTGTTTACAGCTTTGCTCAGGTCTTGAAAACTTACTGCTATGTCTTCCTTTATTGTGTCAATCAATCTCTTACTTGGCCTTCCTCTTTTCTTGCTGCCTTAGACCTTTCCCAGCATTGTTGTCTTTTCCACAGAGTCTTGTCTTCTTGTGACATGCCTGTGGTGTGATAACCCACAGAGAGTTCAGGCTTAACTTGATTTAGCAATCCCTTATTTCTC
The DNA here is from genome assembly GCF_051106095.1 of Pogona vitticeps. Taxonomy (NCBI): domain Eukaryota; kingdom Metazoa; phylum Chordata; class Lepidosauria; order Squamata; family Agamidae; genus Pogona; species Pogona vitticeps. The sequence goes on from NC_135783.1 coordinate 245,079,790, forward strand.
TTTACAGCAGTCCCTGCCATTCATAAAGCTCTCCTGCAACACCATGGCTGAAATAGTTCCACAAAGGTCAGACTTCCCATTCCTTACCCATGGCCATTACAGGTTCCTGCAAATTAAAGGAATTACTTGTGACCACAGAGGTCTCAGGACAGGAGGAGGAAATGATTACTTTCATTTTTTTAAAAAGTGAAACTCAATTTAGCCACATATAGGAAGTTCATGTTTAGATACCCAATATCGTATAGTGGATAAAGTGAGGGACTAGGCTGGGATTCAAATCCCCTCTGAGTCAGGGAAACTCACTGGAGGGTAGAACCCATAAAACCACTCCTTAAATATCTCACTTACCTCGAAAACCCTATTAGAGTCACTATGAGCAGGTTCCAGCTTGATGCCACAGAATGACATAAACTCCTGTTTAAATGGCCTCCAACCTCTTTTTATTCTTGCTCAGTTTCTGACAGACTCTACCAATGCCCCCAGAAGAAAACGATGGCTTAGAAAAACAACTGCTGGGACATAAACTTTAGCTTTCTCCAGCTCTCTTTCTGTTGGCATATAAAATTATACAATACAGCATGTATATGAGTATGTGTATGTTTAAATGTGTTTGCTAGAAAAGACCAGAATGTTGTATTTGCATTGCATAGCATTCTGGCCAATCAGAATGTGTATCGAGTCAGCCAGGCAGCTATATAAGGCACACAGAAGTCTGTCAGTGTGAGACAGAGGGCGAGAGAAAGAAGCCTCTCGCTGGAGTGCCCTCCCTTCCACAAACAGCAGAAAGGGAGAGAGAGACCTCATCCACTCTACCTCCCATTAGGAAAGAACAATGGGAAACCGACATCCGGGACCTGGAAGTTAAAATGCGTGGGTTAACGGTAGCCATTCAAACAGAGGAACATTTGGTAGGAACGAGTAGAAAAAAAGAGGGTGGAGCTAGAGGCGGGGATGGCAGAAATAAAAAAAAGGGGGGGAGGAACGGGATTGCCTACAGGCTGGGAATGGGTCTGGATGCAAGACCCTTGAACTGGAGAGTGGGAACGACTACGTGTGCCCAAGGAGGAAGCTGAGTACCGCCAGAGACTGGAGGTTTCCCCATGGCTGTCATACTGGGGCAAAGCGGAAGCTCATGAGTGGCGGAGGCAGCTGAGGGAAGAGAAGGAAAAGGTAGAAAGAGAAAAGCAGGAGAGGTTGAGATGGAGAGCAGAAGAGGTGAAGCGGAGGGGCTTCCGAGGCCCCCCTGGATCTTATTTCCATCCACCGGAGATGCCGAGTGGGTCAGAACCATCGAGGACGAAACCATTGCCCTACTAGAAAGAGAGGATGCTGAGATGTTGAAAGACAATCCCTTCCTAGGATGGCCGGGCCCCTGGAACCATGAAAAGACTAATACGTTCTTGAATGATGCTTGGGTACCCTTGTCCGACCCGCTGGCGACAAGAGAACAGTTGTGGGACAATTTCATAGATAAGGATTTTATGGTAAACACTCCAATAAACCTTTCCTGTTACCAAACTCTAAGGATGTTTTTGTGGAGACCCAAATTCTAAAGCCCAAACTCTCACAGTCAGATACAGAAAGGGATAAAATGTGACATATACTAAAATATGTAACAGTGGTCAGATAAGGCTGATATGGCCAGATAGGACTTATAAGTGTAATAAGGTTATGATGTGACAGTTACTTACTGGAGATAAAATATGTCGATAAGTCAAGAATATGGTATGACAAATACCAAATGTCTAAGCACTATGAGTTGTGTTATATTTTACATAAATAATATACATTTTTAAAAAATGTTAATAAAGACATAAGTTATTGTTTAAATATCAATTGAAGATGCCAGCCACAGAGACTGGCGAAACGTCAGGAAGAACAACCTTCAGAACACGGCCAAAGAGCCCAAAAAACCCAGAACAATCTCTGGTTCACCTTTCTCTTTCCCCAGAGAGACAGCATAATAAGCCTTTGTCCTTCCCTTCCTCCTCCTCTATGGCCACAATGCTAAACAGCTCTACAGGGGGGTGAGTTCAACAAAACACTACTGGCAATTACTGGCAAGGTTGTGCCTCAAAGAAAGCCATGTTTTAAACTGCCATGCAATTGCTGCATACAAGCAGCATAAAGGTACTGTAATTCTTAGTGGCTGCTGACCAGCTGTGGAGGTTTATTTTTTATCAGGTGTCACCAAATCAGTTCTGACTTATGGAAACCTTTTCCAGGGTTTTCCAGGTAGCGAACTCTCAGGAGTGTTTGGCCCTTCCCTTCTTTTGGGGGGCGCCCTGGGACTGTGCAGCTTGCCCAAGGCCACACAGACTGGCTGTTCTCACAGGAGGCACAGTGGGGAATCGAACTCCCAACCACAGATACCAAAACCACTATCCAGAATTTTTGCTATTAACTCATCTTGTGATGGATTATCTGGGTCTTTCCAATGTTTTGCAAATTCTTGCAGCTGTCAAGATATGGATGGCTAAATATGTTTTCATTTGTTCTATTGATTTCAGAATTATGTTTAGAAGAAAGAATTCAGGGGTTACAATTATTGGAATCTCTAGAACCTCTTGCAAAAGCATTTCAACCCTTTCCCAATATTTTTGGGCTTTCCCGCATGACCACCACATATGGTAAAAAGAACCTTCTTTTTGTTTACATCTCCAGAAGAGGTTTGAAATTTTTACATCCATTTTGGCTAGTTTTGTGGGAGTTATAAAATGCAAAACATTATATATATATATTATTAAAATGCTACTGTTTTATATTGTTTTTCCATATTTGTTCCCACTGATCCAAACTTACATTGAGCCCAATATTCTGTGCCTACCTTATCATACATTCCTTAACCACCTCCTCCTAGGTATCAAAATCTAATAAAAATTACATAGGGCTTTAATATGCTTGCCTTTGGTATCCAGAAGGATTCTGTCAAAGCGAGTATCTTTACCATATCTTGAAATTAATTGAGCATGTGACCACCAATCTATATCAAACCCCTGCACTACTAATTCATCTTTGTTTTTCAGTGTCCCATCTGGTTTTAGTACTTCTGTATATCTTAAGATTTTCTTGTTTTCTCTCAAGTTCAGAAGAGAAAATGCCCCCACTGGTGTTACCCAACATAGTATTTTGACATAGATCTGACTTTGAATTTTAGTCCAAGACCATAGTAAAGATTTTCTCAAGATATGATTATTAAATTGTTTAAACAAACTTAGAAATAAGATGGTCGAATTCTTTAAATATTGATTGTTTCAAAATCACTGGAATGTTTTGAAATAAAAAGATCAACTTTGGTAGGATATTAATTTTAATGGTTGCAATCTTGTCCATCATTGTTAATTGTAGATTGCCTCATCTAGTCAAGTCTTTCTTTATTTGGTTGTTGTGGGTTTGGTTGTTGGTGGGTTTTTCGGGCTCTTTGGCCATGTTCTGAAGGTTGTTCTTCCTAACGTTTCACAGGTCTCTGTGGCCGGCATCTTCAGAGGACAGCACAGAGTGCTGAAGAACAACCTGCAGAAGAACAACCTTCAGAAGAGAGCACAGAGTGCTGTCCTCTGAAGATGCCAGCCACAGAGACTGTCGAAACGGTAGGAAGAACAACCTTCAGAACATGGCCAAAGAGCCCGAAAAACCTACAACAACCATTAGATCCCGGCCGTGAAAGCCTTCGCGAATATCTTTCTTTATTTCTCCCATCAATTTCAGGTAATTGTCTTTCGTTAAGGTTCTTGTGTTTTTTGTAAAGTTTATTCCAAGATATTTTACTTTCTTTTCCTCCTGGAAATATGTAAGATTCAAGAGGTCATCTATTTCTTTACATCGCATGTTTCTGGATAGAATTTTTTGTCTTTCTATGGTTTATTTTCAGGCTTGCCATTTCTCCAAACTCTTTTTTACTTGTTTCATAAGTGCTTTAGTTCATTCTTGTGGATCTTCCCCCACTACAAGTAAGTCATCTGTGAAGGCCTGTACTTTAAATAACTCACCTCTAATTTTGAGCCCTTTGATTTTATCAGAAATTCTTATCTGATGCATTGAAATTTCAATTACTATCAAAAACAGCAATGGTGATAATGGGCAACCTTGTCTGATGCCTTTTTGTATTTCAATTTCTTCTGATAGTTCTCCATTAGTTCTTATTTTTGCTTTTTGATGGGAATAGATCGTTTTTATATTGTTCATAAAGGATTGGCCCACCTACATTTCTTTTTGAAATATCATAAAGTTCCAGTTTATGTTATCGCATCAATAAAGAACAATGCTGTTGATTTTTCTGGATGTGCCTCATAGCATTCTAGGAAGTTTATGAGATTCCTCACATTATGTCTTAAATATCTTTTTTGGCAGAAATCCTGATTGATTTTCATGAGTTACATTGATCAATACCTTCTTCAATCTTGTAGCTAGAATAGCTATATATATATTATAGTCAATGTAAAGAAGAGATATTGGTCTGTAATTTTGAATCTCTTCAGGATCAGTGTCTTCTTTGTGAATTATTGTCATTATAGCTTCTTTCCATGTATTCAATATCATTTTTTCCTGTTGAATTTCGTAGAGTAGTTTCTTAAAAGGTAAAATCAATATTTCTTTGAACTTTCTATAATACTCTGCACTAATCCCATTATTTCCTGGATATTTCATAAGTTTTTAGAGAAAGCAGTTTAAAATCATTCATGGGATATGGTTGATTTAAAATTTCCTGTTATTCTTTGAATAATTTCAAATGTTTTTCCCCTGTAAATATATTTTTTGATCTTGGGATGGCAGTCCATTCTCCATGTAGAGTGTTGCATACATTTTTTCCACTTTTTTTTTTTTTCATCTTAATTTTTGTAAAGGTCTCAACCCACTTTATTCTTAAGACTTTGAATGTAGTTTTTGGATCTTTCTCTCTTCAATTTGTATGCAAGCCATCTTCCATTTTTATTGACATTCTCAAAATAATTTTATTTATCAAATTTGAGTTTGGTTGCAATATGTTCTGTCAAAAGAGTATTTAGTTTATGTTGTGTTATTTGAATTTTCTGTTTTATTTTTGCTGCTGATTGATTTTTTCATTTGTTTCTCTAAATTTGCTGATTCTTTTTCCAAATTCTTATATCTTGCTTCTTTTGACTTCCTTCTTTTTGCTCCAAATCTTATCAAAATGCCTCTAAGGACCACCTTACTAGCTTCCCATACCATCCACATGGGCATTCCTTCTGTGAAGTTCCTCTGAAAATAGTCCTTCAATTCTTCTTCATCTCTAAGTGAGTTTGTATTCAGTCGCCACCGTATTGGTCATTTAGATGTCTCCAGCTCTAATTTTATTATACAAAGGTCTGTCCCAACGAAATTCTTTATCCATGTTTTTGGAATCCATAAAGCGTTGATTCTGGACCAAGATTGATGTCTATTTGAGAAGAAAGTATAATCTCTAGACTTTGGGTATCTTGTTCTCCATGCATTAATCAATGAGAGCTTCTCCACCATCTGTAGAAAAGATTTGGGGATCAAGGTTCGGCTTTCAGTTCCTTTTTTGCTCTGTGTCTTAGATGAATCTCTTTCTTTGTCAAAGACCTCATTGAAGTCCCCTACTATACAGCATTCCTCATATTCTCTAATTGTTGTATCATTGTATATTTTTTCAAAAAAATGCCTTTTGGTTGCAGTTCGGTGCATAAATATTGACTAGCAGTGCTCACTTTTCTTTTTGGACTTCTGCCATTAAAATTCTTCCATCTTCAGATGCATGGATCAATTTAGGTTATAATTTTTCTTTAACAAACATCACCACTCCCTTCTTTTTCTTCTCTCGGTCAGAAGATAAGAATAGCTTTCTCAGACCTTTGTTTTCAATCAGTTTGGAGTCTTGTCTTTTTATATGGGTTTCTTGGAAACAGATTATATCCATATTCAGTTTTCTCAAATATTGAAATGCTTTGGCACGCTTTTGAGGTGAATTTAGACCATTGATATTCAAAGAACAGATCTTCCATCTTCCCTTAAGCATCTTTTGTTTTTAATTAATTTTATCATCTTTCTGGTTCTTGGTTTTTTCTCTTGGTGCCCTCCTGGTCAGTGATGGTGTTGCCACTCGCGTCAGATCCTCTTCCGGTTGGCATTCTTATTTTGTATGCCTACCAGGTTTTCTTCTAGGTTTGACCCTATTTCTAATTTATCTGAATAATCAAATTTATCCACATGGTTATCCTTCTCTTTGGCCTCCTTGGTTTTTTCCTTAATTTTTCTTAAGTGATCTGCTTTCATAGTAGACGTGATGAAGTATCTCTAAGACTGATATTCAAATGTAAGTCCCTCTGGTGTGATCCATCTATAAGGAATTGAGTTTGTTCCGAGGAAGACCATCAGTTTTCCATATTCTTTCCTTTTAACTCTGTCTTTCCATGGAATGTGTTTCAGAGCTTTAACATTCCTATCATCTTGCGCTAACTGTTTATCTTGTATTGCTCTTAGGATTCTGTCTCTAAAGGTTGTTTTGATGAAACAAATATGAAGTTCTTTGGGTGAACGGTTCTTTTTGATGTATGCTGATGACGTCCTTTTCACCAAATCGATATTCTGTAATATCTCTTCTCTTCCAGTTCCAGACCATGTTGACAGAAGTTTGCTGGTGACTTCTAGTAAATCCTCAGATTGTTTCTCAGGGACATTTTGAAGTCTTACATATGGTTAGCTTGTTGCATTTATATCTGTATCAAGTCTGTCTAATCTTGTTGCCAGCATCTTTTGCTGTCTTCTAGGTTCTTCTTGACTTCATCTACTTTTTGCTCTGCTCTTTGAGATGTTTTGGTTGCCTTGTGTATTTCTTTTTTTATCGTCCACCTCTTTTTTCATCTGGGTTAGCTGCATAGAAATCTCTTTTGTTTGTTGTTTCAGTGCCTCAATGTTTGTTTTCATTTCCTGTGCCTGACTATAATATAATATAATATAATATAATATAATATAATATAATATAATATAATATAATATAATATAATATAATATAATATAATATAATATAATATAATGTAATGTAATGTAATGTAATGTAATGTAATATAATATAATATAATATATACTGCTATGCTCCATGTTTTTATTTTTCTATGCTTTTAACTGTTTAAAAGGTAAAGGTAAAGATTCCCCTTGACAATTTTTGTCCAGTCCTGTTCGACTCTAGGGGGCGGTGCTCATCCCCGTTTCCAAGCCATGGAGCCAGCGTTTTGTCCGAAGACAATCTTCCGTGATCACATGGCCAGTGCGACTTAGACACGGAACGCTGTTACCTTCCCACCGAGGTGATCCCTATTTATCTACTCGCATTTTGCATACTTTCGAACCGCTAAGTTGGCAGGAGCTGGGACAAGCGACGGGAGCTCACTCCATTGCGTGGATTCGAACTTACAGCTGAAGATCTACAGATCTTACAGCACCAGAGGCTTCTGCGGTTTAACCTGCAGCGCCACCACATCCCTTTAACTATTTATTGTATTATAATTTTATCCTCACTTTACTTTATGATTTTCACCCCTATGTATTAATGTCCCTATTTGCTATTTTGTTACTCTGTTGTTTTTTGTTATTTGTTGTAAACCACTTGGCTGTCAGATAGATGGTATATAAATCAATCAAGTAAATAAATAAATAAGTAAGTAAATAAAGAGTGATTCCAAAGACTCTGAGCCATGGGGGGGGGAAGGTCTAAGTTTAGTGGCATCTACGGAACATACTCATAGGCACCCAGTGTTAAAAGAGAAGAGTATCAGACTATTTTTTCCCCAACAGGAACAGCAACAAAGAACATTTGAGGTGAAAACAAACAACCAAACATAATGTTCACTTGAAGCCCTGAGATAAAGATATACATTCCACTCAGCCTCAGTGTTACAGTGAGCCTCATGGTGCAGTATTTAACCTGCAGTACGGTACCCAAAACTCTACTCACAACCTGGGTTCAATCCGAGGTAGTTGGTTCAAGGTTTGCTCAGCCTTGCATCCTTCTGAAGTAGATAAACTGAATATTCAGATTGCTGGAGGCAGGGGAATGTGTGGCATGCATAATTAAATTCTTAACTGCCCATAGAGTGCTTTAAGTGCTATAGCATGGCATATAAGCAACAAATTTTGCTTTGCCTTATGCAAAAATACACAGAACTGTTGATTGAGCAATATAATTATGATTTCTAGCTAAGAAAAATAATGTTCTCAACCCTGCCCTTCTGAATGTTCATATTAATGGAAAATTGAAACAAGTTGAATACAAATATATCTGTGCTGATATTTCAGAATTAAATCTGACATAATTGGCACAATGAATGAAGAATCAAGAACTTTTTAACCTATTGCATTTTCATGTTCTATAAAAAGATTGCATATTTTACACAATAGGCCATTGCTATTCTTGCTGATAATTATTTCTGATTCAACAAGTTTCCTGAACTAAAACTCCTTTCAAAAAGAAACTTCCATAAAAATATTCTAACCATTTGGTGGGCATTTTCCTTTCATTTATTGTTTATGTCCATATATGTGACATTTAAATTCTCACACCACGTTTTCATTAATATGGATTACCCAGCAAAACTGTGGTAGAAAAAGCCATGTTCATTGAGGAAGTGAGTGTCTATATTGCCAACTCTCTCTTCTGATTCTTATGACTGGTTCTGCCCTGGAGCCTATGCAGACATAACCTGTAATCTGATAGAACCTTATCAGTATGCAGGTCTTCCCTCTTCTATTGTATTTCAAGTCACCACGAAGACTGCGTCACTATCATGTCACTTTCCCCCCACTCCTGATCAACTACCAGGGTAGATTTTATATGTTGCCCTGAGACTATTCAAATAAATGATGGGATAAAAATATGATCAATAAACTAAACAGTATCAGTAATGCTATGAAGTTGTTTAGAGGGCTGGCCCTGCCATGGGGCAGAGTGAAGCAGCTGCCTCAGAAGATGCATTCTGCTGGAGATGGGAGTGGCATGAAGAGCTCTGTGTTATATTGTCTTAATCTGTTGCATACGCTGAGTTATTCTGTCAGGCTGGAAGATTTTGCCTTATCCCCGGTATTGAAGCAGCACTGCCAGGCCAGTTGGCTTTTGTTTTGGGAATGGGAATGGAGATAATCTTGTCCTTTACTTGAGCCAGTTATCTTCTACTTGGTTGTGATACTCTAAAAAAGCAGGCTGATGTTGCATGGGCAGTATCTGATCCATTCCTGATTTAAAAGCCCAGATGCATGTGCAGCAGAAAAGGGACAACTCCTTTGGCCAATAATATGGGGACTGTTCCAGGATTAGCATGGTCAAATATGCATTATATTCCATTGACAAGTTGCTGCTAATTAACCCAGAGTTTCCCCCCCCCCTCCTAATACAAATTGTTTTCCTCCCCTGCTGGGGCATCTACTTTTTTCTCTGAGGCAAATGCATTCACATCATTTCAGATGGTGTGCTTGCTTGAGCTGATGCAGAAAAGCATGCCCAAGGGTGCTGGCATTTGATGAGATGGGGAGAGAGGAAGGAAAAGGACACATGTGGGGGTCAGTTCCCCTCAAATGTCTTAAGAGACCACTCCCCAAACCTGCTTCATTGCCTTCTTTAGGCTTCATCTTCTGTTGGCTGTATTCCTCTCAACTGCCCAGGAAAGTGCCAGTCATACCCATGGGATAAGGTGGCAAGGAGAGATCCCAGAAAGGAAATACTACCTCTCGTCCAAATCCATTGTCTAGGCAGCAAGAAGAATGGAAGTATCACCTGGGTTGTGTCAGTCAGGTGTTAATCTGGGAAATTTTCCCTATAGGAAGCAGTTGCCCCCGGAATGAGAGCACAAGAGGCTGGCATGGCCCCATATTAAGTGGTGCATGCCCAGCTCAGACCCTGCTGTGAGACTTTGGATGTTTGCTAATAATACCATATTTTTCAAAAATGTAGTGCCAACACTACACTTTGAAGACCAAAAAGAGAGATAGAGAGAGAAAGAGGGGAGGAAATTGCTAATCAGCACTTGTTTGCAGTACTGTTAAAGTGATTTGCTGTAGCAATGCCTCCTGCAAATCTGGATGGCTACAGCAGAAGTGGGAGTTTGTTCTTATAATGTGCCATCAAGCTGCCTCTTACACACAGTGACCCTGTGAATGAGTGATCTCCAAAATGTCCTGTTCTCAACAGTGCTGCTCACCTCTTGTAGACTCACGCCTGTGGCTTCTTTGGGGAATCAGTCAATATTTTATTTGGTCTTCTTTTCCTGCTGCCTCCCACCTTTCACAGAATTATTGTCTTTTCCAGGGAATCCTGTCTTCTCATGATGTGCCAAAGAAGGACAGCCTCCGTTCCAACGTTTTTGCCTCCAGAGATAGTTCAGGCTTGATTTGATCTAGGACCCACTTGTTCACTTTCTGGCAGTCCAGGGTATCCACAAAGCTCTCCTTCAGCAACACTTTTGAAACAAATCATTTTTTTCTGTGTCAGTTTTCTGCACTGTCAAGCTTTCTTACCCATACATAATGAATGGAAATTCAAGAGTGTGGATGATCTTGGTTTTCATCTCCAATGACACATCTTTATACTTGATGATTTTTTCTAATTCATTGCTGCCCTTCCTTGTCTCTTCTTCTGATTTCTTGGCTGCAGTCTCCATTTGGATTGATGACTGAATCAAGATATACAAAAATCTCTTAAATATTTCTATTTCTTCATTGTCAATGCTGAAGTTGCATAGTTCTTCTGTAGATATGATTTTGGTCTTCTTGATGTTCAGCTGCAGTCCTGCTTTGGCACTTTCTTTTTTCCTTTTCACTAAAGTTGTTTCAGGTCATTTCTGCTTTCTGCCAGTAAGATGGTGTTATCTGCATACCTTAATGTAATTGATGTTTCTTCCACATGTCAGACCTTACTGGGAAGCACTCTGTACTTACAGGCCAACTTAAAAGCAGATCTATAGAGCAAATTACACAAGCCTATAACTCTTTATAGGTGAGAAAAATATTTTTGGTTCATGTTCATTTGTCGTTTAGTTGTGTCCGACTCTTTATAGCCCCATGGACCAGAGCATGCCAGGCCCTCCTATCTTCCACTGCCACCCGGAGTTGTGTCAAATTCATGTTGGTTGCTTTGATGACACTGTCCAACCATCCTATCCTCTGTCATACCCTTCTCCTCTTGCCCTCACACTTTCCTAACATCAAGGTCTTTTCCAAGGAGTCTTCTCTTCTCATGAGATGGCCAAAGTATTGGAGCCTCAGCTTCAGGATCTGTCCTTCCAGTGAGCACTCAGGGTTGATTTCCTTCAGAATGGATAGGTTTGTTCTCTTTGCAGTCCAGGGGACTCTCAAAATCCTCCTCCAGCACCACAATTCAAAAGCATCAATTCTTCAGCGGTCCACTTTCTTTATGGTCCAGCTCTCACTTCCATACATCATGTTCATTACATCATGTTAAAATTAAGTTTCAAAATCCGAGGAACATAAATTTTAAAATGCAAGAATGTATAGCCCCAAAGGGCAGAGAATACATCTCCTGACTACATCAGCATTTTTAAGAATAAAATGATAAAATAATAAGAAGCAAAAAGCATTTATAAGGCATGGAAAAGTAATTAAACTTATAGAAGTAAAAAATATAAAGTAATATATAATATATAAGGTTATATAAGATATCTCTTGAAGTGTTGCTTCTTATAGTGTGAGAAATCACTGGTTATTTATATATTTTAATCTTTCTTTACCATATTCTGCCACAAAGCAATAGATACGTCTTTTAAGTAGCAGCTTTGTTGCTATTTAGCAGGTTTTGTTCATTTTGTTTGTTTTTTGCTTATAAGCAGAATAAGAACATTGTTTATGTCATCAAATTGCCAACAAGCAAGTAATATGTGTATTTACATTAACAATCCATCAGATGTCAGTGTTTACTATTTTTGTATTTCTTCTGTCCAATTGGAGAGGAAAACAAAATAGGCAACTGTGAAAATGCTTTTCTTTCCATGACCTTGTTTGCCAGACTGGTTCACTGTTTTAAAATCACTTGTGATAAACAATAAACTATGCTGCAAGTTTAAAAGAACTCTCCTTTTAAGACAGTTTTTAGGGCATTTTTATACCCCATGATTGTTCTAATATGTTAAATGGACAAACAGCAAACTTTGACACACAAATTTTCCTTCATCTGAATCTAATGTGGCTTTCCGTATGATATGTTTTGTGTACAGACTGAACAGATACGAGGATAAAATGCATCTGTCTTTGCCTATAGGAAACCATTCTCTTTCTCTCTCTCTCCGTATTCTGTCCTAATGGTAGCTTCTTGTCCATGATACAAATTAAGCATCATGACAATCAAGTGCTGAGGCACACTCATTTCTTTCAGAACAATACATAGATTCTCATGATTTATGCAGCCAAGGGCTTTGCTGTAGTCCATAAAACAAAGACTTATCTTCAAAAATTCGTTGGTGCATCGCAGTATCTGCTATATGATCTTGAGTGCCTCTTCTTTTTTGGAATCCAGGTTGAACATCAGACATTTCTCACTCCATATAAGATAGAAGCTTTCAACATCCTGGGCATCACTTTTCTTTTATTGGATATTAGAACAGTAGCTCTGTAATTACTCCACTCCTTACTTAGGATTTCCTTCCTTAGCGATTGGTATGAATATTGAGTGTTTCCAGTCTGAGGACCATTGCTTTGTTTTCCATATTTGTTGATGTATTCTTGGTAGGATTTTGGCAAATTTAGTCTCTGTGGCTTGAAACAGTTCTATCGGTATCCCCTGGTGATTTATTTCTTCCTAATTTTTTTCAGAGCAATTTTCACCGTGCTTTCTATAACTGCAGGTTCTCTATCACAGAATTCCTCTTCAAATGAATCTGTAATGCAACATAGAGTTCTGACTCCTGTCCTCTGAAGATGCTGGCCACACAGACTGGTGAAATATTAGGAAGAAAAATCTTAAGAACACAGCCAAACAGCCTGGAAAACCTACAACAGCCATTGGATCCTGGCCGTGAAAGCCTTTGGGAACACATTGAATCTGTCATCCTTTTTATCCCTTTTGTATAGGTCTTCAGTATACTGTTTCCACCTTCTCTTTAATGCTGAATGACCAACAGAGAAACACACTATCTGACTGGAAGCTGCATCATGAAGTTGCAAACAGGGATGATTGCCAATTTCCTTCTCTCTGCTGACACCTATGTGACTGGCTGTGGTGCAACCCCCACATCACGCCTGTCCATCATGGGGAGCTCAAGGGCAGCAGCCTATGAGAGGACAGGAGGGGTGGAACCAAAAGAACAGTTAGACAGTTAGTTAGACAGAGAGGAGAGTTGGAGAAAAGAAGTTGGAGAAAGGGAATTGAAGAGAGAGAGTTAGAAGATTGAATTGAGAAAGTTAAGACAGAGATTGGAAAGTTGTAATACTAGAGAGAATAGGAAAGAGTTCAAAAGTATAGAGAATATATAGATAGTCAAAGAATATTGTAACAGTGAATAAATACACATGCAAACCAACGTGAAAGCAAAGGAGATTTAATGAATAATCCTAAACATCTGTGATTTTCTCCTGTGATTTGCCTAACATATATAATCTCAATAAATCTGTTGTATTGGCAGCACGTGTCTAAGATCTATCTATTTGGTACTGAGGGAATAATACCTGGTGGCAGCATGAAGTGAGGAAGCGCATCCAGAGGGTGTGTCAACGATCACCTCCTCTAAAGGAATGCTTGACCGGTCAGACAGAGAGTAATTAGAAGCCTGTGCCCCCTTATACAGCTGGGTTGAGTCCTGGTGACCTGAGCCAAGGGCAGCCCCAAACCTCTGCTTACAAGTCTGCCCTAAAAAGATACTTCAGCAATCTTAGAAAATTCCAAAAAAGAAAAACACATGAGCTACATAGTCCTTAGACTCACTGAGCTCAACAGGGTAGGACTCAGTAGTGTAAATGTGGCCTAATTTCCCCCTCAGGGTAATACTAAGACAGCTACACTGTTCAAGAGGCCAAATGATTTTTATAATTATTATTTTATTTAAAAAGATATAAAGATTTACAAAATACAGTAAAGTCAGGTTAATGCATAAGCAAACATATTACCATTTTCAAGGCTTGTTACAAAATAGAAATGAAGCAACAATTCTCTTTAAATACAAAAACACTAAAAAAAATCCTAAAAATCTCTAAAAAGCTCTATTAGGGTAGGCAAGAGGCATAAAGCCCCCCCCCCCTTCTCCCTAGTCTCCCTACATCTCTATTAGTCCTTTACCTGCACTGCGCAGCAGGCAAAAAGACCTAGAAAAACTATAATGGACAAGTAGTCCAAAAAGGTCAAGGAAAGATAGAATGAATATTGTCCATAGCAAAAGTTCCTTTTTCAAGCTTCGCTGGAACCTCCCTTCTTCTCCATCTCTCATGCTCTCATCCAATCAAGGCACGAGGTTAGGTAAACAGTCCCTCCTTATCTTCTTTCTTCTCTTCTCATGGGAACAGGTGTTGTTTTCCTTAGCACATCTGCAGCTCCACCAAAACAAATGACCAGTCTTCTTATCTAGGAATGTCCTCTTCAGGCCTACAAGAAAACATCCCCACATCTCTCTGGAAAATACACTGTCAGCATGCAGAATCATTTATACAGAGAACCAATATGGAATCCTTTTTACATTGTTTACAACTACATATCCCATCTTCAGTACAAGATTTAATCCACCTAAATCAATCCATGACAGGGTGGACTTGTGTTTAGGGAAAATAAACAAAGAACACTGGGTGGACGTTGTGACAAACCCAGACCTACTGGGATCTGCCACACGTTAACTAAGCTGCCACCAACCATTCCCTATAAGAAGTCACACAGACCAGGGATGGATTTTTAAACAAATAAAAGAATAAGGTTTATTTAAATACAACACACAGGGAAAATAAAATGATCAGGTGAATAAGATATAGTAACGTGGCTTAGTCTCATTCATACATGCACACAGTTTGGTTCACACAGAACCCTTAACTTGAAGCACAGACCCTGAACCTATCAGTTCTGGCTAACCAACAGACACCTGAACCTATCAGGTTGGTACTGACACACAGTAGTACCCTGTCTGACACACAGACTCCCACACCAGCTTCTTCTTCCCAGCTGCTGCTTCGTCACATCCCAGCGTCTGCCCTTCACCACACAGGCTTCACATATATATACAGTACAGCCCCTCCTCCTGATGTCCCGCCTTCCACTCCCCATAGGATGGAACTTTCCCTCCAAACCCATGACAGACAGGTAACATCAGTGCTGTATGTAACACCTCCCCTCTTTATAAGTTGTTTTGTAGGGGGAAAGCTAAGGTGCTTTTTCCCCAAAAAAACAACCTGGATAAAACACACAACAACAGTTATACATACCATATCATACTTACTTATACTTACATTCTAAGTTAACAATAGCAATTAGGCATTTAAACATTTACCATATACATTACATCAATCTACCTTTATTCATACAAACCAAGTTCAAAAAACAGGTACATTTAACTTTTTGTCATCAATATATATACATAGTCCATGTTTCTTTCGCCGTCTTCATTCTTCAGGTCTTCTTGACAAGGCGTCAGCAACACAGTTCACTGACCCTCTGACCACCTTCACTTCAAAGTCATAGTCCTGTAGGTTTAAAGCCCACCTCATAAGTTTGCTATTGTGGGTTTTCATTGTCTTTAACCATTGCAGTGGTGAATGGTCAGTGCACAGAACAAAATGTCTTCCCCAGATGTAAGGCTTGGCCTTCTGGATCGCGTAGACTATGGCCAAACACTCCTTCTCCACGGTTGCCAAATGTCTCTCACCTTTTTGAAGTTTCCTACTCAGGTAGGACACTGGATGCTGGTCACCATTCTCATCCTCCTGGCACAGAACTGCTCCTACCCCGCTGTTAGACGCATCGGTGTAGATGATGAACTCCCGGTCGAAGTCTGGAGCCCGCAGCACTGGATAGTTGATGAGCGCCTGCTTCAACCTCTGGAATGCCTCCTCACAGTCGCTGGTCCACGGGATGCGGTCATCAGCCTTCTTCCTCGTCAGATCGGTCAGCGGAGCCGCAATCTCGCTAAACCTCGGGATGAACTTTCTGTAGTAGCCCACCAACCCAAGAAATGATTTGACTTTTCTCTTGGTGGTGGGTCTAGGCCAATCACGAACTGCTTCTATTTTGGCCTCCAGGGGTTTTATCACTCCTCCCCCTACCATGTGACCCAAGTATTTTCTTTCTGGGCTACCCAGCTGCAGTTTGTTTTCTTTGCAGGGCCTGGGCCAAAGCACTTCCTCCCCTGGGTCAAAGTGCCTCTCCCCGGCTTTCTGGTCATCCCAATCTTTCTTTCTGACCTTTTGAGCTTGCAGGGTCTCTGCTGCTAGCTCTAAGTTTCTCTTTAGGTTATTCCTTAAAGAGTCTATGTATGTCACAACGTCTTGTGGGTCATCCTGGGTGATCTGCTCCCAATTTTGTTTGATCAAATCAAGGGGCCCTTTCACCCTTCTCCCAAATAAAAGTTCAAATGGACTGAACCCGGTACTGGCTTGTGGCACTGATCGATACGCAAACAAAAGGGATTGCAGCTTCTGGTCCCAATTGTTTGGATTCTCTGCCAAGTAAGCCCTAATCATGCGCATTAGAGTCCCATTGAACTTCTCAGTTAACCCATTACTTTCAGGATGATAGGCAGTGGTTTCCTTGTGCTTAATTCCACAGATTTGCCATAAGCGTTTCATGAGCTTTGATGTGAATGATGCTCCCAAATCTGTGATTATTTCTGAGGCAAATCCCATCCTGGACATATACCCCACCAAGGCATCTGCCACTGTGTTAGTTTCAATGTTAGTCAAGGGTATGGCTTCAGGGTACCTCGTGGCATGGTCCACAATGGTGAGAATGAACCTATTCCCCCTCTTTGTGGCCTTGGGCAAAGGTCCCACAATATCCACCCCTATGCATTTGAACGGAGTGTCAATCACAGGCAAAGGGCACAACTTTGCTTTGGTCCTGTCGCGGTTATTCCCCTGCCTTTGACACACATCACATTGTTTACAGAACTCCCTGATCTGCTTCCCTATGTCAGGCCAGTAGAAATTCTGTGTGATTCTCTGCTGTGTTTTGTTCACCCCTAAGTGTGCAGCAAACATGTCAGAGTGCCCCCTTTGTAAGATCATGGGGCGATACTTTTCAGGTACCACCAGCTGACTTCTGATCCCATCTCCCCCTTTTGAGATATTCCTCAGGGTCTCTCTATATAAAATCCCCTTTTTCTCCAGAAATCTCACTGGGGTTTCAGGTGTTAGCTGGGCGTCAGTCACCTGTTCAAAACACTTCTGGAGAGTGGCGTCTGCCTTTTGCTCTTGTCCAAATCTGCTGTCTGTGGTTAAGGTTTCCACCACAGCTTCTGAACTCCCCTCTGCTTCCGTCTCTGGCTCATCATTACCCCCCTGAACTGTCCCCGTGGTGGCTTGTGAGCGTGTAATCACTAGCACCCGTTTCACATGTTCAGCCAGGTCATTTCCCACGAGCACGGCTGCTGGCAGAGTCGATGAAATCGCTAGCCGCCAAACTCCCCTCCAGCCTTGAAAGTTGACAGGTACCTCTGCTACTGGCAGAGAGATTACCTGCCCCTCAATCCCTGCCACCTTCATGCTCTCATTTGGGATTACATACTCCCTAGGAATAATATCTGGATGGCACAGGGTCACCTGGGAACAAGTGTCCCGCAGCCCCCGATACTGATGGCCAAGTATTCCTACGTCCACCCCTGCTGTCTCAAACAACTGGGAATCTGTTCTCACCAACAGGCAGCGCCTGACCTCTACAAGAGGACCATTTTCCTCAGCCTGATCAGCAGATGTAGCTGTTTCAGATTGAGTAGCCATGGCAACAGGCTCCCTCAGTGACAATGAGCCTTGCTCTTTCTGGACACAGAACACAGCTTTTGGCTTGGTTCCACTCGAATCCTGAGGCACCATTCCTTTTAGCTGCCTTAATTTCTCACACTCTGAGATTAGATGGCCCTTTCCCTGACAGAAATAACATTTTCTGGTGTATTTTGATTCTCTCTCATCTTGTTTTGGTTTTCCCTCCAAAATCTGAGGTCTTGGTTTCATGTCTGAGGGCTTCCCTTCACCATGGGCCCCTCCCCCTTGCTGGCTTTTCCCTGGTCCCTGAGAGTACTTGCTGTAGGTTTCTTTGGGTTTACCTACAGATTTCTCCTCACCTAAGGGCTTTCTTATCTGGTGAATAAAATCTGCAATCTCGGCGGCTTCTGCCACAGATTTTGGTTTCCTTTCCCTCACCTGGAATTTCAATTCCCCATGCAGGACTGAATAGAACTGCTCCAGCGCTATCAAATCTTTAAGCTGTTGAAAGGTCTCTGTCCCCTCCTGAGATAGCCATTTCTCAAGCAGCCTCACCAATTGGGCCCCCACTTGGGTAAAAGTCTGTTCTGGCTTCTTGGTGATTGACCTGAATCTTTGTCTCAGTTGTTCCGCATTTATCCCATGTCTTGCAAACACCAGTTTTTTAAACTCTGCAAAATCTCTCATCAGTTCCTCAGGCATCTCGGCATAGACCTCAGCCAGGCTACCACTGATTAAAGATCGCATGATGGTCATCTTCTCAGTTTCCCTCACTGAGAAGTCCACAAACGCTCTTTCCACTAAGGAAAAGAACACCTCAGGACAATCTCCCTTGTGGTACACAGGGAATTTCTTCAGGTCAGCTTTAGACAATTGGCCTCCCTCAGAATCCCTATTGTTATTATTGTTCTGGTTCATCAGTTCCAATTTTCTTAATTCAAACGCCATTCTTTCTTTTTCCAGATCAAATTGTCTTTGCCTTTCCCTTTCCTGCATTCTTTCTCTCTCTAATCTTTCCTCCATTTCCCTCACCCTCAGTTCATGCTGTTGGGCCAGGAGTATTTTTCTGAGTTCTGGGTTTTGTTCTCCCGTGCTGTCACCCTGCACTGAGCCAAATTCATCCTCAGAACCTTGGTCAATCTGGGGGTCTTTCACTTCACCCATTTCTGCCATCTGGCTTCGAGTCAAGGGCATAATCCCCCCCCAGCACAGGCTGCTTTAAAAAGTCAAGCCTCAAAATAAAACGACCACTTTTTTCTCTTTTGCCTCAGAACCAGCTTTCTATAGATTGCTGCTGTTCTTCAGCACTTAACTTGCAACAGTAGCGAGTCAGAGTCTACCCCCCTCTGCTGGGCCTCTCAGCAGGCAGGCTAGATCACTGCTACTACACAGTTTTGCCTCAGCTTTTTTCCCGCCAAAAACAGGCTGCCTCAGAGCACCTTAATCTAGTCTCCCCAGTTGGCACGTTCTTCCACTAGCGCACCTCCCCGTGAGGTACACCTAGAAGATTACCTACGCGCCTCAGATTGTCCCTGACTAGACCCCCCTTGCTCTGGGCACACTTGCCAAGGCTTTGCTGGACCGCTGGACAACTGGACCAGTCGTATCCCACACGCTGGACACCAATCAATGTGACAAACCCAGACCTACTGGGATCTGCCACACGTTAACTAAGCTGCCACCAACCATTCCCTATAAGAAGTCACACAGACCAGGGATGAATTTTTAAACAAATAAAAGAATAAGGTTTATTTAAATACAACACACAGGGAAAATAAAATGATCAGGTGAATAAGATATAGTAACGTGGCTTAGTCTCATTCATACATGCACACAGTTTGGTTCACACAGAACCCTTAACTTGAAGCACAGACCCTGAACCTATCAGTTCTGGCTAACCAACAGACACCTGAACCTATCAGGTTGGTACTGACACACAGTAGTACCCTGTCTGACACACAGACTCCCACACCAGCTTCTTCTTCCCAGCTGCTGCTTCGTCACATCCCAGTGTCTGCCCTTCACCACACAGGCTTCACATATATATACAGTACAGCCCCTCCTCCTGATGTCCCGCCTTCCACTCCCCATAGGATGGAACTTTCCCTCCAAACCCATGACAGACAGGTAACATCAGTGCTGTATGTAACAGACGTGACACAGGTGTGAGTGGGTTCTCTGTCTTTAAAGGGCTTTTCTTTATTTGGAGACATAAGAGAGGATTCAGAAGTATTTAACGAAACATTTTTATTAATATGCTCACTTGTCATTTCTTTGTTGCTAACATTTAAACCATGAACAGACAACGAGGGAGGAGAACTCTCCCAGAACCATAACAACGATTTATCTTCCTCTAACCCTTTTAGTAATAGGTTCTTGTTTTCTCTTCCTCTTCCGTGGGTAGTCTCAGAAAATTGTTGCGAACAGCGCACAGGGTCCCGCAACAAGGGTGGCGGGCCCAATCCCCCTCTCTCGACATTTCCTTCTCCACTTCTGGGGGAATGTGATGCACTATTCGAGCAGGACCACGCTTCTTCGGGAAGACCAATACGGTCCATTCTTCGGGGCTCAGCCCAGGAATGATCGGTCTTGTCGCACTGGTCTTTCCCTCCTCACTTCC
This sequence comes from Pogona vitticeps, assembly GCF_051106095.1. Classification (NCBI taxonomy): domain Eukaryota; kingdom Metazoa; phylum Chordata; class Lepidosauria; order Squamata; family Agamidae; genus Pogona; species Pogona vitticeps. The sequence goes on from NC_135783.1 coordinate 245,100,278, forward strand.
ACCTTCAAACAGGGCTTGAGCAGATCTCTTCACTGGGACTGAGAAGGCTTGAACATCTTCAATGGTCTTTCCCGACTCTCTTTCTTTAAACACAGACACCTTCTCCGTCTCCTTAGAGATCTCTCCCTCTTCGGTAGTTAGGAAAACATCTATCTGCTCCCTTTCACGGCACACCTTGCTTCTCGCACCTTCCCTTTCCTCTCTCAACCGTTTCAACTGACTTTCTCTCACGCGCCTGTCATCCTCACCCGCGCGCCTTTCCTCCTCTCGAGCTTTCTCTACTCTGCCCGCGCGACCTTCCTCTATCTCCTCTGCTTGTTCTTTTATTTCGGGCTTCACTGATATCTCTGACTCCACGATAACTATCTGAGGGGACGGCTCACTACTTGTTGTTTCCTTACTTTCCTCCTCACATGCCCCCTCCCTTGAGTGGGCCGTCCTCTCGGCTTCTATGTTCTCTTCCACCTCCTGTCGAGAAAAATAATCAGCGTTAATATGATTTTTTCCCTTTCTATACTGAACTTGGAAAGAAAAAGGTTGTAGCGACAAATACCACCGAGTTAATCTCGCGTTAGAATCTTTCATCTTATTTAACCATTGCAAAGGTGCATGGTCTGTCATCAATATAAAAGGAGCACCCAATAAATAATACTTGAAAGATTGAATAGCCCATTTTACAGCCAAAGCTTCTTTTTCGATGGTGGCGTAACGTCTTTCTCTATCACTCAATTTCCTACTAATATACATAATCGGGTACTCTTTTTGCTCATCTGTTTGAGAAAGAATGGCTCCGATCCCCCTATCAGAAGCATCGGTTTGTACAATAAATGTCTTTTGAAAATCAGGAGCATATCGATGAGGCAACTCACTCAAAATACTTTTCACTTTTTCAAAAGCAATTTGTTCTAATCTCCCCCACACTATCTTATTACACTTCTTTTTCGTCAAATCAGTCAGAGGCGCTGTAATCTCTGAATAATTCGGTATAAACTGTCTATAGTAACCAGCCAGTCCAAGGAATTGTTGCACTTCCCTTTTATTCCTAGGAACCATCCATTTATTAATCTTATCTACCTTTTCAGGCACGGGCCTAATTTTCCCATCTTCTATCAAAAATCCTAAATATTTTATGCCCCGGCGTGCTATTTTACATTTAGATGGACTGACACATAAATTAGCTTTCCTCAATTCAATTAATACTTTTTCCAAATGTCTGACATGTTCCTCAAAAGTCTTACTGTATATTAATATGTCGTCAATATAAGCAGCTGAAAATTCTTTCACAGGCTCTAATACTTTATCCATTACTCTTTGGAATGTAGCAGAGGCTCCATGTAATCCAAATGGCATTCGTGAAAATTGGTAAAGGCCTTTAGGGGTTACGAAGGCCGTCTTTTCTTTATCCTCATCTCTTAACGGAATTTGCCAGTAACCTTTTACTAAGTCAAGAGAACTGAGCACGGTGGCTCCTCCAATTCTTTCCAATAAATCTTCTATTTTAGGCATAGGGTATGCATCAAATTTGGACACGTCGTTTAGTTTCCTAAAATCAATGCATAACCTAATACTTCCATCTGACTTAGGCACCATAACTGGGTAACTTCTCCAAGGACTATAAGACATCTCTATTACTCCCAAGGCTAACATTTCATCAACTTCTTTATTAATTTTTTCTTTAAGATGATATGGCCAATTTCGTGCACCCGACCTTACTATCTTCCCTGGTATGGTATTTATGCAATGCATTCCCACTTTAGTAAACCCCGGTTTATTACAAAATACGTCTTTAAATTTGGATTGCAATCTCCTAATTTCTAATTTTTGTGTCTCATTCAAATTTTCCTCTAATATCAATTCCTCTTCCGGTGATTTACACCCTAGTATGTCTGGTCCAAAATCTTCCTCATTAATGTCTCCTATAAAAATGTCTCTTTCCATCCATTCTTTTAATAGATTAACATGGAAAATCCCTGATTTCTTCTTTTTATCTGGAGTAGCTATCTCATAGTTAGTTTCATTCAATCTTTTTATCACAGTATATGGTCCTTGCCACCTGGCGAATAATTTTGATTGTTCAGACGGAAGTAACAACAAAACTTTATCACCAGCTTCAAAATACCTTTCCCTTACCTTCTTATCATACCTGAATTTTTGACCTTTTTGAGTTTTCCTTAATTGTTCTTTCGCCTCCTTAGCAACGTGGTTTAAATGTTCTCTCATTTCGATAATTTGTTTAATTTGTAATTGTGACTCATCTTTACCGAATTCCCAACCTTCTTTTATTAAATCTAAAATTCCCCTAGGGTTTCTTCCGTATAGTAACTCAAATGGGGAGAAACCCGTTGAAGCTTGGGGCACTTCCCTAATAGCAAACATTAATGGGGCAACAAGTAAGTGCCAATTTCTAGGTTTGTCTATAACTAATTTTCTTAACATTCCTTTTAATGTCTTATTAAATCTTTCCACGAGGCCGTTAGATTGAGGATGATATACTGTAGTTTTTAGTGGTTTTACATCTAATAACTTCCACATCTCCTTAAAAGTTTGACTCATAAAGTTAGATCCTTGATCCGTGATTACTTCCTTAGGGAACCCTAACCTTGAAAAGATTTGCATTAATTCTTTAGCCAAAACTTTTGCAGAAGTGGTTCTTAAGGGAATTGCCTCAGGATATCTGGTTGCGTAATCTATTAGTACCAAAATATAATTATATCCAGCATTAGACTTGGTTAAAGGTCCTATTATGTCTAACCCAATCCGTTCAAAAGGCGTATCAACTAAAGGCATCGGTATTAAACCAGCTCCAGGTTCTGGTTTAGGTTGAGTCATTTGACATTGTCTACATGTTTTACAATATTTTTCTATATCTGCCCATACATTGGGCCACCAAAATCTTTGTAAAATTCTAGCACTCATTTTCTGAACAGCTAAGTGGCCAGCCATTGGTATGTCATGAGCCAACTGTAAAATATTTACCCTCCATTTCTTGGGGACTACTAACTGTGGGATGCCTTCAATTGATATCCTGTATAAAAGACCATCACGCATTTCAAAACCCACTTCGCCATTCCTAACCATCCCTTCTTCCTTTGCTTTTCCCATAAACTTAACCAAAGTATCATCGTCTTGTTGCCACAGTCGCGTATTATGTCTAGACACATCTTCAAACATTTCATTTACATTTTGTTTCACACATTCCCCTTGCATAACTTCTGTGGAAGTCATCAACTCTTTCATTTCTAACCAATCTCTTCCTAAAATCATTTCTCTGACCAAACCAGGTACAATACCAATTACCATATCTCTTTTTACATTGTTAATCTCAACAGTTGCAATAGCAGTCTTATAGGTTTTTACCTCTCCATGTATACATCTAACTGTTAATTCCCCCTTTTCCACAACCCTCTTTAAGTCTTTTACCAAAGTTTTCCCACTTCCGGAGTCAATTAAGGCTTTCTTCGTTTCTCCGTTTACACACGCGATCACCTCCCATCCATTCTTTTGTTCCCCACTTCCCCCAGTCACCTGACTCCAATCTTTAATCCATGAGCAATCTACTCCGGGGCAATTTTTCTTTTGATGTTCTAAAGATCCACATTGGAAACAAGCCCCTCTGAATTCTCTGGGTTCTTTCCATTTTGGATAAGCTTCCATAATTTTTCTCGATCCTCCCGGCTTGCTGGTTTCACCCTTCATGTCGCGCACAGGCCGTTGCGAACCAGCCACGTTGCTTTCGGACGCCATCTTCTCTCTGACTCTCCCTTTCTCGTTGTAAGACCAGTGACTCTCGCGCGATCCTTCGTCGGCAATACAGAAGTCTTCGACCAATCGTATCGCGGCATCTAGGTCACATGGGTGATTTCTCTGGACCCAGGCTCTCATATTCGCGGGTAAAGTGGTTACTAGTTGTTCCAATACGACTGCATCAAGTATTTGTTCTTTGCTTCTTTCTTCAGGTCGGACCCATCTTATCAGGTTAGCTTTCAGTTTTTGTACTAAAGTACGCGGATGTAATCCATTTTTCCATTTCAAACTGCGGAATTTTTTCCGATAAGCTTCCTCTGTTAAATTGAGAGTTTGTAAGATCATGGATTTTACTTTGTTATATTGCAGAGCTTCACTAGGGGGTAAAGTGTCGACCATTTCTTGTAAATTTCCAGACAAACAAGGTGTTAAAATTAAAGTCCATTGCTCTTTGGGCCATCCAGCTGCAAGAGCTACTCTTTCGAATGTATTTAAATATGCTTCAGGGTCATCATCCGTCGTCATTTTTTGTAATCGGATTGGAGCTGGTCCTGCTACCCATGCGTTTTTATTTGCAGCCTCCTCCCTCGGTTCTTTACGATCTGTATTTCTCGCTAGTTGAGATAGTATTATATTCTGTTGTTCTACTAATAAATTGATCATTCTCTCTTGTCTTGCTATTGTTTGTTTTACATCTCCCTCTTTCTTCGTTGGTGTCTCCGAAGCAGCCCCGGGTTGGGCGCCAATGTGAGTGGGTTCTCTGTCTTTAAAGGGCTTTTCTTTATTTGGAGACATAAGAGAGGATTCAGAAGTATTTAACGAAACATTTTTATTAATATGCTCACTTGTCATTTCTTTGTTGCTAACATTTAAACCATGAACAGACAACGAGGGAGGAGAACTCTCCCAGAACCATAACAACGATTTATCTTCCTCTAACCCTTTTAGTAATAGGTTCTTGTTTTCTCTTCCTCTTCCGTGGGTAGTCTCAGAAAATTGTTGCGAACAGCGCACAGGGTCCCGCAACAAGGGTGGCGGGCCCAATCCCCCTCTCTCGACATTTCCTTCTCCACTTCTGGGGGAATGTGATGCACTATTCGAGCAGGACCACGCTTCTTCGGGAAGACCAATACGGTCCATTCTTCGGGGCTCAGCCCAGGAATGATCGGTCTTGTCGCACTGGTCTTTCCCTCCTCACTTCCACCTTCAAACAGGGCTTGAGCAGATCTCTTCACTGGGACTGAGAAGGCTTGAACATCTTCAATGGTCTTTCCCGACTCTCTTTCTTTAAACACAGACACCTTCTCCGTCTCCTTAGAGATCTCTCCCTCTTCGGTAGTTAGGAAAACATCTATCTGCTCCCTTTCACGGCACACCTTGCTTCTCGCACCTTCCCTTTCCTCTCTCAACCGTTTCAACTGACTTTCTCTCACGCGCCTGTCATCCTCACCCGCGCGCCTTTCCTCCTCTCGAGCTTTCTCTACTCTGCCCGCGCGACCTTCCTCTATCTCCTCTGCTTGTTCTTTTATTTCGGGCTTCACTGATATCTCTGACTCCACGATAACTATCTGAGGGGACGGCTCACTACTTGTTGTTTCCTTACTTTCCTCCTCACAACAGGCCAAAGTAAATTCTCCTGGAGAGACCTGAGTTCATGTGTGCAAATCACAACAGAACAGTGTGATTTGTTCCCACTGTGTAGTTGCACCCAAACTAGGACAAAATAGTATAGATTTATGCAAAAGTTTGGGTTTTCCTTCCCAATGAGCAGCCAGCCAGAGACAGTTTGCTGCCTGAGGTGAAGGACAAGATGATACCCAACTTTCTCACCTAAAGAGGCTAACTGGGTTGCCATATACATTATTCTTCAACAGTGGAGATTGTGTCTTCCTTCATGTCTGAGAAAGTCAGTTTATGGAACTTACAAAAGTCTTGTGACACACACAGCTCTGTCCTACAACAAGGAGGAAAGACTGAAGAGCTCAGGAAGATGAGCAAAAAGACATATCCTTGCTACGTCTAACATAGTCCCCCACATCTTTCACATGAGATGGCCAGCTCAAGGCTAAAATATACATTATAAATAAGTCATGATTGAAAGAGAAAATTCTTAAGGGGTGATTGTGTATGATTGTCACAGCAGGAGCTTTTCCTTATGTCCTGTAATTTGCAAATTCATTTGCTTTGTTTTGTGATTGGTCTTCAGCACAGAAGCACTTTCTTTATAAAAGTGGAATCATATGGCTTCAAAGATAAGCGCCTCATCTTTAAAGGGTCTCTTTAACGGGAGCAATCTCTTTTAAATTGACTCTTCCAGCAGCTGGGGAACTGCTCTAACCTGACCCCCAAAAGCAGAATCCCTACAGCTGGACCAAAACTGTCCAACTTGGGCATGGACAGGGGTTGGGCTGGAGCATATTTCTCTGTGTGTCATGTGATTGCTAAGAAATAGATTGTACTGTATGGTCCAAATTGTGATTTATTTCCCTGTGTGATCACACCTTAAGTCTGATATCTCAGACTTAAAAACTTGCATACTAGCCTCTTTAGAGCTGTGATATGATTTCAGATGTAATTCTGGGCTATCATTTATATTTTGGTTGTCATTCTCCCTACTGGCAGCAGCTCTGTTGATAAAGAGAGTAGGAGGATGGTTGTTGTGGGTTTTTCAGGCTCTTTGACCGTGTTCTGAAGGTTGTTCTTCCTAACGTTTTGCCAGTTTCTGTGGCTGGCATCTTCAGAGGACAGACAAAGAGTTCTGAGTCCTGTCCTCTGAAGATGCCAGCCACAGAGACTGGCAAAACGTTAGGAAGAACAACCTTCAGAACGCGACCAAAGAGCCCGAAAAACCCACAACAACCACCAGATCCTGGCCATGAAAGCCTTCGAGAATACAGAGTAGGAGGACTTTACCAACGCGTCACCTTGTCCACCCTGTGTCCTCATGACACCTGGCCTTCTCTGTTGTGCCTACATATGTACTGAAACAGATGTACTGTAACAGTATATGACATAAGCATTCATTCTTCTAAAGCAGGCTTGTCCAACCTGCGGCCCGAGGGCCGCATGCGGCCCAGGTCAGCTCGTAATGCAGCTCAGTGCAATTTTTATTTTTAAAGAAATTCCAAAGTTTCAAGTTACACTGCTGGTGCTTGTGGTCGGAATGTGGCCGGGGCATTTCACAACAGTAGAGGGGGAGAGAGGGAAGGAAGGAAGAAGTGGGAGGGGAGGGGACAGGGGGGCTGCATGACTGCATTGCACCATCCCCATCAATAGGTGGGCCCCCTCCTGGCCCCATAAAACCGCCGGAGTCGAAGCTGGCAGCCTCTGCTGTCTGAGATCGCAGCTGCCTGTAAGTGCGTTTGGAGCGGGGCTGCGGAGGACGGCTAGGGCTACCTCCCCATGCAGCCCAAACCAAATGTATGTGCGGCCCAAACCAAATTTTCATCTTCTAATGTGGCCCAGGGAAGGTAAAAGGTTGGACACCCCTGTTCTAAAGTATCCTTCCAACCCCCGCAGTTAAAGAATTGCAGGGCACATGCATCAGCCGAGCTAAACACATGAAATTTGAAGAGAATTTCAAAACCTGCTATTGATACTTTTCTGAAGGGATACAAAGCTTAGCTTTTTAGGTTTATGTCCCTCTTGCCCTTTTCTTGGCTCTTAGGATCTTGCTAACTAGGTCGACTATTTCCTTTTAGAATGAAGTATGTCAGTTCAGATTCTACAAACAAGTTGTTTGCACCTACTTGCTCCATCATTTACCTCCCTCCCCATGGATTCCAATAATTTGTAGACTGTATACAGTACCAAATAAAGATTAATGAACCCTTTCCAAAACAGGAAGGTTAAAAAAAGTACTTTTTTATACCAATGTGGGTATTAAAAAAAATCTAAGATGCACTGTCAGCCTCCCATTGGTGCAGAACTCATTAGCTACTGTATTAATAAGCAAAGCATTCTATTAGAAGAATTGTTACTGGAGCAGTCTACACATTGTTATTTTGAATGCAGGCAGGAATTTGGGGTAAAACCAGACCACGGATGTTTTTTTACTCATTAAACTTTCTGCACAAATAATTTAAAAAAACAGCTCCAGGTAAGGATCTATGACTTCTAAATGCATTTTGCTTTCAAGATGTTGTATCAGGGCCAATGCAAAACTTCATGGAAAACTGCAGATATAACTAAGGTATGTCATTGCAGTATGTCATGTGCTTTAAAAATGCTAATCTATACTGAATATTTCTCTCTTTCATTGTTTTCGCCAAAGACAGGCAGGCTCCTAAACACTCCATCACATTTTAATCAACAAGGCTTAAAAGTACTTAATTTGGTTTGGATTGTACTTTGTCATTTAAAAACACAACATGGAGTAAAAAGAAAAGAACTCTATTATTATTGTTTCACTTGCAGGGAAGCAGATCTGTTTTCAGTACAATATTTCACAGAGAAAATCCTCTACTGTTCCAGTAAAGTAGTCAGCAAACTTCTGAAGGTGTTTATTTGGATATAGTACTTTATTAGCTGTTTTTCCTGAAAATGAGTGATATCCAATAAATAATCGTAAATACTATTTTGAAGGTTAAAATTGACTGTGTGTGTGTGTGTGTGTGAGAGAGAGAGAGTGAGTGAGAGAGAGAGAGAGAGAGAGAGAGAGAGTTCCAGATTCATCATAACACTATTAGGAGGAAATTCAGTAAGAGTGGCTTCACTCAACATCCAAAAACAAAAACCCCACACAAAAAACCAAACACAAGATAAAATCTATCAGGGAGAACTCAGTACATTTCTACAGGGGAGCAGCTTCAAAGAACAAACAGTCATTTGTGATCCACTGCATTCTTCCAAGTTCTAGAAATAAGATGGTTGTTGTGGTTTTTTCGGGCTCTTTGTCCGTGTTCTTAAGGTTGTTCTTCCTAACGTTTCGCCAGTTTCTGTGGCTGGCATCTTCAGAGGACAGCACTCCCACAAGAAAACCCACAATAACCATTAGATCCCGGCTGTGAAAGCCTTCACGAATATCTAGAAATAAGACATTAGTCTTATTGTAGAACTTTAACATTTCCATTGTAACATTACAGATTTCTTTTCCCAAAAAGTGAGCCCCAAAACAAGAAAATCCTTTGGTACTTAAAGATGAACAAATTTATTATAGGACTTTTTATAGCCTAATTAGTCATATGCCTGAAAAGGTTACCCACTATCTCTGATAAATTTGTCAATTTTTAAGCATCATAGGACTCTTGCTATTTTAGAGCTATTATTCTATTTTCCCTCAAGATACTATGATAGCATCATATCATCTAGGAATGTGTGCTTGACATTATTGGGGTTTCCCCCTGTTTTTAGGTTTGTTGTTTTTTTTTTTAAAAAACCCTTCCTTCAGGATTAGTTTATTTACATCCATTTCCTAGTTTATATTTTGGAATGTACAATTTGCATTGATTTATCCCTTTGTGGGTTCAGTGTATTAGTTCACATGTTTTTTCTGTCCTCTACCAATGTTCGCAGGATTTCAGGCTACTCGTTCACAATGATATATTATTGTTGTTATTTTTCTGTTCTAAATTGTATTTCATGTAACATTTAATAAATATTTTTCATTATTATGCTTCAGGTAGAAGATAGATCAGGATCTCCTAGTAGTTTTCTGGATGATTTTGAGTAGATCAGGCAAGTTTAACAATAGGAACAAGTGGGACGAGTGTCCCCTCTCAACCACACTGCTGGTGCACTGAAACCTTGAGGTACTGTAACCAGAAATAGATTTGGTGCTGAAGGATTGTGGGCTGCATTAATCAACAATGATGCCTGGCCACATAATTCTTTAATTCTGAGGACAGCAGGAGACAGTTCCATGGTGGCACTTACAAGACAAACAGATCTACCTGAACATAAATTGCTTAGTTTCTTAAAAGGGCATGAGACCTTTCCCCCAACTCTTTGTTGCCTCTTTTTTTAAAATGCTAAAACAAACATGACTAAAACTTTGAAAACAAACATTGTTATAGTATGTATTTTGTGTCAGGCTCCAGCTAATAGAATTCAGCTGTCTGCCACAAAATAGATTCAGCAAGCCTTTAGCCAGCTGTCTAGGGACTTTTAAAAATTGATTCTGCGGATGTTCATTTCAACCATTTTGATTGCTAGCAAAGGTTTTTGCAATACAAATCTTTATTTTTTCAGTTATGTACGAATAACAAATTGTAAAATCCCTTTTTGTAATTTCATCTCTAGTTTAGACTGGTCTTATGCTGGGTTCCTTAGGCTTCTCCTATTAATTTTTCCCATAGATTATTAACTAATCCTACCTCTTGCTAACCAGAACTCTATTATTATTGTTTTATTTGCAGGGAAGCAGATCCCTTTTCAATACAATATTTCACAGAGGAAGTCCTCTACTGTTCCAGTGAAGCGGTCAGCACACTTCTGAAGGTGTTTGCTTGGATACAGTATAATACTTTGTTAGCTGTTTTTCCTGAAAATGAGCGGCATCCAATAAATAATTGTAAATACTATTTTGAAGCTTAAAATTGACTTCAGTTCCAGTGAGAAACTGACCACGCGAGATTGCATTCATTAATGGACTGAACTCTCTGGATCTCATATGGCTGTTAGATACAGTACAGTATCTCCTGTTTGTTTTATTTTGACCTGGTAACATTTCCCCTTACTTGTAAAATGCTGTATCTTTCTAGCTTGCATTTGATGTCTTTCCAGCAAAGAATCCATAGAATGCACTTGATTACCTAGCAAAAGAATGGAGGGTAGAAGACAGATAGTTAAGAGGATAATGTATTGGTGGAATATTTGTTTTCATCAGTAATTTACTCTGAAATTTTAAGCACAACATTTATGCCACAGAATCAGGTGGTACAAGAAGAGACTGTGACACTTCTGACTGTAGACACTGCTCACATTTTGTTTTTCAAATTCCTCTCTCTCTCTCTCTCTCTCTCTCTCTCTCTCTGTGTGTGTGTGTGTGTGTGTGTGTGTGTGTGTGTGTGTGTGTGTGTTTACTATGTAAACTCTCCTAAGTATAAACCAAGTACATCTGGGCTCCTATCAGTTATTGTGATTTTTTAAATTTGAGAAGTGTTTTTTTTAATTGATGAAAATATTTAAAATGTGATTCCTTGCCATTTGCACTCTGAACATGTAAATGTCTTACTCTGCTGCTACAGTCTGATTCTCTTTCATGCGTATGATCAGGTTGGCTATAACCCCTGAGAGTATATGCCCTCTGCTAAGCCTATTCATTCAATGTTATTGCAGGTATGAATGTCACAGCCCTGATGCAGGACTTCAATAATGTGACTGAATTTGTCTTCCTTGGCCTCACCCAAAATGAAGAGATGCAGAAAATATGTTTTGTAGTGTTCCTGCTTTTTTATTTGGCCAATGTGATGGGAAACCTTCTGATAGTTGTCACTATCATCTTCAGCTCCTGCTTGAATGCCCCCATGTATTTCTTCCTCAGTTACTTGTCGTTTGTAGACATCTGCTACTCCTCTGTCACAGCTCCCAAAATGATTGCAGACTTCCTCGTTGAAAAGAAAAGGATTTCATTCATTGGCTGCATAACACAGCTCTTTGGGGTCCATTTCTTTGGCTGCACAGAGATCTTCATCCTCACAGTGATGGCGTATGATCGGTACATTGCGATCTGTAAACCACTTCACTATACCACCATTATTACAAAGCGGGTTTGCGGGCAGATGGTGGCAGCCTCCTGGCTTGGAGGGTTTATGCATTCCTTAGTACAGACTCTTATGACCATCCGGCTTCCATTTTGTGGTCCCAATGAAATCGACCATTATTTCTGTGATGTTCACCCTTTACTGCAACTGGCTTGCACCAATACCTACATCGTGGGCATCATAGTGGTTGCCAACAGTGGAATGATTGCGCTGAGTTGTTTCCTCATCTTGGTTGTGTCATATATTGTCATCTTGGTCTCCCTGAGATCTCGGTCCTCTGAAGGACGCCGCAAAGCTCTTTCTACCTGTGCCTCCCATGTCATGGTAGTCATTTTGTTTTTTGGGCCATGCACTTTTACATACATACGTCCTTCCAGCAACTTCTCAGAAGACAAGACCGTGGCTCTGTTTTACACTATTATCACCCCAATGCTGAATCCACTGATCTACACCCTAAGAAACGAGGAGGTGAAAAATGCAATGAGAAAATTATGGATCAGGAAAGTGTCTTCACATGAGAAAACAAAAATACAAACACAGTGGGAGTAGAAATTACTCAAACAGGCTTACCTGGCATGTTCTTGTTAGAGGAACGCTTTTTCGTCTTCCCAGCCATTTTAATCAACCCAAACTTTAATTTGTTTCATCTCTGCTGTTTTTATGCTGTTATGCATTTTATTGTTATGCCATAGGTATTTTTGTCCTAGTGTTATTGTAAACTGCATTGAGAACTGTGTTACAGGACCTATCTATAAATGGTTGGAAAGAAACAAATTAATAAAACATGCCTCCGGAACTCTGTTTCAGAGAAAAAGTTATTTCTTTGAAATAATTTACATACCACTCTGCCTTTCTGAAGAGATCACAGTGGTGTCCACTAAAAGTAAAATAAAATAAATCAAATCAATATAACAGGCAATAACACTCAATCAAAATCACAGCAAATCAAGTTCAAAAGTCTTTTTAGAAAGTTGCAATTGTATTTCTATATGCAAGTTATTGCAGCATCTTAGAGGTTGTCCAAGGGGTGGGGGTGGGGTTCCAAAGGAAAACGACTATGCCAGAAAAGGCCCTCTCACACGCCATGAGACAATTTGGAGCAGAAGTAAGATGGGCCTCTGTGGAGTCTTGCACACTTCTCATGTAATGCTACAGCAAGGAAGACCAGCCTGTTATTGCTACTCTCTAGTCTCTACTGTCTGATGCAGCCACTTTGCTTTGCTTAATGGCAATGACAGCCTGGAGGTATACTGGCCTTCACATGACATAGTTCAAAGCCATTTAGAGCTTTACTGGCGAAAACCTGCATCCTTCAATTGTGCACAAAAATGCATAGGGTATTAATGATGTTCATGTAAAAGACCAAGGGATAACATGAGCCCTATATTTCATCCACTAGGAAGGCTGGTTGTAGTATTATGAACCAATGGCAGTCTCACATATGGAACGGTACAATGGTACAACGGTACAATGATCAGGACCAGAGGTAACTTAAAAAATGAACCATACATTGTGTAGTTTCAATCCACTCATCATCTATGTGTTTATGTACAGTCTTTAGAGGGTTTGGTGAAAAAGGCTTTAGTGCATGTAGATGCAACTGCAGAAGACATCAATGAAGGAGAACTTTTGGAGAAAGAGGAGCAGCTGTAGAAGCCTACCCTATCATGACTGGCCTTATAACCCTGCCACTAGTGTTGCCAGCTCCAGTATCCTCTCCCAAAACTACTACAGAAACAGCAGTGACTCCCTATAACTGAATACATGAGTGGGATGATGATGGATCTGCTTCTCTAGGCAGGGTGGGAATGGCAAGGTTCCAGCATTCATCCAGGTTTTCTTGAAGGTGGCTTTGGGTGTATCATATGGCACTGATTAGTCTTGTAAGCCAACAGATTGAGGATGAGTGAATCATTGAGTAGCTTCCCCTTTCTGAATTTCCAGGGCCCAGGATGCTTTCCTTTTACTCCATGCCTTTTCATCTAGAATGAAGTAGTAACTAACACTTAAAACAATGCTTTCTACCTAGGACTTCACATTTTCTCTGCATCCCCTTTCAGATCTTCCTGGCTTTGTCCCCACTGGCACATGTTGTCTTTCAATGGGTCCATCCCTTCACACTACAAGGCCTGCTGCCATTTTGGGCAGGACCAAGTAATACCCCACCTTCACTTGTGATCCTTATTGGAATAAGAGCATTCATACATTGCTAGCAATTGGAAATGATGGAGGGGGATGAGTGAGTTATGCACATGCAGATGGGTTTCCCCCTGAACACATCACAGTTTCTGAGACAGACCCTTCCTTCCTGTGACTTCCTTTGTGCCTTTCCTCTCTCCTCCCTTTTTTGTTCTTTGAAGACAGAATCCTGTTAGTTGAGGCACAGTGTAACATTATGCCTGCGTAAATGTTCTGGGGATTCCACCCCAGCAACAAGAATAGAACAAAATGATTGCACAATTGGTTATATGATTCCTGTTGTAACCAATTGCTTAATGCACTAGGAAAGTGTTTCATAAGTAGCACTTCTGTCTTATTTAATTTTATTTATTTTATTCAAATATTTTACCCTACCTTTCTCTTTAAAAGGACCCAAGGCAGTACACCTCAGTGTGACCACAGATTCTGTGAGTGTAAGATTGAGGTACACTCATGTAGCTAGTCAACGTGATTTAAGCCTATATATTAATAGTCAATTCTTTGAAAACCCTCCGGTTTATGAATGTGGGATACTGTGTGTCTGTACGCATGAGTCAAAAAGCCAGGAAATGGCTTGATATTGCTGCACAATATCGTGCCTGCATTGGCAGCAGGAAAAAGAATGCCAACTGCAGGTGATGCCGCTCTGTTCCTCCAGCACTGCCTGGGGGCTGTACTGCAACAGATGCAGGAAAATGGGCTGAGGCTGAACCCGGACAAGATGGAGGTTCTGAGGGTGGGTGCCCCCACTATTGGTGGCTTGGGTGACTCTCTCTCATTTGGGGGGGGTGACCCTTGCTGCAAAGAGTGGGGTCCGCAGTCTGGGGATTCATCTGGACCCGGCACTCACCATGGAGACTCAGGTGGTGTCGGTGGTCCGCACCGCCTTTTTCCATCTTTGGCGGATAGCCCGGGTGTGACCCTATCTCGATGTGGGGGCGCTCACTACCTTGGTGCGCTCTACGTGGGGCTACTTTTGAAGTTGACGTGGAAACTCCAAGTGGTGCAGAATGCGGCAGCCAGAGTCCTTAGCAGAGCGAGAAAACACCACCACATTTCTCCTATTTTGGCCGCGCTGCATTGGCTGCACATTCAGTTCCGCATTGACTTCAAAGTCTTGGTGCTTATGTATAAAGCCCTAAATGGTTTAGGGCCTCGATACTTGGTGGAACGCTTACTCCCACCTAGTTCTACCCGTGTCTCTCATGCGAGTCAGGAGGTGAGGCTGAAGAGCTTGATGCCGAGGGAGGCCTGGAAGGAAAAAACAAGAAACCAGGCCTTCTCAGCAGTGGCTCCTCGCCTCTGGAACAATCTGCCTCCGGAGATTTGCGTGGCTCCCTCGCTGGGTATTTTTAAAAACCAACTAAAAATGTGGATGTTTAGGCAGGCCTCCTCTCCCAGTTAATTCCTGACCTTCTCCCTTTCTTTCTCTATTATGATTTATTTTGTTTGCTCTCCATCTTGTAGAATTCTTTGTGTAAAAATTCCTTTTTTTAATTGTTCTTGTATTTTGTGTTGTAAGTCGCCTAGAGTGGTCGCAATGGAATGAATGGTATAAATGGAATGAATGAATGAATGAATGAAATAAAATGTTTACATAGCAAAGAGCAGCCTGAATGTTGACAACACCAATGGCAGCAGTCGAGATGGTCTATGGATACCCTCTTGTGCTTACTACCATTCACAAAGTTATACTACACAAAGGAAAATCCCAGAAATTGACTCCTTTTTTCATCAACTACTTCTCACACAAACATAAAGCAATAGTCAAGGCTGTTTTTCAGCATGTGAATGGTGGTGAGCACAAGAGTGTATCCAGTAGACCATATTGACTGCTGCCATTGGTGTTGTCAACATTCAGGCTGTCTTTTGCTATATAAAGCTATTTAAAGCAGCACACTTTTGGACTTGTAAGCAACTTGTGGAAAAAGGTGTGTGTGTGTTAGTTACCCCATTCCTGAATTTTGAAGTAAGACATCCTGTTTGTCTATAACAATCACTGGTAAGCATTCACTTTCAACTGAAAAAGGGGTGCTATAGTAAAGCATTGAAATTTTGGTTTAATTTTATATTCTTCATATTAAAAAGCTGAGTTGTTTTGTCACAAACTCACTTCCTATTGGGAAGCATCTAAATCCTTCTGCGAACTTATTAAGCAAGTGATCAACTTGCCTGACGTGACCACATCTAACTATTTCACTTAAACTTTATGAAGAAGGAAACAGAAAGAAATGGAAAGTGTGTCTGTGGGTGGGTGCAGACAAAATCTTCTCCAGAAATGATGTAAATACAGTGGGTTTAGCTGGTATTCTGGTTTGAAGAGAACATGGTCTCTGAGACAGAACAGCTGTAGACAAGAAAGAACTGTATAGCATTCAAAGGCTGTTCCCTCACTGAAGCCAGGAATAATATTCTAACTATTCTTCGTAGAGACAGAAGGATATTTGGAAAAGAAATTTCAGTAAGATTTTGGCAATAATTAGCTGCTGTTGTTGACTAGTAACCTGTATCCTGAGTATACCAGTAGCACTGGAGACAGGACCCAGGAAAGACCGACCAGGTAATTATGGAGATCAGCAGTAACTGAATTATGTCTTCAGGTAACTGATAATTACTGCACTAAGGAAAATCTTGATTAGGTTTCTTATCTTCTCCAAGGTTTTCTTCCCTCAATGTTTTTTCGTTGCATTTAATTTCCAGCCTCTCTCTGTCTGTTGTAGAAACAATAAGGGCCAAAATCCTGTTGTGAATACCACATGCATGAGGGTAATTTTGTACCAGGTGGGTTTTTAATTTTTTAAATTTTTTTACTTTCACTAGTCCAAGGATGTCAGGGACAGTTGGCACAGTTGTGGGCACTGCTTGTGCAATTGCCGTTTCAACAATTCTGAGAGGATTCTGGCCAAACAGCCTTTCTGACTCTTGAAGGAGAATCTTATTTTATAGCCCTCTTCCTCCAATGCATCCTGAATTTCAGTATGCTGAAGTTCATGACAGCTTATTCTGAATAAAACCTTTTAGTCCCACAAGATTCTTTGCTGTTTTTACTGAAAGATTTTCTTAATGCTTCTGAATGGTTTATTTTAAAAAATGTCCCTTTTACTGTTTCTTTGGAACCCATGGGAGCTTCCAGTGAAGTGATTCCTATCAAGATTGATTACATTCTGGAGCTCTTCTGCCTTTCCCTCCTTAACAGATTTTCAGTGAAAGTAAAACAAAACAAAACAAAACAAAAGACAGAAGAAAGAGTGAGAAAACACAGGGAAGCCATAAATGGAAGGAGTTATTCTTTGCACTTGTTTTACCGATGTAGTAAGACTGCACAATTAAAAAAAAGCTCATCCATAAGTGCCTT
Organism: Pogona vitticeps; assembly: GCF_051106095.1. Classification (NCBI taxonomy): domain Eukaryota; kingdom Metazoa; phylum Chordata; class Lepidosauria; order Squamata; family Agamidae; genus Pogona; species Pogona vitticeps. The sequence goes on from NC_135783.1 coordinate 245,117,279, forward strand.
TACTTCCTGGAAAGGACTTGGGGCAGTAATTCTGTTTTGTGAGGTAAATATGGGTGCAAAACATGGACTAGCATGGGAACAAGACTTAAGGGAAGACCAGTGGCCAGAAGAAGATGTAGATACTACTTCTCCTGCTTATACCTTCTCCTTGTAAGGGTTTGTGGCTATTTACTTAGCAAGTGTTGTGAATTAGTACTGTAAGAGTATGATTGTAGAATGGTAGCAGTCCTTATGTACAGTATGCCCATATAGTTCCATGAATCAACTCAGGGTGGGTGGGAAACAGCTAGGAAAAAAAAACTCTGAAGAAAATGTAGGCTTTGCTAAAGAAGTTCCTGTAACTTGTACATGTAAACATATGCTGGTAATCAACAGGGAGGGATAACTTTGTCATTTAACTACCCCCCCCCCAACAAAGCCATATCAAAATGATTCCCTTTCCACAGTGAAGAAGGAAAGAGACCTGGGTGTCTGTCTAGCAAACAAAGCGATTTTTTAGAAAAAACTCAGAAACCCACCCCTACCCAACTTTCTATCTATCCACCTTCAGTTGGTGCTTGTTACTTAAACACAGTGTTCCTGCAGCTCTCCAACACTCTTGAGCCACTCAAATGTTTTAACATCTTGCTAGATTTTTGGGCTTGTATACTTTAAATTCAGGCAAAGTTAATTCATTTTTTAAAATGGCATGTGTTTTGCCATGGCTAGGTGCTGTTGGTCACTGATGCTGGTCAACAAAAGAAAGTCTAGAGTGTATGACCTGAAACTCGTGCCGCTGTTGTTAAATGTCCAGTGCAGGGATATTTTTCTTCCCCGTTCCTCCTCTTCATTATAGCCCCTGCACTACTGGGAAACTGGGTCCAGAAGGGTTTCCGATCTCTTGGAGCAGGTCTCAGTGGTGCACAGCAGTGGTGGGCAGGTGTTAGTGGAAGGAGGTTGTTTTACGAAGGTGGCCTCACTCTTTTATGGTTCTGAGCAGAGCCACCTCCCTGGATGAAAGACCTGAGTTCATCATTTGATATCATCCACAGCCACCCAGAGACCTTTGGGTAGAGTGGGTGGCATGCATAAATAAATAAATAAATAAATAAATAAATAAATAAATAAATAAATAAATAAATAAATAAATAAATAAATAAGAAAGAAAGAAAGAAAGAAAGAAAGAAAGAAAGAAAGAAAGATTTCATCTCAAATTTCATAACCTTAGAATTGGAATGGATGCCAAAACTACACAGCATTGAATATGATAATCTCATTTTCTGAGTCCATTTGTGCTTACAGTTCCTTTCGGAAGGACTGGTGGTAGGTGGGAGGAAAAGAGAGAGAGATATTATAATTGGCCCTTCTAGTCCGGTGTTAGTATATACCGAAATAGGAGTGTAACATTTCTTGTTGTTGTTTAGTCATTTAGTTGTGACCCCATGGACCAGAGCACGCCAGGCCCTCCTGTCTTCCACTGCCTCCCGGAGTTGGGTTAAATTCATGTTGGTTGCTTTGATGACACTGTCCAACCATCTCATCCTCTGTCGTCCCCTTTGCCTCCTGCCTTCACACTTCCCCAACATCAGTGTCTTTTCCAGGGAGTCTTCTCTTCTCATGAGATGGCCAAAGTATTGCAGCCTCAGCTCCAGGATCTGTCCTTCCAGTGAGCACTCAGGGTTGATTTCCTTTAGAATGGATAGGTTTGTTCTCCTTGCAGTCCAGGGGACTCTCAAGAGCTTCCGTCAACACCACAATTCAATTCTTTGGTGGTCAGCTTTCTTTCTGGTCCAGCTCTCACTTCCATACATCACTACAGGGAAAACCATAGCTTTGACTATTCGGACTTTTGTTAGCAAGGTGATGTCTCTGCTTTTTAAGATGCTATAGAGGTTTGTCATCGCTTTCCTCCCAAGAAGCAGGCATCGTTTAATTTCGTGGCTGCTGTCACCATCTGCAGTGATCATGGAAAGTAAAATCTGTCACTGCCTCCATATTTTCCCCTTTGATTTGCCAGGAGGTGATGGGACCAGTGGCCATGATCTTAGTTTTTTTGATGTTGAGCTTCAGACCATTTTTTGCACTCTCCTCTTTCACCCTCATTACAAGGTTCCTTAATTCCTCCTCACTTTCTGCCATCAGAGTGGCATCATCTGCATATTGGAGGTTGTTGATATTTCTTCTGGCAATCTTAATTCCGGCTTGGGATTCCTCAAGTCCGGCCTTTTGCATGATGTATTCTGCATATAAGTTAAATAAGCAGGGGGACAATATACAGCCTTGTCATACTCCTTTCCCAATTTTGAACCAATCAGTGTTTCCATATCCAGTTCAATACAATCTTGTATTGTTTCTTGTATTGTCTCATTTTCAGTAACATTTCTTAGCAGGTAGTTAAAGTCCTAGGGAACAAAAAAACCCTGTTTAATGTCTGTTTTCTCATTAGTTAAAGACACAGAGCTTCTGGCTGTAGAAGAGATGGATGATTTTTAATGATGGGGAAGACAGAACTAATTTTAGAAATAAATGATTTTAACATGTGATTTCTAAGCTCTGAGGCTAAGGTAAAAATGAGACAATGCATTAATGATCTTGTATTGTCTCATTTTCGTTTTAACCCCAGAGTTTAGAAATAACTTGTTACAAATAATGAGTACTTTCAAAAAATAATTTCTGTATTATAATAACTCAACTATAATTGAATAACATTAAAATTGGAACAAGGGGTAATTTCACTGATTTTATAGCATAACTGTACTTTTTCAACAATAATTTCTAATCATTTTTTAAAAATTATATATTAGCAGTATTTCAATGAATTAAAGTCCCATGCATTGATTTCAGTGGCGCTTATTCCAAAGATCAGTATGTATTGGACTCTAGTTGAGTTATTGTATGTGGGATAGAGGTAGACAGTGAAGAGAACAGAAAGATCAGCTAAATTTTAGTGGCATCTTTATTTGCAAAATAATCAAAGCTAACTGCTGGGTTATTTTTTTAAAAAAAGAAACAACATTTTAAAAATCTTTCTTATCCTTTTGCACAAAAGGAATCCTCACTCTTCAAGCAGATGGTTTTTCTGAGGCAGAACAAAGCTATATTTTCAAACCAGCATTTTAATTGTAATATTTCAAATGAAAAAAAGAGAGAACAGTTTAATGCATTGTTTCTGGGCAAGGCAGGTCTTGACACACTGTTATGATGTACAATATATGGAGGATTAACGAAAGGTTAATTTTAAAAAGCATAACAGTGCATTCAGATATAAGAAGACAGAAACACTATGATACTTTAAAGACTTGTCCACAAATACTTAAATTATAAATTCAAATTTAATTATCCAATTATCCAATTATTCTTTTACCACAGACCATTCCAAGCATAACATATTTCTCCAGTGATGTTGACTGCATGACATGGCAGAAATAACTAAGTCCAAGTTTTGCTATTTTGCCTTCTAGTGACATGTCCGGTTTTATGTGCTTCAGCACTTTTTTATTTGTTATACAGTATTTGGAGTCAATAGAATGCGCAAGAGCCTCCTCCAACACAATAGCTCGAAAGCTGCAATTTTTCTTCTATCCATCTTCATCATCGTCCAGCTTTCACAGCCATATGTAGTTATGGGGAACATGATGGCACAAACTAATCTGCATTTGGTTATCAAGCTGACGTCCTTACTTTTCCATATTTGATTCATATTCATCATTGCTTTGTGACTTAGCATGATTCAACATTTTATTTTCTTGGCTGCAACTGCCATTTTGAGTGACCAGTGAACTTAGATGAATTCTCCCGCATATTTAACCTCCTCTCCAGCAATTACTATTTTGATGTTTCTATTCTTTTCAGGTGTCATGAGTTTAGTCTTTTTAATAATCAAAAAGAGGCCAGACTTCCCACTTTCTTCTTTGAGTTTCATGATCAGATACTTTAGACCTTCCTGAGTTTCTCAGAGGAGGGTTGTATCATCTGCATAGCAAAGGTTATTGATGTTTCTTCCACCAGTTTTACCCCAATTTTTGATTCTTCTAACTCCAGGTTTCTGATTATCACTTCAATGTACAAGTTGAGTAAGAAAGGGACAGGATGCAACCTTGCCACACACTTTGCTCGATCTTAAACCAGTCAGTGTCTCAATATTGAGTTTGTACCAAGACTTCCTGATTTTCAAACAGTGATTTCACCGACTTCACCAAATGTAGTGGCACCCAATGTCTTTTAGGGCTTTCCATAGTTCGTCATGGTCAACACAGTGAAAAGCTTTCCTATAATTGATGAAGCACATGTAACTGTGTTTTTGATATTATAACATGTTTCCATTATCCATTGAATTATAAAGGTAAAGGTAAAGGTTCCGCTTGACATTTAGTCCAGTTGTGTCTGACTCTAGGGCACGGTGCTCATCCTTGTTTCCAAGCCATAGAGCCAGCGTTTGTCCGAAGACAGTTTCTGTGGTCACGTGGCCAGCGTGTAAGCCTATCAGCTCTCCTAAGAGATTACTAAAGGGTTGGGATAGAGAGGTTCCAGGTCCAATAGACCCCTATTTGAGTTGAGATGACTCCTTGTCTGAACCAGGCTGTCTATCTGGCCCCCTTCTACCAAGTCTATCCCCAATTAAAAACCACTAAGAAACCAAATTATAACCATGAGTCTTAGAGACATTTAGAACTCTCAGAACTTAGGAAAATAATGGACTCAAAGTAGCATAGTTTTGTGGCCTGTAAGTAATCCAATTAAGTATGGTAGCAGATTACCTGTTCAAGAGACCAAGCATAAGTTCTTAAGTATTATTGTTTTATTAGAAAAATAAAGATTTAGATAAATTCAGTTTGTTGCCAAGCATAGCATTCAAAATCATTTCCATAACTACAGGTAGTTAGAATCTTAGCAAATCGCAGCTACAAAAATAAAATAAGAAAATTCTACTAACTAGAAAACAGGTAAGGCTAAGCCCCCCTTTCTATTCTCTACTAAGAACTACATCTTAGCATTGGGAACTCCAAAGTCCATTCAAAAGTCAAAAACCCATGGTAAAATCCATTAATCCAAAATGAGTTAGAAAAGAGTCAAAAAGAGAGTCTCTCTCTCCCTCTGTTCCATCCTGTCATTTTCTTCACACGCTGAAAACACCCCCTCCTTCACTCTCCACTGGCGTAAGCCAATCAGAACGAAGGATTCTTATCTCTCTCCACCTCCTCTTCTCATGAGAACTGCGATTTTGTTGACATTCTTCCGTGATGTTATGACTTCTTGGCTTCGCCTTCGCCATGCTTAACCTTGGCCACGCTATCTACATGATAACATTCCTAGCTAACTGTAAAGAAAACAATTTCTACATGCTTCTAGAAAAATGACACAGGCTGAGATGAATTCCTTTTACACCATTCCATGACTACAAATCCCATTTAGAAATTACATTTTAGCTTCAATAACCTAGATCATGACAGCGACTAGAGACGGAATACTGTTACCTTCCCACCGTGGTGGTACCTATTTATCTACTTGCATTTTAACATGCTTTTGAACTGCTAGGTTGGCAGGAGCTGGGACAAGCGATGGGAACTCACTCCGTCGCTTGGATTCGATCTTATGACTGCTGGTCTTCTGACCTTACAGCACAGAGGCTTCTGCGTTTTAACCCACAGCGCCACCACATCCCTATTGAATTATAAATGACATTATAAATTAGCTCACATTAAATTATAGTTTATAAGGTGCCACAATGTATTTGTCTTTTTATTCTTTTGTTTTTCGGCCTGATATGCTAGCATAGACTAATACAGCTGCCGCTTCTAAAACTACACTTATACTGCTTATATATATTCATGTGTATGTGTGTGCATGTGTCTGCAACTATATTTTTCTTTCTTTTCTTTAAAATTTGGGTGTGCATGTGTGTGTGCATCTATATCTTCTATCCTTTCTGTGTGTATTATTTACACAAACAGGCTTATGCTGGGGCCAATGACTTTAGATTGTATCTTTACAGTAACAAAAAATAATAAGTTATTTTAAAAATGCAACTATATGGGTAATATCTTTTTTTGCTTGTAACTGTGAGGGTAATTAATTAAGTAATAAGCTGCACCAGAGCACAGAGTGCTGTCCTCTGAAGATGCCGGCCACAGAGACTGGCGAAACGTCAGGAAGAACAACCTTCAGAACACGGCCAAAGAGCCCGAAAACCCCAGAACAACCAATTAATTACTTTCTTTAAAAAACTTTTCAAGAACCAGTTAAGTTTTCACATTCATAAGATAATTAATCATTATTGGGACAACTTGACAATAGTTACAAAAAGTTCATTTCTCAAGATAATCTGATGGCACCCAAAAATAGTAGAATAGCTCTATTATTTATATGAGTTTCAATGATGAAGGCTAACAGTAAGTTGCAGAGTTTGTTGTCAGGGATTTCAGAAAAAAATGAACTAGTAAAATAACAAAGTGTTGAATAAATGAATTCCCATAGTATTTATGTACAGATGCTGAAGATAAATGTAGGCTTTATTTATTTATCCATTCTTAAACTTTATTTAAACAAGACAGAAAACTTTTGTTTTTGAATCACTAGACTTGCTGTCCAAGCACTAGGCAACTAAGTGACCAAATCAAAAAAATAGTGAAGAATTGTTAGAGAGAAAGGAGGACGTTATTGATCAGCCTTGTTTCCAGCTTGTTAAAGTAGTTCTGCTTTAACTATGCCTCCTGCAAATTTAGATGGCTAGAGCAGAGCTAAACAACCTGCAAACAAAGCTGAGTGCCAGTTTCATCTCCTCTCTGAGCTAACTCCTGTACAAGTGGCTGAAGCTAATTAACCTTGGAGAACCTGCCTTCTCAGATGTGATTTCACAGTGTTGAATTCTTGTGGCTGTATATGGAAAGAACATTCAGCTGAAATTATTTCTAATTTTCTATAACAGCAGATAATTGCATACCCCATTGTAACGCATTGTTGACTGTGATTCATGGAGAAGAAGAACAATGTGTCAGAATTCATTCTTTTGGGACTCACCCAGGATCAGGATTTACAAAGACTCTGCTTTGGGATCTTTTTGATCTTCTACATTGCCATTCTGTTGGGGAATCTCCTCATCATTGTCACCATCAAGAGCAGCCCCCGACTGACCTCTCCCATGTACTTCTTTCTCAGTTATCTCTCCTTTGTAGATATGTGTTACTCCTCTGTCACAGCTCCAAAACTGATAGCAGACTTCCTTGTCAAAAAGAAAACCGTATCTTCTGTTGAATGCATGACACAGCTCTTTGGTGTTCATTTTTTTTGGCTGCACTGAAATATTCCTTCTCACAGTGATGGCATATGATCGGTACATTGCCATCTGCAAACCCCTCCATTACACAACCATTATCAGCAAAAGTGTATGTAGGTGGATGGTTGCCCTGTCATGGCTTGGAGGCTTTGTGCATTCCATTGTTCAGACTCTCCTGACTGTGCATCTTCCCTTCTGTGGGCCCTATGAGATAGACCACTATTTCTGTGACGTCCACCCTTTACTGAAACTGGCCTGCACTGATACCTATACTGTTGGGCTCCTTGTGATGGCCAATAGTGGCATGATTTCTCTGAGCTGCTTTCTGGTGTTGACTGTGTCTTACATTGTGATCTTACTCACACTGAGGACTCATTCATCTGAGGGGCGCCTGAAAGCTCTCTCCACCTGTGCCTCCCACATTACGGCAGTGATCTTGTTTTTTGGGCCATGCATTTTCATCTACCTGAGGCCTTCCATCACCTTCTCAGAAGACAAGAGTGTGTCTGTTTTCTACACCATTATCACTCCCATGCTCAATCCTTTAATTTACACTCTGAGGAATAAAGAGGTGAAGAATGCCATGAGAAAGTTATGGAGCAGAAAGAGACTTTGGAGTGAAAAATGAAAGTTTTAATGTAAAGTTAATATATTTTGATCTATCCCTGTGCTACACTTACAGTGTAGGTAGCGTTTGTCAGCGAGAGATTAGGATCAGCACCACATTATGCTGTAAGTAAATCTTTAACCCTTCTGCCCCCAGGAATTATGATCAGAAAAATCACTCCTTCATCCTCAGAAGAAAGCTCTAATTTTACCAATCATTTTTCTTAAACTTTCGCCTGGAAATGGAAATCTTGGATCTCTTCCCTGCATGCAGTTGAGCCAATGATGGTCTTCCCCACGATGACTGATCTTATTGCTAATCATGCTCCAGTGGGTAGTTAATCTGAAAATGAGGGAATCTGCTTAGCATTATTTTATTTTATTACAGTAATGATTGATCTTTTATTGTTACATTTTACAGTTGCTGTTATTGTTACTGATTCCAGGCCATTGATTTTTTTGAAGGGATCTTCCAAGTGTTTCCAAATTTCAACAGGAACACAGAATGTTTATGTGTGTTGTTTATGTAATGTAATGAATGTTTATGTAAGCCTCCTTGGGTTCTTTTCAAGGAGAGGTGTGGGATAAAAATCATTTAAATAAATAAATAAATAAATAAATAAATAAATAAATAAATAAATAAATAAATAAATAAATAAATCCCTTTAATGCAATCATGCTTGAATGTATATGAAGTTGAAACTCCATGTGTGGAAAACTGACTCTTATGGAGTAGAATTTGTTGTAAACCACTTCTGGGTATTACCTGTTTAGAAAACCCTAGGAAGGGTCACCATAAGTTGGAATCAATTTGGCAGACACTATTATTATTATTATTATTATTATTATTATTATTATTATTATTATTATTATTATTATTATTATTATTATTATCATCATCATCATCATCATCATCATCATCATCATCATCATCATCATCATCATCATCATCATCAAATTGGATTTTAAATATGTTGCTTATATATGTTGGAAACCACCCAGAGTGGCCTTGGCCAGATGGGTAGGATTGAAATGAAATGAAATGAATAATGTATAAAGTCTTCATAAAACAATAAAAATAAGGAAAACCAAATTTAATAATGAAATCAAGTAAAAACTCCAGTGCAAAAAATTAAAATAAGTACCCAATTAAAAACACCAGAGCTAGCTGGATAGCTCAGTGAGTCAGGCATCTGGCTGCAGGGCCATAGGTTAGGAGTTTCATTATCCACTGTGCTTCCTGAGAAGAGACCCAGCCTGAGTGGCCTTGGGCAAGCTGCACAGTCCCAGGGCACTCCCAGGAGAAGGGCATGATAAATCACCTACGCACATACGCTCTACTTAGGATACCGTGGAAAAGAGTGCCATGTGTCAGAATGGACTCGTTGGCACACAATTATTACACCTGCAAAGCAGGTGTCTGGAATTAGTTTTTGAACAAGTTTAAGATCTTAAGTATTAAAGTTGTTTGAGAAGATATCCTTGTACAAGGAGCAGAGCCACAATGAGTATGGCATATGAAGCTGAATTCTTTTGCAGCAGCACTAGAGACAATCTGGCAAAAATCCTGCACTTCTCCCTAGCTTTCCTAAGTGAAGAAGTAAACTTACCTACTTGCCCTTGCACAACTATGTTGCTCTTTCCATCCCATGCTGGATGTTGCTTTCACTACTATCTTAACTGGCTGATCATTATTGTTCATGTTTTACGAAGTGTGACTTGTGACAAAGAGATATGGTTAGCGATTTAGTTAGAGTTAGGATTGGAGCTACAGAATAGCTTCAAAGACGTTATTGTTACCAGTGCAACTCTAGTAACATTCAGAGTATCTGACACTTACTACATACTGCCTGAATGCAGTAGTAAGTTGCAACTAGTGTAGGCCCATTGAATCAGTGAGGATTTGGTGACTCCTCTGTATGTTCCATTGATTCAATGGGCCTACTTTAGGTGTGATTTCAGTCAATAATTTGTATTAAAATGTAGGGCCAGTCAAATCCTGGTACCTGTTGAATGGTAATAAAGAAGGTAACATATCTCAATATAGTAGACACAGCCAGTGTGCTGTAGTGGACAGAGTGTCAGACTAGGATTCAAGAGACCTGGGTTCAAATCTCTATTCACCCATGCAAACTCTGTGGAAGATACCTTGGCACATACCTTGGAAACACTATTAGGTAAAAGTAAAGGTTCCCCTTGACAATTTTTGTCTAGTTGTGTTCGACTCTAGGGGGCGGTGCTCATCCCCGTTTCCAAGTGATAGAGCCAGCGTTTTGTCCGAAGACAATCTTCCGTGGTCACATGGCCAAGTGCGACTTAGACACTGAACGCTGTTACCTTCCCACCGAGGTGGTCCCTATTTATCTACTTGCATTTGCATGCTTTCGAACCGCTAGGTTGGCAGGGAGCTGGGACAAAGCAACGGGAGCTCACTCCGTCGCGTGGATTCGATCTTACGACTGCTTGGTCTTCTGACCCTGCAGCACAGGCTTCTGTGGTTTAGCCCGCAGCGCCACCACGTCCCTTGGAAACACTATTAGCGTCACCATAAGTTAGACTCAAAATGATGGCACATCACACCCACGAGCAGAAGTGGGCTTCTCTTACAATTTAATGGCCACCCCCATTTGTATAAGAAGGCCAGTTCCACATACTGTTGTTGCAATATGGTCACGTTCTACAGTACTGAGTTTTCAATAGTTCATGCTGCTTCTGATTCTTAGAGGACTAATAGAGAGAGAGAGAAAAAACTAAACCCATTTTCTGATCACTACCTCACTTCTCACCTCCTTGTTCCAAAGCCGTTTGTAGAGCAAGGGTGTGTGTGTGTATCAAAATGAATTATGTACCTAGCTTAATGACCCCTTCTATTTTTTGATATTTGGAGCATGAGGGCTGATGCTCTGTGTAGTCAAAACAGCACTGGCTGTACACAAAAGAAAAGTATTAGCAGAGTTCCCTGACAGGAGCATGTACTACATTAGCAGTAGCTGAACATGCCCTGAAACAAGCTAGACATGAAATCCTATTTCAAAACACAGATGGACAACACCAGCAATCATCATGTTAGACTACACAGGGAAGCCATTGAAATCCACAAACATCAGCAAAGCTTCAACAAAAAAAGAAGAAAGTCTAAAACTCAACAAAGCCTGGATCCCAGCACTGAAAAATATAGCCTGCAAAAAGGTCAATGAACTCTACCCATCCACAAGGACTGGTGATCACTACACACAAAAGACTAGCTAACAACACCCATCAATCACAGTGACAGATGATCTACCCACTTATCACAACAATACACCCATAACAGAAAGCATGCTGATCACCATAATCACCCAATCTCCTAAAAAGTACAAAAAGTTGATCCCATAGCTACAAATACTCAATTATGCCACACACTACACCAGAATACAGACAGAGTTCTACTCCTGTCCTTTGAAGATGCCGGCCACAGAGACTGGCAAAACATTAGGAAGAAAAACCTCCAGAATATGGCCAAACAGCCCGAAAAGTCCACAGCAACCATACTACATCCATTCTCTCTCTCTCTCTCTCTCTCTCTCTCTCTCTCTCTCTCTCTCTGTGTGTGTGTGTGGTGCTTTGAGGAATTTGCAAGTTGTGCCACGTGGCTCAGCCCAATAAGCTAATGGTGATTCCAGGCAGACAGAAACCCAGAAGACTGAAGTCCAATATACCATAGCTTCTTGAAGCTCCTGAACATGGCCCAGTAACATACATAGGAAAATGTTCTGCAACTGCCAAAAAGAGAAATAATTCCTGCCATAATTCCTTATGAGTGAGGGTCAAGAACCAAGCATTAAGTGTGAATGCACCCAGAGTCACATACCCCAAATGGTATTCTCCAAATATAACTATTTTGCCCACCCCACAAACACAGTATTTTAGAAAGTTCATACTTTGATTGGATTTGTGCAACATTACATAGTTTAAGAATCACTTGGTCACTGCCCCACTAAGACCTGGATTTTACTCAGTGTCTCATTCTCTTTTTATACACTTAGTATAGTACTTGGTGAGCAACCCTCCCACCTTTAAAAGTATGAAATATCTTTGGATATCAGGAGATTAGCTGCTATGTCAATGACTTCTTTTCCTGCTTAATGCAGAACTGGCAAAATAATTCATGGTCCCCCTGTATGGCTATTTCCCCTGCCTCTTTCACTAGCTTATTTAGGGCATGACTAGAGATGAGCACCTACTCAGACAAAGAGGCAGGACAAGCAAACCCATGCTCCTTCCAGGGACTGGTTGCACAGCTGGAGAGGAGGAGGAGAGGAACATGCTCTGACTGGTGAATGGGTCATTTGCTGGGAAGGCAGGGGAAAGGAACATGTGTGTGCATACAAACTAGCATGAACCTCTGAACCTAGGTTTGTGCCCATCTCTAGGTGTGACTACACTGGAAAGTCAGAGCAATTAAACTTTGCTGAAATTTGATTCTCAATTTACATTACGTTTGAAATTGCAGTCAGTGTTCACACAGTAGCTGTGGATTTACTCAGGAATTCATGGTTCATACTGGATGCAATGTGATTAGCATTGTCACACCCCCTCTCCTTCCTTCCGCTAGTCCCATCTCTGATGATCTTTCCTTTCTCTGGATGTCTAGGCTTATTGAGGGATGCTAGATTGTTCAGATGGGCATGTGTCCCACTGTTTGGTGTGTTGTGGAGGTGGATTGGTTTGCACTTTTTTCTGGTGACCACAAGACATAATCACCAGAGAGGACTAATTTGATTAAATTCCAAAAAAGACCTAAGTGGCAGAGGAGAAAAAATCCCTATGGACTGGGGTAAGAGGAAACACTGGCCTGATTTGCACTGACATTTTTGCCATGCAGGCAATGGAAAATGATGCATATTGGACCAGCTTAATTTTGGAACATTTGGCACACAGTATTTGTCAGTGTAGTTGCATGTAAACTGGTTTAATCCCAGTATAGGCAACCCTAATCCTTTACTTGAATTTGAAACCCATCTCATTTTCACCAGACCTAATCTGAGTCCATATAGCTCCTATTAATCCTGCAGTACTATATTTCAATGAAATTACATTTACTTTATTCATATCCAACTTAGCTGAATGGATGGTGCTAAAGAAGCAGGAGAGAAAGATCAGGGTTTCTTATCTTACACAGTATTCAAATACCATGTAGCTTGTAAATGGGCATGAAAAGCCACTTCAAAATTGTCTGACGTGGCTAGCTATGAAATATCTTCGCTGAGTGAACAAACTCAAGTGTACAAATTGTAAAAATAGAACCCACACAAAAATAACTCAGCAAAAACTCATTTTCCTGGTTCATATGTCATGATTAATCATATCTATAGAAATATTTGCCTCCTGGTAGCCCAGAAAGGATGAATTCAGACACGGTGCTTGTGTTCTCTACATACTCAAATGCTTGATAAATTACAACAGAAAAATTGATCACCTGCTGACATGAGACAGGAACAGCATCAACTAAAATTGTTCTGGTTATGTACAACAACACTGAAAAATTAAAACATCCAAGAAAAGGAGATTTCTACTTCACCATCTTCAGGGCTCTCACTCCAAAAATATAACAAATGTCACTGAAGTTAATTTAACCAAAATCATTCCACTTCTAGTATCATTTCAATTAAGGACAATAAGGATGTGCTCAAATTGTGGAAAGGTGTGCCAGAAGGGGTCACTTGGCAGGGAGTGATCTTTCTTGAAACAACCCTTATGTTTGCCAGGGAATCACTCTAGTCTAGACCTCAAATGCCCAACCCTCCTGCCACACCAGAAAGATGCAACTTGGACACAGATTGGGGGCTAGGCCGGAGCAGGGAATTGCTCTAGAGAGAGGTTTTTAAATGGAGGGTTGAGTCTTGTTTCGGTGTTCATTATTTCCTTTAAAAATGTAAGCCACCTTGGATCTTTTTTGAGGTGAAAGGCAGGGCAAATTTATTTTAAACAAACAAACAAGCAAGCAAGCAGGCAAACAAACATTTATATGCTGCATATTAGAAAGCTAGGTTCTTTATTCACCAGCTGATTTCCCTTTGGGAAGCATCTAAATCCTTCCAGGAATTTATTAAGCAACCAATTTACTTGCAGGACATGATTACGATGAACTGTTTCATTTATAAGTTAAGAAAAAGGAAAAAGAGAGAGCCAGAAAGGAGGCTGGCAGCAGAGACAGAATGTTCCCTGGAAATTTTGTAGAACGAATGGGTTTAACTGGTTTCCTAGTGTAAAGAGGAGAACATTTTCTCTGAGACATTCTGAGGCAGAAAAGCTGTTGGCCTGAAAGATCTGTATAGCATTCAGAGGCTATTCCTTCACTGAAGCCAGGAATAATATTCTGACTAATCTTGGTAAAGATAGAGGGATATTTGGAAAAGAAATTTCAGTGAGATTTTGGCGATAATTTCCTATGTTGTTGACTTGTAGTCTGTATCCTGAGTAGCACTGGAGATAGGCCCCAAGAAAGACCCACCAGGTAATTATGGAGATCAGCAGAACAGTAAATGAATTATGTCTTCAGGTAGCTGATAATGAGTGCACTAAGGAAAATCTTGATTTGATTTCTTATCTTTTTCAAGGTTATCTTCCCTTAATTCATTTTCTATGCATATATGACATAGTAGTTCTTCTTATTTTCCAGTGTTTGCTTGTCTGTTGTAGAAACAACAAAGGCCAAAATCATATTGCAAAATATGACATGCATGAGGAAAATTTTGTACAAGGTGGTTTGTTTGTTTGTTTGCTTTGCATTTCGCTACTGGCAGTCACAAACCTAGGTGTGCAACTGACTCTGCTGTGTTTTTTTCCTGAAAGATTCTCTTGCTACTTCTGAATGGTTAATTTTTAAAATTATCATTTTACTGCTTCCAGCAAAGTGATTCCTAGCACGACCAGTGAACTGATGAAGTTCTTCTGTCTTTCATTCCTTAACAGATTTTCAGTGGGTGTTAAAAAAAAAAAGGAAGGGTGAGAAAACACAGGGAGGTCATAGATGGAAGAAGTCATTGCTTGCACTTCTTATCAAGTTTTGTTTAATGAGGTTGGAAGATAGCACAGTAAAAACAAACAAAACAAAAACAACAACAACAAAAAAAAACAACAAATTCACCCAGAAGCACCCTTGTTTCCTAGAAAAGTCTTAGGGCAATAATTGCAGCTGATTGCAAGCTATTGTTCCATGAATCAACTCAGGGTAGGAATTAATTGTGGGAGGGGGGGACCTGAAGAAGATGTAGACTTTGTTAGAGAAGCTCCTGAAAACTGTATGTGTAGACATCTGCTGGTAAACAGGGAGGGATAACTCTGTCATTTAACTCCCCCCCCCCCAGTAACAAAGCCATATCAAAACGATCCCCTTGCCACAGTGAAGTAGGAAGGAGAACTGGGTGTCCACCTAGCAAACAAAGTGATTTCTTAGAAAAGTCCTGAAAAAGCCCAGAAACCCACCCCTACCCGACTTTCTATCTATCCACCTTCAGTTGGTGCTCGTTACTTAAACACAGTGTTCCTGCAGTTCTCCAACAGTCTTGAGCCACTCAAATGTTGAAACATCTTGCTAGATTTCTGGGCTTGTATACGTTAAATTCAGGCAAAGTTAATTCATTTTTAAAAACGGCATGTGTTTTGCCATGGCTAGGTGCTGTTGGTCACTGATGTTGGTCAACAAAGGAAAGTCTAGAGCATGTGACCTGGAACTTGTACCGCTGTTGTTAAATGTCCAGTGCAGGGATACTTTTCTTCCCATTCCCTCCTTTTCATTATAGCCCCTGCACTACTGAGAAACTGGGTCCAGAAGGGTTCCCAATCTCTTGGAGCAGGTTTCAGTGGTGCACAGTAGTGGTGGGCAGGTGGTAGTGGAAGGAGGTTGTTTTGGGGAGGTGGCCTCACCTGTAGTATTGGAATGGATGCCAAAACTACAGAGCATTGAATTTTATTGTAACAGCCACCCTCACACTTCACAGAGTGGTTGCTACTTTACTTCAAAACTCTGCTGCCACCAACTTATCCTTAAAATTAATCATAAAAGGACAAGTATATCTTTTAAAAACAAAAACTGGTTTATTGATTACAAAAATAAAAATAGTAAATCACTGGTAAAGAATCAGGTAATCAATCACTGTTAATAAACACTGGCTCACACAGACTATTTCACACTGACAGGCTCTCTCACTCACTAAAACTAACAATCACTTTAAACTCTCAGCTCAGGCTCTCCTCTCCAATCTCCCTCACACACTCTTCACCTCCCTTTTTATACTAGCTCCTCCCCTTAAGTTCCACCCTCCGTCACACCATAGGCTGATGACACACTGCCCAGCTGTGACGGACATGTGATGTTATGTCTGCCCGTTACAATGATAATCTCATTTTCTGAGTCCATTTGTGCTTACAGTTCATTTCTGAAGGACTGGTGGTTGGTGGGAGAGAGAGAGAGGAGAGGAGAGAGGATATGGTTGATCATTGGTTCTTCTATTCCAGCGTTGAGTATGTTGCCTGAAAGCAGTTCCCCAAGGATTTAGACAGGAGACCTTCCCTTATAAGCTTTTCCAGGGCTTCTGTGCCTGTAACAGGCACAGGTCTGGCTGTTACAGGCCCAAGAGAAGGAGTGCAGAAATCCTTATCAGATACTTAAAGTCCTAGAGAACAAAAATCCCCTGTTTGATGTCTGTTTTCTCATTAGTAAAAACACAGAGCTTCTGCCTGTAGAGGAGAGGCAACATTTTTAATGACTGGGAGGACAGAACCAATTTTAGAAATCGCATTATTTGTAACAAGCTATTTCTAAGCTCTGAGGCTAAGGTAAAAATGGGACTTTGTGTTGATAGATAGTTCCTGTATTGTCTCATTTTTTGTCACAGTATTGAAGTACAGCTGGGTTGTGGTATGTGAGTGAGCTGATTTTTAACTTAAAAAACAACAACAAACAGCATTTTAAAAACCTTTCTGATCCTTCTTGCCCAAACAGTGAAAAAGTTATGTACAAGTGAAAAAATTATCTAAATTTTAAAGGCATTATTTCTTTGGGAGGCAGATCTTAACATCCTGTTATGATGTATATAGAGGATTAACAAAAGCTAAAGTACATAAAAGTGTATGTGTATATATGTACAGTATGTACTGTTGTGGCCAAAAAATATTGGCACCTTTGCAATTCTGTCAGAAAATGCAACCCTTCTCTCAGAAAATTCTTGCATTTACAAATGTTTTGGTACTCGCATGTTCATTTCTTTGGTTTGCATTGGAACAACACAAAAAAAACAGAGAAGAAAAGTCAAATCTGATACAGTACAATCCCACACAGAAACCGAAAAAATGCACTGGCCAAAATTATTGGCAACCTTAACTTCATATTTAGTTGCACCCCCTTTGGAAAAAATAACTGAAACTAATCGCGTTCTGCAACCATGAATCAGTTTCTTACACCTCCCTACTGGAATTTTGGACCACTCTTCTTTTGCAAACTGCTCCAGGGCCTTCAGATTTGAAGGATGCTGTCTCCCAACTGCTGTTTTGAGATCTCTCCACAGCTGTTCTATGGGATTCAGATCTGGACTCATTGCTGGCCATTTCAGAACTCTCCAGTGCTTTGTTTGTAACCATTTCTGAGTGTTTTTTATAATTTTTCAGTAATTTTGCTCTTCCGTCCATGTCCAGGGAGGTTAGCTACAGTGCCATGGGCTGTAAACCTCTTGATGATATATTTTTTTTGTATTTTTTATTTTTTATAAGGGATAACAAAAAGGAAAAGGGAATTGGGATTGATGAGGAAGAGGGGAGACAATAACATACTTTCATCCATTCTGTACCTATTGCCATATCAAGATATTAAATTATTCTATTTACTCTTTTCTGCCTTCTAGATTCAGTTCGCCTTTCAATATGTACTGTTCACAAGCTGCCTGTTGATTCTGTCCACTTGTTAAATAGATCCCATCTTTCTGTTGCCTTTTGCAAGGGATAGTCCTTCATGACTTCTGATAAAATGTCAATTTCGGCTATTTCCCGTATCTTTTCAATAAGATCTTCTTGTTTCGGTACCGTTGATCTTTTCCAATTTTTAGCATATAAAATTCTAGCTGCCGTAACTATGTATATAACTATATAATTCTTTGACTTATCTATATTTTCAGGTATCATACTCAATAAAAACAGTTCTGGGGTTAATGGCACTTTACAGAGCAATATTTGTTCCAACATTACATGTACTCTTTTCCAATATTGTTTCGCTACTCCACATGACCACCACATATGATAATAGCTTCCCACTTGTGATTCACATTTCCAACACTTATTTGATACATCTGTATACATCTTTGACAATTTTTCTGGGGTCATGTGCCATCTATAAAACATCTTATATATATTCTCTTTAAAGTTCACCGATCTTGTAAGCTTTATATTATTTTGCCATATTTTCAGCCATTGATCAATATCAATGTTATGCCCTATATTTTGTGCCCACTTAATCATACATTCCTTAACCATTTCATCTTGCATCTTAATTTCCAACATATAATTATACATTTTCTTAACAGTTTGTTCTTTTGAACCTAATAAAAGTTTGTCAAAAATCGTTTGCTCTAAGTAGAAGCCTTCTATTTTATCTTTTGTATATCTGGATTCTAGCTGTGCTCTAGGCCACCACTCTATATATATATTCTGTGACTCTAGCTCTTCTTTAGACTTTAGTTCACCATCCTTTTTTAATAGGTCTTGATATTTTAAAAAGTTTGTTTTTGTCATAAGACTGGGTTGGATAAAGGCCTCTAACGGTGACACCCATACAGGTATTTTATAATAAATTTGTTGTACAATTTTTCTCCACATTCCCAGTAAAGCTTTTCTTATCATATGTGAATTAAATTTTTTTTGTTCTTTGTCCTTTTTATACCATAAATAGGCATGCCAGTCTAATTGCAAATCATGTCCCTCCAAGCTAAGTAATCTATCGTTTTCTAGAGTTATCCATTCTTTTATCCAATCTAGAATACAAGCTCTATAATACAAAACCCAGTCAGGAAGACCAAAGCCACCCCTCTGCTTAGCATCTTGCATTGCCTTAATTTTAATTCTTGGTTTTTTACCTTGCCATATAAATCTCATGATTATCTTATTAAATTCTTTGAAAAATGACTGTTTTAATATTATAGGGATTGACTGAAATAAGAATAGGATTTTTGGTAAAATAGTCATTTTAATTGCTGCAATTCTTCCCAACAACGATAGTTGTAATTTGTCCCATTTCTCCAAATTGTTCTGTATCTCCTTCATTAGTTTCATGTAGTTATCTTTGAATAATGTACTTGTCTTCTTTGTAATTTGTATTCCTAAATATCGAATTTTCTTCTCCTCACGAAAGTTCGTCTTCTCTATTAGCTCTTGTCTTTCATGTTCTCTCATGTTTTTGGTAAGTAATTTAGTCTTCTTTTGGTTTATTCTCATTCCTGCCATGTCACCAAAAATTCTTAACGTTGTCATCAGGTCCTCTATTGAATCCAATGGTTCTTCCAATATGATAACTAAATCATCCGCAAAGGCCTGGAGTTTGTAGACTTGACCTTTCACTTTTAATCCTTTCAATTCTTTTTTGTTTCTAATTTGTTCGTTTAGTATTTCCAGAGTCAAAATAAACAGGAGTGGGGAGAGTGGGCACCCCTGTCTAGTACCTTTCTGTATTTGGATTTCTTTTGATAGTTCGCCATTAATTTTTACTTTTGCCTTTTGCTCCGTATATATTGCTTTAATTAGTTTCATAAATCTTTCTCCAACCTGCAGTGTTTTCAATGTGTGCATCATAAAATTCCAGTCAAGATTATCAAATGCTTTTTCCGCATCCAAGAATATCATAGCCATCTGTTTCTCCGGGTGTGCTTCATAGTATTCCAGGGCATTTAAAACTATCCTTATATTATTCTTCATCTGTCTTTTAGGGAGAAACCCAGACTGATCTTGATGTATCAAGTGGGTTAAAATTCTTTTCAATCTAGTTGCCAGGATAGTCGCATATATTTTGTAGTCCACATTCAACAATGAAATTGGCCTATAATTTTGTATTTCTTTACCTTCCGTGTTTTCCTTATGTATAAGAGAGATTGTCGCTTCAGTCCATGTTGCTGGTATTTTCCCTTCTTCAATGCATTCTAGAAGCTTTTTAAATGGCTGGAGAAGCACCTCTTCCAGTTCTTTGTAGTATTCTGCTGGTAGTCCATCTGGGCCTGGTGCTTTCCCATTTTTTTGTTTTTTAAGGGCTTCTGTAATTTCTGCATACGTTATAGGCTCATTTAAGGACTGAATTTGTTCTTTAGTCAATTTCATTTTATTGTGCTTCAACAAATATTCTTCCTGGGCTTCTCCATCCACTTCTTTTTTCTCATATAACTTCCTATAAAAATCTTCAGCAATTTTCTTTATTTCTTCCTGTTTGAATTTTTCTGTTCCCTTTTCGTCTTTCAAAGTTCGGATTATTGTCTTCTCCTTCTCTTTCCTTAATTTGTATGCTAACCATCTTCCCGGTTTATTTGCATTCTCAAAAAAATTTTGCTTTGCAAATTTGAACTTCTTTGCGGTTTCTTCAGTGAGCAATATATTTATCTGATGTTGTGTAAGTTTTATCTTCTCTATAAGTTCTTTGTTTGTTGGGTTTTGTTTCAACTGCCTCTCCTCTATGGCTAATCTACTTTCCAGAGTCTCATATTTTTTCTGTCTTTCTCTTTTTTGTTTAGCTGCAAATCTTATGGCTATTCCTCTAAAAAAAGCCTTACTTGCCTCCCATATCATAAACATTGAGATATCTGGTCTCATATTCTGTTTAAAGAAAAAGTCCATTTCTTCTTTTACTTGTTTCTTAAATTTTTCATTTTTTAGATGTAATATATTCAGCTTCCAAGTGAATTCTCTTGTTCTACTTCCTATTTGTAACAAAATTGGGTTATGGTCTGCAAATGTATTGGGTAAGATATGTATTTGTTCCAACACTTTCATTAGGTTTGTTGATATCCAACATGTATCAATCCTTGACCACGATTTATGCCTGTTAGAGTAGAAAGTGTAATCCCTTGTCTTTGGATTACATGTTCTCCATGCATCCACAATATTTAATTCTTCTGCTAATTGTAGGAAATTTCTTGGAATTGTGCTTCTCTTCTTTCTACTAGATTTTTCTGTTTTTGTGTCTAGTTCTCTGTCGAAAACAGCATTATAATCTCCAATTATGCAGTAATGATCATACTCTTTATTTGCCAATTCTCGCTGCAATTGTTTATAAAAGTTTTCTTGATTTCCATTTGGTGCATAAATATTGACTATTAGGAATTTCTTAGATTCTCTTTGGATTTCCACCATTACTATCCTTCCATCCTCTGAGGCAAAAATCAGGGAGGGCTCCCATTCCTTCTTAATAAAAATAGCTACTCCTTTCTTCTTTTTGCTCACGTCTGAAGCCGCAAATAGTTTTCCTAATCTTGGCCATTCTAATAATTTCAAATCCTTTCTTTTCACATGCGTTTCTTGGATGCATATAACATCAAATTTCTGTTTCTGCAGTTGTAGAAAGATCTTTTTTCGCTTTTGGGGTGAGTTTAGGCCGTTTACGTTTACTGATAAAATCTTCAGTTGTTTTCTAGTCATCTTGATTTAAATTACTATCCTTTTGTTTTTTCTTCATCATGCTTCTAGTACATCTTGGCTCTATTGCTTCTTGTTCTCCTGTCTCTGTTTCTGCTTCTGCTTCTGATAATTGGCTTTGTTCCTTTCGAGATCTTTCTTCTGATTCCTTGTTGTCAGTTTTTTTTAGCTTCTTCTCATTTTTTTCTATGAAGTTTTGTGCTTTCATCGGGGATGTTATGTTGTATCTCTGTGTATCAATCCGAAAAAATAGCCCTTCTGGTGTTAGCCATCTATATGAGATTCCATTTTGTTGGAGTAGCTGTGCCAGAGATGCATATTCCTTTCTTCTCTGTCTCACTTGCCATGGGATTTGTTTTAAGACATTAATTTTCTTGTCTTCTATTATCAATTGTTTTTCTTGTGAAGCCTTTAAAACCTTATCCCTAATTGCCTTCTTCGCGAATCTCAAATGTACTTCTTTAGGTAAATTATTTTTTCTAACATATGCTGTACTCACTCTGAAGGCTGCTTCCAGACCTTGGCGGAATTCCGCTACATCCATCTCTATTGCTGGTGCGAGGGCTTCACTCATTACTGTCTCCAAGTCCTCAGATCCCTTTTCTGGTACATTTTGGATTCTTAGCATCTTAAGGGCACGTTCCATTTCCAGCATTATTAGCCTGTCCTGACATTGCCTTTGGTCTCTCTGTATCTGCTGTACACTTTCTTCAGCTTTATCTAGTCTGGTGTCTGTATTTTTCATTTTCCCTTCTATATCTTGTGTTTTAGTTTTGATTTGTGTTACCTGCTCCTTTGTCTCAGTCAATTCTGCCTGTATATATGTCATTTGATTTGTCATTTCGGTCAATCGTCGATTAATTTGATCAAATCCTGTGGACAGCAGGTTCTGCATAGTGGTCTGCCATTCTTTATCAGATTTTTCTGATTCCTGAGAGGTTAATTTCCCTAGTGCTGATGTTTGGGCTGGAGAGGTTCCTGGTGTTTGGGATTTAGGGTTGGGGTTCGGTCTCTTTGCAGCCATTATGAAATCAACCCAAATTCAAAACCTACTATCAACCACCTCCCCTTAACCTTCCCAAATCTTTGCCCAATATTGCAATATATATCACAGTTTTTTTAAAAAAATTAACACTTTAAATTTCAACTTCCATATACCACATCTCTTGAATTGTCCACCAAGTCCTTCTGTGAAGATCCAGGCTCCGTAGAACCCCAAAAGCCCAAGAGTTAATATCGTGCAGAGTTCTAGTGTCCCAGGGGTTTTTAACCAAACAGTTGGATGCGCTAACACAGAAGGGAATTCAAACCGTATGCAGCCTCACCCAGATAAAAGGCAATCTTCCGGTATTTCCAACTTCTACTGTTCTTTCCAGAACCAGATTAGTAGAAAAGAATAAAAAGAAGAAACAAAGAAAGGAAGAAAAGAGATCTTGCCTTTCCCACCTCAATATTTCCACAGTTCAGTTTCGTTCTTGTTGCAAAATCTCTGAAGAAAAGGGAAAGAAGCTCCAAAGTCAATTAGATATATAAAATCTGCCAATAATATTCTGCTTTCCTCCAGTAGGTGCCTTCCTCTCCTCACGCACAGTCTATCCAGTTCAATACATTGTGCATCCACTTAACAACAGGTTCTCCTTTCAGCAGACAAAGCAAGGGGGGGGGAATTTTCTCTCCGTAGAAATAAACCTGGCAATGATATTCTACTTTCCTCCAGTAGGTGTCGTCTGCTCCCCATACACAGTCTATCTAGCAGAGTAGATTGTACATTGTAAATCCACTTAACAAAGTATGAGGCGGGGGGGGGAATTTTTCCCCCACAGAGATAACATGTCATCTCAAAGCTTCGGTACTTGATCTGTTATTAAAAGTTCTGTCAAGTACTTTGCCACAGTCAAACAGGATCAGTCCACAATTATTTAGTTCATCAGCAATTCCCAGGCACAGTCTTATTTTTCTGACCTTGGCACGGTCCGACCAGAGTTAGTTTCGCTTTTAGGCTAGTTCATTAAGATAGGACCGTGCTTCAAAAGATTTGCCGCTTCTAAGCTTTCTTTCGGTCTTATCTCTTTTATCAGTTCGTTAGCTTAAAAGGCTTCAAGTTTTATTTATTATTGTCCATTTTTAACTGCAATCATCAGCTCTCCTCTTTCCTCGGACATTCCGGAGTACTCACTGCTTTTTGTCACCAAGATGGCGCTTTCCGTTCCAGCTTGTGCCTCGTGGATCTCTTCAGAGGGAAAAAAGACAGGCCACCGCCCCTCAATTCTTCCTCTGATGCCCACGTTCGGTCCAGAAGAACTTCTCCTAGCTCTTCCTCCACCCTTGTTGTCCCTTAAGGGTGCCAAGCTGGTCGGTTTTCGGCATTCCTCAGGAGCTTCACCCGAGTGCAGCCAAACAGTGCAGTGACAAGCTCCGCCTCGTAAACCTCTTGATGATATTGAGCTCAGTGGACACAGGAACATTAAGATCTCTGGAGATGGACTTGAAGCCTTGAGATTGTCAATATTTTCCCACAATTTTTCTCTCAAATCCACAGACAACTCTTTACGCTTCATTCTTTTCTCCATGCTCAGTGTCACGCACAACACAATGGTTGAGTCAACTTTTCTCCATCTTAACTGGTTGCAAGTGTGATTACTATACTGCCCACACCTCTTACTTGTGAGAGGTGTGTCTAAATACAAATTAAAAGAGCATCACATGCTTGAAAAACAATTATTTCTTACAATTTAGACAGGGTGTCAATAATTTTTGCCAGTGCATTTTTGGGTTTATATACATTCATTGTCGAATATACATATTCACTTGAAATACTACACTTAGAACATTGCTTATATGTATGTTTTATGTATGTTTTATGTCAGTGCATCTACATTTTTCTATCCTTTTCTTGTGTGTGTGAGTGTTTGTGTGTACATATATAATTTTCTACCCTTATTTACACACACAGGCTTTTGCTGTAGGCCAATGAGTTTTAATGCTTTCCCTCCCCCATAACTAAAGGTAAGTATTTGAAGAAGTTATTTTGAAAATGTAACTTTAAGGGTAATATCTTTCGTATCTTGCGACTTTAATAGCAATGTATTATACCATTCTCTTGCTCCCTGTTGTAGATGCAAATTCCTGAGTACATATTCCTTTCTACAGTGTGTTTTTATTCACTGGAGTGACTAAAATGACAAATAGGGTAGGAAATGAACTGGGATTGGAATAACAGGTTTTGCATTATTTCTTGCTGACTACATGATATACAAGTCAATGTAAAACACCCTGGAGTCTCTCCCGCTTAATCTGTAGTTCCTCTTTCCATTGCTGGGACTCTTATTATTATTTGTTAAAATCAAATGTATTTGTACAGTATTTGTATCCGTTCAGGTGGTGTGACTGCTTGAACCAAGGTGGAGGTGTTTTGCAGTCATTCTATTTGAAGTCATTCCAGCAGGAGTGAGAGTGGCAAGGCCTGGGTGGAACCTGGCTGCCATTAAAATCCTTTTCTCTCCAAACACAGTACGTGTGTCTGCTTTTTTGGAAGTTATCTATCAGCCTTGTTTCCAATTTCCTAATGTAACCATGTGTTAACAGTGCGTCCTGCAAATCTAGATGGCCAGAGCAGAAATATCTTAACCTGCAAACAAAACTGAGTGCCAGTTCCCTCCCTTCTCTTTGCTAACTCTATTGCAGGTGGCTGAAACAAATTAACTCTGCAAAAACACAACTTCCCGGGTGTGACTTCACAGTGGATCCATTCAAATTTTTCCTGCATGTAGTTACAGCCTTATTTTACATCTGTGGAAACAGAGTCCAAAAGAATAAAGAGATATAAACATCTGGCTCTTGGATCTGTTGATTTCTTGTGGCTGTAAATTAAAGGAACATTCTGCTGATATAATTTCTTATTTTTCATAATAGCAGATAAACAGATTCCTCATTGTAACTGTCAATTCTGAATTCATGGATAATACAAACAACGTGTCAGAATTCATTCTTGTGGGACTCACCCAGGATCAGGATTTACAAAGAGTCTGCTTTGGGATCTTTTTGGTCTTCTACATGGCCATCCTGTTGGGGAATCTCTTCATCATTGTCACCGTCAAGAGCAGCCCCCGACTGACCTCTCCCATGTACTTCTTCCTCAGTTATCTCTCCTTTGTAGATATGTGTTACTCCTCTGTCACAGCTCCAAAACTGATAGCAGACTTCCTTGTCAAAAAGAAAACCGTATCTTATGTTGAATGCATGAGACAGCTCTTTGGTGTCCATTTTTTTGGGCTGCACTGAAATATTCCTTCCCACAGCAATGGCATATGATGGCATTGCCATCTGCAAACCCCTCCATTATACAACCATTCTCAGCAAGAGTGTATGCAGTTGGATGGTTGGCGTGTCATGGCTTGGAGGCTTCGTACATTCCATTGTTCAGACCCTCCTGACTGTGCATCTTCCCTTCTGTGGTCCCAATGAGATAGATCACTATTTCTGTGACGTCCACCCTTTACTGAAACTGGCGTGCACTGATACCTATACTGTTGGGCTCCTTGTGATGGCCAATAGTGGCATGATTTGTCTGAGTTGCTTTCTGGTGTTGACTGTGCCTTACATTGTGATCTTAGTCACACTGAGGACTCGTTCATCCAAGGGACGCCTGAAAGCTCTCTCCACCTGTGCCTCCCACATTACAGCAGTGATCTTGTTTTTTGCACCATGCTTTTTCATCTACATGAGACCTTCCACCACCTTCTCAGAAGACAAGAGTGTGGCTGTGTTCTACACCATTATTATTCCCATGCTCAGTCCTTTCATTTACACATTGAAGAATGAAGAGGTGAAGAGTGCCATGAGAAAGTTATGGAGCAGAAAGAGACTTTGGAGTGAAAAATGAAAGGTGACCTGTCAAACTTTCTTAACTCTCAAGTGTGAGTAACATTTGTGCAATGGAGATTATTACTATAACCATAGCATGTTATGTTAACACTTCTGTTTCCAGAAACTATGTTCAAAAAATCACACTTCCATCCTGAAAAATAGAGATCTAATTCTAGCAACAATAATTGCTGTTATTGGTGTTCCCCCCCTTCAGATTATGTCTGGGATCAGAAATCTTGGATCTCCTCCCTGTATGCATTTGAGCTAATGACAATTCTCCTTGGAGTGACTGATCTTATTGCTAATCATCCTGTCAATTGATAAGTAGTCTAAGAATGAGGGAAACTGATTCACATTATTTTATCTTATTACAGGAATGCTTAATCCTTTATTTTTACATCTGATTCCAGTCAATTTTTTCACCTTCTAATGCTTTGGTTCCCCTTTAGTAAAATGAAGAGCTATCATTCAGTGTCCTTATATAGCTAAGAGAAGTAATAGCTTTGATATACAGTACTTGCTAGTAGATTTGAAGAGATACAGTCCTAAATCATAACTTTACAAAGTCCAACAAGAACAAAGAATGTTTAAACTTTTATTCCTGTGTAAACACACTTACATGCAAATGAAGTCAAAACTCCATGTTCTAAAACCTGAGAATTTCTTGTGCAGTGGAATTTGTTGTAAACCAATTCTGTGTATTCCCTGTTTAGAAAATCCTAGGAAGGATCCCAAGTTGGAATTGACTTGACAGCATATCATCATCAAAATTGGGCAGTTCACAAATTGCCACCCCAACCCCGGAATAAAGACACGAGACATTAGTTTGAGTTAATGCGGGCCACACTTTATTTAACTTAATAAATTCCGTTAACCTGCCTTTTGGCCAAACAGGATATATGGGGGGCCTGCTGTAGTGCGGAAAACCGTAAAACTGGGGGTATTATCATACCCCTTAATCAACAAAGGGCGAGTCCCCGGCCGCCAAGCTCCTTCGGTCAAACCACCGTCGGAGCCAGTCTAGCCGCTAATAAACACCCCCAGACTTCAAGACATCTTTGACTGCTGCCTGTCGGTCCAGGAGTGGCCCAGCGCATCCTCCCCCCACAGGCACCGTGATCGCACGATCCGCAATGCCGGAAGGTCAGATGCGCTGTTAGCTTATTTGATTTACCCATTGGGACACACCGAAATACCGGTTATTTCCGCACTACCCGCCACAGCATGCGCGCTAGCCCAGCTATGCCGCATGCCCGCCACAGAGCCCCCGGAGCTCACAAAGCAGGCCCCCTTTTATATCCTCTAAGAAAATTTCCAAACCCTCCAGCGACAGGTGTACGCCGTCACTGCGGAATAATTCGGACTTTGAAACATGGATTCGCTGGTGGTATATCACCGATCCGAGGCCGCCGCCGCAGACGCCTCTGCGAACCTCCTTATTCACGCCCCGCCGGGCCTTATTCACCGCATCAGTCCTCCCTGAGCCTCGCCAGGCCAACAGAGGAGTGATATTAGACCACAGAATCCGCAGCGAAGGATACTTGCATTTCAGCCAATTCAGGTCCCGCAGAATGTCTATTATCAGTGCCTTGCCGGCAAATCTAGGTAGGTCATTACCACCCAGATGTACCACCAGCACATCCGGCGGCGAAGGACCGAAGGCCGTCGTCCTGTTGAACTGTATCCACTGCATTCCGCGGGTTCCTCTCCACGTAATATGCGCCAAAGCGCCCAGTCCTAAATCCCTCCCCCAAGAGGAGGCGGCAGCATAACATTCTGCCCAATAAATGTAACTATGGCCGACGATCCAAACGTTCTTCCGCCGTCCGAGAACCATTGAACCTGTAAAACACAACCACACCCTACCTACTCGTTAGATAAATTCCTAATGTATTTTTTGTTACTAGCTGACGACCAGCGACCGATGTGCTTAATTTCCTCAGGGCTGTAACCCAGAGCAGCCGCGGTTGAAGCCGCTCCAATCCGAAAGGAATGTGTTCCAAAACGTAGGCCTTGCACTCCCACTTTTTGTAACGCCATGTCTGTTATTCTCCAAAATTGGTACTTTGTTAAAGGCGACTTATCCACATGCCTAAGGAAGTACCCTTCCTCCTGCCCTCTCTTTTCCATATACACCCGTGCTGCAAGCACGGGACATATACTCACTATACCACATTGCC
Source organism: Pogona vitticeps (assembly GCF_051106095.1). Lineage (NCBI taxonomy): Eukaryota > Metazoa > Chordata > Lepidosauria > Squamata > Agamidae > Pogona > Pogona vitticeps. The sequence continues at coordinate 245,145,827 of NC_135783.1, forward strand.
CCAACACCAGTCGCTTTCCTTTTCCCACTTGGTCAGTTTTGGAACGCCTAATAAACAATTCTAGCCTATTATCCCCCAGTAAAACGTCCCTTTGTTGCAGGGCCAGGCCTGACTTATCTTCCTTACCTGCCGCTACCAACTCACTAACTCGAAGCGCACCGAAAAATGCAACTAACGATGCAACCTGAAACAATGCCCTTTCATATTCATCCCGGCACAAACTCACCCATTGCTCACACAACTGTTGCAATAATGCCGGAGAAATGGGTGACCTGGAATCCTGCACCTTTCCTCTTTTCCTTGTCCACCCTTCAAGCATTTTCCTAATCCTATAATCCTTCGAGTAATCCCTATAACCTTGCACCTTGGAATAAAATGCCAACGCAGACAATTTTCCTTGTATTGTCCCTGGCGCTAGCCCCTTCCTATACAAATAAACCATAAACTGTTGCAGGTGTTCTACCGGCAACGGCCAAACCTGTTCCAACTTTACCCTACGTCGAAATTCTACAAAATCTTTACCCACAGCCGAGTATCCCTTCTGAGTCCTTACCGCCAAAGCCAAACCTATTGCTTTGGATGCGTCATGACGCCAATTTGCCAGACCTCCTGCGGCAGCATCTCCGGAAACTCCCTGGCCTCCGGCGCCAAATGCCTGAAACGGTCCATCTGCCGACGTGATAAAGCATCGGCAATGCTATTATCCAAACCAGGGATGTGCCTTGCGTGTACTAATATGTTATATTGAAGCGCCTTTAATGTAAACGCTCTGACTAACTGCATAACGCGCTCTGACTGCGATGTGAGGCTGTTGATAATACACACTACAGCCTCGTTATCACACCAGAAGCGCACCACCGAGTCAGCCCATTCTTCTGCCCACAACCACAGGGCCCCCACGATGGGGAAAAACTCCAAAAATGTCAGGTCTTTCGTAATTCCTTCCTCCTGCCAGGCCTCCGGCCAAGAGCCTGCACACCACTTTCCTCTATGATAAATGCCAAAACCGTGGGCACCGGCTGCATCTGAGTGAACCTGAAATTCAACCTGTACGCTCCTCTCTGATCTCCAAAAGGAAATTCCGTTAAATCCTGCCAGGAACTGCAACCACACCTTAAGGTCGTCTTTCATGCCCTGCGTCACCCTGGCCCTATGTCGCGGGCGTTTGAGACCTGCCATGGCCGCAATAATGCGCCTGATAAAGGCCCTACCTGGAGCAACCACTCTACATGCAAAATTAAGGTGTCCAACTATCTCCTGCAGTTCCCTAAGAGTCACCTTTGACTTCCCCAACAAGGCTCCTATTTTGGCCTTCAAAACTTCCAACTTCTCCACCGGTAGCCTCGACGTCTGCCGCTCAGTATCTATCTCTATGCCTAAAAACGTCAATACCGTAGATGGCCCTTCAGTTTTTTCCTCCGCTAACGGCAAAGCCAGCTCCCTAGCCAATTCCTTAAATGTATTCAGAATAAATTGGCACCTTCCCGAATTCCTTTCACCACAAAAAAGAAAATCATCGAGATAATGAGCCATAGACGAACAGCACGCTAACTGTCTAACCTTCCATTCTAAAAACGTACTAAACTTTTCAAAAGCAGCGCAGGACACCGAACAACCCATGGGCAATGCCCTGTCTATATAAATTAAACCTTCAAACTGAAACCCCAACAAATTGAAATCACTTGGGTGAACTGGCAAAATCCGGAAGGCCGATTTCACATCACATTTTGCCAGCTCCGCCCAGATCCCACATTTTTTAACCATCGCCACTGCTTCGTCAAATGACGTATACCTAACTGTGCACAATTCTGCCGGAATAGCATCGTTAACCGACTCCCCTTCAGGAAAAGACAGATGGTGAATTAAACGAAACTCACCCTGCACTTTCTTAGGTACTATGCCCAATGGAGAAACCCTGAGATTCTCAATGGGTGGTACCTGAAAGGGGCCTAAAACCCGCCCCTCTTTTACTTCTTTGCCTATTTTTTTTAAAACTATACTCTCCATCCCCTTAACCGATCGTAGGTTTTGCGCAAAGTATTCTTTACGCTTGCCCACTGCCGGTATTCTAAAACCATTTTTAAATCCCTCAATCAAGTATGCAGCCTCCTCTCGTCTAGGGTACTGCGCTAACCACAACTCCAAAATCTCCACTCTAATTGGGTTGGGCCCCTTTTCCAGGAACGCCCCCGCCTCCCTGCTTCTTGGGACCTCCTGCTCCTCTGTCCTGTCGTGCTTTGAAACAATTGAAACTCGGGTGTTGACCTCCACATGTAAGGCACTCGTGCCTAAATCTGCAGGGTTTCCTCGCGCAAGAACCCCTGGCATTATACTGGAAACACAACAAGCGGGGTTGAACCGCCTGACCCGCCCATGGGCGGGCAAACTGCGTCTGCCGGGATCTTCTATTCAAATGACCACTGTCGAATCTATCCCCAAAGTTTGATTTAGCTGGGGTCATATGCTGCAGCCATAAACGGGGATGAGGCTCATCCCACCGAAGATTGGGCTGAATGGCACTCCTCATGCGAAACGCCTCATCGTATCGCAAACATGCTAGCCCCTCAAAATCGGTAGAAGCCCTGATCATCGTGTCCAAATATTGAAACAGAGCCGGTGCTCTCCACGGCTGCATCTTTATCAAAACCCCAGCATAAATCACAAAACCCGGGAGCCAATTTGTCCAATTTCTGTCTGGCTTCTTTCTCCTACGTTTTTCCTTCTCCCTTTCATCCTTCTTATCCCAATCTTTCTTCTCACATTCCCTATTAAGCAATTCAAAAAAGTCCATGTATTCGCCACGCCAAATTTTTTCCTTTGTGGCCGCCGTCAGGTGATCTCCCACGGGCGTCGCATAATCTGCATACGGCAGCGATCCCATTGGCACAGTGTTGTAACCAGTGTTAGGTACCGATGGGTGCCAACCCCCTACTGCCTCTGAACTAACTGGCTGAGGCGATGGAGGTGTGCCTCCCCATGGCATGCCCCATGCACCAAATGGCGGTCCCATATAGGGCCAAGGTGCGCTAAGGTACCCCCTGCCTTGTGATGTCTGTGAAGTGTGCCCGGATGATGTGCCCATGGCCCCACCTGCCCATGGCCAAGCAGGCCCTGGTGACTGTAGTTGCGGTGCAATAATACACTCACCGTCTGCAGTAGAAGCCACATAAGGCTCCAAAGGGGCATCCGCCACAATCTCACCCTCTTCTATTTCCTCCCGGACGTCCTGTCCCGCTGCCGGTGTGACGATGTTCCTTGAAGGCGCAGCCATCTCCTTTTCCCCGCCCTGCGATCTGGATCGCACTGGTGACTTGGAAACTTCCACTGGTAGGACAACTTCGTGCGCCTGTGTGGACTCAAGAGCAGTAAAACGATCCATCAGATCCTGGGCTATTGACTTCAGTCTAGATTTTTTGAGACCCCTTGATTCCCTAGCTGATCTACGCAGCTGGTCATCCCTAGGCTGAGTTTGCTGTGCAGCTAGTCTCTGTGCTTCCATGGCCGACATTTTTTCTTGCAACGCTTGCCATATAGGCCAAGACTCTTCATCCGAAGATGATTGTGACGGTGACAATTGTGGTACAATTTTTCTCTTAGCCGGCTGCTTCCCCTTCGATGTGCCACGTCCTTTACGTGACGCCATTCTCCAAACCCTACTGCTATTGGCCTTGCCAAGCTTTATCTATTCGTTTATATGTATCTATCTGCCTAGCACTCAATCTTCCCCCTTTATATATATATATGATGAACTACCGAAAATTAACTAAACCCAGTAAAATCACAACCATACAGTCCAACAACCATCCCCCGGGCCAAATTGGCCAACTCCACTACTCTGAGGGTCCACCCCTCGAAAGCCACCCTAATTGGAAAATACAACCTTGCGCCAACACTTCGTGCCACCGCTATCTGCCAGACGTCCTAAAACAAAGCAATTTCAAAATTATTATTGTTATTCATACAAAGTCTCCAGGATGGCTAGCCTGCGAATTGCCACCCTCGCCGCTGATACCCTAGCGGCAAGGGCCCCTATCGCACCGCTGCGCTGCCTGAACCAAATCATACCCCCAGTCCTGATTGCTATACCTCCATATTATTTCCATATATGTTTACCATTTAAATTAATAGGCCATTTCCTTCTCTTAATTACTTAATTAATTGACTTTTTTAAAAATAAATTTATTATTATTATTATTATTGCTATTATTATTATTTATTTCGCAATTTGCGTCTTTTTTTTTAAAATTATATATATATATGTCCATGTTAGTTTTAAATTTCATTAATTGTTCTTATTCTTGTTATTATTGTCCTTCTACTCCTTATTTTATTTTATTTTATTTCATTTTTATTTCATTTTTTTATTTTTTTTTATTTTACTGTATATACATATATATATATATATATAAATATAAATATAATTATTATTATCATTATTAATCTACATGTAATACACATACACGTACACATACATACACATGCGTACATCCCATATCCAGATACCCTGAATTGCACACCCCATACATACACGTATAAAACAACACTTTTCCAATTTTTATTTAATTATTTATCTAAAACGCCTTTTGATCAAAGTACTCCTGCTCTCCTGTTCCCTCTCTTCTTCTAAAACCCATATCTATGCATGTATCTATACACACATATACACACAGACCCACATATATATATCTATATACAACAATGCACACATGTTCCCCATTTTAGATTCTAGTTTCATTTTCATTTCATCATTCTTGTTCTTTCGTTTTCTCTCTCTCTCTCTTTTTTAAAAACTGTGTATTTTACTTGTATATTGAATTCATCATTTATATCTACATACATGCACGCTTAACACACACATACCTACATATATATACACACACACGCCAACACATACATATCAGGGGAATGCCAGCCAAGCCAGGAGAGCCATGCAGAGGCTCCAGCTACCAACCAGGCGCACGCTCCTAAAATGGCGCCTGCACCTAATCCTCCCCACAGCTCTTCATTCCTGGCGCGCACCCCGACTCTCTCTCCGGTAGCTTTGAACCTAAAATGGAGGGGGGGTGAGAAACGCCAGGGGAGCCGAAATGCCTCAAAAATGCCCCCTTTTCCTGCTCCCCTTTAAGCCACTAACATTTTTTTTATATCCCTCCCCACACTCCTGCTCGATCCCGGCTCTCCAACCCTGCTGCGAGACCCGATCCTGGAGAAACCGGGGGGAGGAGGGGAGGGTGAGGAGGCTCGAGGCCAGCCGCGCCTTGCCAATCGGCACCACCGCAGCCGCGCGGTAACATCGCCCCCATCCCGGGCGCCAACAACCACCCCCTGCCATCAGATTACCCCCCCTTCAGCAGGCGAACACTCTACCCCTACGTGGGGAACAGCTGATGCTGTCCCCGATCCCTTCTCCGGTCCGCCGCAGCCCTCTTTGCTGTGACGCAGCTCAATCGCTCGTCACAGCAAAGCTCCGTCCGTCTGACCTGCCCGAAAACGAAAGAGGCAACACGGGGGTGGAGCAGCCCCTTATAAAGCCTGCTCTCCACCCCCTCTCTACCCCTCATCCCGCGATGTCTCGCCTCTCTTCCGGGGTGAGTGGCAAACCACGCCTGCCTGCTCAAAGTCCGAGGACTCAGCGGCGGGCTAACTCATTGATAAAATGGAACAAAAATAGCAGTGAAACAAATACTAAGAGTAATAAAATAAAACAAATCACAACAATTGAGACGTCACAGAGCCAAGATAGGGGAAACATTACCCATCATAGGGCAGGCAAGCCAAATGGCAAACTCATATGAGGTTGCTGTCAAGGATTTCAGCGAAGAGCAATCTCTTGAAAGCAGGCAAGGAGGAGGCCAGGTGTAGCTCAACAGGAAGACTGTTTCACAGGCCTGGTACTTCATCTGAAAAGGACCAACCTCTAGTGGATGTTTTCCTGGCATCCTTTTTTGTGGCAACCTGGATAAGCATGGCTTGGGAAGACATGGTGGCGTGGGTAGATGATCTTGGGAAAAGAGGCACTTACAGTCCCAAACTGTAAAGGAATGTATAGGTAAGCACTAGAGGTGGGGATGAATGGGATAAAAGTGATTTGTCATGATTCATAATCCATCAATGTCAGCAAATCAACAAATAGGAATTTGCACTGAGTATTGACATTTTCGTAAGATAGGCCCCAAGCACTAAGGCACTGGGCACTGAGTTAAGGATTGGCCTAAGAAGGCCTGAAAGAGGCAATAAAGTCCTTTTCATCCGGGGGGGTGAGTCCAGGAGGCCCTATCCCCAGTTGCACCAGCCAATTCTTGGCTGCCAGTGCGATTCCTCGCCGAGCATCTTGCAGCCAGGTAGGGTTGCCAGACATCCGGCAAAAGGAGGACATCTCCTACTTTTAGCCTAATGTCCTCCATCTGGCAGGCAGAGCTAAAAATCTTTAAAATGTCCAGCTTCTGTCTACGTGGCCTTCCTCCTCCTCCTCTTCATCTTACTTGAGGAAAAACAGATGGTTTGTAACTAAGGGGACACCATAATGAATAATTATTTTGTAAGGGCAGAAGTGAACCCATCACGCCATAGTCTTTTTTTTTAACGGGCGGAAGTCCTGTGATCACAGGGTGCCATCATCTCCCTGGTTGCTAGGAAGGAGGCTGATACCAGTTGCTCAGGTTAGGTAAGAAACAGGGAGGGGCAGCAGCGCTCTTTAGAGTTGGGCTTCCTCCTTCAGCAGCAGCTGTCATGAACCAAAAAAGTGGTTCTGAAGAGAAGGGTGTCTTTCCAAGCTTGGCAACCTGTGACCTTCCAGATGGCGTTGAAATCCAACACCTGATATGCCAACATTAAAGTAAATAAATATTTTTCCCCCAAAATCTGCTAATGGGGGACTGTAGAGCAACTTCTGGAGTGTCTAAGCAGGGCGTTTGTATTTTTAAAGAAATATATTTTTGTGCAAGCCAGCAGCCTAATAAGACCAGTTGGTCTATTTTAACTTTTGGTGATATAATATTTATTTTTATTTTTTAACATGACTGTTTCTAGTTAGGTTCACTAAAATACATTTATTGGCAGTTCTTGTAATAAAATTGTATTGATTGCGGGTTTAATCCAGAATGATTCAAATGAAACACTCAATACCTCCTTTTGATGCCCATGTATCTGGCAATTCTACTCCCAGGCTCCCTTGCGGCCTGCAATGGGGCCGCCACCATTATGGAGCCGTGGAAGAGTGTGGGAGGCTGGGCTGCTGTTCCAGCCACAATGTGGGACCCATGTGAGTCCAGGTCGTTCTGTTTGCCTATATCCCTGGTAAGCATTCACTTTCATCTGAAAAAAGGGGGTGCTCTAGTACACCATGGGAAATTTGGTTTAAATGTATGTCCTGTATTTGTATTTAAAAGCTGAGTTGTTTCTTCACAATCTCATTTCATAATGGGAAGCAGCTAAATCCTTCTGGGAACCTATTAAGCAAGTCATGTATTTGCTGGAGATGATAGGATCTCTTTCATTTCTTAGTTCAGTATAAGGAGCAAGGGAGAGACAAAAGGGGTGGCCTTTCCTGAGACAGAATTGTCTCTGTAAACAATGTACAGTAGAACCAATGGATTTACTGTAGTTGGTTTTCTAGTTTAAAGAAGAGGCATTCTGAGTTAGAAAAGCTGTAGACACAAAAGAATTGTGCAGCATTGAAAGGCTGTTCCCTCACTGAAGCCAGGAACAGGATTCTGACTAAACTTGGTTAGAGACGGAGGGATATTTGGAAAAGAAATTTCAGTGCCTTGTTGGCAATAATTAGCCGCTGTTGTTGACTATCAGCCTGTATCTCAAGCATACCATCCAGAAGACCTGACTGAAAAAAGACCCAGCAGGTAATTATGGGGGTCAGCAGTAACTGACCTATTGGTGCAGGTAGTCAATAATTATTTTACTAAAGAAAATGCTCCTTCTCTGCATATATGACATAGTATTACTTATTCCTAATTTCCAGCATCTGTCTGTCTGTTGCAGAAACAAGGGTGAAAATGCTATTGTGAAATGCCACATGCATGAAGGTAAAGAGAAGGGCTGGATTTATTATTTTTTCTTTTTAAATTGCATTTTGCTGCTGGCTGTCATACACCCAGGCATGCAGCGGATGGCAGGATTCAAGGCTGTCCAAGGATGGCAGGGGCAGCTGGCACAGCTGTGGGCACTGCTTGTGCCATTGCTGCTTCAAGAATTCTTGAAAGAGAAAGGCGAAAGAGCCTTCCAGAATCTTAAAGAAAAAGATGACATGATTTATTTGCCACAATCTTGTGAGGGCTTTAGTCTTCTTCCTCATAGGCATCCTGAAATTCAGTAGGTTAAACTCCAGGAAAAAAAAATATTCTTAATAATTTTTTGTAGTCTCTAAGGTGCCACAAGACCTTTTGCTTCCCCCCCCCCGACAGATTGTCTTAATAGGTATTAATGATTCATTTTTACTATTTATTTGGAACCCATGAGAGGTTCCAACAAAGTGATTCCCAACACGATTTGTTAACTGGGCGCAGCTCTTCTGTCTCTCCCTCCTTAACAGACTTTCAGTAGAACTAGGCAGAAAAAAAGTTAGAAGGAAGGGTGAGAAAACACAAGGAGGCCATAAAAGGAAGACGTTATTCTTTGCAATTTTATACACTTTCAAAAGTAGAAACAAAAACAGGGACAAAACTCTGCAGAATCCCTTAGCAGGTCGTTCATGTCCTCAGGAACCAGAGTCCCATGTCTGTGTTTCTCATGAGGCAAAGACACCGAGTATCTGCGTGGAGAAGAGAGGGAACATTTTTAATAATTCGGAAGAGAGAAGTAATTTTAGAAAGAACTCATGATATGTAACAAGTTATTTCTAACTGAAGTAAAACTTAGTAACATTAAGACTGGAATATAAGAAGGGGGAAATTTCACTGATTTTATAGCATAACTGTAAGTATTTAAAATACTTTTATCATTTAAAAAATGAATATAAAAGCAGCATTTTAATGAAATAAAATTGTTTGCATTGATTTCAATGGATCTCATTCCCAGGAACAATGTGTATTGGACTGCAGCTGGGTTAGGGTATGTGGCGTAGAGGTAGACAGTGAAGAGAACAGGAAGATCAACTGTGTTTTGGTGGGATAATAATTAGCAAAATAATCCAAGCCAACATCTAGATTTTTAATTTAATTTTTTTTAAAAAAAGAGTCTTTCTGATCGTTCTTGCTCAAAAGGAGCTGTTATTCTCCTGAGGCAGAACAATGTTATATTTTCAAAGCAACATTTCAAGTGCAGTATTTAAAGTGAAATAATTATATACATTGTTTTAATGCATTATTTCTGGGGGAAGCCAGTCTTGTTACACAAGATAAGATTAATGAAAGCTTAATTTAAAAAAACCATAGCAATATGTCTAGACCTGCCCACCCAGGAACAGTATGTAAAAGTAATTTATATATTTTTTCATTAGAAATACTACACTTAAAATGTTGCTGTTATGTATTTATGTGTATGTGTGTCACATGTGTCTGCATCTATATTTTTCTATCCCTTTTTAGATCTCTGTATGTGCACAATCTATATTTTATACAGTTTTTGTGTGTAATATTTACACACATAAGTTTATGCCAGAGGCCAGGGACTTTAGATGCTTTTTAACCCTAAAAGGTAAGTATTTGAAGAAGAACTAGATATAGCAGGATCACATGAGGGCATTGAAAACAGTGAAACTTCTCTATTATTGATATGAGCTTCAGTAACAGTAAATTTCAAAGTTGGTTATCAGTTTCTTTTAGAATAAATGAACAGGTAAAAGACCAAAGTGTTGAATAGAGGTGCCAACCAGCAGTATTTTGGTACAGATGGTGAGGACTCATGTATACTTTGTATATTTATCTACCATTAAGCTTTATTTAACAGGGAAAGTTGGAAGTTATCAATCAGCGTTGTTTCCAATGCGTTACAGTCGCCATGCTTTAATTCTGCCTCTCACACATCTACATGGCCAGAGCAGAACTACTTTAACTTGCAAACAAATTAATCCTGCAAAACTCAACTTCCTGAGTGTGACTTCACAGTGGATCCATTCAGATTCTTCTTGTTGTGTAGTTGTAGCCATATTTTACATCTGGGGACCAGAATCCAAAAGAATAATGAGATATAAATATCTGGATCATAGATGTGCTGATTTCTTGTGGTTGTAAATGAAGAGCATATTCAGCTGATATGATTTCTTATTTTTCATAATAACAGATAAAGAGATTCCTCACTGAACACACCGTCGACTGTGAATACATGGAGAACACAAACAATGTGTCAGAATTCATCTTTTTAGGACTCACCCAGGACCAGGACTTACAAAGAGTCTGCTTTGGGATCTTTTTGGTCTTCTACATTGCCATCCTGTTCGGGAATCTCCTCATCATTGTCACCATCAAGAGCAGCCCCCGACTGACCTCTCCCATGTACTTCTTTCTAAGTTATCTCTCCTTTGTAGACATGTGCTACTCCTCTGTCATTGTTCCAAAAGTCTTAGCAGACTTCCTTGTCAAGAAGAAAGTCATATCTTACGTGGGCTGTATGACACAGCTCTTTACTGCCCACTTCTTTGGATGCACTGAAATTTTCCTTCTCACAGCAATGGCATATGATCGGTATATTGCGATCTGTAAACCCCTCCATTATACAACCATTATCAGCAAGAGTGTATGTAGTTGGATGGTTGGCGTGTCATGGCTTGGAGGCTTCGTACATTCCATTGTTCAGACCCTCCTGACTGTGCATCTTCCCTTCTGTGGTCCCAATGAGATAGACCACTATTTCTGTGACGTCCACCCTTTACTGAAACTGGCCTGCACTGATACCTATACTGTTGGGCTCCTTGTGATGGCCAATGGTGGCATGATTTGTCTGAGTTGCTTTCTGGTGTTGACTGTGTCTTACATTGTGATCTTAGTCACACTGAGGACTCGTTCATCCGAGGGACGCCTGAAAGCTCTCTCCACCTGTGCCTCCCACATTATGGCAGTGATCCTGTTTTTTGGGCCATGCATCTTCATCTACTTGAGACCTTCCACCACCTTCTCAGAAGACAAGAGTGTGTCTGTGTTCTACACCATTATCACTCCCATGCTCAACCCTTTAATTTATACCCTGAGGAATGAAGAGGTGAAGAATGCCATGAAAAAGTTATGGAGCAGAAAAAGATTTTGGGGTGAAAAATCGGACATTAATCGGACATGTCCAATTAATATATTTTGAGCTATTCCTGCATTACACTAGCAGTGTGGGTAGCATTTGTCAGCTAGAGATTAGAATCAGCACCACATCATTCTGTAAGTAAAACTTTAACCCTTCTGTCCCCAGGAACTATGCTCAGAGAAATTACTCCTTCATCCCCAAAAGAAAGCTCTAATTCTACCAATCATTTTTCTTAAGGTTATTGCTGGAAATTGAAATCTGCTGTCTCCTCCCTGCATGCAGTGGAGCCAATGACAATCTTCCCCACAATGACTGCTCTTATTGCTGACCATGCTGCCAATGGGTAGTTAGTCTGAAAAAGAGGGAATCTGTTCCGCATTATTTTATTACAGGAATGATTGATCTTTTATAGTTACATAGTACTGTTATTGTTATTGATTCCAGGCCATTGATTTGTTGAAGGGATGTAACCTAAAAATGTAGCTCTTCTAAGTGTTTCAAAATTCCAACAGGAACACGAAATATTTACATCTTTTGCTTATGCAATATAATGAATGTTTATGTAAGCCATCTTGTGCCTTTTGAAACTTTGTGTTTGAAAAGCTGAAAGGGTCTTAGTGGAATTTGTTGTGAACCACTTCTGTGTATTACCTATTTAGAAAACCCTAGTAATGGTTGTTTATTATTATTATTATTATTATTATTATTATTATTATTATTATTATTATTATTATTATTATTATTATTATTATTATTATTATTAGTATTAGTATTAGTATTAGTATTAGTATTAGTATTAGTATTAGTATTAGTATTAGTATTACTACTACTACTACTACTACTACTACTACTACTACTACTACTACTACTACTACTACTACTGCATCTGGCACAGTCAATCAAAATTATAAACACATTGACTGGTATTATATAAGAGACACAAGTTTAACCAAAACCTATCTGTTAAATATCAGCTCCATGTGTATATTGTTCCTAGCATTGCCGTTTTTTGTAGCTCTGATGGTGTTATTGCTGAGATTTGCGACTGCTTCTAATACTCTGCAAATGAATTTCTGTATGAAATTTCTTGATATTGTTCCCAAAGCCCCAATGACAATGAGGACCACTGAAGTGTGTTTTATGTGATATGCGATGAGAATTGACTGGTATTTGAACACTGCACATGGCTAGTAGGTATTTCAGATTTACATTAGAGAAACATAAACTAATGGGTAAGATATGCATCTGCCAAGGTGATTCCATTGCACTCTGTCCCACATGTCTTACATGATTTAAGATATGACTAGAGATGAGGATGAATATAAAAACAGCATGGTGGTCATGGAGTGGCAGGGGGGGAGAGTCAGTGGGAGCAGAGGGTTGTTGGCAGTGGTAGCGGGTTTTTTTTAATAACCCCCCATGAATCGATGAATAATTTTGTTATTCATCTCCTCATGGAGGCTACTTTGTGCTTCGTGAATCCTCAACTTTTGACAACTCACGAAGCGGGACGACTCACCAAAATCTCTAGATGTGACTTTGCAGTTGCCTCAGTAAAGCAACTAATCTGGGGTATTTCATTCCAATATCTTTCTGCTTCTGCAGATCTTTCTGTTTCTCTTGTATTCTGGGAACCTCTTCTAAATTTCTGTTTTAGAGAGCACTTAACTTGAGTAACTGATATCTGGTGCAACACTGGGTGGCCTTCACTTGAGATTTGGTGCTCTGCCTTCCCAGGTGGCAAGCAGCTGAGGCACTGGTGTTTCTCCAGCTGTGAGAGTTTGCCTTGGTAGCAAGCAGGAGAATGAATGGATGGAGCATCTTCTTTTCTCTTCCAGTCCATTTCCTGACTTTTGTGAGGGAATCGTCATTCCATTGATGGCCACTTTAGCAGGCTGGTTTGGCTCCTTCTATTTCAAATTTCATTTGTTATCCACCCAGAATAGTTCCTTGCAATAATTAGATTAGATTAGGCATCCTTCAGTCTCGAGAGACTATGGTAATGTGCTCTGTATGGAATTCTTGGAACAGCTTCTAGTGTGACTGAGAAGGCCAATTCGAGAGTGAATCCCTTCCACGCTGAAGACAAATACAGTCTGTCCCCTGTCCAGTTCCCTGATTTTGCTGGTTTTGGGACTGCCTCTTTGCCTCAGCCTGCTGGACAAGTGTCTCTTCAAAATGCGAGAGTCCATGAGAGCTGATACTGGTAGGAGGTTTCTAGGGGTGCTGCATTGGTATTAATGTTCCCGTCCTGTATTACAGTTCTTGTGAATATGCATGATTTTATGTCTTTTATTTAGTCTGTTAATTGTAACATTTTATCTGGTTGGTTAATTGTAAGGTAAGGTAAAGGTTCCCCTTGACAATTTTTGTCCAGTCGTGCTCGACTCTAGGGGGTGGTGCTCATCCCCGTTTCCAAGCCATAGAGCCAGCTTTTTGTCTGAAGACAATCTTCCATGGTCATATGGCCAGTGCGACTTAGACACGTAACGCTGTTACCTTCCCACCGAGGTGGTCCCTATTTATCTACTTGCATTTGCATGCTTTCGAACCGCTAGGTTGGCGGGAGCTGGGTCAAGTGATGGGCACTCACTCCGTCGCGTGGATTTGATCTTATGACTGCTGGTCTTCTGACCCTGCAGCACAGGCTTCTGCGGTTTAGCCCGCAGCGCCACCATGTCCCTTCTGGTTAATTGTAAATAAAGACTTTAAAAGACACCTGTTTCTGATGAAATGTGGACTGAAGCTGCAGGAGGAAAAAGTAACTGTAACTCTTGGTTGACGTGGCCTCTCTACTTTCATGGCACCTTTTCCCACCTGCAAGAAAGGAGAGAGAACATCTGACCACATCTAGGTGAGTAGGATTGCTGAGATGATTTTGTGGCTGGCAGGGCCACATTGTCCTCTCCAATGTTCTTCTGAAGGTGTCCCTAGAAGAGGTTTGTCTTGTATCACTGGCCTGATTCATTCATAGAGTCTCCCAGTGCCTTCATCTTCCAGTTTTCTTATTTTCCAAGGATTTTCCACCAGATCTTCTCTCATGTATTTCTCAGTGGTGAAATACTTGTTAAGGAGAAAAGTGATCCAGAATAGTTGTACTATGACTTCTGACTGCTAGAGTGAAGACAAGGGGACAAGGAAAAGCCAGAATGGGGACTTCTTAATAAAAAATGATACTCCAAACAGTGGGAGGCAATGGAAAAACATCCGAACTATATTCTAGACCCCGAACCTAATACATTTTTGCTCTTTCATTAAATCTTTCTTGCCCTCAATCCCACTGGAATGGAGCACTATGACCTGTAACAGCAATCAAATTCACAATACGCATGTGAGTAGATGAGACAGGTGCGTCAAGCCATAAACCATTCTCAGGAACAACATTCCAGTACCTGTTCCAGACAGAAAACTGAACAACACTATTCCTGTCCGTTTTTTGAAGTATCAATTTTCTGCCCTGAACAGGCACTGGAATGTTGTTCCTGAGACTGATTTATGGCTTGCTGCATCTGTCTTAATTTGGTTTTATTATTCTACTCAGACGCTCCTGTTCTGGTTCCATGTGGTCCATTCTGGTGGATTTTCTGGCTTTTACCTAGTTCTGAAGACAAGAAAAGAAAATGTAAAAAAAAAATTGGCATAGTTTAAGGAAAAAGGGCATCATTTCCTCATTTTAGTCAGTATAAGCCAGACAGGATACCCCGTGTGGTATTGTTGGTAAAGAGATGGACAAGGACTAAGAAAGCCTGAATTTCCATTAACCAGCCATGGAAAAGCTGCAGACTTTTGAATTTGGGGTAAAATTCTATTTTGCTACACAATATAGAGAGGTGAAAAACCCAGATGGATTGGGGTAAGGGGAAATTTCTGGACTGATTTGCACTGACATTTATGCCATGCAGGCAATGGAAAATGATGCATATTGGACCATCTTAATTCCAGAACATTTCCCACATTGTTTGTCAATGTAATTGTGCTCTCAGATAGTACAATGTAAAATGGTTTAATCCCAGTGTAGGCAACCCTAATCCTTTAACAGATTTCAAAAGCCATCTCAGTTTTGCCAGACTGCTCCTATTAATCTTGCAGTACAATGAAATTACATTTACTTTATTCATATCCAACTTAGCTGAATGGTTGGTGCTAAAGAAACTAGAAAGAAAGATCAGGGTTTCTTATCCTCAGACAATATTCAAATACCATGTAGCTTGGAATAAACCTCACTGGACAAAGAAGAGAAAGAGATTTCATTGCAGTGTAAATAGGCATGAAAACCACTTCAACATTGTCTTCAGATGACATTCCTAGCTATGAAATGCCTTGGCTGAGTGAATAAACTCAGGCGTACAAATTGTAAGAATAGAACCTAAACAAAAGTAACTCAGCAAGAACTCATTTTCCTGATTCAGTTGTCGCCATTAATCATGTCTGTATAAATATTTATCTCCTGTTAGCTTACATTGAAGTTACAATCTTACATCTTAGATTTATTTAGATTAGACTGATCATCTCCCCAATCTATATAAGGCCACTGGGAGAGGTCATCAGGAGATTTGAAGCATGGTGCCATCAATAGAGGGATGGTATGCAGTTATCTCCCCTAAACTTGGTGGAGTCACCCTTCTGCTTAAAGATCAGGTGCACACTCTGGGCATGATTTTAGACCCAGCACTGACCATGGAAAAATAGCTCTTCACTGTGGCACTTCCTCATTTTTCTACCTTCAGTGAATTGCCCAGGGACTATCTGGATACCAAGGCTCTAACAAAATTGGTTTTTGCATTGGCAGTTTCAAATAATGACTAATGCACTCTACATGGGGCTCCCCTTGAGACTGATAGGGAAGTTCCAAGATGTCCAGACTGTAGTGGACAGACTGATTCTTTGGGTAGGGGAATTCAATCATATGACTCTAACTATGGTACACCTGTTCTGGTTACTGGTTTGCTCCTGTGCCATGTTCAAGGTCTTGGTTCTAACTTATAAAGCCCCTAGTGGTTTATGACCTTACTACTTGTCTGAACACCGTCTGCCAGGTTCGACTGCCTGTCTGACTTGGTCGTCACCGACCTCATGCCTGTGGTTCTTAACACCACAAGAGGCCTTGAAAACATCAACTCCAAACCTTACCTTCTCAGCTCTGGCACCCTCCCTCCTTTCATGCCTTTAAAAATATATTAAAATACAGCTTTTTTGAGAAGCTTTTGTGGAGATTCTCACTTATTAACTGGAATGGAAGCGGAAGAAGGAGGGATACATGTTATACTGAGTGATATCTATTCTGCTTTCAGTCTTATGTCAAAGTCCAGGGTCCAATACACAGTGTAGTTCAGGATCAGAGTCCAGAGTCCAATACTAGCATAGTCCAGGGCCAAAGTCCACAGTCCACAGTCCACAGTCCAATACCAGCGCAGTCCAGGGTCAAAGTCCAGGGTTCAGAGACAGGAACACGATGCAAGAAACGTGGATGCAAGCTAAGGCTTTGACTCCTTGTTTCCACGAAGTTTCTGGCTTCACTGGAAGCTTGTTTTATAATGAAACAGCTCCTTGAGCTGCTGGAAAGCTTTCTATTCTGCTAATACTCAGGACTAGATGAACGTAGGTCTCTGTGGAAAGCCTTTGAGCGATCCTCTGATCTTCTTGTCCTAAGTCTTTCCCGAAGCCTGCCCCGAAGCCTGTCTGCTGTGGAGGGAGAATCTGGAGGCGGTTCAGGTGTTTCTGATCTCTCCACATTCTCCTCAGCCACAGTTAACCCTTCTGGGTCCAGGACTTCGGAAGCACTCATGACAGGTATATAAATTAAAGAAATATATAAATAAGATTAGGCAGGGCTGTATGATGGGGACTCTCCATACTGCCTCTTTCCTCAGGTGTCCCCAGAGACAATTCAGGGGTGCATCACATTACTGAGTGTGTTTTCCTTTAGAGTGAAATAAGTGGACATGTCAGCATCTTGTAATATTGATGTTTATTTACAAAATAAAAATACAGGCTGGGCCTATGCAGAAGGAGGGACACCGTTAGCAATCCACAGCTCTTGTGTCAGATTTCAAAATCCACTGCTCTTGTGTCAGGTTTTACTTACTAGGGGAACATTCTCCAGCACGCACTCCCATCAGAGCCAATTCAATTCCTTGGACTTATCCAGATGGAACATTTGGTTTACATTTAATTGAACAGCATCTGCATACAAGCCTAATGATAGGAATTATTTCTTTTTTTTTCCTCTTGTAATCGTCCTAGATATATGGTCAAGGGTGTGATCCGACAGACATTTTTCCTTCTGTTGCTTGGATGAGCTGGTTTGCTCCCTTTTCTGGTGATCAAACTGTGTGATTGCTGGAATGTACCAACCTGCCCCAGAGCATTCCTACCTGTACCTTTCTGGGTTCCTGTTAGGGGCTGCTACCTTTTTTTGATGCAGGCAGGATAAATTTATTTTGGTTGATTTCCAGCACAGGCAATCTCTGGAAACAAACCAAAGAGAGCTTGTGGCTGTCAGTTTCCCTTCCTCTTTCAATTTCCCATATCAATGAGTTGTTTGAGAAGACAGGCCACTTCATGATACTGAGTAACATTTTCACTGATCTGAGGAGGGGTGGAGGAAGAAAAAGTTTCTTTTTAAAAACTGTATTAGAACAATGCTAAGGCATTGCATCACTTAGTTTAAAACAACAGCAACAACACTTGAAACCTTCCTTATAGAAGCAGGAGGAGAGAGGACAGTGATTTTTTTTGTTTTTGTTGTTTTCAACAAACAGGCTAACCAAAAGGGTCATTTGAAGTGATTATGCCATGTGGATGCAAGGATCACACCAAATGGCATACCACACTTCTACTTGACCTTAAGTGATCCTATTTAACTCATACCATCCAACTCCAAGTGAGCCCATATAGACAAGCCACGACAGTTTGCCATATAGTCAGTTTTTACAACTGAGGAAAAGGACCTTTTTCAATAAGTGCATGTAGGTATATTTTTCAAAGAACCTATGTATCAAGGTTTTCCTAAATATATGGTGACATCAGCTGGCAGTAGAGCAGAATAGCTATCTAGACAATCTCTGTTTCATTCACATAGCTGCCATATTTCCAATAGATGGCTTTGGTCTATAGAATACACATCTCTTTAAAACATATCAAACACAATGTTTATAAAAACTGCCATTTATTCCAGATTATGTGTACCTGACTGTAGTCAAGTTCCTGTCATAGATTTCATGAAAACTTCAAATATAGCTGACAAACTGGTTCACACTGATTATATTAATAAAAATCCTAGGTCTATTGATGTACAGTGGTGCCTCGCTTTACAATTGCCCCATTTAACGACGAAACTGCATTACGATGAACTTTTTGTGATCGCTTCCTATGGGGGAATTTCGCTTTGTGATGAATGGTTCCCTGCTTCGGGAACCAATTCTTCACAAAATGACGATTTTCCAACAGCTGATTGGCGGTTTCAAAATGGCCGCCGGGTAAACAAAATGCCCCCCGCTGTTTTCTGGGATGGATTCCTCGCTGCACAGGCAGCGAAAATGGCCACCCTATGGAAGATCTTCGCTGGACGGTGAGTTTATGGCCCTTTGGATCTCATTAAATGGGTTTTAATGTGTTTCAATGGTTTTTTTTCTTTTCGCATTACGACGTTTTCGTTCTACAGCAATTTTGCTGGAACGAATTAACGTTGTAATGCAAGGCAGAACAGATGGGATTCAGCAGGTTCGCACCTATTCTATAGAACCGCTTCCTAAATGTACTATTGGTTCTTAGAACCGTTTGCTGGCCTGAGATGAATGAAGGAGGAGGGGCCAGGTGACCAGCGACGAGTGGGGGGGCGCAATTAGCTGCCTCCCTTCCTGCGCCACACTGAGCTGTCTGAGGTGGGGTGTGGGTGAGAGAGATAAAGCCCTGGAAAGAGCAGAGGTGTCACTGGGGGGGGGGAGGATGGGTCCTTGACTTCACTGGAGGAAAGCCCATGGCCTCTAGGCAGAGAGGGGGGTGATTGACAAGGCATGAGGGCAGGACACAGAGGGAAAAGTTTGGGGGTGAGACCGCTTCAGTCAAACACCCAACCGTCCTCATTTTACTATGATTTTTGCTTATGTGGTACCTTTTTTAAAAAAATCTCAGAGAATATCCAATGCATGAAGTGGTGACGGTCTCACTGATCCACGCAAGCAAGGTATGCAATAGAAAAGTCACTCACACCACAAAGAGATCAAACCTCCAAGCCTCATTTAGAATAACAAAGAACTCTTCCTCCTGCCCCAAAACTGACAATTTCAGGAGACAAATGGCACACAAATAGCCC